>NC_137770.1:168768831-169968831 GCF_963455305.1 Plecotus auritus | reverse complement strand
ATGTGCCCCCTGAAAAAAACAGATGGATGCTGGAGGACACAGGGGACTACAAACTCAACTGTGTAGTAGCCACAATTGCAGCTGCTATGCCAGATGTGGTATTTTTACTACAGCAGATTAACAAGGCTTGGATTACATGATATATGGCCATTGATATGGCACATATGTTCTTTTCCATCTCTATAAGAAAAGGGGATCAAACACAACATTTAAAATGGACAACAGATTACATTTATAATCTTGACCTAGGGTCCATTAATGCTCATATCCTCTATCACAAGATAGTCTGAAAAATCTTGAATGGATGGACTTTCTGCCAAGCATCACACTGATACACTACAGTGATGACATAATGCTTATCAGATCAAGGAGCAAGAAGTGGCTGATCTTCTGGTCAGGCACATGCCCTCCAGGGAGTGAGCGATAAACTTCACAAAGTTTCAGACCACTGAGTGAAGTGTTTGAGAGTACAGTTCCCTTCAAAATTAAAAACAAATTATTGTATTTTGCATCTCCCACCACAAAGGAGAAAGCATAATATCCCACAAGCCTCTGGGTTCTGGAGGCAGCATATTATATACCTGTGCATACGGCTCTGATCCACATATCAGATGATACAAAGGATAGTGGCTTAGAGCAAAATCAAGAACAAGTTCTGTAGCAGGAAGACCAAGGCTATGGTGCAGCCCTGCCTCTTAGGTTTTACACTCTAGCAGACCCTATGGTTTTAGAGATGTCACGGTGGGAAAGGACACCATTTGGAGTTTATGACAGACCCTGGTGGAAGAGTCACAACACAAGGCCCTGGGTCTCTTAATAGTATGCCATCTAGAGTGGAGAGTTATACACCTCTTAAAAAACAGCTCCAACCTTGGGCCCTGAGAGTGCTTGGCCATGAGACACCAAGTGACCAAGCCACCAGAACAGCTCATATTGAGCTGGGCCCTGTCAGACCAATAAGTCATAAGGTGACATGGGCCCAGCACAACCACTACATGATGCAAGTAGCACATTCAGGATCAAGCATGAGTAGGGCCAGAGAGCATAAGCAAGCTGTACAAGGTGGCTCACATCCATGTCACCCACTCGTGTTCTCTTCCACATCTTTCTCCCTCAGCTCATCTATGGCTGCTTATGACAAACCGACAGGAGAAAAAACGCCCTCTTTGGATCATGAATGTGTCAGCATGGTATGTGTGTGCCAACTGAAAAGGGATGGTAGTTGAACTACCATGCACTCAAGGGTGGCCAAAAATTCTTCCAATGACAGAGATTAGGGTGGAGTATCTGGTCACCTACTTTGTGTGGAAAGACAGTGGCTTGAGATTAGAATACACACAGACTCATAGACAGTGGCAAATGCCTTAGCCAGCTGGTCAGAACCCTAGAGGAAGAAAGATTGGGAGATAGGAGACAAGCAGTAAAGGCATGTGGGTCAGCATGGGGATGAACATTCAGTGAAAAGACCTTGGGATCACATGTTAATGAATGCCCACCAGAGAGCATGCACCATGGAAAAATAGGCAGAATGACTCAACCAATTGGTACCAATCAGCTTCTGTCATTACCCTGGTGCTGGCACAATGAATGCATGAACATAGTAGCCATGGAGACAGGATGGAAGCTAAGAGTGCAAAGGAGGAGTGAGCAAGCAAGAATGTGGCTCCACAGAGAGAGGGCTGGAGAAGAAGTTTCCCCAGCTAAGAAAGCAGCCATAGAGAGATGTTAGAACTTAAATTTCTATTGAACTGAATTGAAAGAAATGGAAATTTACTGTGTTTTGCTGTGGACTTGTGTTGGGGTTAGGGATCCCCACATGATCTCACCAACCAAAGACAATATAGCTCCTGTTGCCGAATGCCCAAGCTGTCTGTAACGGCCACTCGGGGCAAGTTGACACCTTGCACCTTCTACACTAGAAAGAGTAGCATTCATCTTGACCTGGAGAGACAAGTGGTAGAAATAGGGGTTTGCCTTCAGGATCTCAGCCAGAAGCTTATAATGTGAAAGCTTATAATGTGTTTGATCTGACTCTATAGCACCCCCAGTAACATCACATCAGACCAAGGAACCCACTCTACAGACCCATGGTATCCACAGTCATATTACATATTGCACCACCCAGAAGTTGCCAGCCTGATAGAATAATGGAACAAGTTGAAGTTACAGTTGAAGTGTCTCCTTGGGGGTGCTTTTGAGGATGGGGACCATCCTTGAAAATGTAGTGCTCCCTTTAAATCAACATACTTGCATGATGAGTGTCTCAATAGGTAGAATACATGAATCTAGGACCCAACGGGTGGAAATAGGAGTAGTCCTGCTCACCATCACTCACAGTTACACAATGGGGATTTTGTGCTTCATGTCCTTCCAACTCCAAGCTGTTCAGATATAAAGATCCTGGTTCCCAAAAGAAGAATACTTCTGGCCAGAGGACACATTTGTTCTGTCAGGTAACTGATTATGCTCACTGAGACTTTCCTTGAACACCCTTATAAAATAGCCATAACTTTTACACTTGGGTCAATCTTTATCCTTCTTTCTTCTTTATTCTGCACAACACTTATCACCATCTAAATAATATTGCTTGTTTATTTATTTACTTGCACATTGTCTTTCTCTTCTGCTAGAATATAAATTCCATGAGGGCAGAAACATGTACTTGTTCTCAGCTGAGTCATCAGTGCCTAGGGAAGCACTGGCTACATTGAAGGCCACATCAACAAATATTTGCCAAATGAATGAATGACTCTACAATGTAATTTTTTGTGGGTGGGTAGTATTCAATTGTAAGTATGCATAATCATTTATTTAACCAGTCACATTGTTGGGCAGTTCATTTTCCTTTATCTTTTCTCCAATGAAATAATGACAGGCAAATCTTCACATATATTATTTCCGTAAGATACATTCCAAGTAGTGCAATTTGCTGACACATGCATATAGCCTTTGGTTTTTCAGGCATATGTGATGCCTCATGGATTTGTTTTAAAAGTATTATTATATATGCAATTCAGCTTTAGCTCTTCTCTTGTCAAATAGACTGTTTGACTCCATATAAAATCATATTCTGACCTGGCATCCTTCAACATTTCATATAAGAAGTCCAACCATTTCAGAATGTTAAAATTTATTTTTCATTGCTTTTGCTGAAAATTGTATAGAGGTCTCTAGCCCTAATTCTAAATGAACCCCACAGCAACACTTCATAAACCCAGTTAGACATTTCAGTTCACCATTTCATGCCTGGTGAACTATTTTTTCCTCTAGTCCTCTTTCCATAGAGTTATATCCTTGACTACTCATTACCTCCTCCTCCCCCAAAACATAAATTTTTCATCCCCCAAACTTAAATTCTTCCCCCCACTTTACCATGTAGAGAATGCCCACTTCCTTATGAAACTGAGGTCCCATGTAGAGACACAGGAGTTTGCTTTTAGCTTGTACTGCCTTCTTTAAATCTCAATAAGTTTGTGTCTTCTTATGGAGAGATTATCAGACTCCAATGCATAAAAGAGACATTCCCTATTGGGCTTTCCCCCCACTTAAGTTCTTTCCTCAGAGCTCAGAGACAGACTTTAACATTCTCTCACTATCTGTACTGTGCAATTCTTTTCTTGGCCTTTCCCTCTATTTCAGCCTGAAATATAGGTTCTTTATTTTTCTCTGTTTATTTCCCCACCCCCAAATCAATACATGGCTTTTATTGAATCTTTAAAATATCACAAATAAGAGTGACAAATCATTAGGCATCTTGCTGTTTCTATAACTGGACAACTTAGATCTTATTCATCAGCCTGCTAAACTTGTCCTTTTTCAGAAACATAGATACCATCCAAGATTTTCCTGATATACTTTTTGTAACTGTTGTGGCTTGCTGAATCAAAGCAGCTGAATTTGATAAAAGTTCAATGTCATTTCTTTCAAGAAGCAATTCATCTTTCTGGGCTTGAGATACTAAACAAGCAATGCCTGACCTCATTCAAACTCTGCAGATGCATTTTTCGCTCAAGAAATTTCTGATTTCAACAAGAGAACCCTTCTCCTGAATAACAATGCTGATGGGGAAGTGAGTATACACAGACCTCATCTTGTAACAGAAGCCCAGTGTGACACCCTTGATCATGTTCTGCGTATGACTGCCGATAGTGCGAACCATGGTCAGTTCCTTTCTATTTCTCCACCATTTGTCAACCCAGAGCCTCTTCTTTTTCTTTCCAAGGATATTGAGTTCTAAATTGATGTGGTTGGAGTTCCCCTGCAGGGTGCCACGGGGCCCTTCACAGTAACTGTGCGTCCCTTCAGAGTGATGTCCATGTTTTCTGGGATGTTGATAGTCTGATTGCTGAAAATGGTCTTCATTCTAGTAGTAGATGCAGCAAAGAGTCTGTTGATTATTTTTAAATTCCTACTCACCATCTCTTCCAGTTTCTGAAGACTTCCCTCCATTATTTCATTCTTTTCACTGGTCCTTCACATCTGGCTTTAGCTTTGTAGAGATTACATCTAATTCTCTTTCTGTAGAGAGCAATGACCATAATTTACTCATTCATTCATTGAGCCAATATTATTGAGACTCTACTATCTTGAAGGTGCTGAATTGGGTTTTTAGAAACAGAAATTAAAGACATAGATCCTGCTCTTTACAAGCTCAAAGTCTAGCAGGGAAAAAGATGAGTAAACAAATCCCATTTGAGTAACAAGTCTATAAAGGGGCAACATAGGGTGAATTGAAGAGGGGCAATTAGTGGAAACTGAGGTGCAATAAAAAGGTAGAAAGGAAAGCATTGCACAACTGTTAACATCAGAGTTGAGTTTTGAAGCATAATTAGAAATAAGTCAGGAGAAGTGGGGTATGATTATGTTAGAGGGAGTACAGATTATAGGGGAGGACCCAATATTTGTGTTAGCATTGAGTCAAATCCTTCATAGCTGAATCACTTGACTATTCAGTGCACCCAGATGATTCCTTAAAGCATTGCTACAGGATATCTTTTTTTTGTTGCATTTCTCATCTCAACTATAGCCTTTCTTGGCTAATGAATGAAAAGAACTTCAGGTTAGGTGATCCTATGTATTTTTTATAGAGTCCTGTTACTTATTTATCTTTCCCCTCCTCCACACCAAATCTAAACTAGTTTAATTTTTTAACCTATTTCTTCATTCACAAAGACAACAAAAATGTTGTTTTCATTGGTCTGTTGACTAGAATAACCACACAGTTCTGGCATCATCTCTTCTAATGTTTTCTAAACTTTGCATAAAAGTCTTCACTTTAGCAGTTTTTATTAATGCAAATAAATATGCCCCATGGGTTCATTCAAATGAATTGATAATCAGCCTCCCACATCTTTTGGTCTTTGGTTTCATAATGAAGCTGCCTTCAAAGGGGTCCTATCTTCACAGAATCCAAATGTTATTAATGTTGTTCTGCCCTCTTCCTTCTTCCTCCTTAACCTCCTCCTCCTTCCTCTTTTCCCTAACCTTTCTTCTCTTATCATAGCCCAAGCCACAACAGAGGCATGGAGCTCAGTAAATAACAAGGTGAGCCAGAGCACATGGTGGGAGCTGAAACTTGGAAAAGAGACATGGCTGCAGGGTTGAGAGAGGCCCTTGATATAGGCCCAGCTGAAGGCAACCTGAGGAACTCCAGTGGTAAAGGTAGAGTCTGGTATTTAGAAGGCACAGTGATGGATGATGGTAAGCCATCCAGGCAGGTGAGAAATCTGGCTGGAATTTTTATTGTCTTTATTATACACTAGAGGTCCGGTGCATGAAATTCGTGCATGGAGGTGGGGGGTTCCTCAGCCTGGCCTGCACCCTCTCCAATCTGTGACCCCCTCAGGGGATCCCTGTGGGATCGGGCCTAAACTGGCAGTCGGACATCCCTCTCACAATCTGGGATGACTAGCTCCTAACCCAGGGGTGGGCAAACTTTTTGACTCGAGGGCCACAATGGGTTCTTAAACTGGACCGGAGGGCCGGAACAAAAGCATGGATGGAGTGTTTGTGTGAACTAATATAAATTCAAAGTAAAGGAGCGGAGGGGAGAGCAAGAGAACCCTCTGCTCTTTCGGCTCTGCGGGCCGGATAGAACAGCCGAACGGGCTGGATCCGGCCCGTGGGCCATAGTTTGCCCACGGCTGTCCTAACCAATCACCTGTCTGCCTGCCTGATCATCCCTAACTCCTCTGCCTGCTTGCCTGATCACCCCTAACCCCTCTGCCTGCCAGCCTGATCGCTCCTACCTTGCCCCCCTGCCAGCCTGATTGCCTCTACCTTGCCCCCCTGCTGGCCTGATCACCCCTACCTTGCCCCTCTGCTGGCCTGATCGCCACTACTTTGCCCCCTGCCTGCCTGCTCGCCCCTAACCTCTCTGCCTGCCTGCCTGATTGCCCCTAACTGCCTCTGCCTACCTGCCTGATGGCCCCTAACTGCCCTACCCTGCCGGCCTGATCACCCCTAACTGCCTCCGCCTGCCTGATCGCTCCAACCTGCTCTCCCCTGCCGGCCTGATCTCGCCCCCAACTGCTCTCCTCTGCTGGCCTGATCACCCCTAACTGCCTCTGCCATGGCCCCCATCACCATGGCTTTGTCCAGAGGAAGTCGGACATCTGGAAGATGGCCGGTCTACCTGGTCTAATTAGCATATTACCCTTTTATTAGTATAGATAGATTATATAGAATAGGATTGCTTAAATGGTGGGGGGTGGTGAGCCTTTTTCAGTAGGAGGAGATGCTCTTGGCAGACAAAAACACATAATCCCTATATCTGGACTAAAAGCCAGCCATATGCACTATACTGCCAAACCAGTCATTAAAAAAAATTGAATCACTTTCTTACACCTTACACCAAACAGCTGTTGCCCTTAAAACACCCCCTCAGCCCTCACCTTAAGTTCTGCCTTCACAGTTCACCCAGAGTAGGTTCTGATTGGTCTTATGCCAGTCAGCGTCAAAAGCTCCACCTCCTAGGCAGCCACTGGCTTCTCGCATTTCACCCAGATTTGGTTCTGATGGATTTGTTTCTATGCTGGTCAGCATCTCTGGGTCTATCTCTGGGCCTGACCATAGAGATGGGGCTGATCAGCAGCCACCCCAGGCTGCTGGCGAGCAGGCTGAACTGCTGACCTCTGGGAGAGAGAGAGAGAGAGAGTGAGAGAGAGAGAGAGAGAGAGGCTTGGCTGCTGGTGAGTCCTGGAGAGAGAAGCAGGGTCTGATCACCCTGCTTTTCTCTCCTGGCCTCACCAGCAGCCACTGCCGCTGCTGATCATCCCCGCCTCTCTCTCTCTCTGAGAGGTCAGCAGTTCAGCCTGCTCACCTGCTGCACACACAGCCTGGCGTTCGGTTGAGCCTTCAGTCATTTTGAATGTTACAACACTAGCTCTTTATATATATATATAGATTATTGAGGAAGAATTTTGAAACATATAATACTAAGTCAGAAATCATGAATTTGGTATGTTTCCATTTATTCAGTCTTCTTTTATTTTCAGTGCAGTTTTAATATTTTTTTCCATAAAAATGTATTGTACAGTCATTGTAAGATTGACTCCCCATATACATTATAGTTCTTGTACTATTGAGAATGATACTTTATTTTCTAGTTGATTATTACTGGGATAGAAAAAGACTAATGATTTTTGTAAGTTGATCTTGCATTAAGGCAAACTTGCTGAACTCTCATAGTTTTAATAGTTTATTGATGCTGTTGGATTTTCTATGTAGGTGAACATATTGCCAGCAATTAATGACAATTCAATATCCTTTATTCCAATGTTTGTGTATCAGTTATCAATTGGTACAAACAAATTATCTCAAAACTTAGCAGTTTAAAACAATAGGTAATTATTACCACACAATCTCTGAGATCTGAAATTCAGGAATTTAACCTGAATTTAATGCTGTGTCAGAAATTACACAGCATTACTTCACCTTATTCTATTGTTAGAAGCTATTCACTAAGTCTAGCTCAAACTCAAGGGGAGAAAAATTAGGCTCCACTTTTTGAAGAGACAGTCAGAGAATTGGTGAACATATTTTATTTTATTTTATTAGCAATTTTTAGAAAGAGAGAGGGAGGGAAGAAGGGAAAGAGGGAGGGAGGGAGAGAGAGAGAGAGAGAGAGAGAGAGAGAGAGAGAAACACATCAATTTGTTGTTCCACTCATTGATACATTCATTGGTTGATTCTTGTGTGTCCTGATGGGAAATTAAGCCCGCAACCTTGGCATATCGGGATGGCACTCTAAGCAACTGAGTTACCTGGTCAGAGCTTTATGAACATATTTTAAACTACTACATCTTATAATATTTTTTCTTCTTGTCTTAAATTTTTTATTGGTGAAGAAATTCAGTAATAAGTTAAATAGTGGCAGGGATTGTAAAATTAGAAGTTTTGTGTTTTCTCCATCATCTATCATGTTGACTTTAGATTTTTGGTATAAAATCTATATCAGATTAAAGCAGTTCCCTTCTGTTCCTAGCCACTAAGACTATTATTTTTATCACTAGAGGCCCAGTGCACAAAATTTGTGCACTGGGGGGGGGGGGGGCCCTCAGCCCAGCCTGCACCCTCTTCAATCTGGGACCCCTCAGGAGATGTCCAACTGCTGGTTTAGGCCCGATCCCTAAACTGGCAGTCGGACATCCCTCTCACAATCCAGGACTGCTGGCTCCTAACCACTCACCTGCCTGGCTGCCTGATTGCCCCTAACCGCTTCAGACTGCCAGCCTGATAACCCCCTAACGTTCCCCTGCTGGCCTGATTGACACCTAACTGCTTCCCTGCTGGCCTGACTGACACCTAACTGCTCCCCTGCTGGCCTGGTCACCCCTAACTACCCTACCCTGTAGGCCTGGTTGCCCCCAACTCCCCTCCCCTGCTGGCCATCTTGTGACAATGTGGGGGTGGCCATCTTGTGATGATGTGGAGGTGGCCATCTTGTGGTGGCCATCTTGTGACAACATGGGGACAGCCATCTTTGATGATGTGGGGGTGGCCATCTTGTGACAATGTGGGGGCAGCCATCTTGTGACACAAGGGCGTGAGGGTCAATTTGCATATTACCTCTTTATTATATAGAATAAGTAAACATTAAACTTCATGAAATCCATTTGCATTTATAGATTTTTCTCTTCTTATGTTTTCTATTTTAAGATAGGTTTTCTGATGTTAATCCATTGTTGTATCCCTGAGATAAACTTCACTTCCGTGTTTTTTAAAATTTTTTATTGATTTCAGAGAGGAAGAGAGAGGGAGAGATAGAAACAACAATGATGAAAGAAAATTATTTATTGGCTGCCTCCTGCATGCCCTCTACTGGGGATTGAGCCTGCAACCCAGGCATATGCCCTGACCAGGAATTGAATGTGACCTCCTGGTTCATAGGTCGATGCTCAATCACTGAGCCACACAGGCATTCTCATTAAGGTCCTTGAAGGTCTCACTAAGCTCCTTGGAGGTCTCATCAAGTTTCTCGGTGGTTTTTAGAAGATTCTTGAGTAACCTTATAAATGTGGTTTTGAATTCTATGTCCAGTAGTTTGCTTTCCTCCATTTCTTCCATTCATGACATGTTTCTTTGTCTCTGCATTTTGCTGCTTCCCTGTGTTGATGGGGTGGTTTTCTGTGGTAGGTGACCTATAGGGCCCAGTCGTTCAGTCTCCCCTATCACTTGAGGTGGACACTCTTGGTGCACCCCTTTGTGGGCTGAGTGCAAAGTCTTGGTGTAGTTAAGCCTTGATTGCTGTTGGTACACTGGGAGGAATTGACCTCCAGGCCAATTGGCTATGAGGACCCGCTGTGTCTATAATGGAAGTACTGCTGTGCTGGAGACATGCTTATGGGGCAGGACTTGCTTCAGTGGGGCTTTGGTGCTTATTGAGTCTGCCTCTTGAATGTGTCACTTATGGATGTGAGTAGTTGAAATCTGGTGTCGTCTCACACTGACCACTAGATACTCTGGCTTCTGGATCTCCAATGGCGTGCATGTCAGCTACTGTCTGAGGCCACCCAGCAGGAGCTACAGCAAGAACTACAGTTTTCTCCTCTTTGCTTGGGGTTTGGAGGTTTTGGAGCTATCTGACCAGAGCTGCAGTTTGTTAGGTTAAGCTGCAATCGGGCAGGCCATTTATATGCAAAAGCTGCTGCGTGGAGCTTGGGTGGGTTTGTAGATTGTGCGGGGTGGGGTCTCAGGGAGTCATTAGGCTAGGGCGTGGCAAACAGCAATGGCTGCCAGTCAGCCGTCTCTGCATCTCTGCGTTTCCAAGTCCCCACGTCCCGCACCCCAGCGCAGTAAACAATGATTGCTGTGCGCACCTCTGCAAGAAAGCCACCCTCACTTTCCGACCCGATGGCAGACAGTCCAGCTTCTCCTCATAGGAGTTTGGGTCCCCAGCGTCTCCCCAGAAACTGGAGTTCAGAGTAATTGGGAGCTTGTCTCCCTTCAGGTTGAAAAAAAGCAGCGCACCCAGTCGCCCGCTGCCAGACCGATTCGCACGCCTCCGTACCTCAGCTTTTCAGTGCTTGTGCACGTCTCAATGCTCTTTTCTCTTTCCTTCTAGTTGTAGAACTTCTACTCAGCCAGCTTTCCCATGGTTCTGGGTGATAGACGTTTTGTCTTTTAGTTGTAGTTTTGAAATTGTTGTGAGAGGCAGCAGATTAGGTGTTTACCTATGTCGCCATCTTAGATTTTTTTGGTAACTAATATTTTTTTATTACTGACTCAGCCTTCCTCCATTGTCAATGATAGAGGTGGGGAAGGGCATTATAAGATCATGATGTTGTGCTTAAATTTACCTAATGTTGAACATATTTTAAACTATGTATCTAAGTATCTATTTTAAATGAAATATCTAAGTATGTCATAATTTAATAAATCTCATTTTGAATAAATATCTTCCCCTCTTCTTCTTAGGTTCCAAGGGAAACTTACTTGTATTCATGATAGTGAGGGGAAAGAAAGCAGGCTTGTCTGCACGTGCATCTACTTGACAGTGGACATGGTTGAAGAGACATCAAAGAACCCAAGCCAGCCCACACACCTGAACATAAACCAGTCAGTTTCTCTTGTCACTAAGAAAGACACACAACATACCCGGAAGCCTTCTTGGGGAAGCAGGCATGGATTGGGGAACTTTTGAAAGAAGACCAATGACCCTGGTAGGAAGTTTGGACATTGAACTTGACTGAACATTTATCCAAAAGAAAATAAATCAAGCTGAACGAAACTTTTAAACGGAGAAATGCTGAACTTACTTTAATTAGAATGTTTAAAATATCTGTTATGAAAACATGAGGAATGCTCCAGTTTGTACACATTCCAGTGAAGTGGGTAAAAATCTGAACCCACTATATTTGGACTTTCTCCTCATGAAACCTCACCCTCTAGCAGACCTCATGTCACATGGTTTTCCCCAATTCTACTCCTTTTCTGGTTCTAACCCCAGAGAAGTGGGTATTGGATAGGAAGCTGCAGGCTCAGTTCTAGTTTTGACTGCACCGCCAGCTGGCTATGTGACTGTTCTGTCTCTTACTTTTCTAATCCATAAAATGGGAAGACTGAAATCAGTGAACCTTACAGTCTTTCCAGCTTTATGGATTTCCCCCTCACAGTCTTGCCCTATATCAGCACTTCTCTTTCTCACCAGGGTGTATTTAAACTGAGGGGACAGGCAGACTTTCCTAACCAATGATTCCGTTTTATTTGCTCCCTTCATTGATTTCTCTGGTCATTTGACGTAGGAAGAGGTCCTGTTGAGTCTGCAAATTGACAACAGTGGTTAGTGTCTGGTTAGAGTCTGGTGTTGCTCCATATGGCATATTGCTCCTTTCACCTGACTCTCTTCCTCACTTCCTTGTGAAAAATCCTATTGGCATTTCATTCCCTGCAAGTTCTACATCATACAGTTGGTGTGACTTTAAATTCAGGTTTTAAAAATCAAAAGCACCGAAGCACAGAGTCTCTTTGCATCAGGGAGGCAATAGTGCACTTTCCTGATAACACTGTTTTCCCAATGAAACACAAATCTGAACAAATGAATCTATGGAATCACTGGTGCTAAAGTGAATTTCTTTTTTTGGTGCCTAGTAGGGTTATTTCCCATCTTCCAAAGCCTGAGCCCTAATGAGCTCCAGGGGGACAGAAGTCTGTCAATCACAGGGTAGTTTCCAACTATAGTCATCTCTGCCCCATCAGAGAACCACAAGGCATGAAATAATTAGAAAGCCCAAAAGTAACTGCTCTGTTTTACAAGAGCAAAATCCGTATGTGGATCATTTACATAAACTTGTCACTTCCTATTACAGTTCCAATGCAGACTGGGTAATAATCTCAGGCGTGCTGGGGGGAGGGGAGGTCAAGGTGGGCTGGAGGCGCTAGGTGCGCATGTGCTGCTCCTTCCACCGCCCCCCCCCCCCCCCACCGCCTTTGGCCACTACTGAATCAATGTAAAGTACCTTTTCTTTTCCATTAAATAAGAACTGTTCCTGCTGCTATGGCAGCAGACCATGTGCTTAAGGGGAGAAAAAAAGCTTTTGCATCAAGCTATTGTTAGGGGAGAATTCACTTTGAGGAGCATTTCAAAGCCGATCCGATTGGAGGGAGTCATGTTAAATATTTTCTATGAAATATTTATAAGAAGAGCACAAGAGCAATTGATCAAGTTGCCTGGGAACATAAGCATTTCTCCTCATTTGGAAATTTTATGTTGGGAGTTTAAATGCTCTAGGGAGAATTTGTGTAAGTGCAAATACATGTGTGCTATGTGTTCACAAGCGTGCGGGCGCACACACAGATATCCACACTCACATACATGGTTGAATGGGTTGATAGGATTTAGGGCAATCTGCATCTGAATGCATTTCCTCAAATAAGGCAGCAATAAGAGGTCGCTGAAGACTGTCTTGATAATTGTGCTTGAAGAAGCTCTGTACCGAGGCCAGCGGAGCAAGCCGCCCTGGGCTGACCGCGGCCAGGGCCTGCAGCAGGCAGCCAGCCATCTTGTAGCTGCTCTTCTCACATCCACATCCAAGCAAAGGGACTCTTGGGGGATGGATTTCCCTGAACCTGTCCTCCATTCCCTCAGCATAATACTGACGATGCCCACGTGCATGCATTGAAGCCAGAGCGTGTCCTCCTAGAGGACATAGAGGACAGACTTTGCATCTCTGTGGCTTGTGGATTTTTCAGAAATATTTAGCACGAAGCCCTGCCTACCTTAACACACAATTATGTAATAAAAAGTGATGATGTATTGACTTATATAAATAACTGTGTATACTTTCAATATCTGTGGGGCTCTTCTCTCTATTGGGAAGAGAGAAGGAAAATATTTTGTCTTAACGCAGTGTCTCCAATAGAAAAAAATCACATATTTAACACTCAGCATTTGCGACATGAGCCTTGTGATCATTTTACGAAGCATTTTATATGACTTGAAACTAGTATAGGGTAAAGTGATTAGTGTAACTAACTGAGTAGCTAACTAGGTAATGTATACACTGTACTGAGGCTTATTTTAAGCTATAAGTTTTATAGAGAATTTTACTGTAGACTAATTTTATTCATCAACAAGCATATCATAAGATTCTGGCCAAAAGAGCGAGTGTTCTGAAACAACCAGTTTGCTAATCTGCACAGGGTTTGACATTGAGAGGGCCCAGCTTACCTAGTGGTGAGGAGGGCAGAGGGAAGACACGCGGGCATGGTAGGGGTCTGAACCGCAGCCAGGCGGTTTCTTATCTGAGAGATCACCAAGAGGGAAAGCATTGTGGATGGATTTAAATCAGCCTTTTTTCTCCATCCCCCCTCCCTTGCACACAACAAAAGTCTAAATCCCTTTTCAGGCCAGATTGCCCCATTTCCCTGCGTGGGCCAGGCAGACTGGAAACATGTTTGTCATTCAGCTTTTCTCCAGGCTAATCAGGAGACACTGGGCTGGTGGGATTTCTGCCTTTCATCTATGGAGTCTGCCTGGCAAAGCAGCCGCACAGAGGCCGCTGGGCCCGCTCCAGTGCTGGGCTGCCTGTCATCTCTGCAGACAGATAGAAAAATATTGTTAACCACGAACCTAAGCAGAGGGTTTAAGGAGGATTTGAATCTAAAATGTGATATTCCACATAGACCAACTTGATTTGGTCCAACAGAGCCAAACCCCTCATTCTGTTCTAACAAAGTGCGTGTCACATCATGGAAGAGATTTTGATGGAATTTATGACGTCTCTGTTTCAGGCCTGCTGCTGAGCAGATCTGAACTGTGAACGAACATCGCTGCCTCCAGAGCTGTCATGAGGGGCCCCAGTGACCTGGCTCCCAAGTCAAGGTCTTATTGACAGGACAGCTTTCAGGTTCACTGAGATGCTATTCCCAGCATGCAGTGGGAGCTGGGCTAGGCAGGTGTGCAGCAGGGATGGTGCTCGTGTCAGAGGATGGCTACAGCGATTCTCACGCCTCCTCTACTGAGAACATCAGTGAACTCTTAAACCTAAAAATTCTGGAAAACATGTATTTGTAAAGACAACGGACACCAGTCATGAGGAGGAAGTAGAGAGTGGTGGTAAGAGTCCCAGAGGGCCTGGAATGATGCTTGTCTTCTCCACACCCCATGGGGCCTGGGCCAGATGACTCTAAGCCAGCAATTTTCAACCGGTGTGCTGCAAGAGTTTTTAAAACATGCAATACCTGACTATTTAGACCTCTGCAGCTGACCTCTTTTCCCTTAGATTGTAAAATGAAAAAATGACAACAGCCACTACAATAGCCATCTGGTGTGAATGAATCTAAATTATACCTTTTTGTTGTTGTTAGATCAGCAAAATACTATGTTTTGGTCAGCTACAGAGGTTTAGTCATTCGTTAATGTGAGCCATGAAATGAAAAAGGTTGGACTTCACTGCTCTATACAACTCAGTTTCTTCATCTATAAAATGGGTATAATAATAGTGTCTTCTTCCTGGAATTGCTGCGAGGAGTACAGGAGATAGTGCCTGTGAAGCATAATAAATGTTTGATATATAATGTTAGGTACTGCTTGCAGTTTTGTGGCAGTTAAAGGAACCTTGCCTCCACCACATGCTGGTTTAGTTTGAGCTATTGAGGTCTGGAAAAGCCATGACCAACATTTCCTGTTGTGAACATAAAGGATGTGATACCATCCACTCACATGCATCAAAAGACCTCTTGAGAAAGTCCTGTATTTCAGTCGTAAGGGAAATCTCGAAAATAATATCATGTACCCTCATGGATGCTCCACAGAGCTTTGACACAGTTTAATATAATGCCAGAGTTGCTCAGATCTTTCTCTAAGAAATAAAAGATTACGTGTTTGGCTGAGTTAGTTGGTGCCCTCCCTGAGCCCATTCTTCTTCCTACCACCCCATCTCTGCTCTGAGATAACCACTATCCTGACTTTGAGTTTAATTTATTCTAAGGTATTTTAAAATCTATATATAGTTATAGCAAACGCTCCACATATATCCATACATAACACTTAATTTTTTGTACGTATTGTTTTTTATATGTCTGCCACTGACTTTCTTCAATATTATGTTTTTATATTTATTCATACTCATTTGTAAATCAAAATGGATAGATTTTCACTGCAGTGCAAACTTATTGCATGAATTTGTTTTTCCATTCTCTTGGTAGACATTTAGGCTATTTCCAGTTTTCCCTTCTTGAACAATTCTGCAATGAACATACATCTGTACACGTTCTTGTGCATATATGCGCATGTTTGTCTGGGTGTATATCTAAGAGTAGAATTGTTAGGTTCTGAGGGATGTACATTTTCATCTTTATTGGATATTGTCAAATTGCTTTAACAGAATATGAGGGTTTGGTGAGGCATTTAAATGGAAGGAAATAAATATATTAAATAAATGTTTACTAACCCAACTTTCTTTGAGTTTCCAGAAACTGATTTAGGAGGTGATGCTGTTGCTTTCTTATCAGTGGCTATGGAATGAGAGGGTTTTTTTTGTTTTTGTTTTTGTTTTGTTTGTTTTTTGTTTCCCCCCAGGTCTAATTAACCCTTTGATACTGTGGTCGTGGCATAGACCATTGTTGATAATAGAATGTGCCTGGAGAAAACCAGACACTCAACATGGGTCAAAGGTTAGAAACAAGTAGTCTCTTGTAATTCTTAAATACTCCTTTTTCCTGAAAAATCCCACTAAAATGAAGCTCCTACAAATGAAACAACCAAACTGGAAATGGTTCATCAAAGAATTTCAGGTCTCTAGACTGATGCTCCTTTTTACAACAGGGCACGTGTACAGATGGGACATGGAATAGAGAGGAGTAAGTGGACGACACAACATCCTGGGCTCTGTACTTCAGCACAGTAACTGCAGAACTTATTATGATGCTGAAGGGGATGCATTTAATGTTTTCAGAAAACCTGATACATTAGTTAAGATTTAAAATATGGCTGAACTTTAAATAAAATATTAGTCCAGAAAGATTTTGCATAATTACACTAGTAAAGAAGCAAATGATTTTATTTTAGTCCTGTGTAAAGTTAATCTTAGGAATAGAAAATCAATAAAGAAGAGATACAGACCAATTGTTCCCAATTCTTTTGGGAAGGGGCAGATCCATGTGTACATGATACAGTGGTGAATATATATGTACATTCCACAGACACACAATTCCAATGCCAAAAACAATGATTTTTGTAGTACTTGCTGTTTTCAATCACAAGTGCCATTACTTCCCTTCATTATTATGCCTAATTATAAGTTGACTGTACTAGGAAATGAACTATAGTTAATTTGACTATCAACTAGTGACCAAATTGAAGCTGTAAAGGGCAGACTGTTGGCATTAATTAGAGACTTCTGTTTGGCTTTTAGATTCTTATCTATTTGACCTTGTGCCTTCTATAATCTGGCTGCAGGTTTTCTGGGTAAAATGAGGGCTTCTGAGTCATTGGACTTAGAGCTCTGCAACCTCTTGCTTTCCCTGCAAAAAGGAACTGGCATCGTGGTGATATTGCAAAGAATTTTTAGCTTTGCCCTTAGGTTTTTTCAGATGGTTCCTGAATAGGAAGGAGACTTCTCATTTCCCCCCTCTCCCTATGACAAAACATCTCTCAGTTTAAACAGGTTCTTAGGAAACACAGCCACTACACTAACCTCTTACGTGACTAGCTGATGCTTAGTAATGTTATAGGCAAGAGCACATGCATTATCCTTCTCAATCCTTATAACTATTTTATGTTTTAGATACTGTTATTGTATAAACTCTCAAAATGTAATGACTTAGAGAGAAACCAAGATGGCGGCATAGGTAAACACCTAAACTGCTGCCTCGCACAACAATTTCAAAACTACAACTAAAAGACAGAACGGACACCATCCAGAACCACAGGAAAGCAGGCTGAGTGAAAATTCTACAACTAGAAGGAAGGAGAAAAGCTCACAGAGAATTGGAGGTACGGCAAAGGGGCTTTGTGCGCGCAGAGAGGAAGGGCGGCTGAGAGCTTGGCTGACTTCCTCTGGCGGAAGGGGGAAGGAAGCCTCGGACCGCGAGCTGGGAAAGGCAGAAGTCTGAAGGCGCACACGGGCCAGTGCGCACAAAGGCTGTGAAGGTAGCCATAGGCTTTCCCTAGTGAAAGGGAGTCAGAGGATCCTGACTGAGCCCCAGTTCTGACTGCAGTGAACCCCGGTTCCAGGCGAGCCCCTGGGGACCCACGCTCTTGTAGGGGGAGTCTGGACTCTCGGGCGGAGACTCGGGAGCTGGGGAAGGCGGAGGACTGAAAGTGCGCACACGCGCCGCGCCGGTGCGCACAAAGGCTGCGGGGGTTGCCACAGGCTTTCCCTAGTGGAGGGGAGTCAGAGGATTCTGACTGCACCGAGCCCCAGCTCTTGTGGGGGGAGTCTGGACTCTCAGGCGGAGACTCGAGCTGGGGAAGGCGGAGGACTGAAAGCGCACATGCGCACAGGGGCGGGGCTGACAGGAAGCCAAGACTGAGACTCCACCCCATCCAAGCTGAGCACAGAGGCTATTGCAATTTGGCAAGTCTAATCCTATAAGGCTGTCTCCAGCACCAAACTTCTCCCAGCATAGACACAGCTGATCCTTACAGCCAACTGGCCCGGAGGTCAATTCTTCCCAGTGATACCAACAACAATAAAGACTTAATTACAACAAGGCTGTACACACAGTCCACAAAGGGGTGCACCAAGAGTGTCCACCTCAGGTTAACTGGGGAAGCAGACCCACTGGGCCATATTGGAAACCTAGCACAAATATCTACCTTACCAACTCAGGGATTCAGTGAAAATGCGGGGTCAAAGAATCAGATCACAAACGAAAGAAATGGAGGAAAACAAACGACTGGATATAGAATTCAAAACCACGGTTATAAGACTTTTTAAGAATATCCTAGAAAAGGCCGATAAATATAACGAGACCCTCGAAGATATGAAAAAGGACCAACTAGAAATTAAACATACACTGACTGAAATAAAAAATATTATACAGAGACCCAGAAACAGAATAGAGGAACACAAGAATCAAGTCAAAGAATTGAAATACAAAGAAGCAAAAAACACTCAACCGAAAAAGCAAAAAGCAAAAAAAAAAATCCAAAAAGTTGAAGATAATGTAAGAAGACTCTGGGACAACTTCAAGCGTACCAACATCAGAATTATGGGGGTGCCAGAAGAAGAGAGAGAGCAAGATACTGAAAACCTATTTGAAGAAATAATGACCGAAAACTTCCCCCACCTGGTGAAAGAAATAGACTTACAAGTCCAGGAAGCCCACAGAACCCCAAACAAAAGGAATCCAAAGAGGACCACACCAAGACACATCATAATTAAAATGCCAAGAGCAAAAGACAAAGAGAGAATATTAAAAGCAGCAAGAGAAAAACAGTTAATTACCTACAAGGGAGCACCCATACGACTGTCAGCTGACTTCTCAACAGAAACTATGCAGGCCAGACGGGAGTGGCAAGAAATTTTCAATGTGATGAATAGCAAGAACCTACAACCAAGATTACTCTACCCAGCAAAGCTATCATTCAGAATTGAAGGGCAGATAAAGAGCTTCACAGATAAGAAAAAGCTGAAGGAGTTCATCACCACCAAACCAGTACTATATGAAATGCTGAAAGGTATTCTTAAAGAAGAGGAAGAAGAAAAAAGTAAAGAGAAAAAATTATGAACAACAAATACATATCTATCAACAAGCCAACCTAAAAATCAAGTGAATTAAAAACCTGAGGAGCAGAATAATCTGGTGAATATAATAGAATCAGGGGCATAGAAAGGGAGTGGGCTGATAATTCTCAGGGGGAAAGGGGTATGGGGGGGTTCATGAAGAGAATGGACAAAAATCATACACCTATGGATGAGGACAGTGGGGGGGAGGTAAGGGCAGAAGGTGGGGTGGGAAAGGGGTGGAGGGGAGCTATGGGGGGAAAAAGGAAAAATAATTGTAATAATCTGAATAAAGATTTAAAAAAAAAAAAAAAAATGTAATGACTTAAACAGGATAGAAGCCTATATTTCCCATAAATCCAGCAGATAGCTGCCTCTGTTCCATACAGTCATCCAGGGACCCAGGATGGTGGGTAGTGCCTCATGATTGCTGCAATTGTTACCATTTCTGGCAGGAGGAAGGGGAAAGAGTGCATGGAGGAGTGCTCTATGTATCCCTATGCCCTAACCTAGAAGTGACTAATATTGAATTACTAGAGGCCCGGTGCACGAAATTCGTGCACGGGGGTGTGTGTCCCTCAGCCCAGCCTGCACCCTCTCCAATCTGGGACCCCTCCAGGGATGTCCGACTGCCCTGGTAGGAGCGGGCCTAAATGGGCAGTTGGATATCCCTCTCACAATCCAGGACTGCTGGCTCCCAACTGCTCGCCTGCCTGCCTTCCTGATTGCCCCTAACCGCTTCTGCCTGCCAGCCTGATCACCCCCTAACCACTCCCCTGCCAGCCTGATTGATGCCTAATTGCTCCCCTGCCAGCCTGTTTGCCCCCAACTTTCCTCCTCTGCTGGCCTGGTCACCCCTTCCTGCCCTCCCCTGCAGGCTTGATTGCCCCCAACTGCCCTCCCTTGCAGGCCTGGTCCCTCCCAACTGCCCTCCCCTGCTGGCCTGATCTCCCACAACTGCCCTCCCTTACAGGCCTGGTCCCTCCCAACTGCCCTCCCCTGCTGGCCATCTTGTGGCAGCCATCTTTGACCACATGGGGACAGCCATCTTGTGTGTTGTAGTGATGGTCAATTTGCATATTACTCTTTTATTAGATAGGATATTTCATTAGGGATAATTTAGTCATGGCTACACCTTCTTCAGAGGGAGACAAGGAAATGTAGTCTCACTGGGCAGTTATGTACTCAGCTATTATTCCAGGACTGTGGGAAAGGAGGAGAAAGGGTCTCCAACCCAGCACTAGCACTGGTATTTCATTTATAGATGTTCGGGCTTCTTTGAAATCTTAACTGAATTAAACCCATCTGGTCTTTGGCAACTTGCAGTCTCTACCAGTTATCATCTGCATTTTACCAACAAGACAAGTTAGATTTAGCAAGTTTCAATAGCTCTCTCAATATTGTATAATTATTCAGTAGAGGCAATGGGATTCAAACCAGGCATTTTGAGGCTAAAAGTTGAGCATTTAAGTACCATCAATACTCACTCTGTACTGACGTCTACATGAATAATTAATTGGTCAGCAATCACTTTTCTTTAAATGCATATCTGTTGTGGGATTCTACGTAACTCTGCTGGAAGAGGGAGGTAATCAGGAATTTTCCACAGTGGGAAGAGTGGAGGTGAATCCTGAAGCTCCTGTTGTCTGAGTTCAAGAGTCTGAAAGCCTAGAGAGTGATCTGCCCTTGGAAGTGAGGTTTCTATAGTACAGGTAAAAACCTCTTGATTTTCGTGGTTAGAGGATTAAATGACAAAGAAAAGTATTACTCTAAGTCATCTCTAATTAGGTGCTTTGGTTTAACACACCCAGTCAAGGAGATTTTGAGCTGAAGCTTTAAAAAATTGCTGCCTCTTTAAGTATAACTCACCATTAATGCTTATATGAAAGGTGTTCTGAACTTGTGGGACCGTTGTCCATGTGTCAACTACATAGCCCATAATATGACATGCAAGTAGTTATTTTGCCTCCATTTATATTCAGAGGATTTTGGGGGGGAGGTATTGTCAAGAGAGAAGGAAACATTTTACATGAAAGGTCAATGTTAATTTTATTTAATTAAATGAATGCTGTCAATTTTTGCACCGCAGAAATGAATGCGAACTTATGTAACTCAGTATACATGTGAACAAAACAACTAATCGCACTCATTAATTCAAATTTAGGACTGTTTTCAAAGTAACAGTAATTTGTCTCAGTGCGAACTATTGGACAAGCTATTTAATCCCTGCGAACTCCTTCATCTGTAAAATGGGGATAAACATATTTTTTACTGATAGATGTGAGAATTAAATGAATAATTTACGTAACCATGCTAGCTAAAAAATAGTGAGTACCAAGTAAATATTAGGGATTATGGCAACTCTCTGCATAGTTCATTTCCATTGCTGTCGGAGTGAGGGTGTGGGTAACTAATTCTGTACGATAATCCTGTAAGATTATGAAAGCACAGCACTGTGGAGGGACAGCTTGTCCTCACTTAACAGTTTCATTCAAAGCATTAATCCAGAACTTGCTAATGCCAGCCCTCTAAGTCTTGTGATGAAGTAACAGTTTCAGTTAAAGTCTTTTTTAATCTCCCCAGGCAAAAGTAATAGGTCTCCCCTCTGTGATCCCTTTGCTCTTTGTTCACACTTCTGTCCTGTACTCAGCACAGTGTGGCACAGGTATTTGTTTGCCTGTTTAGATTATTTGCAAACTTCACTGGTGATCAGGTGCTGTACGAAGTCCTCTGGGCCAGGGGCTGTATTTCCTGGCTCCTGGCATGGTGCTCGGCAAAGCAGTTTTGGTAAATGTTTCTTTAGTGAGTGGCTAACTGGCCTGGTGGAGGCTGCTGGCGCTTTAGAAGAAGAGTCTGGAAATACACTGGGTTGTGTTTTTCTAGTTTGCCAGCAATTAAGCCATCCCATACTGTTTTCTCATTGGAGATATATTCCTTCCAATGTCCACTTGTTCACCAAAGAACCACTCATGAGGACTTGTAAGGAGCCCTACTCTGCTAGGTGCTGGGCCTTCTGTAATAGCCTTGCATAGAGCACACACGGGCGAGTTATGACATCACATTAGAGTGCCTTTTGTAAGTCAAAAAGAAAGAGGCGTGTAGAGAGTATGTACAGGTCAAGAGGTAGCTCAGGAACAAGATGAGGTGAGAGGATGAGGAGGGGAGTCCAAGTAGGACACGGTCCCTGGGCCAGGAGTGAGGGGCAAAGTGGACAAACAAGTTTTGTTAACTTGGACTGACCTCACAGAACCTCCGTTTCCCTCATCTGTAAAATAGGCATAAAAATGACATGGGGGTTAATAAACTAGATAAATAAGACAATTTTGTGAATTATAAAATACCTGTGAGTACTCATTATGACTTGTATCTTTGAATTGTTTTCAGTGAAGAAGTGTGTGTAAGACCCACAAGGGCTGACATCATTGTTGCCAACATTTCACTCTTCCCCTGGCTTTGTTTTAAAGAGCCCTCCCCACAGTGAGGACAAGGTGTTCCCGTGGGGAGTGCTGAGAAGGCCGGAAACTGGGAAGCCTGTGGTACAGCCTTTCCTGCTGGCGGGAACCACCCAGGGTGGTTTACAGAGGAATTCTGATGGGAATGTGACAGGTTTTAGGCGACCCTAGTATCCACAACCTAATTTGGAGAGTGGCAAGTTATGTTTCCACACACTTGGGCATGACCCCATCTGAGTTGCACTTCTGTAAACTATTTGATCACTAAATTCATAAATTTAAGAATATCACTCACTCCCGCTCATTCACTTCCCAATCAACTTCAAATATTCAGAAACGTCTAGTTTCCTGATCTTTATGTTTCCTCCAGCCCCTTTCTCACTTTGCTTTTTTCATTATCTAGGAATCATTGTCTTGTCAATAGCATCAACTTATTTGTCCCTGGTCTTTTCAAAGAACTTGCCTCTTAACACCCAGCCTGGATCTGCCCAACTTTCTGCTTAAACGCAGTCTACTGAGTGCTGCCAGAGAAAATCATTCAATAGTGAAATTAGTGCTTCTACAAATTTAGTGCTGTCGCCTGATGTTCTTCTATAACAGGGCAATATTTGAAAATCTTATTGGATGTATTTTCCCTCCCCAGTAATTCCCACTCCCATCCACTGAAGGCAAGAGCATCCCTTGCTTGAGCGGGAAGGCAGTAGAAACCCACCAAAACAAAGGAGTCAGTGTTGAACTTCTCCAAAATAGGCTGTTGAAGCTCGTTTTAGGGAAAATAGATGTGAAAGCCAAGATTTCCATTTGCAAGAGCCAGGCTTTGTTGAGAGAAGAGAGGATGTGTGGGTTCCAAGGAAACAAAATAGAGAACTAGAGCAGAGTGGATAGAGATAACTACCGAGTAGGAAAGATGAATGATACGCCATGATGTGTGGCCGTTTCCTGTCATACCAGGGGAACAAGGCAAAGCAAGACAGAAACTTGTCCTGGGCTGGGGCTACAACCTGATGAGAAAGGCAGAGGAACACCAGGGAATTGCGACATGGCTATGGATTGAAACTTGTAAAGTAGGAATACAGGGTGAGAGAGAAAGAATGGAGATCTCCCAGGGAGATTTGGGAATCCTGGAGCTGAAAAAATTTGTGTAACCCTTCTCAGTTGGGATTCTGAAAGAAGGCTGTTAACTGGTACAGTGGTCCTGGTTGTGTGGGGTGGCCACAGTCAAGAAAAAAATGCCATATTTAAATAGAAGGAAACCCTGATATAGGCTAGGTCCTTCCCATGCATGGAAGGTATTCCGACGCCCCAGATGCCATCACTGGGAAGATGAAGTGCAGAGGGGACCTGGAGCCAGGATGGGAAGGACACTCTTGCATCCCTGTGGGGACTCCTCCTCTGCCCAGTCTTTGAATGCCGATGTTTTCTCCAGGTCTCCTCTCTTACACAGGTAATTCTCAAATTTGTGTCTCTGAGTGGAAAACTCCTCCATAGTCTTACCCCTAGAGCCTAGCTCATAATTGGATCTCAGAATATGTTTCAGTCCAATGAATTAACTTTTGTGGGTCCTGCACTGAATTGAAATTTTGTAGCATTTTTGCTACTTTAAAATAATATAGTGTCACTAGAGGTCTGGTGCAAGAAATTCGTGCACTCAGGGGGGTCCCTCAGCCTGGCCTGCACCCTCTCGCAGTCCAGAAACCCTCAGGGAATGTCTAACTGGCGGCTTGACCCGCCTAAGCTGTCAGTGGGACATCGGTAGCACTGCCGTAGAGGTGGGAGAGGCTCCCACCAGCCAGCAATGAGCCTGGCTTAGGGCTTCTGACTGAGCAGCGCTCCTCCTGTGGGAGAGCACTGACCACCAGGGGGCAGCTCCTGCATTGAGCGCTGCCCCCTGGTGGTCAGAGCGCATCATAGCAACTGGTCCTTCTGCTGTTCGGTCAATTTGCATATTAGCCTTTTATTATATAGGATATCTTTGGCTTGCAAACTTTCCAGATATCTCAATAAAGGTACTGGAAGTATCTCAGTACCTTTATTGAGATATGATTGTGCCATAGGACATTACATTTCCTGTTTTAGACAATAATTAGCGTATCTGTCACTTGGCAGAGGAAATTTAGGAATACTGTGAAGACTTTTGAGTCATATAATGCATCATTTAGCACAAAGCTTCCATCCCAGTAATAGTAGGTCTCTAGACCTTCCTCCAAGTGTCCATAGGTTACTTGTGGAAATCCCTAATGGGTGTCTTACTTGTGCACACAAATAGGGCTGTCTGGTATTGCCACCACATGAGACCCAACCCACTCTTCTCTGCCTTTGGTCCCAAAGTATCTGCATCTGCTGGGCAGGAAGCCGCTTTGAAGAGTGTTTCTGCCACCACCCAGGATGAGAAAAGCAAAGCCCATGACAAAGCCGTGGAAATTTCCACCTTTGGGATATCAACGTAATACTAGCACCTGTACAAAGGTAGAGAGAATAGCTTTCTCCATAATTCTGGGCCATGTTTGATCACTGAGCTCCTAAGCCTATGGCCTCACAGTTTTGTAAACTTCTGACTATCCTTTTCATGGAAAAGGTCTGGAAACACACACTCCACCATCCCCTTCACACTCTTCTACCAAGCCTTCACCAAAATTTCTATCTACTTTTCTAGTTATCAAATAACAACAGCAACCATGAAACTCCAGTGTATAATATCAGGAGCAAAAAGATCAGTTTAATGGGGTGAGGGAGAAAAGGAAGAATGAAGAGTACTGTCTTCATGAGCAGAATTGAGATTCCAGTCCTTCCAACTCCACATGGTCGGTTCCAAAATACTTTGAATAGGATGAAATGTAGAATCGTGATGGGTGGGAAAGGAGGTAATGTCTTCCCTAGTAAATATGGCGTCAAAAGAGTGAAGAAGAAAAATAAATTAGGAAACATCACCCTATGAGCATCAGAGGGACTCACGGACACTTGGTCACTTAAGATCTACTTTCCGAACTTCCTGATTCTCTTACCTTGTTCTGTCACCTCCTTCCTTGTTCTGTCACCTCCTACCTTGTTCTCTGTCTCGCTAGAGGTTTTTGCCACTGGCATCACCATTTATTCTCCTGTTAGAGTTCCCTGTGTCCTCAGACTTAACACATTTTATTCATCTGCTATGTGGAGACCTGGCTGTGTCTGCCCACATGTCTGCTTCTTTCTTCTGCTCAAGACAGGCCTCTTCAGTGGAGCCCAAACTCCAATCACCCCAAACCAGCCCCAGTCCCCAACAAGCCTCCTAATCTTGTACTGGGATCCAGCCATTCCAAATCTTATACTGGGAGTGAGAACCATTCTTTGGGATGAGAGTTTTAAAATTTGATATTTAAAAGAAAATGGTATTCTGGAGATGGATGGTGGTGACCATTGCACAACACTGAACTAGACACTTAAAAATTTGTTAAAATGTTTTAAAACACAAAAAATGGCAAATGATTAAAATGAGTTCACTCTTTCAATTGAGGATTTTAAAATGAAAATAGCAAACATTAGCATAACTTTAAATATTTGTTTTATTTTTGGTAACTGTATAAGGAATAAGGAAACAGAAATGGAAATTAGAATGAGAAATAGAGAAGATTTGTAAAATACTTCAAAAATTATTAAACAAAGTTGGTCAAATGTACATCAACTTCTTTTGCAGTGTACACTTGCAATTGCATAGACAACTTCTATTTTTATCGTTATGAATTTAAGTATTTCTTCCTTTGGTGGAGGCCTATTGCCCGTCGAGAGGGAGGAAAGTTGGAGAAACAAAACAAGGCTTTGTGCATCATTCACAAGGGCTGATTTGTTTTTGAAAGAATTCCAAGGAAGTGAGGAATCTTAAAGCTGTATTTTATATAGTATTTCGTTAAGCCTTCCCCTATCACTGTGGTCCCACTTCTAGCAAATGCACACATAATTCTTATTACTGTTGATGAATCTATGAGAAAAGGAGAATTTCAAATCATTTAGGAAAAAAAAAATCACAGGGCCCACATGAGTCTCTGCTTATTCAAAAGCCTTGTTTCCAGTGGCCAAATACAAATTCTTCATTTACCACAAACCCCAAAATGTGGGAAGAAGATAGCTGAGTCAACAGGAAATAAAGGAGACAACTCTCAAGCTCTGTGCAGAGAATTAAAATGCTTCTGTTCCCACATGCAGACAGAGACAAACTCTTGTTTTTAGGAGCTGGAGGCCGCCTAGCTTCTGACCAGTTTGGGTAGTGCACAAAGACACTATGGGGTCACTATGAAAGGAGTTATTTTCAGTGAATAAAGAACATAAAATAATCCTCCAGCACACTCAGTGCACCAACTTTTTTGAATTAAGAACAACACCAGTGTGTAGTTTTGTTCTTTCACATATAGGAATTCCAATCAAAGAAATAACAATCTCTCCTTCCAATCAAACAAATAACTTCATGTGGAAGCTCTCTCCGGGGCACTTCAGGCCTTTTAAGGACAACACACTTATCACTCACATGTCTCTGGGGAGTGTTACAAAATTGTTATTCTTTATAGTTCAGACACCCAACCACAGAGGTTAAATGATTTACCCAAGTTCAGCAAAATCTGCGTCTCCCAGGGCAAAGGAAAATGGTTACAATTTTTCAAGAGATCCACACCAATGCTTATGTTGTTCTGGGAGCCCTTCCTATGGAGAATTCAGTTCCCAATCTTGGTAGTTAAATTCCATCACAGCTCTAATGAGGCACTTTCCCGAGTCAGCTTCTTGTTTTTGCTGAGCTGCTTGATTGCATTTCAGACAGTTTTCCAAGATGACAATGCCTGCCCACTTCCCCACCATGCCCACTTCCCCACCATGCCTCTAGAGCTGACATTCTTCCTTCATTTCTTCCTTTAGCTTAATTTTTAAAACTGTTGCAGCTTTTCACTAAGCTAATATAAACTATAATAATTTATTAGCAAAGTGGTAGACAGTGTCATCCGGAAGTGAAGTGACTTCAGGCAAGGAAGAAGAAGGCAGGATGAGTGCTAACAACAAGTGACATCTGTGCTCTATGTGATTATAATAATGTTCTTAATGGTGAGGTGTGGACAAAGAGGAAAACCCTCGCAGGTAACCCGCCAACAAGCATGTTAAGGAAAGGCAGTTTGTACTTAGGGAAGTACAAACCTGACTGCATTTAAAGCCAATTAATAAGGAGAATCAGCTTAGGGGCATTTTTCTTCTAACCCACGTATTGAGTTATTTAAGGGTGAATACACTAGAATGTCATTCAGTGATACAGTGAGATTCATGTACCTGCAAAAATCTAGAACCCCCAAAGTTGCTTTAGAAGGTATGTATGTGAGGTCTGTCAGATTCTAATATTCATCTATTCATTTAACAATTGTTTCTTTAGTTCCTACAATACGCAATATGAATTTACATGGCTTTTGATGTTCCAAAGAGTAACTGACTTCAAAAAATTATTCTGAAAGAAATCTATGCCTTCTATTCCCATGAGCCTTTCAAATATTGCCAAACAAGCTTACTTTTTTTTTGCTGGGGTAGAAATACCTTCAATTCCAAGGGTAGCATTCTGCCATAATATTCTAGCTGCCATCTCTAAAGGCGACAGAAATTTATATGAAAACATGTATGTAAATTCCTAGAGCTCTTATCATGTGCCATACCTATTACTCCTGGCTGTAGATACACGTTACTCTCCAAGAGTCAACTGCACCTCTGTGAGTAGAATACACCCACATGAGTGCAGGCCACTGGCTTAGTCAGGGATGGAGACCTCATAACCTCCTTTGAAAGACACTAACTCTTAGAACCTTGAGACCTCAATAGAAGAGATTAATATTGTTCTAATAAGTGCCCAGAGGGAAATGTTATGTACTTTATTTTTTTCAGGGTCCAAACTCAGTTGTAGGCAGAACTCTTTCTAAAAGTTTCAAAAGAAAGGCAAGCCAAAATGTGCAGGCATACCACCAAGACTCTCTAACTTTTCCAGATTGTGGGCGTAAACTCACAGAAAAGGAGGGACAGAGAGTTAGTTGGCAAGACCAATGCCAAGCTAACTAGACTTTTCTTCCAAGTCTTCATGGTCTGGTTTACCTTGCCACCCTATATATAAGTTAGGAGGATAACACGCAAATGGAGAAATGTTGGTAACATTCTGATTTCATTCATTTAAATATAGGTGAGGATATTATCTATGCAAAATTATAGATCACATTAGATTTATAAAATGGTATGCCAGATATTATTCACATCTAATTTAAATATCTTAGTTTATGACCACTAGAAACTTTACATTTGTTATGCCAACCAAAATAATTTGATTTTAAAATGCTAACATTATATCTATATGATGAAAGCTGAATTCAGAAATGCCATCAAAATGACTAAATCATGTTTATAGAATGGATGGTTATTTAGAAGTAGATCATAGAAATGGGCAAATCTCTTATTAAGCTAAAAATGGTTCATCCTATGGCTATGCATAAGCAACCCAAGACTAGCAAGTTTCTATGCTAACATTCAGTATTATTAAAAAAAATTCTCAGAAAATTAATCTAATCGTGAGGGAAAAGTAGTTTACAGTTGTAAAAGTAAACCAAACAGTGTTCATGGGAAATGTGCACATTGGTAGGGGTAATAAATAACCTCTTTGGTAATATCAGATCACCAATGAAATCCACTCACTCTCCTTCTGGTGTGAATTCAGATGGCACTTTGGGTTACAAGGGAGGTGAGACCAGCATCTTGGCCCTCTCTCCTCACCCGCTCCTGCCGCTGCACTTGAGGATGGGGATTTGTTTAGTGCACTGTCAGTCGTGTTACTGTGCATTAGCTGGGTATGGTTTCCTGCCTTTAAATCTTTCCCTAGGTTTTTCACCAAACAAACAAACAAACCAACGGGGGAGTTGGGCAGGGTGAGGGAAGAAAGAAGGTGCTCCCTCTAAGAGAGAAGACTGTAGCATGCGAGGTTTCAATTACCAAGCAGGAAACAACTGCAGGTAGATCGGGGACACTGAGCCATGTGTCACAGCCTTTCTTTGTTTCAGTCAAATTGCACCATGAGCCCTAACTGGTTTGGTTCAGTGGATAGAGCATCCGCCTGTGGACTGAAGGGTCCCAGGTTCGATTCCGGTCAGGGGCATGTACCTTGGCTGCGGGCACATCCCCAATAGGGGGTGTGCAGGAGGCAGCTGATCGATGTTTCTGTCTTATTGATGTTTCTAGCTCTCTATCCCTTTCCCTTCTTCTCTGTAAAAAGTCAATAAAATATATTTAAAAAACACACACAAACAAACAAAACAACAACAACAAATTGCACCATGAAGGAGTATATCCCGCTTGATTGTAAGCTCGCTCTTCAACGAAGAAGGTGGGTGCCCTGGGCTGGTGGGAAGAGGAGTCTCCCTTTTTCTGCCATATCCTCTCCTCAAAACGGGCAACAACCGGCCTAGAGGAGAAAGAAGCTGACAGCACCGGAGTTTGCGTCAGTCTGGGAGCGCCCCAGCCCAGCCGGCCCTGCTGGTGCCTGTGCACACCCTGTGGGAGGTGACACGGGGTGTGCGCCCTGGGACAGCACCATCCCAGGCAACGCCCCACCACTCCAGTTGGCCTTTGCTTAAATTGTGCTCGTGACCCATGAGAGGGACCATGAAAAGAAGACACACAGGACTCCTGTGCCCTCGGAGGGACAGTGAAAAGGAGACACACAGGACTCCTGTGCCCTCGGAGGGACAGTGAAAAGGAGACACACAGGACTCCTGTGCGTGGCCTCTGGCCTCTCCCTGGGCCCGGCCAGAGTCGGAACCAGGGCTGTGGAAACATCCAGCCCCGAGTCCTCGCAGAGCCTCTGCTTAAGGTGCCCGCCCCGCCCCCCTCCTCCCTCTCTGACTCTCACTGCTCTGTCACCCCTTTGTTCACTTCCTATATTTCCACTCAGATGTGGTTTAGGGTTTTCTTTCCAGGGCATATTTTGCATGGAAGAATGCTTTCAGTGAGCTGAGGCCCTAATTGCCAAATAACGGTTGCCAAAACATGTTATTTTGGCTTCAAGCTGGTCCAGAGCAGGAGGCGTTTTCCCTTCGTGAAAAAAAAAAAAAAAAAAAAAAAAAAAGAAAGAAAGAAAGAAAAGAAAATCCTCCTTCATCAGCCCCAGGGCTATTTGCAAACACAAGGGGTTCAGGCCTCCACTGCGCTTTCTGGTCGGTCACCTTCCCACTCCAGGAGGCGTCAGTGGCCCTTCCCTGGGTCTGTGGCAGCTCTAGGGAGGCCCTGGGCCCTGTGCTTGGCCACCAGGGGAGCGCCGACCGTCTGCCGGAGAGCTGCAAACGCCAGCCGCCCAGGGAGCACGGGAATTCCAAATAGAGACAAATCTGGGGCCCCAGGGGAAGCGGGATGGAACTGATATATCACTGCTAATTAAGTCCTGATCCCCTGGCTCTACTTGAAACAAATCTGGGAGGGATCAAGTTTTGAGAGCAGGTGCTAACTGGTTGCAAAAGACAAGTCCATCACTCCAGGAAAAGGCTTTGCAGGTAGCTCTTCGGAGACACCGCTCAGAGTCCAAAGCTTTGCTGAGCAAACTCATTACTAGAGAGACACACGGCTCCTATTTGTCTCAGGACATCAGAAGCGTGTAGGGACCTTCTCTGCTGTAACACACGACTATTTCTTTTTGTCCTCTGTTTCCCGCCCCCCGCCCCCCCCCCGCCTCGCCCCTTGATAGCTGATGGACTTTCTCCTCAGATGGACAATGGCATCATTTAGAGGCGAGTAAATACTCTTTGAAGATACCGGAAGTAGTTTCTTTTTGGCACAGACGGTATGGTATTTGTTGGGGCTCAACTGCCAGTCCACAGTGGGCCCCACACAACCTCCCACCCTGCTCGCTTTTTTCCCAGATGGTTAATGAAAAACAACAACCAAACCAAACCAAACAAACAAACAAAAAAAAAAAACAGAGCACAAATGAGTAAATAAACTTAATTGCAAATATTTACTTAGAGAAAGTCCGAGTCTGAGTATTGTGTGTGTATGTGAAGAGGGAATATGTTTGGGTATTAGGATCTGGATGACCTCATCCTATATTTTTTCTTCTTCAGAAACTTTGCCTATGATCCAGAAATTTTGGTATAAAATCATGACTAACATGGACTAGGTATTTCTGGGTGACAGGGGCTCAGCTAAGTGTTTTACATGCATTATCATTTCATCTTTACAGTGACCCTATGAGGTGGGTATGGCTTAAATAACACATCTGCTAAGTGACCAGCCAGGGGTTTGAACTCTACCAGAGCCTACATTTTTAAGTGTGTTGCTACCCTGCCTCTCACCTTTGCCAACTTTGGATCCTGTACAGAAATAGCAAAATACATTTCCATACTGTAAATGCCCAACCAGTACAATAGATGAATGAATAAATGAGTCTCCAGTGGCATTAAGGATTAGCCCCAGGTTCCTATTAAAACAGTAACGTGGGGAATTGTTCTAATATATGTTATGTCTAGGAGTCTGGGGGATCTCTTACTTGGGGGACAATATTTGTATTGAATAAAAAAAGTGATTCTGAGGGTCTTCTTTTGATCTGTGTGGAGAGGATTCTTAATCCTGACAGCATTGGACCTACATTTGACATATTTTGATGAAGCTGCAGGCAAATTGGCTGATGTTGCTGGCAGTGACTCCAGGAATCATTATCAACATAATTTCCCTTTTCTTATGACATGTAATCCCTTTCCTAGTCTCACACCCCAATCTTCCGACTACCCTTGATATTGGGAGCTGCTGCTTTGAGTCATGCATCTACACCCCGGAGCACAGGCTGTCCCTAGAGGGTTTTCTGCACTATTTATTAGTTTTATAGCAACAGAGCTGAGGGCTTCTTTGGTGTCTGTCTTTGGATTGTGTGCATCACTCAGACCCATACAAAGAGGGGTTTGGATTCTTGTTAGCACCTGAACTGACATGAAAGATAATTTAGAGGTAAAGCATGGATGGGTATGAGAAACATGGTTTTATAAATGTTTATGAAAGGAGAAAATAATTTCACATGATGATGCTTGGAGGTACTGGATTGAGCTCAACAGTTGAAGTGCACAATTGAAAATGCTAAGGGAAGTTTAATGGCTGGATTTAGCTCTGATGGGGCAAGCAGACCCTGATCCTGTTTCATTTTCTAGCTCTTCCACTGTCCTTTGGTTCCTCCTGGACAAGTTCTCTGCTTCCATTTCACGGTGGCTGTAATGAAAAAGAGTGCTGTTGGTCAGTACTTTTTTTTTTGCCAAAAAGTTTAATTAAAATATAACTTAAGTAGAGGGTGAATGACTAAGAAAACTGCAGATCTGTACACTCCCACCCAACTCTATCCAATATTTTCTGGAGTGCAAGTTTGCCTGTAATGCTTGCTTATCTGTCTGTTACAGGGCTTTCTCGCTTTCACCCGTATGGTTCCTAGTCCACACAAACCGATTTCCCCAACTCTTTAGGACGGTGACCTTTCAAGTTTGACTCAGGAATGTAAGAGAACTGCACATTTCACAAAACTGATGTAAGATTTGTTTAGAACATCAGAAAAAAACTGGAGGTGGGGAGGGTTACATTGAATATTTTTACAAGAGGCCCATTCAACAACACAGGATATGGCGAAAATAAAACAGGATTGGGTGGGATGCATGTTTGGGTTCTCAGGGGGCTGAAATCAAAGAGGTATGCAAACTATTCTGCATAAACCCCTGCCATCCGCTCTGATAAACGAGATTACAGACTTGAAAGGTCAATTATATATTCTTTTTTTTTTAAGGAGAAATGCCAGGTTCTTGACGATGTTTGTACCTGATGGGATTCGAAAATAGACTTGAGTTAGTCACATTGATGACTACGTACAGCGGTGGGGTAAGAGCTTAATTCGATTTTATTACCTCCAATGGGCAAATATTTGCCTCATGAGACACACCCACTCCCTCCAGAAGAGTCCATTGTAAACAACTGGCTCCCCTTTTACAAGAGCTGAAATCTTTATGATGTTTGGGAACGCTGAAACCAAAGGCTAAACAGCTTATTGGAATCTTGTCTTTCAGCCAGGAATGCTCACCGCTTGATTCCCCTCCCCCCATCCCCTTTCTTCCTCACTAACTATGCCCAAGGCATGTTCTTTTAGAATTTCCCACGTCGTTTCGGCACACAAGTGTCCTTCCTCAGTCTTTATCTGCATTTATAAAGCTGGAGCATTTCTGCTAAGTCTTAGATGTCTGGTAGAAGGAGGTGGGAGTCCTTCCTGAGAATTTTGCTGCCAGGATTGAAGCCTACAAGATTGGAGTCTGACTGCATGGCTCGTGGAGATGTAATGAGTCTCTACCCCAAAGTGCCTTACTTATAATCAAGTGGACACTAGGCTCACATCATTGCTCCAGATTATCACAGGTGGGGGACCATGTGAAGCATTCCTTTACCAAAAATAAACATATTAAAAAAGTGAGTTTTTTAAAAATGGAGACAATACTGTCTTTTTCCCTCTCATTAATATGTGGCTAGATGTGTTCGTGTGTGTGTATTTATGTTAACGCTCATTTACAGAGTTGCATTTTGAAAATTTTTCAGACTATTTCATATCACTCCCATTGTCAAGACAGACTTAGCATAAACAGACTAAGGCACTTCTTGCCTAAATGAGAGTCATCTGTGTTCCAGTTAGCTTTCAAAATTAGGAAGGCCTCGTTGATTCATATGTAACTTCTGAAAAATTTGTGGGGCTTGTTAATCATGTTTAAATTCTATCAAAGGAAACATTGCTTTGCACAATTATAAGGCTCCTTTCAAATTGTTCTCATACTTTTGGAGCCGTGTAAGTTACCATTTTGGTGGATTGGTGGTTGACTTGGAGTCAGATTCTGTGGTAGGTCTGAGAAGTAATGAGATCTGCTTTCTTCACTTGGCACCCTTAGAGTCCATGTAAATGAGTAAGTATAATACAACGTGGGAAGTACCTTAGGGGGTGTACATACAAGAACAGACAATTCTAACGGGTGGACGTGTAGAACAGGGGAAAGGGCTTTCCAGGGAGAGCGTTCTGGATCCAGGCCCAACCAAAAACTCTTTCTCTTACTGCCTGTGTGACGTTCTGAGAGCCACTTCACTATTTTAGCCAAGATTTCTCACCTGTAAACTGTAATTATCTGCCTTGCAAAATTGCTAGAAAGATTATATGAGTGAATATACATGAAAGTGCTTTGACAACTGGAAAATAGTCTTCAGATGTAATATATTCTTAGAACGCTAAATGTTTTTCTAACTTTCAAAAGATCTTTGAAGTTAACTGTGCTTATGTGATGTGTGTGTGTGTGTGTGTGTGTGTGTGTGTGTGTGTGTGTTTATATAAGATGTGACTGTGAGTGTATTTGTAAGGTAGGGTAAATTGATATCACAAGTAGAACCAAAAATGTATTATGGTTTAAACACAATAGCAGTTAATTTCTTGTTCATGAAAGAGTCCACAGTGAGTGCTCCTGGTCAGAAGGGCTTTTCTTCAAAGTGTTTCTAGCTGTGTGTCCAGGAAAAAAAGGAAAGAAATTGGGGGAAATTAGGTATAGCAGCCTTTACCATCAAGGGTAGTTGTTTGTGTCTAATATGTGTGCAACACTTTGTTTACACTTCAGGTGGCATGTGGACGTCTACCCAGAGCAGAAATAAGTATTAACAAATCACACACACATATGTAAACCCAAGAATACTACTAGGTCCTCTTCTACAGAAGCAGTAATGCATGTTAGGTTTAGGGAAGACAAAAACCAATGAAAATGGCCCCAGCAGAGATGCCCTTTTCCTATTTTGTCTGTAATGGCACTAATGGCACTACATGGCCAGTAAAAGAAATAGATGCCAAGAGTGAGAGTTTGGTAGGTGGGAAACCAAAGAAGGAGGCTTTCTGTAACCTTATCTTTCAGAGTTCTATCACCACCCTCCCTCAGCTCTCACGTTTCCTCCTCACACCTACTTCTGTTTGTCCATGGCCACTTGAGAAAGTCCTCCTGTCTTCCCTTCCTTCAAGCAGCCCTGACCACCCAGGACTTTCATGGCAAGAAAAGATCATGCCTTTTCCTCTCTACATCATGAATATGTCAGATGAGCATGATTCCCAGGAATATCAATCATTTAAAAACATTATTAGATTACTAGATCTAAGGCAAAGGAAATGGTTCCAGTTCTTGAATCTGCTGAAGCTGTGGCTATTTCATAAACCTCCTGCCTTCAGAACGCAGATACCTTTGAAAGAGACTCCAGCTTCTTGTATTGCTCAACACCGTCCCCCATACTGAGAATGGAAAAGGAGACAAAAGCTCTCACTTGCAGAAGGAAGGGGGAAACCCACAAAGAAGCCAACCTGACATTTATCCATGTGAGCACTTTTGTTTTGGTGACATAACACACCATGTCAGTTCCTGGCATGCTTCTTTTCTGGCTTGCCTGAAGTAACAACAATGCCAGTTACTAGAAATACAGAAGCTATAAATGGAAACTGATAATATTATGCATATTTTTAATGACTTGAAAAAAAATGTTTTCAGAAAACTGCCCTGGAGGCTCTGGTTTCAGTTCTGTAAACCGAGAGGTGATAAGATTAAGCTGTGTAAATCCACACTCTCTTGTGCTGAGACACCTCCAGCATCTGACCAAACTTCTGGCTGAGTGCAAGGCAGCCTCTGGCCTTGTCTTTGAAACAAATTTTTGGGAAACCCCAGAGAAGGAGGGAGGGCTGGACCAAGTTCTGGACTGTAGCCAGGATTCAGCTGCTACGGGCACTGGCCACCACTGACTGCTTCTGTTCAGAGGCCGTTTGGCCCTGAAGGCTGGGATGGATTAAGCATCAGAATGTCATTGTTGACCCCTGGTTATCCATAGGTGAGAATTCCTCAAGAGTGCCTGCCTTCGGATACTGCATCTAAGTACCTGATAAAAGCTGTTGCTTACGGTGACATCACCATCTCCATGTAAGCATTGGCATTGGGTTTTCTCCAGGACCCAGAAATGTGAATTTCCTTAGTGAACGTTTTGATGTGGAGAGCGTCTGAAAGCATCAGAAAGCCCAATGTCTGTGTTGAGAGTTTAGGGGGAAGTATCAAAAAGTTCTGGTCTTGCCAAAAGAAGCCTCTTACTTTTCTTGAACGTGAAGTTCTGTCCTAAATGTCACTTAAGATGAACTTGGTGAAGATGGTTGTGTTAGGTAAGGTTTCTGACCAACCTGCGTGTTTGTCCTGCCTCCCTGGGACCACCTCTTACCGCACTGAGACAATTGCTTCTCTTAAAAGGACCATTAGGGCACATCTCCTCTTTCTCATCACCCTTCCTACATGTGATGCAGAGGAATATCCAACTCTTTGGACTTGCCATGGTTTGAGATGATCAACTTTTCCATTCGTTAGTAGAATGGAGAATCTAGAAGCTTTGGACATGAATATAATTTCCATCAAAGTAAAACTGTTGCTTTTTCACCAGTAGATAAGAGAGAAATTTGAATATCTTGATGCTAAATTCCAAGATGCTTTGCAGAGGCTGGAGAAATTTTTGGCTAAAACAAAGTGGAGGATCAAATTACTTCTATTTGCCTTGAGAAAATCAGATAAATGTTCTCTTCAGAAATATTACAGGAAAAGATAATTTTCATAAAATGTATCCAGAATTGCAAATATTTTAGCATTATAAAAATCAAATTTTATAACTCTGAATGGCCTGTGAGGGGAAAAACCTGGTGGAGGATATTTAGGTCTGCTTCCTTTTCTCCTTCTGCTACTTGCCTTTTTGGCATTTCACTGTAGGTCAACCAAAAGTTGGTGGAATTCACAATCATGCTATTTTGCTACTTGCTAGCCACTCTGGAAAAAATTAGTGGGAAGACATTTGAAATCAATGATTTAAATAAACATGTTTGGTATATAGACTTAATGTAACCATTCCATCTCTGACTTCTTTAATCATTAGGGATGCCCATGGAGCCTGTCCGGACTTAAGGAGTCTTTAAGACTGATTCTTTGTGAAGCCACTCCTGATGATACCATTGTAATAATCTGGTTATTACTTAACAGGAAAGGAGTAAAGGAAAGACTAGGTAATATAGGCAAGCCATTTATACAGCTCTGCTAATTTAACACTCTCCCGGTCTGTTCTCTGCAGATTGATGGGGAAGGGACTGAACAAAGGCAGTTTGAACACATGCCCAGTAAGGTCTAAATGACATGGGAAGGGACTTACCTGTCTGTCAATCACATCTGGGAACAGATAATTGACCAGCATAGGCGTGTCCACTGCAAGGGCTCAAAACCTGATTATAGTATTTAAACTTCTGAACAAAGGAAGTTCCCTCTCTTGGCTCTTGGCTCTTGCTTCCCCTGCTTGCCTGTGCTCCCCTGCATCCATCCATGTGGCTCACAGCCATGTGGGATGCACACAATGTACTGATGGACTTTAATTAGCCTGAATGCTGAACTGGACCAGGCCTTTAATATGGAATGGGAGCTCAGGACACTGGCCCTCCTTTTGGCTCTACTGAAACCCCAGCTGTACATTTTACAGAACTGGTGTGAGGGCCATTGGACTTTACAACCCAAGGAATGTAACTCTGCGCCAATAAAAACCATTCTCCTGTGCAAATCTTAGAAAATTCTTTTTCTGAAGCTATTGCAAGAGCCACCCAATGCCCACTAATGTAGGGGAAATTAGACCCCTAATTTCTCCACTAACACCAGCACGATGAACACACCAGAACTCCCATAGGCAGCTCTTGTTGTCAAAATCACTCACCTTGTCTCTTTCTCGGATGCTACCTGTACTCTTACTCCCATTTGTATGTCTCATCTCCCCAACTAAATATTTAAACTCTTGAGGTCAGAATCTGTCTTAAATATGTTTTCTCCTATAATATTTATCAAAGCCTCATACTTATAGTACTTCCAAAAATGTTTGTTGGATGAACAGATAAAATTGGAAACTCATGAAATCCTCCCTAACCCCTTACTTTATTTTTTTTTTATCCCATATTCATACCTCATAATTTTCCCTTTAAAAAGAGAAATTTACTTTTTGTTTTCCTGATTAGTAGAAATGGGGAAATGAAAAAAAAAATACATATGAAGGGAAGCAATTAAAAAACCAGCTACAAACTTATGCCCAAGTAATATCCAGTTATTACTCAGTATATTTTCTAGCAGTGCTTTTTCAAAAAAAAATTTGGGGGGGGGGGTCTCTTTTATTGCTTGTAAACATACTGCATTAACAGTTTTCCATGTCACTTTTTTCACTTAACAGTTACAATATAACATTCTCTGTATGTCCTAAGACATTTTTTTATTCTGTTATATTCCATCGTATGAATGCACCATTCTTTATTAGTTAAGCTCCCTTTCAAGTTGCAGGGCCAACTCAAGTAAATTGAAGTAAAACAAGAAGGGGAATATTTGTGACACAAAACATGACATCAATGAGTATAATTCAAGGCGTACAGTGGTAAGTGCCAAAGGCAGGTTGAATATGGCACTGGAAGGGGAGACTCTGGATGGGACAACTGGGTAAGGCCTCATAAGGGAGATGGTATTTGATCTGGGGACATGGGAGAGGTAAAAGTGGTCATGACTTAAATGTCTTACACGCTGGCCATGTGAAACACTATACTAATCATTTTATGTGGATTGTCTCATTTATTTTTCAAAACCTTTGCTTTTTTCACTTAACAATCACAGTGTAATAGTTTTCCTGTGTTTTAAGACATTTTTGGTTATCTTACTAGAGGCCCGATGCGTGAAATCCGTGCAAGAGTAGGCCTTCCTTCCCCTGGCTACCGGCACCAGCTTCCCTCTGGCACCCAGGACCCGGGCTTCCCTTGCAGCCCCAGCTTTGTCCAGGAGGTTGTCCGGTCAGTCGTCCAGTCTAATTAGCATATTATGCTTTTATTATTATACAATTCCACCATTTGAATTCCATCATCTGAATACCTCATAATGTATTTATTAATTAGACTTTTTTAAAGTTGCTGAACCGACTCAACCTAATTGGAGCAAAACAAACTTGTTACAGTTATGAAAAGATATTTTCATTCCCATTTCACAGACAAGAAAACCAAGGCTTAGAGGTTATGTAAACTTGCCCATGTTCATTTAGGATTTTCACACTCGGCAAGGAGGAATGGGGGCTGCATTGTATGGTGGGGCAGCGGGGGGCAATTTACCGAAATGAATAGCCTCCCCCAAAGCAGCAGTAGCCACATACGTCTACACAGTGCCACAGCCAGTCTGCTCCTTGGGTTGCATTTCTTTAGGACCTGCCAGATGGAGACGACAGGAAATAACTACCTTTCACGGGGACTCTTTAATGTGGTTCCTTAAACAGCCATCTGTGCTACCCATTGCAAGGAACCGAGGATTTCAAGTCAGCTCTTGAATCTTCTGTGTGACAGTTTCCCCCATAACGGCTCCTTAGTCGAAGATCAAAGGCCACCAGACATTTTAACACAGAGCCAACTTTTAATAAATGACTTCCGCAAAGATGGGTAATTTAGGTGACATCAGGGAAATACACACACACACACACACACACACACACACACACACACACAAATAAAGTTTTCAGCTCATTTCCATCTTTTAAAATGTGATTCATAATCTGTTATAAAAATGAGTTGATCAAACTGACATGTTATGATGAGCTGGTTCTCCTCATATCTACTTAAGACACAAACATTTGTCTGGGACAAATGTGTTTAGGACTTTGCAGAAAGCCCTAAACACTTCTCTTGGCTCATTCTTGCCTTCTTGCATCATAGCTCACAGTGCGGATGGGAAAGGTCTAATTTCTTAGCTTCCCTTGGCTCCCTTGTTGCATGCAGGGAGCCACCAACTGGAGGCGGCAGCCCCAGGCTGTTGGAATGACTGCAGAGGGTCTGTCTTTGAAGTCCTACCCTGCAGTTATCTCTCATTGCACCAGGCGGCCTGTAAGCAAGCCCTGTTGCATGCAGCTGTCACCATTTAAGCCAGAAGGCGTTTGAAGATGTGCCGCCCCCCACCCCTTGTGAGGGAAGCCAGAATAGAACAAAGTGTGGTGTTCCCATGAAATCGTTTGAATGCTTGATAAGAGTGTGAGTCTGCACCTTTTCCCCTTGACAGAGGAGGTGGGGGAGGGGCTCAGGGAGGAAGGTAAGGTAGCATCACCCCCTTTTTGCAAATGTCGAACACAGGTAGCTAGCTGGAAGAGCCACATGTGTTTATTTTGGTTCTGGATGACAAAATAGTTTGCATGTGGTAGAGACGATGTGATGGCATTGGGAGGAAAAAGGGAGGGGAAGCGGGTCTCAGAATTTCTGGAGGATTTGTCACATGGCCTTTCCCACGCCATATTTCTCACCTCTTCCCCTCCGTGTTCAGAGCACAGTGGAGACCCAAATCCTCACGCTTCTGCTGTTGAACATATGTTCTAAATGAGTGGTGAGATAATGCCGCAGCCGTTGAGGCAATGAGCATCGGCTGTGGTTTTGTATTTCCTCACCACGTTTTTATCACTTGACAAGTGCGTTGGTTTATTTCACCCCTGGAGTGTGAGCTAGGACAAATTTTTGTCACCTCCTTTCCCCATTCCCAGGCCTCTTCTCTCAAAAGAAGAAGACGGTCTTTCAAAGGACGGTGGCTGCCCAGAGGGCACTGTGTTTGCCCAGATCTCCCAAACATCTCCTCAACAGCGCTTCCTTCTGGGTGGATTTCTCTGTCGCTGCAAATGCCACACACGGAGAGCTGGCGCTTGGCCTCTGCAGGCAACTCTGTGTGACAAAACTACGCACAGGAGCCCCGTGGCTTCTGCTTTCACTGACCAGCTGGCCCCCTGGGTGAGCCGCCCTTGCGACTGGCTTCACAGAGGAGCCAGGCAACCCAGAGCAGATTGCGCATTTTACAAACAGAAATGCAGACAGCAGGAGAGTCTGCGCCAGCTGAGTTACAAACTGCTAGCAAGTAGGCAGTCAGTAACGGAGCCTCGGGTTCTCTGGGCTGGAAGGAAGCGAAGCGACCTGGAGGGAGGAGACCTGTTATCCATGCTGGAAGGACAGTGGAGGAATTCCTAGTGTGAGATTTGTCGGCCTCTCTGTGCATCTGCAGACACCATGTGGCTGGCCCCTTGGTGGCCTGGGAGATGACATAAAGGATGGGAAGCTCGCAGTCTTTGTGAATGGTAAACATCTTCCTTCTGCCACCAAAGTGGTAGCAATTGTGGTTTCGGGATGGGAAGTTTCAAAATGAAAGTAGGCCAATGCTGTTGGCATTGCATTATTACCTCCAAGAAGATACCAGCAGCCCTCATCAGACACCAATTTTCTGGTTTGTGGATTACCCAGACCTTTATTCATCCCTTCCTATTGGGCAGAATCAATAAAACAAAATTTGAACCGGACATTTTTTTTTTCTATTTATAAGCACTTTATAGAAAAGGTTTGGTTGCAGACATGATTCAAGCTATTGATCATAATTAAGTTTCAGACTGTGTGCCTGTAAATGGCTGTGTCCTCTTGGAGAGAAGTCTGAGAGGCATCAAAAAGGATTGGCTAAGCGGGTGGCAGGAATCCCCACTCCTTTCAGCACAGGCCACTATGAGGCCAAGAAGAAGGTTAAGCCTGTTCCTATTTTAGCATTTTTCGTCCTCAGAATGGGGTCGTGTATTCTCTGTCAAAGCTCTGGGCAGCATGAGGGACGGGGGCCCTCTCGCCCAAAGCCCATCACAGTCTTGGTGAAGTAACCTTCATTGTTCAGAGGTATTTTAAGGATGAAGACCACCCAGGATAAACACCTGTCTGAGCATGTTGACCCTATTTTTCATATAAGGGTTGAGCTGGCAACAAGATTATTTCTTGGAAATGACATGAAGACTGTGGGTCACCCTCAAGACTCACGCTCTCTATTGACTGGTAAAGTGAATTCAGGAGACTGTGTCAGGCTTCCAAGTGGGCTCTATGCTCCAATCTCTCATTCACATACTTCAGTTTCATTAGTTATTTCAGAATAGTTATGTCAGAACCGGACCAGGAGAGTCCAGAGAAAATCTGGGTTCGAATTCTAGATTTGCCTTTTGATGGATATTGTTTATCCTTTCTGAGACAAAGTTGCCTGATCTCTCAAAGTGGGACAATCATATTTGTAATAGAGATCTAGTGACTAAGATAAATTAGATAAAAGGTGTAAGGTGTCTTAGCACCATTGTTGGTATATAATAAGCACCCAACAATTGTAATCTCATCCTTTTAAGCCCCATTTCCTCATGTCCAAGATCAATTCAGAAAAGGCACTAAAATATGGGGTTTAGCTATCTGAGTTATAAACCTGGAGGTGAAGAGGAATTAGAAGTCAGTCTGTGAGGACTAGAATGGACTTTATGTCTAAAGCCACCCAATAGCCTCCTGGCCCTAACATCAGCATGTGTGTTGAAGCAGGCAGGGCCTAAACAAGGGACTTGGTGGTGGCTGTGCCAGCAGGGGCCTTCCATGAGGATGGTGAGCTGTACAATTTGGACTCATTGCTAGGCAGTATGAGGTTCACCGCAGGCTGTCCGATCGCCCTGGGGAGGGAGTAGAAATAAGGACCAGAACAGGTAAGAAAAAAAACACAAAAACCTGACCCCTGGGAAAATGGGATGTGTAGGAGGACTCATTCATAGAAGAAAAAGGGCAGGAATCTAACTGTTGGGGAATTTGGGATTCCTCCAAGACAGAGAAATTCTGATCCTGTTAATGACTTGGGACTTTGAATTAAAACACACAAACACACACACACACACACACACACACACACACACACACACACACACTAGAATGAGGGAGACATGGCTCAGCTATAGTATATAGAGAAAAGAATTGGGGCTTTATCTTGACTTCGTGCAAGTCAACAGTGAGATGTGGTTATAAACCCTCAGTAGCATTAGTATTACTAGAAGTATCTATCTAGATCTAGAAGGATAGAGTAGAACCCTGCTAGTTCTGCTTCATCAGGGTGTGCAGAGAGGGCTGGGCACATCTACAGGTGAGCAATGAGGGTGGGAGAGGACAGCAAGCTGAACCATCTTGAAAAGTGTTGGAGGAAGTGTGACTTGCAGGGTCATCAGGGGACTGGAGAGCCTGATGGGGAAACACTCAAGAGCCAAGTGAGGCTGGCAGCAAAGGACAGACCGTAGCTATGCCTCAAGAACCACCTAGCTAGGTTGCATCACCTCCACTGCACACTGTGGCCACTGCTGCTGGACCCTTCTCTGCTTCCTTGGATAGCCGTGGACTGCGCCTGCTCCTTCTCTCCTCTCGCATATTAAAAATCCTGCTCAGGCCCTGGCTGGATGGCTCAGTTGGTTGGAGCATTGTCAGGTATGACAAAAGGTTGTGGGTTCAATTCCTGGTCAGGGCACATACCTAGATTCAGGTTTGATCCTTAGTCAGAGTGCCTGTGGGAGGCAACCAATGTTTTTCTCACATAGATGTTTCTCTCTCTCTCTCCCTCCCTTCTTCTCTTTCTAAAATTAATGGAAACATATCCTCAGGTGAGGATTGAAAAAATGATAATCCTGTCCTAGTCAGTTGGGCTCAGTGGATAGAGTGTTGGCCTGAGGACCGAAGGGTCCCGGGTTTGATTCCAGTCAAGGGCATGTACCATGGTTGCAGGCTCCTCCCCGACCCAGGCCCTGGTCGGGGTGTGTGCAGGAAGCAACCAATCAATGTCTTTCTCTCATATTGATGTTTCTGTCTTTCCCTCTTTCTGTTCCACTCTGAAAATCGATGGAAAAATACCCTCAGTGAAGATTAAAAAAAAAAAAAAAATCCTGCTCAGAGCTTCCAACTGGCTACGTGACCGTGTGGCTGACTGCCTGGGGAAGCCTAGAAGGAATGCCTGGTCCCCTTCAGTTTCCATGGTGGGAGGCAGGGCTCTGACTTCCCCTAAGACTTACACTATTGAGAGTAACTCCAAAAGAAGAAGACTTAGGGGTCCTAGACAGACATCTATACTAATAAAAGAGAAAGATGCAAATTGACCATACCTTCACAACGCCCATCAGACAATCAGGAGTGGGTATGCTAATTAACCCAACAAATATGGTGGGTTAATTTGCATATGCAGGCTCCGAGCAGCCTGGGACGGGCCTCTGGACAGGTTCTGCACCACCCCAGCCGCTCCGGGCCTCTGGGCAGTGTGGGAAGGCGGAATGGCGGCTCAGGGCTGGAGCAAGAAGGCGGTGCCGACAGCCAAGGGAAGGCAGGCCCATTCTTGCATGAATCTTCATGCATCAGGCCTCTAGTGAATAAGTAAAAAAGCAAACCCAGCAAATGTACACTACAAAGTAGCAGTGTGTGATTGTTACTGGAGAGATGAGGATACCTTGGTGCTTGTCTTCTTGAAGGAAAGATTTCAGTCAAGAGACAAAGTGCAGCAAAGCAAGTAAGAATTTATTGGCCACAGCAAATGCCCACTCAGGACAGTGACACAAGGAAGGACTTAGCATAGAAGAAGCAGCAGGAGAGCCCAGGCTGGGCTGCTGTGGCTCACTGGGAAGTCAGAAGAAAGAGAGCCTTAGAGACAGGTTCAGGGGGTTAGACCAGGACAAGCTGCTGTTGCCCATTGCTCCCCTGGTTTGCAAATCTCTTGGGGTCCTTTAGAGTTTAGGAGATGTGTGCCTTTGGGGTAAAGAAAGAAGGAGGGAATGACACGGGTGTCTCCTTTTGTGTTGAGGGTATTTATCTCTCTTGTAGGTAGGGAAGTTTTCCAGGTGTGTCCTTTCAGGGGCATGGTCTCTAATGATTGATTGGCACCAGGACAGGGGCCCATTAGTCAACGCAGCTGGTCCTGAGGCAGCCATGGCATCACTTGTCTGGTTTTGTTGCTTTTCTGGGCCTGGAGCTGAACTACAACTAAGGCCTAGATGTTATCCTTAGGGAGGAAAAGGCCAGTGTCCAAACCCCATGACCAGTGATATGTTAGGGGAGGAAAGGTTACCCTTGGGGCAAGGTCCTTGTTTTCCTGGTTTTGCCCATTGCCAGACACCTGGGGCTTTCTGCCCTGATGACCTTCTGCATGTGGCCCATCGTCCTTGCTCTGCTCATGTCTATCAAACTGCCTCTTACATGATGACTTGTGTAAAACCCTACGTGGGAGGAAAAGGGGCAAAAGGTATGTTTAGTTGGGAAGCAGATATTAATTTACTTAAAATGTGTTTCTAATGAGCAAAACTGGGTAAACATGATCAAGTTGCCTTTAATGATACTGAGTTCCCCATTCCTGGCAGAATGCAAGAAGGGGCTGGTGACCATTTGGTGGAGGTTTCCTTTGTAATAATACATGTCTAGTAATAAAGCATCTAGTAATAAACCAATGTATTTAGTTCTAAATTGTTCTGTCTACATTGGAACCAAGAAGGAGAATAATCTAGAAACTCTGTGGATTTTGACATGTCCACCTTTAAACCCAAACCTCGAAATAATTCACATGTGCTTGGGTACAAGTGTGGGGAAAAAAATCTATGATCCCTTGACATTTTCTACCATTTAGAGGATAGAGGGTGGGGGAGCAGATAGTGGGCATCTGTTTTCTCCGATTACTAAATTGGTCCCTAAAACCTCCAGCAGACTAGTAATTAGAAATGGGCCTGGGTTGAGAAAAGGGAGTAGAATGCTTCTACTGCTCTTGACGCCCAAACAGACTTCCTATCTCCTGTCACTTCTCACCCCAAAAGGGAGGCAATGTAGCTAATTGCACCTGGAGCCCAGGGAGTGACATCTGGGGTCACTGCTGTTTGGCCATTCCTCTGCCCAGCTCCTTAACTTTGTGTGCTTGGCTCAGTTTCTTCTCTGTGGCCCATAAACATTTACAGCTCCTACATGCCCTTGCAAATTGGATTAATCCTGGCATATTTCTGGGACAGAGACGCCCCTGTCCAACCTCAGTCCTGAGAAATAGGCAGAAGCATTTTGAAAAATTTATGCTGAATGGGCTCAAGGAGAGAAAGAGAGAGAAGGGAGGGAGAAATAAAAGAAGGGAGAGAGAAAGAGGGAAAACAAATATCAAAACAATTTATATGCAGACCAAATATTGCTCAACATTGGGGGAGCAAACTAGGGAAATGGGGCTTGGTATCCGCACTCAGGTTGGGATGGAAGAGATTGGGTGAGTCCAAAAATAGATTAGACCATGATCTCAATGAACTTTCACTTTCTTCCTTAGGTAAGAAGGTTCTGAAGTCAGCTTCAGAACCTTCCTATGTTTACATGGAAGTAGAGAACCCAGGATCCTGGCCTTATTCCCTTCTCTCTCTCTGCTCTGCAAAATACACTGGGCTTTACAAAACACAGTTCAAAGAGCTACTCGTATAATTCAACTCTCTTCCTCGAAGTCCTTAGGATGTTCTGGAAGTGAAACCACAGGTAAAGAGGTTTCTTAGTAAGATTATTAGTGGAGATAATTATCATAATCATTCAAGTTTTATTTAGATTCACATGGGATCTTCAGAAAAGGAAGGTTAAAGCAGTTGAACTGCCAGACGGCCCTTCCTTGCAAGTTTTAAACTGCCTGCTGTTTCAACCTGTACAGATAGTCACCATTTTCTGTTAAGAAAATGCCTTCCCTGAAGTGTTGACTGTTAAGGAAATTGATCTTTTCCTTCAGTCTTCACAGGAATGTAGGCAATTAGCCACGGAGCCTTCTCTGTCTAGCGCCAGGCACCAGTTGCCCAGCTCTGCAGAGGCCCTTTAAATGGAACTGCAGAATGATCTTTAGAAGCAGCAGCCAGCTCTCAGGTGGCAGGAGCCCATTGGGTCAAGTTAAACACTGGAGGGAATCTGGCTGGTGGCAGGGAGGTGTGGTATTAATGACAATGTTGGGTATTAATGACAGTGGCTGGAGAAGGAATGTCAGCCCACCAGATCCTTTGTAATTAGTATTTCCTATTACATTCTAATTAAAGACTCTGAGCATTTTTATAAATGTAAGTATTTTTCTTTTGTTGGCAACAGAAGACCTTTTAAACATTATGGGGAAGTCTAATAAATAAAACAGATAGTATCTACAATTTATATAGCATTTTTTACTAGTAGGTACCAGGTTTTATATATTGATTTATTTAATCCTCATACCACTCTATAAAGAAATATTATTGTTATCTCTATTTACAGGTGAGAAAATTAAGATGCAGAAAAGTCAAGTCACTTGCCCAAGATCATGCAGCTGGTAAAGAATAGGCTGTGACTTGAACCCAAGGGGTCAACTTCAGAACCTTCCTATGCTTACATGAGAGTAGAGGACCCTAGGTCCTGGCCTTATCCCACCCTCCACCTCCATCCTCTGTCTGCTTTGCAAAATATACCGAGCTCTATAAAACATAGTTCACAGAGCTACTCATTTAGTTCAACTCTCCTTCTAGTTTAGGGATGAGGAAATCCAACCCCAGAGAGGGTAAAATGACTTTCCTAAGATCTCACAATTACCCAGAAAAGGCCACATACCCTCTTCTTTAGGTTAAGGATTCACCTAATTTGACTCTCTCTCTAGGCTGACTTTGCATATTTTCTGTTGAGAAAACTGCCTTAATGGTGTGTGAGGGCATCCTGAAGAGAGTTTAGAAGGATGCATGAACCTGCTGAGTGTCAAGAGCAGTTTAGGGGGTGGAAGTGGGGGAGCAAATTAACTAAATTATGTCTTTCACTTCCTCCTACTTCTTATATGAAGCTCAGAATAAGAATCGTGCAAATGAGACTCAAGTCATAAATGGTCATCATTCTTCTATTCAACACACAACAATTGAGAGCCTACTGTGTGTCACAAACTGCACACATGCAGGCACATACCATGTGTCACATACAAGGTGTGGGGACACAGTGGAGAGTAAGTCCAGTTCCTGCCCTTACAGGTCATATTCTAGGGTCTGTGGAAGGACCAATTAACCTAGCAGAGAGATGGTCTTTGCAGGGCTTAGAGCCAGTCTGTGCCCTGGTCATCTGCATTATGTCTGTGGGCCATTGGGCATTGGAAGACCAGGTGAGAAATGGATGGCTTAGATTCTAAGCCTTAGAACAAATCACCATGTTGAGATGATCTTTGTTTTCCTCATGGTGAAACATTAGGGTATTTGTTTAAAACATTTTACTTTAACAATTTAAAACTTTGTGACTCATTTCAATTTGTGTAGTGAGAATATGTAACATTGTTCATTTCTATAAAAACATAAAAATCTTTCAGGAACTGATAGCATCTTTTTCTGTCCATTCACTCTCAGGCAATGGTCTCTTACCATGGATAAAAAATATAGTACTCTGCAATGATCAAATCTTTTCTTAGAGCTTGCTGATGATAGAGAATTTAGTTACAGAGATGTGGTGATTAACAATGTTATGTTATTACATGGACTAAATTAAAATATATATAATTATGCAATTGTTCAATAAATATTTATTGGACCATCTTGTGTTAATTTGGAAGCTTGTTTTGTTTTTTTATTTTTATTGTTGACACTATTACAGATGTCCACATTATCCTCCCCAACCCCCAATTTGGAAGCTTTTGATTGCAAATAATGGAAACTTGAGGTAGCTTAAGCAATGAAGATTTTCTTGGATTATATACTGGAAAAGTCCAGGGGATTTCAAGCTTCAGGAATGGTCTGATTAGAGCTCTGTTTCTTTACTCTCCTCTTATCCTTGGTTCTCCTCTGGGTACTACCTTCATTCTCAGACTTTTTTTCTTCTAGGTGAAAAATAGCTGTTTTACTTTATGGCTCATATCTGCACACTACTCTGTCCAGAGTGAGAAAGGATTTCTTCACCAATCAGCAATGTTCTGGGCTTCATTCCTATAGGACTAAATTGGATCATGTGCCTTCTCTAAACCAATCACTGTGGATAGAAAATTAAGATTCTACTGATTAGTCTACCTTATGTAGGGCCCACACCTGGATTTGGAGAAAGGGTAGATAATTCCATATGAACTACACACCTGCTACCTGATTGAGGAGAGGTGGAATGGATGCTGAAGCAATCAATTCTGCTTCAACCTACCGCATGCCATACACTGTGCTATGCTGTGAGGATACCACTGGGAACCATCCAGTCTAGCCAAATACCTATAAGCAGATCTTTAAAACAATCATATTACAACTTTGAGATTCTTTTTTTTTTTTATAAGTCTCACCTGAGTATTTTTTTTCCATTGATTTTTAGACAGAGCAGAAGGGAGGAGGGGGGAGAGAGAAACATCGATGTGAGAGAGACACATACATTGGTTGGCTCCTGAACACACCCCAACTGGGGCCAGGGATCGAACCTGCAACTGAGGCATGTGCCCTTGACTGGGAATCGAACCGGGGATCCTTTGGTCTGAGGGCCGACTCTCGAACAAAGCAGGACAGGGCAACTTTGAGATTCTAAAATATGAAGTGGGGATAAACTCCAAACTGTTGCTCTAAAATTTCTAGAATAATGTCCTAGCCCAGTGGTCGGCAAACCGTGGCTCACGAGCCACATGCAACTCTTTGGCCCCTTGAGTGTGGCTCTTCCACAAAATACCATGTGCGGGCGTGCATGTACAGTGCAATTGAAACTTCGTGGCCCATGCGCAGAAGTCGGTATTCGGCCTGGGCGAGTCTATTTTGAAGAAGTGGCGTAAGAAGAAGTGGGGGTGTTGGTCCGTCGGGCGATGGGAGACGCGGTGCAGGCGGGCTGTGGGATACGCAGCGCGGGGGAGGCGCGCGATTCATGCACGAGTTGAGTGAGCCAGTCAGTCAGCATCTCATTGTGCAGTGGTTAGTGCTAGTCGCATCCGCAAATCACGCGCGGGTGACAAAAGTACCTACTCGAAGCATAAAGTTACCTGTATTTTTCCAACCAGCTGCAAATCCTACAGGTATTTTATCATCAATTTAAGAATTGTAATTATTTTGTGTTGGTGGCTTTATTATTATAAAATGAAACTTTTTTTTAGGTGCCCTGTTTGACATGGCTACAAAGAAGAAGCAAAGAAAAACGGAAGGCGAAAATCGTGAATTTAAAGTTGAATGGACCGAGACTTTCGCGTTTATTCAAAACTTAAATGGCCTTCCGACCTGTCTTATTTGTCAGGAAAAAATTGGCGCATAACAAGAAATCAAATTTGGAGAGACACTTTACAACTAAACACGTGTCATTTACTACTAAATATCCTGTCGGTGATGCAAGGAAGAAAGCAGTTGAGGAACTTCAGAAGAGTCAAGAAAAATCAAGTTCTGTATTTAATTACTGGATGCAATCTTCCGACAATGTTAATATTGCAAGTTTTATGGTTAGTCAAGAGATTGCTAAGAGAGGAAAACCATATACAGACGGTGAATACATAAAAAGTTGTTTTATAAATGCATCCGAAGAGCTTTTAAGGGATTTTAAGAACAAAGCAGATATTCTAAAAAAAATTAAAGAGTTACTGTTGTCTGCTAAAACAGTGAAAGATAGAACAGTCAAAATGTCTTCGAATATAACCGACCAGCAAGTCGAAGATCTTAAATTGTTTTCAGCTTTATCAAAAGCAGTTGACGAGTCTTGTGACATAAATGATACAGCGCAAGTTTCACTTTTTGTACGATTTATTTCATCTACAGGTCCTAAAGAAGAAGTTTTAGGATTATTGCCACTCAAAGGTCAAACACGTGGAGAGGATATAGCAAATGCTGTAATTGAGTGCATTGAAAAACATCATATTCCACTCGATAAAATTGTCTCAATTTCAACAGACGGGGCAAAAAGTATGACTGGCATAAGAAACGGGTTTGTTGCTATTTTGAAAGAAAAAATTAATCATGAGATACTTACTTACCATTGCATCATTCATCAAGAAGCACTTTGTGCGCAGACATTTCCAGAAGAAATTTGCAAAGTTATGGAATTGGTGATTAACATTATCAACTCCATTATAGCTAAAGCTCTTATCATCGCCAACTTAAAGAATTTTTAGTTGAAATGGAGAGTGAGTATGCAGATCTTCTGCTGCATAACAAGGTACGTTGGTTATCAAGAGGAAACGTTTTGAAACGTTTCGCTTCCTTATTAACAGAAATTAAAGCATTTCTCCTTGAGAAGGGTGTTCACTATCCAGAACTAACAAACCATCAGTGGATCCAAAATTTTTATTTCATGGTAGACGTTATGTCTCATCTAAATCAGCTTAATTGTAAACTACAGGGGAAAGGAAACACAATTTTTTCGATGTTAGAAAAAGTTATTTCATTCAAAAACAAATTATCTCTTTTTGCTCAAGATTTTGAAAGAGAAACTTTGATTCACTTTCCAAGCCTGTTGAAACATCACCAATAATTCTGATATTGACATTTGCTATTTCAAAACAACACTTTTAAGTATGAGGAAAGCTTTTCCCAACAGGTTTCAGGAATTCAGAAACAGCAAAGTGACATTAGCCTTTGTTATAAAACCTCTTAATACTACTGTAACAGAATTAAATTTTTCTCCCTTTAATATTGACATTGGCAACTTTGAAATGCAATTGCTGGATTTAAAAAACAAAGAGTTGTGGAGCTTGAAATTTGAACGTCTTTGTGCTGATATAGAAATATTGGAGAAAAACAAATGTGAACTTAGTTCACAGCACAAGTGGTCTGCTTTGAAAGACCTGGAGAAGGAAGATATGTTGATTTTTAACGCCTGAAATAGTATTCCTGACTCATATAATCAACTGAAAAAACTAGCGTTTGCTGTTCTTTCCTTATTCGGGTCTACATATTTATGCGAACAATCATTTTCAAGCATGAAACTTATCAAGAGTAAATTGAGAAGTCGTCTTATTAATGAGAACCTGGAATCGTGCCTAAAATTAAAAACAACAAAATACAAACCTGACTTACCCAAACTTTCCAAGGAGATGCAAGGCCATTGTTCACATTAGTGTTTCTCAGTCATTGTCATGATTTAATTTTATGGATATTGTAAGGTAAATTGTAAGGAATTTAGTGTTATCAATAGATAATATCGTTATTAAGTATGATATCAAGTTTTATTCAACGTTTCTATAGTTTAAGACTTAAAACTTCAAGTAAAGTTTATTAAGTTAATTTTAGGGAATGTTGTGGAGTGAAAGAAGATGTAGTGTCGAGGATCGAGAAAGGTATGTTGAGATGGTTTGGACATATAGAGAGGATGAACGAAAGGAGATAGACGAAGCAAGTGTACAAGACGAGTGTGGATGGGAGAGTTGGAAGGGGTCGACCTCAGTGAATGTACCTCAATCAGACTGAGGACGTTTTTAGCAAAGGCCAGCTTAGGAGTACCCTAATTAAGTTAATAACAATGTACCTACCTATATAGTTTAAGTTTAAAAAATTTGGCTCTGAAAAGAAATTTCAATCGTTGTACTGTTGATATTTGGCTCTGTTGACTAATGAGTTTGCCGACCACCGTCCTAGCCTATGGCACACAGTAGAGGAATTGCATCAGGAGTCAGAAGGCTTGTTGACTTACACCCCCAACAAGTAGATTTTGGTCTGAGACCCATAATTAGAGGAAGCACAACTGGTAGGTTCACTATGAGGATTTACAAGCTTCCTATTTGATTCTGTTTTAGAGTTTCAGTTGGAAGCAATTAAGCTCCATAATGGAAAGAATATATTTAAATATTTAGGTAAATTGAACTAAAGAATTGATCCAGGTGATGGCATTGTATGCTAGACCCAAGCCTTGGCAGAGGAGAGTGTGGGGAGAACAGAAGGCCGTTTCCCCAACTGCCTGGAAAATTCCTCTGTAACAGGTGTGTCTGCACAGTCTGTTGGCCTGGCAGCCTGCACATGTGGCAGGACAGTCACTAGGAATGGCACTATGACTTTAAGGCTGAAAGTCAGGATGAGAGCTAAAGGAGGCATCCTGAAAATTCTGTTCCTTGCAAGTACCTGGGAGGTATGTAAGTTCTATCTATGCAATAGGAATAAATTGTATACTTCACCGAAGCATACTGTATCCCAAAAATCTTTAAATTGCTGTCTGAGTAACACTAGCGAACTGCATTTTACAGATTTCTAAATTATATGATGCTATAGCATAAACAGTGGTCTTTGTCTTATTCACAGCAAGGGGTGATAGCAAAAAAGCACATGAAGCTTGCTATTCTAGGGTAATAATATCAAAAGTTATTCAATGGAGTTCAATAAAATGCAGTCCCCTGCCTTTAGTCCAGCATTACTATTATTTATTACTATCACTGCCATGATGCACAGACAATTTGTCCATCACCTCATTTTGATATTCTTGGTCAACTTTGAGAGAACTATAAAGGTGGATAAAGTTAGGTTTAAGTGCCCAGCCAGTGTTGCTCAGTGGTTGAGCATCAACCTATAAACCAGGAGGTAACGGTTTGATTCCAGGTCAGACCACATGCCACTTAATAACTTGGCTGCAGGCTTGGTCTCCAGTGGGGGGCCTTCAGGAGGCAGCCAATCAATGATTCTCTTTCATCATTGATGTTTCTGTCTTTCTCTCCCTCCCCTCTCTCTTTCTCTTTGAAATCAATAAAAATATATTTTAAAAAGTAGGTTTAAGGTTGAAAGAAAAGAATAAAGGTGAGTTCCCCTCTCCTCTCTGCGGAATCCAGATACTTCTTCCCAAGATGGGTTTGACCAGCACTGCAAGTGGCAAACTACAGAAAAGAAGCTGGCAAGGTAAGGTTATTTTCAACCAGAGTCAATAGGATATCCTTCTAAAACAGTTTAAACAAAACCCCTACCTTGATACAGCTACTAAGGAACAGTTGGCCAGGGAGATTGGAGTTCCGGAGAAAAAGATCCTGACTTAGTTTAAAAACCACAGAACAAAACTGAGAACATTGGGAACTGAACCGTCCTCAGGAAAAGACCACACCCAGGAGCAGTACCAGGATCAGCCTTGGACTCAAGTTTCCAGATCAAATGTGAAAACTGTCCTAGAAGCTGCCAGAAAAGGCCAGGCATCCATCACAAGCTCTCAATCAAACATCCTAGTTCAAGCCTTTGACAGGAACCGATTACCTAATACTGCAACCAGAAAAATATTGGCTGAACAAACAGGCATTCAGGAATCAAGAATTCAAAACCAAAGATCTCCATACCCAGGGCAGAGCAGAAGTAAGCCTATGAATTCCTTGGTAGAGGGCCCAAATGGGACACCGGATCTGATAGTTCAGCAGCACCAAATCAACCTGACCATGCTCCCATGCTGGTCTCATTTTCCTTCCTCCAATGTTTTCAGCAATAACCAAACATCTCTACCTGCTCTACTCCTGTCCCATGTGTCTTCTGTCCCTTCTGTGAACCAAGGACCAAGTGTCATGATGGTGCAGCCCATGCAGGCTGGGCAGGGAGGAGAGAACCGTCCCTCTACTTGGACACTTACAAACTACCTGCCAATACCGCTGACTCCAGGAGGGGGCCTCTCCAGTGCTCACAATCCTTTCTGGCTCCAAAACCAAGAAAAATGCCAGAATCACAAAGAACAGACTGCCACAGGAGTACAGGACTATTCTCAGCCTCATCCTGACCACAAAAAACACCAACCACAGGATCTGGATCAGGTGGACATCTCTTACATTGTGCAATGGTGCGATGAGAGGTGCCAGGCTCTGATTGCAGAATGGGACCCTCGGGAAGGGACACACTGAGCCACACAACACACAGCTCAGCTGGAGACCCATCTCATTCCCTCGGCTAATTGCACCAACAATATTTACCTCAAGCCTTTATTTATTTTACTTTCTTGTTAATCCTCACCCAAGGATATTTTTCCATTGATTTTTAGAGACAGTGGAAGGGAGAGGGAGAGACAGAGAGAGACACATCGATTGGTTGCCTCCCATACATGCTCCAACCAGGGCCGGGGATTGAGCCTGCAATCGAGGTGTGAGGTAGCTGCCCTTGACCGGTATTGAATCTGGGACCCTTCACTCCAAGGGCAGACGCTCTATCCACTGAGTCAAACCGGTTAGGGCAAAACCTCAAGCCTTTAGGTCAACTCCTGCAATCCCCAAATTTTCAGAGAAAGGTACAAACTTTTCTGAGTACTGTTTCCACAGGAAAGAGACACTCCAGGATTCCAGTTGTGCCTCAGTGAACATTTGCAGGCTCTTTTCCACGTAATGCAAGGCTCACTTTCAGGAGGAGGAAGACAACATCATTCTCATAGAACCTGGTCCAGGCCTCCTTTCTTTGGAAGCAGAATCAGTGCAATTTAAAGGATGATAAACAATGAACTCGTCCTGTTCAGGATGAGACTAATGCAGGGGAAGGAGAAACCACTTGGAAACCCAAATAAAAGTTCTACTCTATGTTGTGGGGGGGGGGGGGGGAAGAATAAAGGTTATGCCATTTATATGTCATTAAACTTAATTTAGAATAAATTGTGCAGCCCTAGCCGGCTTGGCTCAGTGGATAGAGCGTTGGCCTGCGGACTGAAGGGTCCCAGGTTCGATTCCAGCCAAAGGCACATGCCTGGGTTGCGGGCTCAATCCCCAGTGGGGGGCGTGCAGGAGGCAGCCAATCAATAATTCTCTCTCATCATTGATGTTTCTACCTCTTTCTCCTTCTCCCTTCCTCTCTGAAATCAATAAAGAAATATATTTAAAATAATAATAATAAATTGTGCATTTTCCCAGTGAATCATAATTATAAAAAGGTAATTTGATACACGGTTTCCATTTTACTCTGTTTGCCATAACACTCAGATAGCCCAAGGAGTTGGAAGGTTCTTTTTACAGAGGGGAACAGGGTGCATTTTGCCGCTAAGGGTCAGATCTCCTGGTCCTCCTAGTTAAAAGCACTGTGGATGCCCTCAAAAGGAACGAGGGGACAGCACTCTGCCCTACCAATGCGACTCTGCACTAATTCAGAAATTCTTGGTTGATAACCAGATGCACAGCAACCACATTTAAGTTCCAGAACATTACAACGAGATGTATTTGAATAAATGATTTTTTTTTTTGAAAACGGGAACCAAAAGTTATTAAGTGGCGCTTTTAGAGCCATGGCTAGGTGCGATTTCAAAACAAACACTTCAGTGCTGTCCCAGTTAAAGTAGATAGAATCCTCTGGTCTCTTTGGGGGTTGTACTTGGAATACGAAATGGGAATTTTGTTTAGCGTTTTTCAGGTGTGATGTTTTTAAATTCTTCGGCCAATAATATTTTCAAGGCCATTGCTTTTGAACAGGGCAGTTGAAGAAGCCAAGTTAGGTTAACAGATCGACCATGGAAAATTCAAGAGGGTCCTCTGCAAGGCGAGAGGGAGCCTGTGGCTTTGCCGCGTGGTTGTGAGGCTCCACAAGCTGCCCTGCGGTGTTGCAGGGGTTTGCGGTGCATTCACTGACACTGCGGTGGCTGCAGGCTGAGGATGGCTCCGGGCGGCTCGGCCGCTTGGCACGCGCTCCGCTCTGGGAAGCCCAGGCTGCCTCACAAAGAGCAGGTGGGCGAGCGAGCTCAGCACTGCGGGGCACGCGGGCAGCTGGGAGCGGTGGAATTCCCCTCGACAGAATCGGCACCGCTTTGAAAGTAAACTCGTCGTTAAAATAGCAGGATTTCTGCAGCAGCAGACACACACGGCGCTTGAGGGGTTTCAAATTAACTCTTTGTACCCATCTTACATTCTAAGAGAATGTCTCTGCCTTTTCCAGAGAGGTGACACAGACAACCCTTGGCATCTTTTCAAGGAGGAGAGTGAAATGGAGGGCTGAGGCCACCGCATCTGCTTCCCATCTCCCCGCCCCCACCGACCCCCTCCTGCCCCGCCTCTCCCTGCCCAAACACGTGGCTGGGACGGACCCGGCCGCAGCTCAGGCTCTCTGTTTTCTGTTTTGCTTCGTGTTCCTTTCGTATTTAGGAAAAGAGAGGTGTGCGTCTCCCTGGGAGGAGGGGCTCTGCTTATTCAGAGGGCTAAGGGAAGGTGGCATGAGGTGTCCAGGGTTGCTCCTCCTTCCTCCTTTCCCCGTCTCCCCGCTTTCTCGGACTGTTCTTCCCCGCTCCTCCCCGCACCCCCTCCCTAGGCGTTAAGAACAGCCTTGCTTCTGTTCTTGCTACTCATTCGAAGCCTGTCGCTCCCCTGCGGAAAATATCTGATAACCCCCGCCCCCTCGGAGGGAGACTATTTGTCTCTCTGGTGAGTGTCTTTCCTCCGCGAATTCAATGCAGAGCCGGCTGGCCTGCGGACCCCTTCCCGGCTCCTGAAGCGGAGTTCCTTAATCCTCTTCTGCAGCCTGCGCGGGGCGGCTCCTCGGCGTGGCTCCTGGAGCACTTTGATCTCAGGCCTTCATTACAGCTCATTTCAGCACTAAGGACGATCTGAATTCATGAGCTCTTCCCTTCCTAGTAAGTGCTATTCACATCCGTCCGCAGAGCGGCCACGGCTCACAGAGAACTGGTTCCAACCACACGCGAGAGAATAATAGACGGGCTTCCAACACAAGTGAAAAGCCGGGGTTTTATTAGCCAGATGAACCTTTGAATGAAATGCTTCATTAAACCCAGGAATCTCATTTTCAGGGCGCTGTTAAACCCAGCAATTGCCATTCTGAGATGAGTGAGTGCGATTATTTCATGTTTCTCAGGTGGAAACCCTTAGGTGGAGAAGAGACTGACTATGCCCACTGCACCCAGGGCAGGGCTCGAGTGGGTCAGGGGTCGATTTGGCTGACATAGATTTTGAAAACCATAGTTGCTTTGTCATGTCTTTCCCGTTTGGTTTGTCTGGAGTGATATGTGCCACTCCTAAGAAGAACCTACTCCTTTTTCTTTTTCTTTTTTCATTTCTATTATAGAAAAAACAAATTGAATTTAGATTCTGATAATATCCTTGTAACTTCTAAAGCTGTCAGGCAAAAAGAGGAACAGGTAATTAGAAGATGAGAGGAGCCAGCACGGCCAAACGGAGGAAAAGTCTGGCGCACAGTAAGGCCGCAAAAGCCACCATCTGATCCATTAACAGCCTTTGCCGTAATTATGTTTTGTGCTGGCTTTAAACTGGTGAAAGCACAAAGGAGACACTATTAAAGTCTTAATTCCCGCAAAGGGGAGCTCATCCTGTATAACAGCAAGCAGTGTGCATCAAAGTGGGGGCTCAATTAGCACGACCGCAAATTTTAACTTAGCATTTAATAGGAGCGCTCAACAACATTGCAAACATAAAGGAGGATGAAGAGCAGGTAGTGTCCCTTTAAAGCTCCTATACAGCACTCCTTGCTGCTGCTTTATTGGTTCACTTTCTCCCTACCTCCCAATCTTCTGGACCCTCATTCACCATCCAGGTCCCCCTGGCCACCCCTGGCACCTCCCCATGCTTTATGCATGTGGCCTTCATGAAAGATGGCTGAGAAACAGTGCAATGGGCCGGGTCTCCCTTCTGGGGCTGTGTGCAGTGTGCAGAGGTAGAAAACTATGGCTCTTGAGAAGGACAGTTTCGGGGGGATGGGCTCTGTGTACCTGCCACACCCCCAGCGCACCTGCTCCTCAGGGCTTTGCAGATTTCAATGCAGCTTCCTTCTGTTTCCACAGCCACAGGATACAGAACGGCTGGTCCCCACACATCACCTTCATGCCCCTCAATATGCCTGAGAGGGCTAAAATTAAAATTAATGGCAGGAAGAGAAGCTGCAAGATCCCCCTCACTGAGCCTTTCAATTAAGGCTACTGATTAGATAGATCTTAGATCTCCTTACCACATAAAAACCAGTAAGGGCTGGCTCGTGTGAGCTGTCCTTCCCCCTGCCCTCAACCGCCCCCCAGCCCCAGCCCATTTGGCTCAGCCCAATGTTTTCAATTTTGCTGGGCTCATAACCAAGCGCCTCTGTGGTTTCATCATTGGAGCAGACACAGGGCACCCAGGATGCGGCTTCTGCCTGGGGGTGGTCCGTGGTCACTTGCCCCTCGCAGACATGGCCCTCACCTCTTCAGAGTTCGCTCTCACCTCCTGCCCCGTGAAGACTGAGCAGCCAGTTGGGTCAAGATTACATACATCTTTATCTGACTCTAATTTAAGGGTACAATGTCCCTTTCTACAACTCGTTTAAAAGAAAAGATGTCCAGACATTTGTGTGTCTTTCATGACAATCACTAGGACAAGCTGTTACTTCTCTTTCGTCTGTGTCAGTCTTGCAGTGAGCATGTTTCACTTGCCGGGCATCGTCTGTCTACAGGTTGAGAACCGCTAGCTGGATCGCCTAAGACCATCGGAAAACACAGATATTTGCATTATGATTCATAACAGTAGCAAAATTACAGTTATGAAGTAGCAACGAAAATAATTTTATGGTTGGGGGTCATCACAACATGAGGAACTGTATTAAAGGAAGGGTTGCGGCATTAGAAAGGTTGAGAACCACTGGCTAGAGTCATGTGTCTGTGGTCCTTTTTGGACAGATGTCATAGAAGTGGGGTTGTCTCTGGGGCCAAATAACAGCCCAATACTCTAGAGCACAAACTGGTGCATTTGACCCCGAATATAAAGCCTTTTAATAAGTTAGCTTTTTAACAGTCACTCCAAGGCCTGAATGCCTTTGTTTGATCCCATACAGTTTATGTTCCTGAACTCTTCCACTCTTGCTGTATAGCCCTGTTACACTATGCCTGTTAAATTGGCCACAAAGGGCTAAGAAGGTTTTGGAGCAAAGGGCCACTGTACCCAGGCCTTGGTACCTCACAGGGCTGTAAGTAGGCTATAAGCAAGTAGGACAATTTTTGTTCTTACCAATTGCTTCTGGTTCTATCACCTATTAAGAGACCATTGCAATTTGTCATTCATTTCCTCCTCTGCTTTTGACTTTTACGTGGCAAATATACGAAGTCCAGGACATGAGGTGGGCAAGAATTATTACTATCAGTCTAGAGACCTGGAAGCTGGAACCCAGAGTAAATCAACTTAGCCAGGATTGACAAATGAATCCATATCTGAGACTGCCAGCCCTAAGAAAATAGTGCTTGAGAATGGAGGCCCAGAGCAGGCTGCTTCCCTTAAAATGCTGGCTTTCATGTACATAAAAGTGTGAGCTAGTCACTGTACCTCTCCAAGTCTCAGTTACCTCATCTGTAAAAAGGGGGCGTAACAGAACTACCTCATAGGGCTGTTGTGAGCAGGGTCAGTTTCATACATCACGAACACCCAATAAATATGCTTCTATTCTTATCATCACTACTACTACATTGATGAGGAAACCGAGGCTCAGAACTTTTGAGGAATTTCCATAAGGAGGCCACACAATAAGAGACAGAACCACAGCCAAAGCCATGTTCTCTCATAGCCTTTGAGCCCATTCCCTAGCGAGAGCTCTTATTTCTTTTCCAAATAGAAGTGTGAATTTCCTCTGAGCACTGTTGATATTCAGGTTGGTCCGTTTCCTAAGAATATACATATTTTGGAGCAGGGTTAGCTTGCAGAGGCAGTACAAGGGCTCTGTTTCCTTGGGTACCAATTAGTTCCAGCATTACGTTTTTCCTGGGGGGGCACCCAGGCTGGTGCAGCTTCAATTGCTCTCAAATGCTGTACCATTTGGAAGTGAGTGAGCAGTCAGATTTGCCGACAAACATGTCTGCGATTCCAAATTCATCATTCTAGCAGTGCTCATAAAACAAGGGCCAGATTTATTTTTCACTTGGTGTTTGTTCTACTCATTAATTATATTCATATCTGCTTCTTTGAAGTTATCGAGACTATTGGGAAATGTAAAAGAAAGCTGTATTGAGTTCAGTCTTAATATCATTCCATCTTTATTTCCTTCATCTAGGAGCTCTCCGGCACGTTGACTGACATGTGGTGGTGGGTATAGTATGTCGGCACAGAGTAGGGCATTATCAACAGAGCCCAGGCTCCCAGATCTGCAGTCTCTTTGGTGAGAGGGTTTAGATTTAGAACGTCTGGATTGTATTCTGCAAAAATCTCCACAGCCTTGCCTTTCAAAATCAATTTCAGTTGTCAAAAAAAAAAAAAAAAAAAAGAGGGGGAGGGAGTGGTGGTGAGTCACTTTGAAATCATATAGCTTATTATTATCATCTTTTTTAAAAAGCTTATTACTATAATTTTTCTCCCAAGGGAGCTGAGTTGATTTATAACCCCACCCTCCTTATCTCAACATGTGGCTGAGTTCAGAAGGGAATTAAAATTGGGGGATTTTTTTTCCCCCTCCAGGAAAAAGTGATAGAACATACCCAACCACATTTTCAAGTTCAGCAGGAATGGTTTTTTAGCCCCTTGAATTTACTTCGAAAATGCATATGCAGCAATTCAACTCATACCTCTCCACAAATTCACACAGTTACCAGGGACTTTGGAAGTGAGGCCTACCTGGGAACAGTCTTCCCACCTGGGCAGTGTAAACCGGACTGCACTGAGGGTACTCTGGGTGGAACGTGGCTTCTGGGAGGGCCTCTGCCCTGATTTGTCCATTGTTGAATCCCAAGCACCTAGAACAGTGCTTGGGCTCAATAAATAGGTGTCGGTGAAGCAAATGGATGGGGTCGTAGGAGAGTGGAAGCTAGGAGCCAGGGTTTTGGGGTCAGACAGACAGACCTAGGTTCAAAATGTAATCCGCTGCTCATGAGCTTGGTGGCCTTGCTTGTCCTGCTTAGCTGCGGCGTTGCCATCTGTGAAATGGGTGTAAGGATCATGTCTACTGCTTCAGACTGTTGGGAGGCCACCCAGGGAGAAAAGCTAGTGAGCTCTGAGTATGTAAATTCTCTATTCAGGGTTCATATTTTTGTGAATCCTCTAGATATTTGGGGCTCATGAATTATAATCTGTCTCCCAAACTATGTTTCATATTCACACACAAAGTGACCCTCACCCCTTGTGAAGGAAAAGTCCCCCCTCTCTCACGGCATTTCACCAGCAGCAGGAGCAGGCTCTTCGGTGTCCCCAGCCAAGGTTCAGATCACGCCTGCTCTGAGGGTCTGTGCCGTGTCATTCCAGGCACAGCCGAGAGAGAGGAAGAAACTGTTTTCAGCGTGGATGACTGATGGCCTGGGATTATTATTCTTCGGGTTCCAGGACACAGTGCTCCTATTATTTCCAGAGAGCTTTCATTTATTTTTTCAATGTTGAAAGCTCATGCCAGTACGGTCGTCTGAAACCTCATGGCAGCATATATATGAGCCGATCATATTCCATCCTCGGCTCCCTTACACAGGGTGCTACTGTTGCAGAAAGGAAGTTCCAGAGGTAACCATTCCCTGTGACTCTAATGTGGTCGGCGAAACCGTCTTATGCAAAGTAGGCTTTGAAAAGGCTTTTGCGGGCTGAATTATAGAAGCTGCCATTCCCAGCTGCCTTGTTTGCCCACCCTGGCTAGTATCCTGCCGCTCCCCAGAGCCAACACCTGATATGCCAGAGGAAGACAGATCCTTCCTTTGGCTCCTTTTCCAGGGACCAAAAGAAGCCTCCTTCTCCCACCTCCTTCATGCGTTTGGAATAGACGCGGGGAGGTGGGGGGGCGGGGGTAGTGAGACGTGGCTATGGCAAAAGCTGGATGACGGAAAACCACTCCCGTATGCGAGCTGGGAATGGCAACCCAGAGTAGATGAGGATCTTGGTTTCATGGACTCAAGATGTGCAAAATGCCAAAAAATGGTGACGTGGGTTTCGTAAATGAGTGAAGAGTGCAGGGTGTGAGGCAAAAATAATTAGGGAAGGGCAGCGACTGGGGCCAACTGCAAAGTGAGCATCTTGCCCACAGCCACTACCCAGTTGCAACTTGCCGTCAAACCTAGTGTGGCCGGATCTTTTGATTTTTAAAGAGAAGCCAATAATTCATTTTTTTACTTGGTGAGATCTCTGAAATCATAAACATGAACATACTTATTATTATTTTTTAAGTGTGGTGCAGACCAAAGAAAACACATTTCCAGGACTTCAGATTTCTCTGAGATGAACATTTATTCCACAGTTATATGGTGAGTACGTAAAATATGCCTGGCACCATGTCAGGAGCCAGCAGATAGATATAAAAATGCAAAAAACATGGCTCATGTGTTTAAATATTTTGTTAGGTGAAGGAAAGAGACAGAAACTGGTATAAAAACAAAAAGTACCGGAATCGAGCAAAATGATAAAAATCAGCAGGCTAGTAAAAGAAGAGACTATCTCAATATGCAGGTAGGGGTAGTCAGAAATCATGAGGAGGGTCTTACCTGCTGGAGCGATGAGGCAGGGAGGGGGTGAGGGCATTCGTGACAGAGGGACCAGCATTACCAAAGGCACGCGGAGGGGAGGGACCCTGCACAGCACATGTGGTAAAATGTGGTAAACCAGGAGTGCGCTTGCCAGGCTAGTGTGCAGGGCGGATGGCAGGTGATGAGGCCGGCTCTGACTGTGCAGCCTGACTTTTCTGCATCTCAGGTTGATCCCCAAATGGCAGAGCTCACTTCCGCTTACCTCCGACACTCACTGTGCCACCGTGGCAGCTCGAGTCTGTGGAGAACCCAAGTGGACATGCCCACCTTGATCCAAGTTCGGCCCACATCTGCAGCCATTCTGTCTCTATTCACCATCTGCATTTCTCGTCCCATTGTAACTGTATCCATTCAGCATCGGGGCACTTCAGTACTCAACCATGCCCAGCATCTGCTGATAGTTGTGTAAGGGAGCTGAATGGCAGCAGCACTGATTCCACCAGCAGCTGGAATCCTAACAAGAGGTAATGGCTTATCTTCCCCCCACCATTTCTTAAATATCCATCTGCCAAATTCACATGGACACCCTCAATACCCCGACCTACCTAATAAGATGTTTGCCTTTTTATGTTTTGTTTTTCAGTGCCTTGCCTTTGTCCTCCTGCCCTCAGTTGTACGGCGCATCAGATCATTGTCCTGACTGAAACAGACAGGTAATGCCTGATCTCACGCCGGCTGTCCCTACAGGGCAGCATGGCACGATGGTCATGTTTTCACGATGGTTGAGCACCTGCCTCTGCGCTAGGGCTGGGATCCCGGCTCTGCATCTGACCTGTTGGGAGGGCACGGGTGGGGTACTTTACTGCTAGGGGTTGAATTGCATTCCCTCTTCCTCCCATGCAAGTCCACGTGCTGAAGCTCTAATGCCCAGTACCTACAAAAGCGACTGTATTTGGAGATAGGGCCCCTAAAGAGGTGATTCTGTTAAAATGAGACCAGCAGAGTAGGCCCTAATCCAATCTGACTGGTGTCCTTATGAGGGAGGACATTTGGGTGCACACAGGGGTACCAGGGATGTGCCCACACAGGGGAAGGATCCCGTGAGGACACGGAGCGATGGTGGCCATCTGCAAGGCGAGGAAAGGTGTTAGGAGAAGCTAACCCTGCTCTCACCGTGATCTTGTTCTTGATCTCGCTCTTTGAGCCTCCAGAACCGTGAGAAAATAACTGTCTGTTGTTTAAGCCTCCCCCTAGTCTGTGGCACTTTGTTGTGGCAAATGAATACATACACCTCTCGATATCTGTTTAGCATGCAAACCGCACAGGGCTTTTATAAAGAGTAAGTGAGCAGAGGTAAGGAAAACAGTACCAGACACACAGATGTGGATATGTGTGAGCTATTGATAATAGTAATGTTATGATTCATAATGGTCCCAAGTCAAATAAAGGAACAGTTTAAAAAATTATATCTTCAGCTGGCCCATACCCCTCCTCCAGCTCTCTCTCTGAAATGTGCGATTTTTGCAGGGACAGAGTAGATCAGATGAAAAAGGTCAAGAAACATTTTAGCACATAGACATTTGTGAGTGTGGAATATTTTTGCCCTTCTTTGTATCAACTGCTGTGTGTAATTCTAGAATTTACTCTCAGATTGGTTAGAAAAGGTTTCCTCTCTAGATCGAAGTAATAATAATCTCATTTGCTCCAACTCCAAAGCCCTTTGAAGTTCAACATTGAGAGAGAGGATGGCGGGCCCACTCAGCGGAGATTAGATCTTGTTTTAAACACTAGCTGCTCTGAGAATAATTTCCTTAATTAATATTCACAAGATATCACACACTTGAGACTCTATGTTCATGTAACCTACTTGCATGTAATTGTTCTTTGCTAAGGCTCTCCACTGTGTTTGTATCTTCCCTTTGTGTCAGTATTCAACGAGATCATTTCCATCTAAAAGCACTGCTGAAGGGGGTGTGAGGGTCACTGGGTCTCCTCTTCTGTGTGAAAGCTAGCACACATGGGCTTTCATCTCATTTCTAAAGTTAATATTGTTTTGTGCTTATTTCTATTCCTAACCGGATGCACATGGCTCCCAGACCCCCTCTCTCTTCTGGACCCACGGCTCCCATATTTTCAGGTGTTGCCCTCTTGTAGCCTCACACCACATGCCAAAGTGCTTAAAAAGCGCCCTGCAGCTTCGACTGGTCCTACGGTCTTCAGGCCTCCAAGGCGCCACATCTGCCAATGGTAACAGCTCTGAGGTTATCACTGCCCATCTGTGTGGGGCAATCGCAGCTGAGGGGACTTTAGGTTATTCAAGCGTCGGCTTGCCCGAAGATGAGTGAAAGGAGCTAACAGGACTTGGAAAGAAATCTCTCTGCATGTCTAATTTCAAAGCCTTGCACTATTGCCTACCTATCTGAGTAAATGGAAAGGTGAAAGTCTAACTTTTTATTTTCATAAAAAGTTTAAATAAATTTGCTCACTGCTTAAGAACTCCAGCCAGTGACTTTTCTACATGTACAAGCAAATGCTTCTTATAGTAAAAGAGCACCCCACCCTTAATACACACACACACACACACACACACACACCACACAACCTGGCAGAAATATTTTTGCTTCTTTGTTTCCTTTTCCTAGCTGTTTGTTGTGTATAATTTTTAAAATAGTTGATAAAAATTCTACCATTAAACAATCAATGTTGAGCTCTTAGGACAAACTATTTTACTGTTATAAAGGTGCAAAATACTTCAATGCTTATACATTGCATATCTTATTATATGTTATAATATACTATGTACTATATATGTCACATAGCTTTATCTATATTTATCTACCTAACTGCCTACATATATTTCCCTTCCTAGATTTCATAACTGCAAGAACAAATTTATTCATTGCCAATAGATTATAAATTGTAATCCATGGAGGGGTGAAAGGAGAGGGAAGGAGGCACCAAATATTTTCAAGATTTTTTTTTGCTTCTTTTGCAATTTCCTGATTACTGTGCTCAGCTGGAGCATAATATCTGCTAGTAAGTCTCTCTTTGAAACGATTACCCATCTAGGAATTTCCCTGCATAGGGGACATAACCTAAGAACCGTCTCTGCACCTGGCACAAGTTCACCACTATACAAGTTTTCATTGTGCTCTAGCAAATAGTCCATGCTTGCTGCCATGGGGACTCCTGACGCTTCACACGTTAAACCCTGGCCTCTTCTCTGTGACAGGATCTCCTACCATTCACCTATGTGGCCATTGAAGTAATCCTCCCACTGTTTTCAGACCTGTCCAAGGAAGCATTGAAATATAATGTGCGAGACAACTCACAAAATAAGAAAAATACAAGTGGCTGAAATGTATGAACATTATTTGCTCAGCCTCACTTAACTGAAATAAAATGTCACCAATCTGATTGTCAACAATTCAAAAGTTTGATAGTGCTGCATGGGCAGGGTGTGAGGACACAGACACTTCTATATTGCCCAAAGAATGAATTAGTACAACCCCCATGGAAAGCAATTTGGCAACATCATTAGAATGATAATGGCACACATGCTTTGACAACCGATTCCATTTCTAGCACTTTCTCCTGTGGGTATATTCTCACATGAGCTAAATGATGTATTTAGATTGCTCGTTGCAGCATTTTTTTATGACAGAGGTTGGAATATTCAAGAATAAGGAACTGGTTAAGTTAACTGTGGGGCATTCCGCCAAAGGACTATCAAGTAGTTCCAGCTACGTAAGAGGATGAAGTTCTTTTCTGATATGGAGGATCTCAAAGTTATTCTTAGAAGGGAAAAAGGCAAGGGGAAAAGAATGTGAAAAAGAGGGAAGTGTGAGGGTGAGTGGGCGCAGAATATAAATATACAATTGCTTGTGCGTACGCAGAGTATCGCTGGAAAGATTCCCAAGGAATTGTTTATACTCATTCTTGAGGGTGGGGGATGATACTGGGGCAGTTTTGGGACAAGAATAAAAAGAAACTATCCTTGTATACCCTTTTGTAAGTTCTGAATTTTTAAATATATGAAAATATTACCTACCCAAAATAATATGTGAAATAAAAACAAAACAAAAACCATAAAAATCATATGAATATCTGTGTGTTTATTTCTGATGGAGAAATTATTTGAAATGTGGTAAAACTAGAGAACTTAGAGGCAAGAAATCAAAAATATTAAAGGACTTGAGGGACATAGCTCTAAGAAGTGGATCATTACGTTTCTGGAAGAATAAGCCAGAGGAAGATTAGTAACAGCCCTGAAATACAGATATTATGCTCCAGCTGAACATAGTAATCAGTAAGCAAGTTGGGGGCACAAAACGTTGCCATTCTCCTGTGCTGGGTGTTAACATTACAGTTTTAAATGATAAACATATAGTGAGTTACCAGATTATCACTTGTAGAGTTTCCAAAGAAAAGTACAAACAAAGTAGAATTGGCTGTACGATCTTGGACCCCTTCAGCCAGATTGAAGCATTTGTCCCTTCAAGAGAGCTGTTGGCACTGCGATCCCACTCACTCCAGGGCAGGGGTGCTCCTTCCTTCACTGGGTTACAGGAGGGGTTTCCAGGGGACTGGTCAGAGTGTGTGTAGACTAAGACAGGGTGAGCTTGGGTCTGGCCCTTGGGGAGATGTGAGGACAGGAAAGGGCTGTGAATGGCTTTGACTTGATAGTGTGATCCTGAGTTGGGAAAGGCCTTCACATCTGATTTCTTTCTTTTTTTTCTGGTTAATACAATTTTACTGTACCAAGTAGATTTTTCCCCTATCACCATTTATCCCCTCTATGCCTTCTTCCACCTTCCCCCACTCTCTTCCCCCCTGCAATCACCACAGATGTCCATAACACCTGATTTCTCCTTGTGATACATGAATGTTTCCCAGGGACTCTGTGTGGCCAGATTTGAGAGGAGGAGTGCACCATGGCATTCTCAAATCTTGCACAAGAGGCCGGGAGAGCAAGAGGACTGCACTGCAGGCCCATGCGGGAAGGCGGAAAAGCTGCCAGAGGGGTTGCAAGAGGGAGGTCCCCAGGGATGGGACTTTTGGGAAGCGGGAGTCTCAGTCATCTGCTAGTGCCAGAGAGCACGAAGCCAGTGACCAAAGAAGGACTGTTACACCACTTTCCTGGCTCATCTTGCTCCTCTGTCACATCGTCAGGGTTGGCATAAGCAGCTAGGAGTAGGGGAGACTGTGGTCAGGGAAGTGAGTAGGAGCCGCCCACATTCCCCGTCTCACCCTCCCCCAGGCAAGCAGCCTCCAACCATAGGCCTCAAGGAGAAAAAGGGGGCAGCAGCCTAGTTTTCAATTTAAAACTAAAAAATTGATTTTCAGTTTTGACTAATAGATCTTTACTGATTTGAGATTTTATTTAGGATGGTTTGTTATCACAAAATTAGCAGAAAAGCCACAAGGCCTGCATGCTTTCATCAAGTGGCAGAGAAATACGTTTTAAAGGAGATCAGATTAAAGGAGATAGACATTTTAAAGGAGAGACAATACATACAGTTAAGTTTTGTTCTTCTACCATGGGTCATGTATTCAGTGCATTGTGAGATTTATGTTCATACAACCAAAAACTGAATTTAAAGTGCAGTCAGTGATGAGGAGGCAGACTGTACAGCATGGAGAACTTCCTGCTCTAAAATTTCAAGCTGTGAACTTGCTTACTGTAGGAGATGGTGGTACCTTTTTCTTTTTTTAAAGGTAGAACTCTCCAATACAATTCTCTCTCTCTCTCTCTCTTTACAATTTCCCAATCGAGGTCTTAAAAAATTTATTTAAGAAAAATTTAAAGAGCAACTTAGAACACATAGAATAAAAATTTGACCCAATTTGTGAGGGTGGAATGTAAATAAAGTTTGGAAATACTGTTCTAAACAGGGTTTATAGAAAAGGCCTGCTGACCCACTGGGCCATACAGGAAACCTAGCACACAAAGCTACCCTACCAACTCAGGGAAGCAGTGAAAATGCGGCATCAAAGAAACAGATCACAAATGAAAGAAATGGAGGAAAACAAATGACTGGATATAGAATTCAAAACCACGGTTATAAGGCTTTTCAAGAATATCCTAGAAAAGGCCGATAAATATAACGAGACCCTCGAAGATATGAAAAAGGACCAACTAGAAATTAAACATACACTGACTGAAATAAAAAATATTATACAGAGACCCAAAAACAGACTAGAGCAACACAAGAATCAAGTCAAAGAATTGAAATACAAAGAAGCAAAAAGCACTCAACCGAAAAAGCAAAAAGAAAAGAAAAAAATCCAAAAAGTTGAAGATAGTGTAAGAAGACTCTGGGACAACTTCAAGTGTACCAACATCAGAATTATGGGGGTGCCAGAAGAGAGAGAGCAAGATACTGAAAACCTATTTGAAGAAATAATGACTGAAAACTTCCCCCACCTGGTGAAAGAAATAGACTTACAAGTCCAGGAAGCGCACAGAACCCCAAACAAAAGGAATCCAAAGAGGACCGCACCAAGACACATCATAATTAAAATGCCAAGAGCAAAAGACAAAGAGAGAATCTTAAAAGCAGCAAGAGAAAAACAGTTAATTACCTATAAGGGAGCACCCATACGATTGTCAGCTGATTTCTCAACAGAAACTATGCAGGCCAGATGGGAGTGGCAAGAAATTTTCAAAGTGATGAATAGCAAGAACCTACAACCAAGATTACTCTACCCAGCAAAGCTATCATTCAGAATTGAAGGGCAGATAAAGAGCTTCACAGATAAAAAAAAGCTGGGGGAGTTCATCACCACCAAACCAGTATTATATGAAATGCTGAAAGGTATTCTTAAAGAAGAGGAAGAAGAAAAAAGTAAAGATAAAAATTATGAACAACAAATACATATCTATCAACAAGTGAACCTAAAAATCAAGTGAATTAAAAACCTGAGGAACAGAATAATCTGGTGAATATAATAGAATCAGGGGCATAGAAAGGGAGTGGACTGATAATTCTCAGGGGGAAAGGGGTATGGGGGGGTTCAGGAAGAGACTAGACAAAAATCATACACCTATGGATGATGACAGTGGGGGGGAGGTAAGGGCAGAAGGTGGGGTGGGAACCGGGTGGAGGGGAGCTATGGGGGGGAAAAGGAGAAACAATTGTAATAATCTGAATAAAGATTTATTTTTTTTTTTTAAAAAAAAGAAAAGTCTGAACGCAAAATGCTGTGGAATGCTATTCCAAGTCAGCATTCAGAGAAAGTCTATAGAGTTGTCCTGAGTTAAAATTTCCTGATTAGTCCACAATAATCCATAGATTTATGACATTTTTTTCCAGTAAGTTGGGTCTAATGGCATAAACAGAAATAAATGTAGGAAGCAAAAGGGTAGGACTAACTAAAAGGCCCCCCAAAATCAAAGTCTTAAAATAAAAAGAGAAAAGTGAAAGAACAGAAGCAAAAAAGGAACAAAGGAAAGGAAAGAAGGGAGGGAGGGAGGAAGGAAGGAAGAAGAGAGAAAGGAAGGGAGGGGGAGGAAGAGAGAGGAGAAGAAAAGAAAAGAGTAGAGGAAAGAATAGTGATTCTACACAATAAAATATACACTGTGAGCATTCTGGGTCCTTAATTTTATTTTGATAGTCCTGGTAGCTCATCAGACATTTCTATATGCACACTTGGTTTAAAATATTAATTAAGCTCTCTGACTCCACAACTCTGGGCCTATAATACACAAGCATTATTCAGTTTCTCCTGTTATACATAAAATGATTTTATTTAGGTAATTTAAATATTACAGATTTCCTTAATGGTAGCCTTCCATTAGTTCTTTGTAGTTGCTAGAACTGCGTGCTTTAGAGCTCAAGGGAAATCTTGTACTATTTGAGTCCCTGTTAAAAGTAAACCATGGCTTCCTCCTCCAGGAAAACAGAGTACACACACTTCTCCCTGGTCCTCCCACTAAACCAGCTAAAAGTCTTGGACATTATATACAAAGAAAATATAAGAAGACTTTGAAAGGTGAAGACAGAGGACAGGCCAGCTAAGGAATTAGACACCTTAGAAACAATACAGTGGTGCATTCCCTGGGTTGTCTTTTTGGCTCAGATGTCCTACAGCCGAAGAAGTTGGCAACTGGAAACATCAATGGCACAGACAAACAAACAAAACTGTCCCAACAAAAGTTAGCTATCTAACCAGTGAACCAAGAATGGGGCAATGTAGCAAAACAGAAAACTTTCAGACAATAACTTCTCTACTGTGGCCAAAAACCACAGGAAAACAAGTTGTGGCCCTACTCCCACCCACAAAAGTCTAAGTTGAACGGAGACCTAGATGTCCACTCTCACTAGCCTGTAATGAGGTGTCCCACCCCCTGTGCAGAATGGTGCCAGAGAAGGTAAAATAGGGAGTCGGGATTTTCACCACAGCCCAGAGGTAACAAGGCCACTATCTCTAGTGGTGTCAGTGGAGGCCGCATGAAAAGCAGTAAGGAGGCACTCCTACTCTTCCCAGCCAGGAATCAGTGGGAGCCTAGTGGGGGGCAGAATTCCCACCTCTGCCCAGCAGTAATGAGGAGCACCCCTCCAAGAGAGGCCAAGAGGGGAAGCTGGATATCTACTCCACCTGTTAATAAGGCAATGTTCCCTCTTCAACTGCTAGGATGGTGTCATAGGTAGATAAAATAGAGGTCTAAATAAGATCCAGAGTCTCATAGCATACTACCCCTGACAGTCTAAGTTTTAACTTAAAAGAAGTACTCATTGTAGCCCTGGCTGGTGTGGCTCAGTTGGTTAGATAATGCATCATATTGCTTTGAAGGGTTGTGGCTTTGATCCCTGGTCAGGGCACATACAGAAGGCAACTGATTGATGTTTCTCTCTCACATTGATGTTTCTTTTTCTCTCTCTCTCCTTCTCTCTTCCTCTCCCCCAAGAATCAATGAAAATCATATCCTTGGGTGAGGATTAAAAAAGAAATTACTCGTATCAAAAAGCAGGAAGATTTTAAACTGAATGATAAAAGACAATATATGCCAACACTGAGATGGCAGGCATGTTAGACTTACATGATAAGATTATTAAGGAGCCATCATAAAAATGCTTCAATGAGCAAATATGAACATGCTTTGAAAAATAGAAAAAAAATTTTTAAAGAAACAAGTGGAAATTTAGAAATGAAAAATACAATAACTAACAGCAACAACAGCCAAACCCAATGAATAGGGGGGGGAAATGAGCCTTAAGTTTCAAACTGCTTACAAAAATTAGTTACTCAACATGAAGCCACAGTCATACATGTAAAAATATATTAAAAGGAGTTCTGGTTAAAATGGTGGAGTTGGTAAATGCTGTGTGCATCTCCTCCCGTGATCAATTCACAATTACAATTAAATTATAGAATGATAAACCTGGAGACCCATTTGAGGAATAGCTGAATAGATGTCTGGCCACATGGAGACAGGTAGGAGGGGAGAAAATGCAAAACAGCCTGGCCCCATACCCACATCTGGAGGTTGAGAATCAGCTGGCGCCCACACCAGGCTTCCCAGCTCAAAGTACCAGTGCAGGGAAGAGGAGCCCACAAAACTTCTAGTTGTGAAAATCACCAGGGCTTCCATCCGTCTGCCTGGGTGAGTCAGAAGGCTGCTGGAAACCCAAACATCCTCTTGAAAGGCCTATGCACAGAATTGCTCACTTGCAGGCACTCACCCGGGCTCTGGCAGAGGGACAGAGGCTCAGGAGGCTTCAGATAAATGTAGAAAGAAACGGAGTTGTGGGCTTCAGGGCAAGCGCTCCTCCCACACCACCAACAGGCAGGACCCTCCACCCTGATGACTCCCTGAGACCCTGACCTACCCAACTTTCACACTGCCAGAGGTTCTTCCATGGGCTGAGCATTATGGGCAACCGGCAAGCCGTGGCAGGCTTCAGGGTGACCTTTGCATTTTGCTGAGCTGCCCAGGCCCCATACTGTTAGCGGCCAGCCTCAGTTCGCAGTATGGCCTCTCCCATATGCATTTAGGTACAGCACAGGCAGCTGCCAACCATGGATTGCTTTGTAGCTCCTACAAGATAGCTTCAGGCTGGTCACAGGCAGTGACTGATCTTGGCCTGTTCAGGAGATTCTCCCAAGAGGCCTCAGAACCGACACATCTGGTGGCCAGCTTCAGACAACAGCAGAGCACCACCCAATTAGCTCTACAAGTGGCACACTCAAAGGGTGGTCTTGGCAGGCACCAGAGCCTGCTGGGGCAAATCCCATTCCGTGGGGTTAGCCCTGCATAGCAGCTCATACACTATGTTATAACCAGTCTTCACAGCCATTCAGCCTGAGGAGAAAACCCACCCACTAATGGACCAACAGCAATCAAGACTCAACTATAGCAGGAGGGCACACACAACCCACAGAAAGAACACTACGGGAGCACCCGTCTTAGGTGATCAGGGAGACTGCACAACTGCGCCCCCAGGACTTCTACAACATAAAGCTACCTGCCAAGACCGAGAAACATGGCAGATCTAGCTAATACATAGAAACAAGCACAGAGAAGCAGCCAAAATGAGAAGACAAAGAAATATGCTCTAAATGTAAGAACAGGACAAAACTCCATAAAAAGGTCTGAACAAAATGGAGACAAGCAATCTATCAGGTACAGCATTCAAAATACTGGTTATAAGGATACTCAAGGGACTTAGAAGAACTTTAACAAAAAGAGAGTAAGCATACAAAAAGAACAGTTAGAAATGAAGAATACAATCACTGAAATGAAGAATACCCTAGAACGGTGGTCGGCAAACTGTGGCTTGCGAGCCACATGCAGCTCTTTGGCCCCTTGAGTGTGGCTCTTCCACAAAATACCACGGCCTGGGCGAGTCTATTTTGAAGAACTGGTGTTAGAAGAAGTTTAAGTTTAAAAAATTTGGCTCTCAAAAGAAATTTCAATCGTTGTACTGTTCATATTTGGCTCTGTTGACTAATGAGTTTGCCAACCACTTCCCTAGAAGGAATCAATAGCAAATTAGATGAAACAGAGGATTAAATCAGTGATTTTGAAGATAAGGAAGCAGAAAATACACAATAAAAAGAGCAAAAAGAAGAAAAGGACAAAAAGAATAGTGTAAGGAGTCTCTGGGACAACTTCAAGTGTACTAACATTTGGATCATGGGGGTGCCAGAAGGAAAAGAGAGAGAGAAAGAAATTGAAAACCTATTTGAAAAAAAAAAAATAATGATGAAAAATTCCTTAAACTGGTGAAGGAAATAGACATACAAGACCAGGAAGCACAGAGTCCCAAAGAAGATGAGCCCAAAGAGGCCCACATGAAGGTATATCATTATTAAAATGTCAAAGATTAAAAACAAAGAGGGAATCTTAAAAGCAGCAAGAGAAAGGCATTTATATACAGGGGAGCTCCCATAAGACTGTCAGCTGATTTCTCAAAAGAAACTTTGCAGGCCAGAAAGGACTGGCACAAAATATTCAAAGTGATGAAAAGTAAGAACCTATAACCAAGACCACTCCACTTAGTGAGGATAGCATTTAAAATTGAAGGAAAGATAAAGAGCTTCCCAGATAAGAAAAAAACTAAATTGTTCATCACCACCAAACCAGTAATATAAGAAATGTTAAACGGACTTCATTAAGAAGAATAATACAAAAGCAGTAACTATATACCTATTAAAAATCACTTTAAATGTAAATGGATTAAATGCTCCAAGCAAAGACATAGGATAACTTAATTGGTAAGAAAACAAGACCAATACAAATGCTACCTACAAAGAGACTCAATGAAAATATAAATAAACAGACTAAAAATAAAGAGATGGAAAAAAAGGAACCCTTGTGTATTGTTGGTGGGATTGCAAATTGGTGCAACCCCTATGGAAAACAGTATGGCAGTTCCTCAAAAGATTAAAAATACAACTACCTTATGACCCAGCAATTTCACTTTTGGATATTTATCTGAAGAAATCCAAAACATTAATTTGGAAAGATATATGCACCCCTATGTTTGTTACAGCATCCTATCTAATAAAGAGGGAATATGCTAATTGACCATCACTCCGTCACAAAGATGGCTGCACTCACAGCTGAGGCCAAGTTCCCATAAGGAGCCTTAACAAGCAATCAGCAGGGACCTGAGGCTATGCCCTCCCCCACCCCCATGGGGCTTGACAGGAGACCTCAGGCCACGCCCCCTGCCCTGGCATCAGGCTAGGGGACCTCAGGCCGCGCCCCTCACCCCAGTGCCAGGCCAGGGGACCTGAGGCTGCACCCCCCACCTGGCAGGGCTTGACGGGGGACCTCAAGGTGCGCTTCCCATCCTGGTGTTGGGCTAGGGGACCTCAGGCTGCTCCCCCCACCCCAGCACCAGGCCGGGGGATCTCAGGCCATGCCCCTCACCAGGTGGGGCTTGACAGGGGACCTCAGGCCATGTACCCTGCCCCAGCAATGGGCCAGGGGACCTGAGGCTGTGACCCCCTGGCTGGCTGGGCTTGACAGGGGACCTCAGGCCATGCCCCCCACCCAGAGGGGCTTGATGGGGGATCTCAAGGAGCACCCCCAGTGCTGGGTCGGGGGAACTCAGGCCATGCTCCTGCCCAGCGGAGCTTGACAGGGACCTGAGGCTGCACCCCCCTCCCGGTGCCGGGCCAGGGGACCTGAGGCTATGTTCCCTGCCCAGCGGGGCTTGACAAGGGTGGGACTGGCCAGGTCTGGATCTAGCCCAATGAGGGGGGGGGGGCAGGCCAGGTCTGGGTCTCATGTGATTTTGAGATGCATGTGGGTGGGCGGGGACTTGACTCTGGGTCCCGTGGTGTGCCCCAGACTCTGACAGGAGGAAGGTTTTCATATACATTTTACTAATTTTCTTTCATCTCTGACACTTCTATTATAGAGAAAGGGCAAATAGAAATATTAAATTATTTCCTCTAATTAATCCCCTTTTAATATGCACGAATTTCATGCACTGGGTTGCTAGTTTTCTATAATAGCCAAGATATGGAAGCAGCCTAAGTTTCCACTGATTGCCAAGTGGATAAAAAAGAAGTAGTAGATACATGCAATGGAATATTACTCAGTCATAAAAAAGAATGAAATCTTAACATTTGCAATAACAGAGTATTATACTAAGTGAAATAAGTTGGACAGAAAAAGACAAATACCATATGATTTCCATTATATGTTGAATCTTAAGAACAAAATAAATGAACAAATAAAACAGAAATAGACTCATGGATACAGAAAACAAACTGATGGTTCTCAGAGGGGAAGAAGATTGGAGGACTGGGTTAAAAAGGTGAAGGGATTAGGAAGTACAAATTGGTAGTCACAGGCTAGCTTTCCCTCCAGGGGGCATGCCTGTGCCATTCCCTCACCATTCTTCTCTCTCTCCCCCCACAGGTAGTAGCTCCTAAACTCCACAGGACCCCATGAGACTTGCAACCAGGGGAGCAATGGGCAGCTGCAGCTCATCTCAGGCTAATCCCCTGAACCTGTCTCCAAGGTCCCCTTTTCTCTGACTTTCCAGTGAGCCAAAGCAGCCCAGCCAAGGCTCTCTAGCTGCTTCTTCTATACACCTTCCTTGCTTCACTGTCCTAAGTGTGTTTTTACTGCAGCCAGTAAATTCTTTCTTGCTCTTCTAAAAGTAAATAATCTACATTAATAAAAGAGAAAGATGCAAATTGACAATACCTCCGCTACGCCCACCAGCCAATCAGGAGTGAGTATGCAAATTAACCTGACTAAGGTGGTGGGTTAATTTGCATATGCAGGCAGCCAGTGGCCTGGGTCCTGGGAACATCCTCGGGACCCAGGCCACTAGGATCCTATAGGCCCTGAGCTGCTGGGTCCCAGAAGCCCCCGGCCACTCCTAGCCTATGGGCCTTGGCGCAGATAGGCCCGGGGCGGGCAGCAGAGGCTTGATCGGGGCCTGAGCAGAGCCGGGGGCCCTGCCCAAGCCATGGCAGAGGCTTGATCGGAGCCAGGGGGCCCTGTCCAAGCCACAATAGAGGTTTGAGTGGGGCCAGGAGACGGGGGGGCGGGGGGGGGGGTGCCAGTCTTGGCTTGCCAGCAGTCCTGCCTCTGCATGTGAGCTGCAGAGAAACACGTTTTCTGACCGCTCATTGGCTAAGCTCCCTGTATGCCACTAGTAATGTTCTTGGTAACTTGGGTAATAAGAATCCAAAAAGGTGATCTAGGGTTTTTCCACCACTCCTGGAGGAAAAAACAAAGGTCTGCTGCTGGAGGGCTAAGAAATGTCATATCCTGCCCTAGTGGGTTTGGCTCAGTGGATAACACCTCAGCCTGCCGCCCACAGGGTCCGGGTTCAATTCTGATTAAGGGCATTTACCTAGGTTGCTGGCTCCTCCCTGGCCGGGACCCAGGTCAGGGCTCATGCAGGAGGCAACCAATCAAAGTGTCCCTCTCACATTGATGTTTCTCTCAGTCTTTCCCTCTCTCTTCCACACTCTCTAAAAATCAATGGAAAAATATCCTCAGGTGAAGATAAAAAAAAGAAAGAAAGAAAGAAATGTCATATTCTATGAAGGACACATTTTGAAAATGCCTAAAGGAAGTTGTCATTTTTTCATGGTGAAGGGACTGGAGTTTGTCTTGATCCAGTCCCTTGGCAGCTGCAGTGCCTGGCAGTGGCTGCAGCAGTGGGGTGATGGGGTTGGCGCCTTCCCCTGATCAGCCCAGTCGTCTCCCACAGAGGGAGGCCAGACTGCAGCTTAGGCCCGCTCCCGACAGGGAGGGAGCGGGCCTAAGCCATTAGTAGGACATCCCCTGAGGGCTCCCAGTCTGTGATAGGGGGCAGGCTGGGCTGAGGGACCCCCCTCCAGTGCACAAATTTTGTGCACCGGGCCCCTAGTAAATAATAAAAATTGGTAGTCACAAAATAGTCATGGGGAATGTAAAGTACAGCATAGGGAATATTGTAACTATGTATGGTTCCAGGTGGGTACTAGAAATGTCAGGGGGAATATGTTGTAAAGTATATAATTGTCTAATCACTATGTTGTATACTGGAAACTAATCCTACATAATAAAAGGCTAATATGCAAATAGACCGAACTGCAGAATGACTGGTCACTATGATGTGTACTGACCACCAGGGGGCAGATACTCAATGCAGGAGCTGCCCCTTGGTGGTCAGTGCGCTCCCAGGGGGAGCACCACTCAGCCAGAAGCTGGGCTCATGGCTGGTGAGCGCAGCAGCAGTGGTGGGAGCCTCTTCTGCCTCCACAGCAGCACGAAAGATGTCTGACTGACTGTGTAGGGAGCGGGCCTAAGCCATCAGTTGGACATCCCCTGAGGGCTCCAAGGGGGCACAGGCTGGACTGAAGGACCCCCTGAGTGCACGAATTTCTTGCATTGGGCCTCTAGTATAAAATAATATTGAATGTCTCCCTAGCTTGTTTAGCCTAGTGGATATAGCATCAGCCCACAGACTGAAGGATCCCAGGTTTGATTCTGGTCAAGGGCATGTACCTCTGTTGCAGGCCCGATCCCCAGCCCTGGTCAGGGAGAATTCGGGAACCAATCAATGTGTATCTCTCACATCGATGTTTCTCTCTCTTCTCCTTTCCACTCTCTTTAAAAATCAGTGAAAAAATATCTGCTGGTGAAAATTAACAACAACAAAAATAATAATAATATTGAATGTCAAAGAATGTTTTAAAATGTGCTAAAACTAGTTTACTATCACACAAAAAATTATAAAACTTTTAGAATAGGAGAAAATCTTTAGAGTCAGAACAGAAAAAAATTGGTTTATTGGATTTCATTAAAAATTTTGCTCTTTTAAAAAACCTGTTAAGAAGACAAACTAAAGACTGGGAGAAAAATATCTGCAAAGTATACATTCAACAACAACAATAACAATAATAAACAGCATCTAGATTATATCATGAACTTTCAAAACTCAACAGTGAAAAAATAAACCATTAGAAAATGAGCAAAAGATGTGAAGAAACACTTTCCTGAAGAGGATATACAGATGGTAAACAACCACAGAAAAAGGTGTTAGAACTCATTTGCCACTAGGGAAATGCAAATTAAGAACACAATGAGATATTCTACACACCTATCAGAATAAAGAAAGTAAAAAATAGTGGCAACACCAGATGCCAATGAGGATGTAGAGAAACTGGATCACTCATATACTGCTAATGGGAATGTAAAATGGTACAGCCACTCTGAAAATAATTTGGCAGTTTAAAAAAACACACACCTAACATGTAACTACCATATGGCCTAGGAATTGCATTCCTAGGCATTTATCCTAGAGAAATGAAAACTTGTATTTACATAAAAACCTGTACATGGATGTTGATATCAACTTGCTTTGTAAAAGCCCCAAACTATGAGTAACTCAAATGTCCTTCAACAGGTAAATAGTTAAACTAACTGTGGTATAATCATACCATGAAATACCATTCAGAAACAGAAAAGGAACAAACGATTGATTTACACAACAACCTAGATCAGTGATTTTCAACATTTTTCATCTCTTGGCAGACAAAAACTAGTTACTAAAATTCTGCAACACACCAAAAATATTTTGCCAATCTGACAAAAAAAAAATAGGTAAAATTTTGATTGATTCACACTGGACAGCTATTGTTGCATTGGCTGTTGTCATTTTTTATTTGACAATCTAAGGGAAAAAATGTCAGTGCCCCTGACTAAATAGTCAGGTATTGCACGTTTTAAAAATTCTTGTGGTACACCAGTGTGCTGTGGCACCCGGGTTGAAAATCACTGACCTAAATGAATTTCCAGGGAATTATGTTGAGTGAAAAAATATGACATTTTGCAAAATTATACAAGTAGAGAACACAGTGGTTGCCAAAGGTTAACGAAGGGGGTTGTGGGAGGGCAGTAGCTATAGCTATAAAAGGGCCATATATGGATATGAAAATGTTCTCTCTTTTCTTAAAAATACCGTCTTTGTTTCCATCCATATAAGCCTCTATCCCAACACCTTGCTCATCCTCATCAATAGAGGATGTTGCTTCTATTAGACCCAAATTCTCTCAACTGCCTCCCCTCTGCATGGGTGATTTTCAACAACCATATTTGATGTTTCCTAACACCTTCTTGTTCCATTGCATGAATGGAGCTGAATTGTCTACAGCACCCATCTGCCCCTGGATAATCATTCGCTCATGTATTTCCTGAGCATGGATACAAATGCTGAGGAGGAGGAATAAATGTCCTATGTCTTGATAGAACTGTAGTAACATCAATATCCTGGTTTGATTTCTTCCTATAGTTTTGCAAGACGCTACCATTGGGGGCACAGGCTCTCTCAGTATTATTTCCTATAGCTGCATGTGAAACTACAATGATCTCAAATAAAAAGTTTACTTAAAAATCCAAATATATTATATCATATATGCATGGTATATAAAAGCCCCCAAATTCTGGTGGGCTACATACCTAGCTTTAACAGAGATTACCTCTGGGGAGGTGGATGAGTTGCTCTGAGTTTCAGGTGGGGTTAAAGAGAGGCTCTTTCCATTGTATTCCCTTATGAGTCATGTAAAATAAATTTCTTAATATGTGCATGTTAAGATATGTTATTTTTATAATAAAAGGAAACAAGTTAATAAATTAAAAGAATAAGCCACATTCACTTATTATTAGTTTAAAAAGATATTTTCTGCACTTTTTATAAAAAATTATTTTTGGCAGAAACTTTTAGGAAACATATTAAGTTCAGCCTTTTATAGAAGGAAAAATCTTTAGTTTACACCCTCTAAAGAGAAGCTCACTCCAAATCTTCAGCTCACAAGTCCACCCATTTATGGAATATAATTTTATTCTACAAGTGCTTCTCAGATATTTCAACACAACCTCTGACAGAAATTGTCAAAGGTGATTTATTATCTGTCAGGGTCCTTCCTCTCTTGTTCATTAATGACAGTTGGAATGGACAATCACACTCAGATTCCCACATATTAAAGTGCCAAGGGACTGGGTGCCCAGCTGTCCCTGAAAAAACCCTACCCATTGAGAAGAGCCTGGCTGAGGGACAGGAAAGGAAATAGGCAGTCATCCTGGTCCCAGGTGACCAGAGGACACGGACTGTTTTCCTATTAAGAGAACTGGTCCTGCCGCCTGGTAGGCCACCCCCTTTTGGATGTAGGTGACATGGTAAAACTTACAACTTCATTTCCCAATAGAAGTCACATCATATTCTATCTTTACACATTAGGCCACTAAGTACAACTGTCTGTGCAGCGTCTGCCCTTGACTTACAGTGTTGGGCCAAGGAATGAAGGCAGAGTTTGACACATTGTTTAATGTTCATGGCAGCAGTTTGAGAATTCTACATCTGAATATTTATAAGAAAGCTGAAATGGGACTATTGTTGGGAAGTTCAAGAAAATACCTTTAAGTGGACAGGAACAAACTCTCATCTATTGGAACTGCTTAAAGCCTCATGATATTTTAACATGACTCTTATCCACAATTTGCAATTTAATGGTGGAATACTTGAGTGCAGCCAGTGACTAAAAAGCTGACCATGAAAAACTTGGACATCGCCAAAGGATACTGAACCATGACATGGGCACATCTTAGATGGCTGTGTCATCCTTTTGACCAGGAGAAATAAAGAACTAGATTAAGTCAAGAATATTTTTGATTGCTTTATTCCAATGAACTCCAAATAATAGTTTCTGGTTAACTGAATGTCTATGTACTAGGCATTGTACTAGTTTCTAACTCTGCCAAAACCACATAAGGTAAGAGTCATATGAGGGTTAGAAACCAAGGCTCAGAAAGATGAAATGACTTGCCAAGATCACACAGGTGGTTGGAACAAAGCAGGATTTGAAGCAATCTGATGCCACATTATTTGTATTTTCCAGTGCCACCACTCATACCAGTGCCACCACTCACATCAACGCCACCACTCACACCAGTGCCACCACTCACACCAGTGCCACCACTCACACCAATGCCACCACTCACACCAGTGCCACCACTCACACCAGTGCCACCACTCACACCAACGCAGCAGGGCTTTTGGAGGCTTTCTATTATATCACTGATGTCTTTCAGACTTTTCTTACCTAGGAATGTCACCAGCCTGGGTTGCAATCTCCTCAAAGTGAAAAACCCTGACTCCTATTTTTCTCCATTTTGATGCATCTCCTTTGACTATGCTCTATCCATGAAAAGACATACTCTCCCAGAATCATAGAATATTAGAGCTGGAAAAGCCCTTGAAACCATCAGTTTCTTGGTAGAAACAGGCCTGGTAGGAAAGCTTGAAACCTAATACAATGGTTACTTTCCAAGGTTTTGGTAGGAAACTCAAGTCAGAGAGGTAACTAATTCCTCAAGATGAGGCAGCTTGAGAATGATAAACAAGACATAAGACATATACACAGACACGGTGAGCCCAAACACCAAATGAGGCTGTAATTGAGTGTAATGTTGCAGAGAAATTCATTCATAGAATGACAACTTTAACTGCTAGATCCTTCCACATACCCCTCTCTGTATGATGAATCTTATTCAATTTGAATGTGAAAGGGAAAAATACCTTGTTATTCATGCTTTGCAATTAGCAAACACTTTCTTACATATCATCTTAATTGTTACAGTAGACGCTGCTATTAGCTAAAGGAAATTGTATTTTCTTTTACACATGACTCAACCATAGTTAATGAGATTAAGTGATTTGCTTATGGTAACAGAACTACCAAATAGGAGAAACACAACCCAAAGTTAGCAATTTTGAGATTGCTTTTACTATCCTCTTTGTTCCTAATATTTGATTATGAAAACTTAGATTTTTAAAATTAACATTTTTCTTATTATAAAAGTAATATATATTTATGGTAGAAAATTTAATAAAAATCACCTCTAATCTCATTACCCAAAGATATCAACTGTTACAATTTTGTGTAAATCTGTGCAGTCACTTATTTAATCTATAGATGCTAAAACAAAGCAAAGACAAAATGGGATCATGGTCTATGTGCTTTTTTAAGGTTTTTCCCCATTTTTAGCATTATATAGCAAACATTTTCCCATGTACTTCAGTATCTTCTACATCATATTAAAAAAGATAATCTTATTCTATTGCTTGAATGCATTGTAGCTTTATCTGGACAATACCCTGTTGTAAAAAAAAAATAAGTTGTTTGCAGTATAGGGTTTGTTTTTTGGGTTTGTTTGTGTGGTGTGTGTGTGTTTTGTTTTTCTTCCCAGTTCTAAGCAGTGCTGTGGTTAACATCTTTGTAGCTAAATATTTGCACATCTTCACGACAGTTTTCTTTGAATAAATTTCTAGAACTGGAATTTCTTGGTGAAAAGATGTGCAAAATATTAAAGCTTTAACGATGAATTTGGATAGTCCAAATTAAAAGTTAAGATTAATTTGGCATGCAATTTGATTCAGCAAGTTTTTATGGTATATCGGAGCTTCACTAATTGCAATGTTTGTGGATTTTAATGCTAATTTTCTGAACCAGATGATAAAACATTCACAAGACTGTTCCTATCATTTTACTCTTTAGTGAGTAAAAGTTCAAATCTGCAGGAGAAGAAAGTCAGAACTAAGGTACTCAAAGCTACACAGTGAGAGGTACTGTCGCTGACAGACCCCAGGTGCCCCCATCCCGGCCTCTAGTGTTCACACCTTTGTGGGAACCCCTCCCCTTGAGTGCAGGCCTGGCTTTGGGACTGTCTCCTAAAAATAGAATATGGCAAAGGTGATGGAACATGGTGCATGTAATTATAGGATGTGATACAGGACACTCCCTGTGGGCTTAATGAAGTCGGTGGCCAGGTTGGAGAAGCTGTTGTAGCTAGGAACGGGGGAAGCTCTAGGGCCTGAGCATGGCCTCCAGCTGACCACTAGCCAGAAGCAGGGCCCTCAGTCCTACAGCCACAAGGAAGTGGGTTCTGCCAACAGCCTGAATGAGTTTTCAGGCGGGTTTTCCCCCAGTTGAGTCTCTAGATGAAAATGTAGCTAGATTGACACCCTGCCTGAAGCCTCATGAGACCCTGGTGGAGAACTCAGGCCCTGACTCCTGGCCCAGGAACTGGAGACAAGAAACGTGTATTGTGCCCGGCCCATGTGGCTCAGTGGTTGAGCATCGACCTATGAACCAGGAGGTCACGGTTCAATTCCTGGTCAGGGCACATGCCCGGGTTGTGGGCTTGAGCCCCCAGTAGGAGGAGTGCAGGAGGCAGCCGATCAATGATTCTCTCTCATCATTGATGTTTCTCTCTCTCTCCCTCTTCCTTCCTCTCTGAAAAACAAAACAAAACAAAACTGAAATGTGTATTGTTTTAAATCACTAAATTTGTGGTTATTCATTATGAAGCAACAGATAACCAATCCACGGACCTGTCCTGAAACCAGTGAACTTATATGACTTTGACTTGCACCCTTCAGCCCTTTCTGGGCCTGGCCTCGAATTCTCTCTGCAGTAGCCCTCCTCCCACAAAGTGCAATGTCATTAGAAAATATAATAAAGCAAAATAAAAGTTACACCTAATCCCATTCATTACCCAAAGATATCAGTGCTAAAAAATGTGCATGGACCGATTCTGGGATTGTTTACCTTCAGATTCATCCCCTCCTGCCCAGGTGCAGCTCCCTACTGGGGGGACTGACCCTGCAGGAGGCGTTTTCTAGGCTCCAGCCCCTGGTGTCCCGAAGGCTGCAAGGGCAGGCAGCATGAGGTGGTAGAAATAGAAGGCAAAGAGTGTGGCCAAGCAGTGTGCTAGCAAAACACTTATTAGCTGTGTGATTTGGGGCAAATTGCTTTACCTGTCTGAGCCTCTGTATGGGTTCAATAGCTACACAGGGGAGTAGGAGAATCGCCTTGTAAGGCATATTTTTTACCACTTCCTATGTGCTAGGCACTGTGCTAGAGTTTGTGAATCATTGTTCCACTTAATCCTCAAATAATCCTATGCAAGAGGCACTATTTTGAACTCTGATTTAGAGACTGAAAAACACTGAGGCTCAGAGATGTGATGTAATTTTTTTCAAGGTCACACAGGGTTTGACATGCAGAAATGTGAAAGCCCATGCCCCTTACCATTAAAGTACTTGAATAGCCCCTCCCCCCCCATGGCAGAGCGCTGGCCCTGATGCCGGGTTTGAATTAGACCAGGGGTGGGCAAACTTTTTGACTCGAGGGCCACAATAGGTTCTTAAACTGGACCGGAGGGCCGGAACAAAAGCATGGATGGAGTGTTTGTGTGAACTAATATAAATTCAAAGTAAACATCATTACATAAAAGGGTACGGTCTTTTTTTTTTTATTTCAATAGTTTTATTCATTTCAAACATTTTAACAAGAAGAATGTAAACACTAATTATTATAATTTGAAACTTCAAAAAATGGAGGAATCATAGCACAATAACATACCTTATATTGAAGATGGCAAAGGCAAAATAAAATTGCCTAACAAAGGAAAGGTACAAAAGCCTTTCAAATTAAACTTAAATATAATAAAATAATTTAAAACTAAAACAAATAGAAAAGAACAAAATGTGTAAACAGTAAATTAAACATTTTCTTTAGTGCAACTTCCAAATTATGCCCGGGACGTAGATGTAGATGGCAATGTAGACTGGGTTGAAAGGTTTTTTGGTCTTTAAAACATCAACTTCAGTGGGAACAGTGTTGTTGGTCTCCTTTTTAGCTAATGCTCTGATACGTAGGGGCGTGTCTCCCTACATCACCACGATAACGTGTCTACGCATTCCCAGGGTGATGTCGGGGGACGTGTCCGCGGGCATTACAAGGAGCCTCTGGAAGATTGAGAGGTTGTTCCTTCTACTGAATGGGCGGATATAAATCCACCCACTCAGAAGAAGGAGCTGCGGTGGTGTTTCCAACGTTGCCATGTTAACACTGCTGCTGGTGAAGGAGCGGAGGGGAGAGCAAGAGAACCCTACTCCGCGGGCCGGATAGAACAGCCGAACGGGCCGGATCCGGCCTGCGGGCAGTAGTTTGCCCACGGCTGAATTAGAGTCTCAGTGAACTTATGTTCCCTCCCTTCCCACTCTCAGAGCAAGGAGCTGAGTTACTGTCCCCAGGCCTGCTGGCACTCTCCGCGGGCACTAGAAATAGAAAATGAGGACAAGAAAAGCCATCAGCCATATTATTTGCCAATGAGTTCTCAGCTTCAGAGATGAGTGTTCTCAGGGTATGAGATGAGGACTCAAACTTCTGAAGCCAAAAGAAAGCCAGAGAATCCCATTTCCTGAGCCAGCTCACAGCGCCGTGGAAGGCAAGGGGAGAAACGCAATCCTGTGCAGCGTTAGGTGAGGAAGCTCGCCACCAGGAGGAACACAATGTTATGTATGTTTTATCGCTATCAGAACCGAAGCTGAACTCCCTGGGCCACAGCACTGGGAAGGGTTGAGGCTGAGGCTTGAACCGCGGCTGGCGTCCCGCAGAGCACCCTGCAGATGGCACCAGGGTCGCCGCCCCTCCTGCACTCTCTGAACTCACCAGCAAGGCCCGGGCTCTGCTGGTTGGGGTCTCAGATAAAGGTCCTCACCTTCTAACCCTTCCCTGGGTGTGGTGCTTGGGCAGCACTTTCCTTTCCCTCCCCGGGATCTGGCTCTCCCAGCAGGAGCCTCGGGACACGGAGCCAGCTGCTCTAGGATGTTTCCCGCTTACATCAAAGAGGTAAGGGCCGGGCTTGTCTGCACAAGTGCTGGCCGCCGAACTGCACACATGTCCACACACAGTTACACTCCACACACACTCATACTCCCCACACAAAACACATGCCACACACACGCATACATATTACACATAATAATACATGCAACACACACTACAGCACATTCATACTCTTACATCACACATGCTCACACACCACACACATATATGCTTCACACATATATATGTACTACACATACCACATTATACACATCAGACATAAACATGCATATACCGCACACACTATAGCACAGACACCATACCTCACACTCTTGTATTGCACATAAGCACATAACACAGGCATATGCACCACACACATACCATAGATAGATACACACATCAACCAAATCACATAGACACAGCACCACATACACACATCACACATATTCAAACGCACAGCACACAAATCATACACATGCCCCTTCACCACAGAACATATGTACCATACACAGACCTACAAATGCGCATGTGCACACAACACACACACACACACACACACACACACACACACACACACACACAGTTTTGAGCTCGTACATTTCTAGGCTGCAGCCCCAACCCAGCAGTACCCAGTCATTCTGAGGAATAGCCACAGACAGCCCCCCGGGGTTCTTTTTCTCTTCCTGGCATCATTATAGCCTTGTTGCTGGATAAATTAATTACAGAGTTGGAGAAACAGAAATCCAACCCTCGCCCATCATCCCCCTGAAGTATCAACATCATGGATCTATTTATGAACTTCAAAATCCAAGGTCTGACACCCTTTGTCACTGTGCAGCCGGCGCCTGGCAGGGAGCCGGGTCCTGCCTTTTATGTGGTGAGAAGCTATGCGCCCTGCTCTGCCTCCTCTCCAGCGTTCAGTTCACCTGGAGTGTGTCACTGCGGAGGGAACAAACGAGTGTGCAACGCTGGAGTCTGGGACTCGCTGTGCCACGGGCTGGTGGGGAGTCAGGATGGGAGGGGGGCATGGAGTCCATTCAGGGCCCACAGAAAAGAATTCTTCCCGGAGACTTAACTTACTGTTTGGTCAGATGCGGAGAAGGGGGTGCCTGTCCAGGAAGCCAAGGGCAAGGCCTTATTGGAACCTCGCTGTTCAGGCTTATTGGTTAGTTTTAGGATTGTTTCATTTTGGCAGTTATGTGGACCAGGAAGGCTACCCCTGGTCACGGAGATGTCTTGACTGATGAATATCATCTACATACTCACGAGATGGTTCTTATTCAGCGTTGGGGACTTCCTCCCCAACAGGTCCGCCGCCTCCTTGGAAGGCCCTGTATAAAGCCGTGCTCTAGAACCCACCCGCCTGGACAGCAGGCGAGAAGTGAATGAGGGGCAGGACACACCCTGTCACCTGCGGCCAGCAGTGAGATGCCACAGGAGGCCCACACAAAGGCCTCTGCTGGGTGTGCCCCACGTAGACAGGGCATCGGCGTCACTGTTTTCCTGGGTGCCCTCACTGTGCTCGCTGAGCCAAAACTTCTCCGAGAGGCCTTCCAAGCTTCCCAGTCTGGTTCCCCTGCAGCGGCAGGGAGGCGGCTCTGTAGGGTGCACGCTGCCAAATGCGAGGCAACATGTGGAGCCGAGTGCAGCACCCAGCTGCAAGGTGTAACTGTTTGCCCCGTTAGGCTCAGCACTTCAAAGGCTCCGAGCTTTCACTGGGGGCCAAGGCATGACACCATCGCGATCTAGATAATGCCGAAAGCAGCAGCTTCTAAATTTGCCACACAGGTGAAGTGGGTGGTCATGGCAACCTTGAGGCTGTTGAAGGAAATCTGAGGTGGTGAGAGGAGAGGTTTGGGGAAGGGGATAGGGAGCAGCGTTTTTGACAGGTGAGGCGCATCAGAGAGCAGTGTTTGATCTGTCCGTGGCGGCAGTGAGGGGCGGATGCGATTGCCATCTAGCAGGGTGGGGGGTGGGGGAGTTTGGTCTCAGGTTTTCACTTCCCTAGGACAGGGTCCCTCCTTGGTAAGCCATGTTCATTTCATTTCAATTCATAGTTTCCCCTGGCCTGCCCCTGTAGCATTAATATAAGGTTTCAGTGTAATTGCCAGCTCCCTGAGATGTGTCCATCTCAAATTCTGGGAGTTGGGGGGCTGTGGGGAGGCCGCGGCCAGATGAGTGTTCCAGTGTGAAGCCAGCCAGATGCTTTTTTTTTCTTTTTTTTTTTTTTTAGAATCACAGTGTTTTTTTAAATTTTTTAAAATTTATTTATTAAGGTGTTACATATGTGTCCTTCTTCCCCCATTACCCCCCATCCCCCTCCACTCATGCCCTCACCCTCCTGTTGTCTGTGTCCCCCTTATTCCCACCCTCCCCTACCTTCCCTCCGAGGTTTGATGGTCTGCTCTTAAATGTGAGGGAGCTTGGCCAGAAACCCGGAGGAGAAGGTTCCCGCAGTGCGGCCTGGTCTGTGGCCACATTTCTGAATGTAGCCTCCCAAGAATTGTAGGGTGGGCTGAATAATCCTGCTTCCTGAGGGCGTGTATGTACCAGGCATCCCCTGATTTCAAGGAAAAACTCAGGAAATACGTGGTCCGAGGAGAAAGGAGTCTCAATAGGGTTTTTGTTGTTATTTTGCAAGGATCTTGAAGTGAATGCCCACAAACTGCCCACGGGATGAATAGCAGCATTCATTTGCCAGGGCAGTGAGGCCAGAGCCGGGCCTGCTGGGAGATCCTGCCCTCCTTCAGCCTCTGGCTACCTGCAGCTCCGCTGAGACTTCCCCCCGGCCAGGCGGCCTGGGGTTGTGCGAGCTGGATGGGATCAGCAGATACGGAATGGGAGCTTCTTCCCTTTGATCCCTGCTCTGACACTGTCTCCTTTTGGCCTCTGGCCATTGGCTTAGCTACTTCACCTCAGTTTATCTATCTATAAAGTGGGGATAATGGTGTTTACTTACTTACCTCATGAGTATTATGGGAATTAATTACTGTTTGGAAAGTGCTTTGAAGATGAAAAGTGTGAGTGGCATCATCATTATTATGAAATATCTTCCCCTGCTACTGGCCAGGTTCTGCCAGATTCAAGAGAGCATTTCAGCATGGCTTCCAAATGAGACCCTCAGAACCCGCCCCCCATGCACGGGTGTGCACACGTACACACACAGTGGAATATTTGGAGATGGAGAACAAAAGAAACCATTTTCATCTAGGAAAGGGTTCTTCCTACTTTTGGGGCAACAGTAGTCAGGGGATTTGGTGGTGAGGAGGGGCAGTGACCAGAAGACAAAGTAGTCTATTATGCATATGATTAAGCTGGAGCAGAGCCAGATATTTCCACTCAGCCATGTGCTCATGATGCACAGCACAGATGCTAATGATGCCTTCTTAAGGAGAACTTTTGTCTTCATCCCTGTGGTACGAGAAACATAACAGCCCTGCCAAACGGCCTTCCATGAGGGGCCATGGAGAACAAGAATGCTCTTAGGATCTCAAAGTCTCCTAAAAACACATGAGCTTATCCCTCTTCTCCAATGAGTGTGATCTGACTTTTGGCATATTTAGAGGCAGAAGATAAAGTTTTCTCAAATCGCCTTTTATTTGGATTCTGGTTTTGTCCCTTGGCTGATTGTGAGGATGTGTTCTCATTCTCTTGATCTGTATCTGGTTAAAAGATGATGTGTGCAGCAGGTTGTGCTTGTTAATGGAGCTGAGTGGGGGAGGGGGGGGAGGGTGTGCCTGGGGCAAGATTACCGAAGAGAGAAGGGTCTTAATTGGAGGAATAATCTGTTGCATCAAAGTCTACATCTGACCACTCTAGAGGATGTTTTCCATGTTCTAAGTTTCTAATGTAGCATGTACAAAATATATATAAGCGTAATTTTGCTATGAAAGAAAAGTAGGCAACATCCCAAATTCCAGAAGATACCATTTATGATTATGCTGTTTGTTTATATAATAATTTAGGTACCTCTTTTCCTAGTAGAATAATTATATGTAAAAAGCCAGGAGATGACTAAACGAATTACCCTGAAGGGCAGGAACACCAAGTGGGGAACAAGCCAACCAAATCATTTGCATAAATACAACTCAAATAGTATACAAAGTATATGGCAGATTTCATGGGAGATTGTGATCTTGAAATTGGGGTGAAAAACATAATGCTATAAGTCAAGTGTGATTTTTAAATAGAAACCATTGTGTAATGGGAAGTTATGTACCTGCTTACAGGTATAATGGCCAATTTTTTTTATCACAAAAGTAATTCGTGTTCATTGTTTTTAAAATTAAATAAGAAGAAAAGATACTTGACAATTAACGTATCCACAATGCTGCTATCTATAGGTAACCACTATGTCTCAGTCCCTCTGTTCTTTCAAAACTTAGATGTATATAAAAATAAAACAATACTGAACATAAGGTTTTGTAACCTCTTTTATACACTTATAACATTTTCCCACATCAATAAAATAAATGTATTTTAGTGTGGATTGATATGTTTACAAATCAGGGTGGGACACATAGCTTACTAACTATATATATTTTTTTCTGAGTTGAATTTCCTGTTCCTATACTAAGCTCATTTTCTCAAATGGGCAATTCATTTTATTATTATCATAAATTTGTTAGAGATTTTTAGAAACTGAAGATATTAAACCTTTGTCAGGTATATATTTTCCAAATATTTTTCCAATTTGTTCTTTTAATTTATAATTTTGTCTACGGTATTTTATTTTATTTTTACTTACGAAGAGAAGTATTTAAATTTTGTATAGTCATATTCATAAGTCTTTTCCATTATGATTTTTGCCTTTGATTTTCATGCTTTGGTTTCATGCTTATAAAACTTCCTAATATTATGCAAATATTCACCAATAGCTAATTATTGTGAATGTCTTGTGGAGAGATGAGAAATACTGGTTAATTTGGGTAGACAGTCACAGGAATATCTGTTTGTGTTGCTATTTTTCCCTCATTTTTATTTTTCTTTCTTAATTTTTTTTCCTGAGTAAGCAAAAACAGAGTTCAAGTTATTTGGCTATCTGTGACCTTTCTAAGACTTTGTTGGGCTTCCATGTCATTAGTACTCACTCCTTCCTTTTTATAGCAATGCTGTTATAAAAATTATACCTATTTTAAAGCCACACAACCTGTTCCCTATTTGCAGAGGATTTTCACCTCCTGATTCCTCCATATGTTGCTCCACTTCAATATGCCTTCAAGGACTCTTTCAGTACCGAAACTTGAGACTTACTTTTAATCTTAAATCCATGAAATAGAAAATTTCCCTACCTTTTCCATGCTTAGTGCTTCAACAGTCCCTTACAGAGCACTACTCTGTCCCCAACGCTGGATTCCTGTCTTGGATCCTATTTCCCATCTCTGTGATCTGGAGCAAGGCATTTAATTTCTCTACACCTCAGTTTCCTCATCTGTATAATGGGGTTAATAATAGCCCTCCATAGCTACTTCACAGCATCACTGTAAGGATCAAATGAGATCATGATTGTAATAATGCTTAGTAAGCTGTAAAGTTGTATACAAACACAGGTGTTACTATTTCCCTTTTATTTGTCATTATAAAAGATTGAATATGATGTGTGACTATAAAGTAATAAGAATCATTTTTAATGTAGCATGTCAGACTATAAACACCCAAATATGTGCAATCCTTTCAGTAGGCTTTATAAGAAGTCTCACATTAACATCTACCTTGCTATCCTTGCTCAGAACATGTTTTTTAACTTCCTGTGTCTTTGGGATAGTCATAGACATTCTCACCTGGTGTGATGTGTACTTTATTATTTACCTACTTCACTTCTTCCCTACTACCCTTCTCTTTTCCTTGAACTCAGAGGACCTGCTCAGAGGCCTGGAAGGGGATGAGGCCATGGTGTGGAGATCTCAGGGAATAGGTTATGTGGAAGGTAGGCCTAGTCTTATGACCACACTGAAACTAGCTTCCAGGAAGTCTTTTGGGGTTCCATACCAGGAGGAAGATGGGCTTGGAGGTCAACCTTTACAGTATAGGCAAGTACATTATAAACAGGAATCATCAGAAAGTGAATCTCACTCTCTGCTGAGGTCTGTCTGTTCTGTCTCATCAAATAGCATCCATAGAACTGTAGAAGCTGCACTGGACTAAAAGTAAACAAACCTGAGTTCTGCTTCTTGCTCTGCAAGAAATAAAGGAATGGGACGTATAGCTTACTGGCTATATATTTTTTTTTTCTGATTTGAATTTCCTGTTCCTATCCTAAGCCCATTTTTTTTTTCAAATGGGAAGTTCATTTTATTATTATCATAAATTTGTTAGAGATTTTTAGAAACTGAAGACATTACACCTTTGTCAGGTATGTATTTTCCAAATATTTTTCCAATTTGTTCTTTTAATTTATAACTTTGTCTATGGTGTTACATTTTATTTTTACTTAAGAAGAGAAATGTTTAAATTTTGTATAGTCATATTCATAAATCTTTTCCATTATGATTTTTGCTTTTGATTTTTATACTTTGGTTTCATGCTTATAAAACTTCCTAAAATTATGCAAATAGTCACCAATAGCTAAAATTATTTGTGCATATCTTGTGTGCATGTCTGAGTGACACTGGGCACTGGATCTTAGTTTCCTCATTCTCAAAATAAGAGTATTAAAGATCTTTAAGGCCCCTTTCACCTTGAAAACACTAAGATTCCAACAGCCTTCCTCGTCATGGTTTTATGGAGGTATGAACCATTTCCTAGCTCTGGGCCCAGAGTGATAGCTGAGAGAGACCAGGAGCACTAGGGAAGATCTCTAACATCAGAGAGAAGACCAGGCTGTCCTCTTCCACCACTCCTCTTCAGTATCAGATGGGGCGTTCCAGCCAGCACAATAAAGGAAGAAAAAGAAATAAAACGCATACCATTAGGAAAGAAAGAATAACATTGTCTCTATTTGCAGATGTTTATGTAAAAAAAAAAAAAACAACAACAAAAACAAAGAATCTACAAAATAGCTCCTAGAATTAGTGAGGGTTTGTTGTTGTTGTTGTTGCTGCTGCTGTTGAGTTCAACAAAGGTTGTAGAATACAAGGTCAATATAAAAAAATGAATTATATTTCAATATACTAGCAAGGAAGAATTAAACTTCAAAATTTAAAAATATATATAGCAGCAAAAAGTAGTTATAAATCTATCAAAATATATGCAGGATCTGTATGTTGAAAACATCGAAACCATTATGAAAGAAATCTATGAAGATCTACATAAATGGAGTGATATACTACTTCAAGATTAGAAAACATACTGTGAAGTTGTCAATTTTCCCCAATTTAATCTACAGATTCAAAATCCCAGAAGAGATGTTTTTTTAAGATATCAAAAAGCTGATACACACACACATGAAAAGGCAAAGGACTTAGATTAGCCAAAACAATTTTAAAAAAGATGAATGAAGTTGGAGGACTCCCATTACCCAAATTCAAGGTTAACTATAAAGCCACAGTAATTAAGACAATATGGAATTAGGGAAATGATAGACATGTAGAACAAATGAACAGAAAAGAGAACCTAGAAATAGTTGATCCACATAAATATAATCGACTTATTTTACAAAGGTGCAAAAGCAATTCAACGGAGAAAGGATAGTCTTTTCAACAAATGGTGGTAGAGTAATTAGGCATTCATGTGCAACAAAATGAACCTTGACCTATTCCTTACACATTATACAAAAATTAATGCAAAATGTATCATACACCTAAATATAAAAATATAAAACTTCTAGAAAAAAATATGAGAACATATGTGTGACTTTGGGCTGGGCAAAAAGTTTTTACCTATGACATCAAAAGCACAATTCACAAAGAAAAAATTGGTAAATTGAATTTAATCAAAATTTAAAAGTTTTGCTCTAGAAAAAACACTTTTAACAAAGTAAAAAGACAAGCCACACACAGGGAGAAAATATTTGCAAGTAACCTTTCTGTCAAGGTCTTGTAGCTATCTATACTAATAAAAGGATAATATGCTAATTAGACCGGATAGCCTGGACATCTTCTGGACATCCTTCTGGACAAAGCCATGGTGGTAGGGGCTGAAGCAGAGGCAGTTAGGGGTGATCAGGCAGGCAGGAAGAGATGTTAGGGGTGATCAGGTCAGCAGGGAAGAGCGGTTAGGGACTATCAGGCCAGCAGGGGAGCAGTTAGGAGCATCAGGCAGGCAGGCAGAGGCAGTTAGGGGTGATCAGGCAGGCAGGGGAGCAGTTAGGGGAGATCAGGTAGGCTGGCAGAGGCAGTTAGGGGCAATTAGGCAGGCAGGCAGTGTGGTTAGGGGAGATCAGGCAGGCAGGCAGGCAGGTGAGCAGTTAGGAGCCAGTGGTCCCAGATTGCAAGAGGGATGTCCCAGATTGGAGAGGGTGCAGGCCGGGCTGAGGGACCCCCAGCCCCTGTGCACAAATTTCATGCACCGGGCCTCTAGTCTATAATAATAAAAGCATAATATGCTAATTAGACTGGACTTCCTTCTAGATGACCTTCCAAACGAAGCCGGGGCTGTGAGAGAAGCCCAGGTCCCGGGTGCTGGAGGGAAACCCAGGTCCTGGGTGCCAGAGGGAAGCCGGTGTCAGCAGATGGGGGAAGGAAGGCCTACTCTTGCACAAATTTTGTGCATCGGGCCTCTAGTAATATATAAAGAACTCTTAAAACTCAACAATAAGAAAAGAAATGATCTACATAAACACCTAACTGAAGAAGATACACAAATGGCAAATAAGCTTATGAAAAAAATGTTCAATATCATTTGTCATTAGGGAAATGCAAATTCAAACAAGTGATACCACTATATGTCTATTGGCAATACCAAATGCTGGTAAGGAATGTAGAGCAACAGGAACTTTTGTTTATTACTGATGAGAATGAAAGATGGTACACCACTTAAGAAGACAGTTTGCAGTTTCTTATAAAATTAAACATAGACTTACCATATGACTCAGCAATTACTCTCTTAGTCATTTACCTGATTTGAAACTTAAGTCCATACAAAACTTTCATGTAAATGTTTATAGCAACTTTATTCATAATTGTCAAAAACTGGAAGTAACTAAGGCAGCCATGGGCAAACTACGGCCCGCGGGCCGGATCCGGCCCGTTTGGCTGTTCTATCCGGCCCGCTGAGCCGAAAGAGCGGAGGGTTCTCCTGCTCTCCCTTCTGCTCCTTTACTTTGAATTTATATTAGTTCACACAAACACTCCATCCATGCTTTTGTTCCGGCCCTCCAGTCCAGTTTAAGAACCCATTGTGGCCCTCGAGTCAAAAAGTTTGCCCACCCCTGGACTAAGGTGTCCTTCAATAAGTGAATGGACAAATGAACTGTGGTATGTCCATACAATGGGATACCATTTAGCAATAAAAAGGAATGAGCTATTATTTCACACACCAACATGAATGAATCATAAATGCGTTTTACAAGTTAATAAAGTTAGACCATAAAGGCTACATAACGTATAATTCAATTCATATGATATTCTGGAAAAGACCAAAATTATAGGGATCAAGTACAAAACAGTGGTTGTTAAGAATATAAGGAAGGGGAAGTGTTTGACTAGGGGAAGAACTGGGAACTTTTTTAGGGTGATAGAATGAATCTGTGTGGTGCTGTGGTGATATACACCTAGCTCGATGCATTTGTCAAAACCCAGACAGCTTTGCAGCATGTAATGAACCTTAATATATGCAAACTGGAAACATTGAGAGGTTAGGAGATTTCAGGACAAAAGAATATAACTGTATTACAAATATGTCACTAACCTCACTGAAGCAGGTGGGGGAGAGGAGAGAAAAAGGTGTTCGCCTAAAAAACGTTGGGAAAAGGTGTCCCAACTGAAAACAGCAAGTCAAACGACAAAGGGAGCTGAACGTAAGCACTATATTCTAGTTGGCAAAATTGTTTATCATGGGGCTTGGTTTAATAATTCTAAAATTGCTGTACATGTTTACTGGAATTGAATGAATAAATAAGTGGATAACAGATAGTAGATGACAGATTCCTTATGGTTAGAGAAAGAGTTAACAGGTATGTGAAGGGGAAGGATAGAATGAACCATGTAGTAATGTATTAGGATTAGAAACATTGACACGAACTCATGTTTAGCTCAACATAGGTACCATTGAATATGTACAGAAATAGTATAGATCTGTGTGCACACATTGCTTAGTATGTAATCATATATTTCCTTGCTCTATCTACTGAAGGGGATTAGAAGCAGTGGCACCACAGTAGCAATGAGCGTACATTTCACTCAGATCTTGGTTTCTAATACTGTTCTCCTCAAAAGGACCCAGGGCCCAGGAGAAATGGATGATTCCAGTGATGGGACAGGAAATATGCAAGATGAACCTGAATCAGCTCTAAGTGCCAAGAAGTAAGGAAACACTCAAAACACCAAAGCATGAACAAAGGGACACAGGAGCCAGCCTGAAAGAGCTCCCGATAGCCAAAACGTCAACAATTTGAGCAACAAAATTAATACCTCGTATTGGGTTAAAACACAAAGTTTAAAATAAATAGCCACGAATCTGTATTGATATAAATAAATGACAGAACAAGTAAATAATGAAGAAGAGACAAATGTCCCATACAGAAAAATTCTCAATAATTTATGTATATTCTCCTTCCTTAAGATGGTGGAGCTTACTTCCATACACCTTGAGTGGGCTGGGCTTTGCAAGTTGCTTTCAAAGAGTAGCATATGAAAAAGCAGCTATACAGTGAAGAAACCTGGCAAATACTACTTCAAGCAGGTGACCAAAGTAACCATCATCAGAGATAAGTCATGTTGATGGCATGCGCTCCTGATATGGTATGTGAAAATGGAACTTAACCTCTGTGGCATTCCACCCTAAAACCCATAATCCTGGCCTAATTATGATTAAAAAAAAAAAAACAGAACAAAACAAAAACCAGACAAATCCAAGTTTCAGGGAATTCTGCAATATACCTGACCAATGCTCCCTTGATTTTCTGGGACATTAGGGAAAAATTAGTGAAATGTGAATTAAATGTGTTTAGTTAATAGTAATGTATTGTTAATTGCAACAAACGTACCATCCTATATAATAAAGATATGATATGCAAATGGTCATGCCGTGAAGCGTAACGACCGACTGCATAACAACCGGATCACGGATCAGCAGGAGGGTGGGGCAGTGAGCTACAAGCAGGCGGCGAAGAGCTATAGGAGGGGGCAGAGCAGCAAGCTATGAGGGGGGAGGTGGAGGGAGCTACAGGAGGGCGGGTCAGCAGGCAGAGAGCTACTGGAAGGCAGCAGTGAGCTACTGGTGCATGGATTCATGTGCAGGGCTATTAGTCTATAAATAAAAGCCTAAGCAACCATTCAACTGGGAGCAGATGCTCAATGAAGGAGCTACCCCCTGTTGGTCAGTTCACTCCCACAGCAGGAGCGCCGCTCAGCTGACCAAGGGGCCCCAGACTGGCCACCACAGCCCAGAGACCGTAGCAGAGAGACAGAGAGCCTACTGAGCAGCAGTGGCAGCAGGCACAGTGGGGCGGGGATGAGCAGGAGTGGCAGGAAGGAGTAGCAGGTGGCGCTGGACTGCTGGTTTTGGCCCGATCCCTGCAGGCCACACCGAGGGACCCTACTGGTGCATAAATTCATGCACCAGGCCTCTACTAGTAATATAAGTTGTAAGCAATAGAGGAAATGGGTGTCTGGTATAGGGAAATTCTTTGTATAATCTTTGCAACTTTTTTGTAGCCTATACTAAAGTGAAACATTTACTTAAATTTTATTTTTATTTATTTATTTTTTAAATATATTTTTATTGATTTTAGAGAGAGAGGAGGGGAGAGGGAGAGAGAGATAGAACCACTGATGAGAGAGAAACACTAATCGGCTGCCTCCTGCATGCCCCCTACTGGAGATGGAGCATGCAACACCAGCATGTGCCCTGAAGGGGGAATCACATTGGCCTCCTCTTTATGCACGGGTTAACGCTCAACCACTGAGCCACAATGGCCAAGCTATTTACTTAAATTTTAAAAACATGTTGAAGAAAAATACTAATCACATAGGCTTCTATATAATAAAAGCGTGATATATAAATCGACTGAACAGCCAAACAGTGGAACGACCATCCGGACAACCATCCAGACAACCATCTGGGACCACACTATGACACCCACTGTTGCCAGGCCAGCCAAGGCAGGTGTGATGCAATTGGTCGGGGGCCTGACCATTGCCCCCTGATTGCCCCTCAGAGGGAGGCCCAGGCCACTGACCGGCGGGCTGCGGCAAGTGAACGGGGCCTCCCTCTGCAAGGGAAGCCCGGGTCCCAGGTGCTGGCAGCTGGGGGAAGGAAGGCCTACTCTTGCATAAATTTTGTGCATCAGGCCTCTAGTCTATAATAATAAAAGTATAATATGCTAATTAGACCAGACGGCTGAATGACTTTGCAGACATCATTCCGGACATCCTTCCAGACAAAGCCGTGGCAGCAGAGGTCGAGGTAGAGGCAGTTAGAAATGATCAAGCAGGCAGAGTGGTTAGGGGTGATCAGGCAGGCAGGTGAGTGGTTAGGGGCAATCAGGCAGGCAGGTGAGTGGTTAGGGGCAATCAGACAGGCAGGCTAGCTATTAGGGGTGATCAGGCAGGCAGACAAGTGGTTAGGGGCGATGAGTCAGGCAGGCAGAATGGTTAGGGGCGATCAGGCAGGCGAGCAGTTGGGAGCCAGCAGTCCCAGATTGCGAGAGAGATGTCCAACTGCCAGTTTAGGCCCTGCAGGATTGGACCTAAACTGGCAGTCAGACATCCCCTGAGGGGTCCCGGATTGTGAGAGGGTGCAGGCTGGGTTGAGAGACCCCACCCCTGTGCACGGAATTCATGCACTGGGCCTCTAGTATATTATAAAAGAGCATGTGCAGAATGATCCCTTCTTCATATAATTAATACTAGAGGCCCCGTGCATGAATTTGTGCATGGGTGGGGCCCCTCTGGGTAGCCTGCAGGGATCGGGCTGAAACCCACAGCTCTTACCTGCTGCTCCTGCTCATCCTGGCCCCACTGCATCTGCCACGGGTTTGCACCCAATCAGTCCATATCAGGAGAGGCTCGTGCTGCCACAGCAGCACTTCCCAGCCATGAGCCCTGCATCTGGTGCCTTCCCAAGGTGAGTGGCCTGCGGGATCAGGCTGAAACTGGCTCTCTAACATCCCCCGAGGGGTCCCGGATTGCAAGAGGGTGCAGGCCAGGTGCAAGAGAGACCCCACCGGTGCACGATCATCCAGGGAGGGACCTCAGGAGGGCTCCAGGGTGAGTCCAGACCATCTCACTCAGTCCCGATCAGCCGGACCCCAGCAGCAAGCTAACCTACTGGTCAGAGCGTCTGCCCCCTGGTGGTCAGTGTGCATCATAGTAAGGAGTTGAGCGGCCTTTGCATGTCATTAGCATATTATGCTTTGATTGGTTGAACAGTTGACCAGTCACCGGACGACCAGACACTTAGCATATTAGGCTTTTATTATATAGGATGTGAGTGCATACCAGAAGAAAACCAAAATTATGTGTGTGTACTCAGAGATATGACTATAGGTGACATTTCTCCTTTCTGCTTTTCTGTGTTTTTCAAATGCTGTACTTTACAACAAAAAGATATTAAGTAGCTTAAAAAGCTATAGTCAAATAAATAGGAGACCATGAAAGAGAACAGTGGGAGCAGGGAGATGGGCCACTCCTGGGGGTCAGGCTGTTCTTTTTCAGACCGGCATCTACAGTCTGACTCAGGATTTAATATTGTCTGGGGGTAGACTGAGAAGCCTGAGTCTCCATGGCCATCATTCCTGAGTCACAGTGAGAGAAAGGTCCCATCTTTCACTTGTCTGCATTAAGAAAGCAGATAAAGTGACTCAAGCACAGTTGGTTAGCTTGCTTAGCCTCCAGATGTGTTTTATTTGTGCTATGCACTGTTTCAAAACCATGTGAGTATGAATACCTTCAGACCAGGCATCTTCTCTGTTTTGTCTACAGTAACCTCAGTTCACATGTTTCTTTAACTGCCTGGTCCTGGAGGCATTCATTTGGATTCCTGATTTAGATAAAGAAGCAGAAATAAAGAATTTCATATGGGTTAGGAGTTCTGAGATTAAATGAGTAAAAAGCAACTTTTTTATTATTATTATTCAAGGAGGGAAGAAAAGAGACATTCTAGTACCAGCATCAATCCAGCAGGCCCTGTGCATGTTACCTTCTGTGTGAGCAGAGCCCCTGGAATTGTTCAGCCACAGACTGTGCAGCCATATACACTAGCCCTGACTCTCCATCTGTGTCTTACTGCAAAAACACTGTCTCTTACAGTGTTGCGTAAGGTCCTGTTTTAATAAAGCATGATTTTGATTCACATGTTCAATTCAAAACCCTCCTCAGTCATTATCATCATCACAGCCTCGTGATATTTATTGAATATTTACTACATACCAGACTCTATGTTGTCTCATTTGCTTTATAATGGCCTAACCCAAAGTGTTAATGTTATTCCCATTTTGCAGATGAGAAAATAGAGACTTGGAGAAGTTAAGTAATTTGCCCAAGATCTGAATCCAACTAGTCAGTCTGACTCCGTAGCCCACCTCTTAACCACAAAACTTAAAAACTCAGCTTCCTCTTCTCTGCCATGGACAGCACTAGAGTGGGTTCCAGCTCAGCACCAGGGAGCCCAGCATTTCTGAGGTGCGGCACATTTATGAAGATATTGGAGTTAATGATTTTATTCTATTTAGAAATAATTGCTATTTTAATCTACATGACATTGATTTTTCTGTATTAAAAGATCATTACATATAATTTTGAATATTATTACTAATAACTTTTTCATTTACTTAGGTGAAAGTAACTTTATTATGATTTCTCATTTTCACTTTGTGCTAAATTTTACTTTCAAATTATATAACTTTCTTGATTGTTTTTAGTAAATGCAATATTTCAAAATTGTCATATATACTTTTTTATACATAATAGTTTCTAGTCAGGTCAATGTTTAGGATATCATATCATCATAGATGTCTCTTTTCCCGTAAGAATATATATATATAGTAGAGGCCCAGTGCACAAAATTCATGCACAGGTAGGGTCCCTAGGCCTGGCTGGTGATCAGGGCCGATTGGGGCCTTCCTTCCCCCGGCTGCTGGCTGCTGGCCGGGGCCTTCCTCCATTCCACACCGCCCCCTGGTGGTAAGTGCACATCATAGCGAGTAGTCGAACACCTGGTCAGTAGAACTCCCGAGGGGACAATTTGCATATTAGCCTTTTATTATATAGGATATATATATATATATATATATATATATATATATATATATATTAGAAATATGGCATAGCTTGGATACTAATTATATTAAAATCTGTTAGTTAATATTCCTACTTAATCCCCTTCTGCAATGAGCAGCATAATCAAACGGATTTCCAAAGAAGACATATTGAAGCACAGATGGGTTTTTGATCTCTCTCAGGGAAGTCACGTGCTTAGGGAAAACTAGAGAATTATAGTATTTGAAAGGGGGAAAAGGAATTGTGTCCAAGAGAACAATGTTAAAGCGGTTGAATTTGGTGCTTAAAGCAGCAAGCTTGCAAAGGTTTCCTTGGGTTCATGTCAAGGCCAAGAGTTTTGCCGATGGCTGCATTTATATCACCTTTTGAATATACAGGACAGAGGCTGTGCTACCAAAAATATAGCTTTTACTCCTCAAGTTATCAAAAATAAAGAACTTTCCTCTCCTCAGTAAACACATCCTCTAAGGATGAGAAAAACATATTCTAAAACCTTTAATGACTCTCCGATTTGCATCTCCAGGTGAGCTCTCTCTCCTGAAATTCAGACCTGTGCCCAGCTTTTCACGGTATACCTTCGCCTGGATGCCTTACTGGATCCTCAGATTCTTCCAACACTAAGTGCTTTGTCTCTGTCTCCCCCACCACCCACATAACAATAACAGCCACAACCACAGCAACTCAATCCTACCTCATGTAGTTTCCATTTAAGGCCTAGAAAAGCCAACCAATGAAATTAGCCCCTTCCTTCAACCTACAAATACAGCTGATTACCAGCTCATGAAGATTTGATTTCTTTAATGTCTCTCGCATCCCAGGGCTATCTTACAGGCCTGCCCTCCTCCCTGCTCTGACTATGCCTCCTGGACAGCAGACAGTGTCTAATTTGTAACTGAAACACTTAATGGGCCTCTAATGCCCATCGCCCAGATAGTGCCCAACAAAATATTTGTTGTTTGTTGTTTGTTGTTGGAAAGAAGGAGAAATGAATTAATTGCTACAGAGTTAATATGGTGGAAATGTGCCTGTCTTGGTCGTTTGAATCTAAAGTGGAGAGATTCCGTTTCTTTTTGTTGTGAGCCCCCCTTCTAAACTTTTAAAAGACTTTTGGAACTTTTCTTAGATCCATCTGAAAGAATTTTCTCTAAGCTTTGTGACTATGTGAAAGTTAAATGTCAAGTCCATGCATTTATTTTTACACCACGGACTCATCCGTGCTGCTTGGAGAGGCAAGTTATGTCTATCGATGCCTTTTGGCTGCAGGCTCGGCCTTCAGGTGTGGTGTTTCTCTAACAGCCTTCACCAACCAATTCAGAGATGGAGTTAAACTACAACTGTTGTAAGTGATCCACTATATAGATTGAGTTAACTTCTCTTCTGTGTATCTTCCAGAATGGCACTAGCTCTTTGCCATCCTTGGGAGAACTGAGAAAATAGTCACTCAAATCAGCTTCTGTTTTGTGGTTCACAGGAAAAACCCTAATGCGAAAAAGCTGCAGGGTTGCAAAAAAGGCCTTAGGAAAAGTTTCTCTGAGGCCTGACCAGAGATTGTGATTCTCTGAATAATGAATGGGTCAGTCTGGCCTTACCCTTGCCAGATCATCCATTCACTGCCTTCTGCTCCAGAAAGCAAGAAAGACCCCCTAGCCATGGATATGAGACCAGCAAAATACCCTGGTTCTTTATCTTCTGAGTCCCCTTTAAACACTCCAACAACATGTAGCCTCAGAGTTGGAGATTTGAAAAACAACAACCCTGCAACCTCTACTTCATTTGGAAGCTCAATTTGCTGGGAACTAGGCTGGCACAAAAGGAGCAGGCTTCATGGAAAGCTGTTTTCTTTTGCTTCTCTTTGGGAAGGAACAGTTAAGAGCTGTGATGGCAGACATGAAAGTGAGCCCAGGCTTTTACCATTGGCCTCCTTTAAAAACCTTTCCTTGACCTCTGTTCCCTAGGAAGAGGAAGGTTGCTACCAGGAATATCACGAGGTTCCATTGATGAAATGTCTCCCCAACCAAACCCTGTATGATGACAACTAGTGGATGGAAAAATTCCCCCTAGATCATGACTGGCTATCCACCCTCCAAATTACTTCACTGCCTGCCAAAGGTTATCTATGAGGAACTAGGAGAGGAAGTGTATTTAAAAACATCCCTGGGACTTGTATACAATGTCTTAAGGTGTTTGATCCTTTTATGAACTGTTGACAGCTTTTTGCCATTGAAGTCCATGTGAGAGTTGCCAGCCAAGCAAAAGGAGGAAACAGGGCCAAAGTGCTTGACCAAAGAGCCCCTGAGAGCTGGTTAGATCACAAGACAAGCCGGCCAGAGAGAAGGAATGGCCCAGAATTCCAAGAAAAGCTTAGGCAGCTGTATTAGCAGTTTCAGCAAGACCTATTTTGGCCATCCAAGTGTTTCCCCTTGAGGGTGATATCTTTTTCACTTCCAGTATCACCACCATTCATTCAAGGATCCATGCAAATGATAATTCCCAGAGTTGAGGATTATTAATAACCACTACAGTGCACTAAATCTGCAAATGCACTTCATTAGGCCATCACCAAGCAAACTCAGTTGAGTTTCCTAATGGCCATGACAGTTGCTTAATTGGACTAGTAACTCTGCTTAATTGGGACACACTACCGCTCTAGCTAGGGTCTGTCTGTCTGCACTTCATTAGGTTCTCAGTATTTCTGTGAAATGTGCCCGATGCCAGCTGCAGTTCTACTCCTTCCCTTGTGGGCAAGTATTTGTGGAGACTCCAACACTGATATCAGTTTAATAAGTCATGAATTGGAGGGAGGCCCTTAGCTCAAAAAATGTGCATGTAAGATTTATGCTCATACGTCAATAAACCCTCTCACTGCTACTTTTCATGTTGGTCTATATCCCCTCCTCATTGCTCCCCTTTTATAGAAGCCCACCTTTCCAACACAGGCTTTGTATGCCTCCTGCAGCTCAGCTCACAGCTCAAACTTGATATAATACATAGCTCTTTCCCATGCCTCTCTACTTAGCTCCTTCCAAAATTGACCTTATGCCATGATGGTTTTCTGGGGTGTGTGCCCATTAGTGACCCATTTTATGTGAGTTCCCATGGACATTGACATAAACACACATTCTTTTCACTGGTGTCTCTTGGTCACTATTTTTGTCATATAGCAAGTGCCCTTCCACCAGCCAGCCCATATCATGGAAGGATGATTCCATTTGTGCTATAAATTCCTACAATCTTATGAGGCTCTATACTTCAAAAATAATATTATCATAGTCATGCTGATGTTGTAGACAGCAACCAACAGCACAGAGTTAATAAACAAATTTTCTAGAGACTTAGAGTCCATTAGAAATTCACAATTTGGAGAAAGAGGCCATGAATTCTACATTTCCACGCCCATGTTGCAACCACATTCAACAAGCATAAGGTTTCTTAGAAAAGCCTAATTTTCTTCCAAAACAATCTGCTTAAAAAAAAACTTAATTATTTCTTTTGCTTCATTCAATAGGCCTCCAATTATGTTTGTTTTTTAATAAGTTTGACTCATTTTCATATTAAATTGCTTGATCATTTCTTTTAAGTTAGTAAGGCGTTTCTGTGCTGTGCTTTGAAGTACAGTTTTTGGGTTTTTTTGGTTCCCCTTCAGGGTATGACAAACTATTACATTGTCTTGAGAACTGGGGATAAACTGGATCAGAGAGACAGAGCAAGTGGAGCTCAGGGACATGATTTCTAAATAACATTTCCCCTGTGAATGATCCTACATTTTCCTCTTATTCATGTTTTTGTGTTGGTGTTTTTATTGTGGTCTAGAATGAGACAAAAAATGAAATAGTAGATCCACATGTGAAATATATCTTTTGAAACTGATTTTATATATATATATATATATATATATATATATATATATATATATATATATATAAATTTATCCCAAGAGCCTGAGCTTTTCTGTAGAGACCCCCAGATAAATAAAGGATGTGAAGGAACTCCCAACCTTATGGTTCTAACAGTCAAACAGCTTGTTTATAAAAGGACAGCTCCTCTGTTACACAAATGATAACTTTGGCAAATTTTAAGTCTTAACTTATTGCATTGTAGACCTTAATTTCTATGCTTTGAGAGATAGTGTGTCCTGAGTGAGAAAAGCACGAACTTTTGAATCAACAGATCTAAAACTCAGGCCCAATATTAGCTCTTGACCTAGAACAAATAATTTTAGTCCCTGAATTTCAGTTTCTCCATAAACCAGAAACAACAAAACCTACTTGACAGGGTAGTTATGTACATAACATAGAGTACTGGGCCCACTTGGAGTGCTCTTTAGCTCACAAGCAGGGGAGAAGTCTCCTTTAGCCCACCCCATTCCTAGAGAGCACCCACAAAGCTGTGGATTCTACCTCTGGTCAAGTGCGTAATGGTGCCCTCTGCTGGTGAGGCAGCCTACCTAATGGTAGAAAGTTTTGCAGTTTTCAGATTTAACAGGGCTTCTTACTTACTAAACGTCTCAACAACAAAACAGTCTATATACTATGTAATACTCTGTACTCCATAGATATTTAATTTACCAAAGTGTCAACTGACCAAGTAGACCTAGTTGGGTGAGGAGGGCATCCAATTCACAGTCTCCTACTAGGCTATAAGTCCCTGGGGTAGGTGCCATATGTGTTCTACTTACTATCTCCTGAACTTAGCACAGTCCCCAGCCATGGTTCATAGTCAGTAAGTATTTGTTGAATGACTGAATTGAGTCCAGCCACAACCTAAAATGGCATGACTTGATATTTTTGTCTGTTTTGTTTTTCCCTATGAATAAATGAAGAATTCTCTGGAAAATACACTCCCTCATATTTTAATAGGATCAGAGAAGGAGACTATTAATGGCTTTTCTACCCCAATGAAGGCTATTGCATTTTTCCCACCCAGTGTCATTAGGTAGACCAGGGTTTCTATCTTTACTTTGAAGCAAGACATGAATGACAACTTCTTTGGTTTTTGCTTTCTTGTCAAACCCAATCATCACCATCTTACTTCCTGACTCTTGTTCACTGGGGACAAGAGCAGTAAATGTAGACTTCAGATAAGACAAAGTCTACCTTGGCCACCATCAGAGAACATTTATTGAAGTACTTGGCACAAAGGCATCAGCAGTGAGGAACCCTGGTGGCTCTTGGGTGACTGAGTGGCTGGAGTATTTTTAGTCCGGAACAAGGGAACCATGTCAGAGGGCATTGGCAAGAACTGACATTTTTTAAATGTTCCCTACTGTAGCACCAGCCAGGATGGGTGTAACTGAGTCAAAGGCCAGAAGAGCCAGAGGAAAGGAAGGAAGCAGGGTGTGTTAGCCACATGACTAAAGTGATAGGGCATATGGTTCTTAAGCAGGAAAAGACGTGTAGGCTGGACAAAAATGTAAACACTGGTGGCTTTTGGAGAACTTAGGAGGTTTGGGAATTAAGAGTTCTGTGAGTCTGGTGAAAAGAAAGGGTCGCTTTGATGTGGAGCAGACTTTTCAACTGAAGCAAAGTTGCCATCTCTTCTGGTTGCCCAAGATAATATTTATAGGAAAAATAAGATGGTGTTCTTTGCTTAGAGACGTCCTGCAAAGGGTACAATCCTAAATGTTTTCAAGTTGAAGAAGAAGATACCATTAAGCATCTAATGGAACCAATAAGTCCAGTCCAAATCCCGCTGCCAGGCATTTTGGCTACTGCTGGACCTCCAGTTTGGTGACTAGCAACCTCTGAGACAGTGCATACAGCTGAGGAGTCTTGGAGACACCACTCATCAGTTGAAATGAGGACTGTTGGGCAGCTTCCTTAATCACTGTGTTATTCTCACTCTGGGTCTCATATTGGATTTTCAGAGCCAGGAAGGACAGGTCATTTCCTTGAGCTGATCATCCCTTGGGGGAGAATGAGGGAAGAAGCATGACCTTGCAGCCAGAAAGCTAGAAGGCTTTAGTAGGAAGTCCCTTCGGGGGCTCTTTACATCTGCCTGAGCAGGACATATCCAGGCCATGTACTAGTAAACAAGGAAAAAGAGCCCAGCGCTGGGATTCCGGGGGCCTGGGTTTTATTTCAGGTCACTTACTCACTAGCTTTGTGTCCTTGGGCAGATCATTAAATTTTTCTGCACCTTGGTTTCCACACAGAGGGTAGAACCAATTACTATGGACTCATGTTTTAAATCTCCATGACCCCATGGCTCACAGCAAAGTCATAGATAGGTTAAGTTTGACTCTTGTTCCTCTGTATAACTTTGGGAAAGTTTGCAATTCCACGAGGTCCTCAGTTTCCTCATCTGTACATTTCAGTTAATTATACTAGTTTTCCAATCTTTTCAGACCTTACAGATAATAGATATTATGAAAAGTTTTACTACTATCAACGTCCCTAGTCATGTTCACTTGAGTGAACATCATTTGTTTTCATCTTATCATAGTTTTGACCTGCTCACTCAAATCCATTCTGGTCAGCTTGAGCTGGTGTGCTTGTCCCCTTTACTTTCTCTTGTAAACTCTCCTGTCGTGATGCCTGTCTTCCATAGAGCAGCTCATGGAGGCGTGTCTTGAGTCAGAACCTGTTATTCCAGAGACTTGGCTTCTAACTCAGGCCCTGCCATTAACAACCTGGGTGACCCTGAGCAAGTTATGTCATATTTGAGCCTTAGTGTCCTGGCCTTCAAAAGACAAGAAGGTTAGGAGACTTGACTTAGGGTGGTGAACACGAAATACAATATACAGATAATATGTTATAGAATTGTACACCTGAGACCTATATAATTTTATAACCCAATGCCACCCCAATAAATTTCATAAGAATTTTAAAAAAGACAAGGAGATTAGGCCAGATCATTTCAATGGTACCCCATTGCACCAATATGTAACTTTACAAATACTTAAGGCAATAGAGAAAAAAATAAAACACAAATAATATATATGGAGTGCTCAATCCTATAAACCAGTCAGAGGTGAATTTACAATAACTCAAACTGTGGTGCTTAGAGTAACTTACCATACAACCGTTTGTGGCTATGTTAAAGCTTTAATTCCTAAAAGATTATTAGTTTGTTGCAGTGAAAATTATACTTGTATGATTCAATTCCTAACTATGAGACTACACACTGTTCTTGCTTTGGAAATGGTATGAGAAGGGAACGGCATTTGAAGCCGTGGGATTTATACATGTCATTTTGAAGTGTATAAAGCAAATAAGTTGTACTTAAAATGGAAAACAAACTTGTTTATCTTTGAATATCTGTGGTGCAGAGTAGCTCTAGTTGGTTTTCTCTCTCAGGAGCTATCTCCCCCATCTGTAGAGTTGGTCTGTGCTCTCAGCCACTCAGGGGCTTTTGTGTCTTTCACAAGTTCTGCCATGCACCACACACAAGCTTGGCGGTTTCCTTTGGGTTTTCTAGAGTTGTTCTTACTAGTGAGGCAGAAAGGCCTCTTTTTCCAGCCTATGTTTGAGCCATAGATTAGAGTTTTGTATGTGGTTTTCTTCTCTTGCTGTTAGAATAAGTGTTCCTATATATTCTCTATACAGTCTTGCATTGTGTAATGACTAAGAAATGCATTGTTAGACGATTTCATCATTGTGCAAATATCATAGCATACACTTACAAAACCTAGATGGTGTAGCCTGCTACACACCCAGGCTCCATGGTACAGTCTATTGTTCCCAGGCTACAAACCTGTACAACATGTTACTATACTGAGTACTACAGGCAATTGTAACACAATGATATTTGTGTGTCTAAGCATAACAAAACAGAGAAAAGGTACAAAAAAAATACAGTATAAAAGATAAAAAATGGTTCACTTGTATAGGACACTTATCATGAATGGAGCTTGTAGGACTGCAAGTTGCTCTGGGTGAGTCAGTGATTGAGTGGTGAGTGACTGTGAGGGCCTAGCCCATCACTGTCCACTGCTGTAGACTTTATAAGCATCATTCACTTGGCCTACACAAAATTTATTTAAATTTTTTTCTTTTTCTTTATTCAATAATAAATTAACCTTAGCTTACTCTAACTTTCTGATTTTATAAACTTTTTAATTTTTAAAAACTTTTTTACTCTTTTGTAATAAAAGCAGCATAAAAGACAAACACGTTGTACAATTATAAAAATATTTTCTTTCTTTATGTCCTTATTCTATAAGCTTTTTCCTATTTTTAAAATTAAATATTTTTTTTTTTACTCTTAAACCTCTTTTGTTAAAAACTGAGACACATTGCCCTGTTGGTGTGGCACAGTGGTTGAGCATTGACCCATGAACCAGGAGGTCACAATTTGATCCCCAGTCAGGGCACATGACCTGGTTTCAGGGTAGATTCCCAGTAAGGGGCTTGCAGGAGGCAGCCGATCAATGATTATCTCTCATCACTGATGTTTCTATCTCTCCCTCTCCATCTTTTTGAACTCAATAAAATAAAAACATATTAAACAACAACAACAACAAAATGAGACACAAGCACACACACACACATTCACTTAGGCCTATACAGGGTCAGGATCATTACTGTTACTATCCACCTTGACCCACTAGGAGGTCTTAATAATACACATGGAACTATCCTGTCTTCTTGATAACGTCCCACTAGGAGGTCTTAATAATACACATGGAACTGTCCTGTCTTCTTGATAACGTCGTCTTCTGGAATACCTCCTGGAGAACCCACCTGAGGCTCTTGTTGAGGAGGTGTTACTCTTTTCAGAAATATGTCCATGATGGTTTGCTTGGTTTGTTTCTTTTTTTCATCATAGATTTGCTTGTAAGCAGATAATGCACCATGAGCATTCTTCTTTATTAATGAAAACCTTTTGCTCTGGCAAGTAATATTCCTCCACAATCAGCTTATCTAGAGTTTCCAAAAATTCTTCAGCTGCCTTCTCATCAGCACTCCCAGACTTACTATTCACATTACATCATGGCATGAATAACAATTCTTGGGTCATTTAAACCATCCAGAGCTAGCAGTAAATGCAATATCATACTTTGATCCAATCTTTTATTTCAACATTGTGGACTTTTTGCTTTGGCTGTGATTTTGTGGTTCTCAAAAGGATATGCTCTTGTGTCTGGTCTTCAGTCCAGGCCATTAATCCTTTCTCTCTGTCTGATATAGGCCTTTCTCAAATTTTTGTTAGTCTATTGCCTTCAATGAAGCAGATTCTTTAACAGCTTCCATCACTTTGTTCTTGTTCTTCAAGATCTTAGCTGTGGTGGAATGAGACATGCCTGACTGGCAAGAAATAGTCATCACTGATTTTCCCCCTTCATAGTCTTTAATTTTGTTTCCAGGTCAATCACTTGATGTGTCCTCCTACTGGCAACATTAGCAGTGGATTTTGTAGGCTTAGGACCCATGATGAACAAAACAACTCGAGATTAAATCAAGCACAAGAGGAAATGATTCAACCAAAAATCTTGTAGTAAGCACAAGATTATGAGGCTTTTTGCCAGCATAATATGGCAGGCTGTTTTACAGCATTTTTTATAAGTAGAAGGAATGCACTCTAAAATAATGATAAAAAGCAGAACATCATACAGTAAATATAAAAACCAGCCACATAGTTGTTTATTATCCTTATCAATTATGTACTGCACATGATTGTAAGTGCTATACTTTCAGATGACTGGCAGAGCAGTAGGTTTGTCTTCATCAGCATCACCATGAACATGTGAATAATGCACTGCTGCACTATGATGTTAGGATGGCTACGACATCACTAGGCAGTAGGAAATTTTCAGTTCCATGATAATCTTAGAGGACTATTGTTGTATATGTGGTTTGGTTGTTGACCAAAACAACTTATGCAGTGCATGACTGTACTTGCTGGAGGTGCTGAACTACTCCCTCCAAACATACATCCCTAGTTTCAGGGATATGAGACTGTGCTATGCTGGATCTGGGTGTTCACATAGAATGCCCTGCCCCGGGATCTCTCCAGGGTTGATCAGCAGTGTCTGACATTGTTGCTTCTCCCTCCTCTCCCCGCTCTACTGCATTTACCACCGGAGAAGGTCCTATTACCACTTGATCTAGAGTCAAATCCTACACAACAGAGGACCTTTCCCACCCCTGAATTTCATTTCAGAAGTTCTATCCAGTGACTTAATATGTTGACATTTTCTTGTTTGATTTCCTCTTTTTTAAACAATCAATGTTGAAAAAGGTCTCAGATATTCTTATGGAGGAAGAGATTTCTTTGGTTCATGATTAAAGGTATACATCTCTTAAATCTCAATGCTCATCTGTTGAAATCATGGTGTTTTACAGCATCTATGTAAGTGAATGGTGACTAGTGAGCTGTCAGAGTTGTAAACACTATTTTCACTAAATTTAATTAACTTGGAACATAGAATGTTGGCATTTGGAGAAAGGTAGAAAATTGTATTGCTAAGGGTTGTTTTGATTGTAAGTGACAGAGATTCCAAATTTATAATGACCACTTAAGCCAAGTAGTGGTCATTATAGAGTCCCATAACCAAATCACAGGAAGGTAACTATAGAGCTGACCTCAGTGTCATCCAGATCCAGGGACTTGGAAACCATCAGGAATCTGTTTTCTTCCCCGCTTCTCTCATCTTGGCTTCTGCCTCAGGCCTGGCCTCTTGCTCATCAGCTCCTTCATATGTTAGGGGATACAAGGAAAGGCAGCTCTGGGGCTACATCCTTATGGTTAGAAATCAAAAGGAAAAAGATAAATATCCCTGCCTGAATGCTATATTAAAAACCACAAGGAAAGGTTTTGGTTGGCCCTACTGGGTTCACATCTCTACCACTGGCTCATCCCTATGATCAGGTTGGTGGCATGTGCCAAGTGGCCGCTACACCAGAATTACAAGACAAGTAGTTGTGGGAATGGTGGGGAAAGAGAGGCAGTTCACCAAAGCAAGAGTGGGGGCAGGTGCTGTTACTCAAAGGAGAAAGGGGTTCTGGGAACCCCAAAACAACAGTTACACAGAAAAGCAAGAGTGGGAACTTAGTCTGTGACCTTGCTGTGAACCATAGAATCATGGAGATTTGAAATGCAAGGATCCGTAGTAAGTATCTGGTTCCATCCTCCAAGTGTACAGAGAGGTCTAATAATCTGTCCAAGGCCACAAACAACAGATGCCCACTTCGTAGGTCAAGGGCTGCTGGCAGTGATCCTCTATAGCTTGAACTTAATTTTCAGCTACTCTTATAAATCTAAAATCCATACTTGGTAGATTTGAGTTTTTGCCAATTTCCACTGTGGCAGAAGTGTAGACAATGTGGTAGTTAGCATTTGCATAACATTTGTCCACATTTACATCACCTGTTCAGAAATGGCTATTACCTGGCAGCAGAAATGATTTAGTTAATAAAATCTCAGAATTTTTAGTTTAACAACAGATAAGAAGTATAGGTGAATTATTTAGAAAATGTAAGCTGAAGTATTTAAGTTATGTAACCATAAAAAATCCTTTGTTAACACTGACCTTACCCTAGTAAGTTAGATGTGCTTCTTAGTTACCCTTTATCCTATATAATAAAAGCCTAATATACAAATTGTCCCCTTGGGCTGGTGGTCGACCTGGAGTTCGACTGCTCTCTATGATGTGTGCTGACCACCAGGGGGCAGTGCAGAACATGGTGGGCTTCGGAGATGCGTCGCTGGCAGAGGGCAGCAGTGGAGGCACTGCCGGCCCTGACAAGAGCAGGGCCGCAGCAGGATGGTAGAGTAGGTGAGCAGGCGGTGCCAGGCCAAGGCAAGTGTGAGGCGGTGGTGGTGGCGGGGAGCAGTTGCCCTGCTGGTCACCATCTGTGGGGTGACTGGGTGGGCGATTGGCGAGCGGGCAGTGCCAGGCCAAGGCAGGTGTGAGCAGGGGCCCCAATTGCCCCACCTGCACCCAACAGATTGGCCCTGATCACTGGCCAGGCCTAGGGACCCTACCCGTGCATGAATTTTGTGCACTGGGCCTCTGGTACTTCAAGAAAGTTAGGGCCCTAGCTGGTTTAGCTCAGTGGATAGAGTGTCCACCCTATGGACTGAAGGGTCCCGGGTTCAATTCCAGTCAGGGGCTCCCGGATTGTGGCTTGATCCCCAGTAGGGAGCGTACAGAAGACAGCTGATCAATGATCCTCTCTCATCATTGATGTTTCTATCTCTCTCTCCCTCTCCCTCTCCTCTCCTCTCTGAAATCAATAAAAATATATTTTTTAAAAAGAAAGAAAAATACCTTCTGAGACATCATTTTAAAAAAGAAGGAAGGAAGGAAGGAAGGAAGGAAGGAAGGAAGGAAGGAAGGAAGGAAGGAAGAAAGGAAGGAAGGAAGGAAAGAAGGAAAGAAGGAAGGAAGCTAGGTTTTCTGTCCTAGGTCAGGATAACAGCAAAGGGTAAGATATCCTTAAGAACTAACAGGATACCAATATGGAAGGTCTGTTTATATACTCAGGGGAATTATGTTGGGTTAATGGGGCAGGGAAGAAATGTAGATTCAGAAATGTGTGACTTGCTCCAGAAAGAAGTGGCACCCTGCTACTTTTACTTACTTATTCTGCTTACACATCACTTATATTTGCTCATTCGTGGCCAGAAAGCCGAGAGCGGAGATTCCATAAGGAATCATTTTTGGCCCTCCCTTTTTAGTGCCATGTCACTTGAAGCAGTTAATGTTTATGGATAATGTCTCATTACTGCCTTTTAAGTTACATTCCAGACCCCCACCCCTACCCCTGACATCACTTCGATAATAAGGCACCTGTCGGTGTGACTCACAGAGTACACCCTCAAGGTCTGTCACAGGCTGCTCTTCAAACAGCCTCCACGCCATCTGCCTCTGTGCTGATATCCTTGTGCCATAAAACATGGCGGGTGTCTCAAGCTCTGCTCCCCTCCCCGCGCCCCACCGGCCCCACTTTCTTCTGGCCTGGCACCCAGTCAAGCCTCAGGAGGCCGCTCCCAGGACTGTCTGGCGGGTGTTCTGCCTTTGAGATGTGGGCCCAGCCTGTGTCTGAGGAGTGGAATAGGGCAAGAGCCTGACTTGGCTTCAGCACAGGTTTGGAAGTTTTATTACCTGGGAATGGTATGGCTCAGGGGGGTGAGAAAGGGCTGGTGAAGGCTGCCTCAGGGTCCTGGTACTGGGAGTTGCCCACTCTGGCAGGAATCCAGCCCTGCAGGGTAATGGCCAGATATAATTAGCAGTTGAGGAGGCTGTGAGAAGGGGGTGTGAAATGAAAGTGGAGGCTCAGGCCTGGAGAGCAAGTGTGGTCCCACATCTGATGACCCTCTCTCACCCTGGTGCAGCAGAGAAGCCAAAAATAATATTGCTTTGGACACCATAGACCCTTTCCCCCCAGAGTAGAGGCCACATTATGGAAACGAAATGTTAGGAGAAAGAAAGAAAGAAACCAAGTTAATGCAAGTTTAAATCTATTTATCAATAAGATACATCCCATAAGTATATTTGGTAAGTAAATTTGAATCAACTACTGTTGGAATTTAAATCTTTTGGTGAGATTATTGGTTTCAAAGTACTACTTCACCAAAACTTGGTAGATCTATACTTTGGTTATATAAGATCACAGAATGTTCTGAGAACCACAATTTACCTGAGGCTCTTTGGTCTTGACATATACATTTACCTGGTCAGAAACCGATGTATATGTGTGAATGCTCTGAGAGCCTTTCCTTAACTACGTCCATTGTATCAATAATTCTGATTTACTTTTATAAAAAACAGAAGAGTTTATCCATTCTGTATGATTTTAAGCAACTTCTAATAACAATGGCATTACAATTTATAAGTGTATTTCTTATAGTTCTAAGTGAAGTCTGTCACAGTATTGATGTTCTTGTCCTTTTGTTGCTTGTCATAATGCATAAGAAATGTCACTGCTAATTCTCACAACCTTTTTTATTCTGCAAGAACTCCTTTTTCTCAGGAGTAGCAAAAGTATAGAAGAATGTTGAGGGATATATTCTAAATATTTCTGGAAGAAGCTGGATATTACAGGTGACTTTTCTTTTGTCCTCCTTTCTGTATGTTCTAAATATTTTCACAATAAAAATAGTTTATATTTGTTGAGTGCTTTCTGTATGTCAGGTTCTGTGCGAAGTCTTTTATGCTCATTATTACATAACATCTTTTCAATAATCCTACAAGAGAGATCCAGTTAATATCCTTACTTTACTCATGAAGAAACTAAAGTTTAAAGAGTTTAAATAAATTTGCCCAATTATTCAACCCCTGTATATCTGATTCCAGAATTTGGGTTACTAGTTACTGTGTTAAACTTCATTTCTTTTGTAGTCAGAAACACATACATACACACACAATTTTTATTGTAAAAATAAACAATAAATCCCACTGTTGTAATTTAGCATACAACCTGCGTGACAAATATTAAATGTACACCCAAATTTCCAGACACATCTACTAAAGTTACAGTCTAACAGTTGATTAAGAAAAAAACTTAAGATTTACTTAAATTGAGGCTCACCATTTTTAATCAGCTTAAAAGTGTTATTTGATTACGGTGTCCACTTCTATAAAATTTAGAAATACGTTAGAAAAACAGCATTAGGAAATAGGCATAAAAATTATTCAAATAATAAGAAGTAAATCTTAAGGTAAATTGGGTTGTTTTTGCTTTTTTTGTTTTGTTTTGTTTTTTACTTGAAGAAGAAAGGCTGCAAGAAAATTAAACCACAATTTTGGGGGAAAAGGAAGAACTATGGTGTGGTTAATGGGAGCAGCTTTTGTCCAATCTCAAGCCACATCTGGAATATGACATTTAGTTCTGGGTACCGCATTTTAGAGAGACCTTGATCAACTGGAGTGTGTCAGGTAGGGGTGAACATGATGGTATGTACCTACACACAGCAGCATGGGAGTTACAGTTGACAAACTCTGGTTGTTACAGGACAAAGGCTTGAAGGACACAAAAGATCTGTGAGCTATGAAGGGCTGTCATGTTGAAGAGGAGTCAGGCTTGTTCTGTATCCTGCCAGAGGGCAGGCTGAGACCAATGAGGCCAGTGTCAGTTCAGTATAAAAAGTCATTCAGAATCTACTAAAATGAGCTTCAGGGAACGAATAAGAATCCCCAGGATTCGTCAAGCAGAAAGAATGTATGCAACTACCAGTTCAGATGGTAGAATTTTCTTAATCAGTTTTAAAGAAATGCCCCCAACTTCTTTTTAGGGAATGATTTGAGGGTGTGTTTTTAATCAGAAACCAATAGTACATCTTGCATGATCCTTTTGTCCTCTTCTGCCACTCACCTTTATTCTTTTGTTCAATAAACATGTCTCCAAAATTATATGACATTGTGCTGCTCTCTGGAATTTTGCTTTTAAGAATTAAAAAAATTCCCTTTCCATAATTGTTTATTTAACACAATTCACTAAGAGGAAATGGGGGTGGGGACATGTCTTTGAAAACAAGTAGATAAATTTTTAGATAAACATGAACAGAGATCATGAGGTCTAGACCTATTCTCAGCTAAAATTTTAATGTCCCATGTGAGCTTCAGTAAGTTAAGTTACTAAGTGCTCTGCACCTCAGCTCCTTCAGCAGTAAAATGAAAATAATAACTCTTGCCTCATGGCTCTTATGGGAATTAGTGAGTTAATGTTTGCTCAGTTCTTTGAGGTCCTTGGATGAAAGGTGTTGTATAAGTACTAGGTATCATTATTAACATTTAATAACCATATCTATACTTATGATACCAAGTGTCCGAAGAAACAAAAGCTGTTGCAGGCTACAGAAAAGCTTCCAAAGACTGATTCACAAGTGTCTATGAAGACCTAAGTTAGAATTATCAAGAGAGCTTTATGTCTTATAGTCAGCTTAAACATTGTAGTCCCATAGATTCAACCTGATATTTAGCTATAGATTCAAGAGGTGTTTCTTGCCCTAGCTGGTTTGGCTCTGTGGATAGAGCATTGGCCCGCAGACTGAAGGGTTCCAGGTTCAATTCCGGTCAAGAGCATATACCTTGGTTGCAGGCACATCCCCAGTAGGAGGTGTGCAGGAGGCAGCTGATCTATGTTTCTCTCTCATCGATGTTTCTGACTCTCTATTCCTCTCCCTTCCTCATTGTAAAAAACAATAAAATATATATTTTTAAAAAAGAGATGCTTTCTAAAGCACTTAGCTATCTTCAAAATAGTTTTCCTCACTACCTTAAACTAGTGGTAATTTTGGAATTCTCAAAATCTTTTAATTTTCTTATCTAATTATAGTCTCAGTGGAACTGTTACAAAAGACCAGAGAAAAACCAAGCATCGCTTACAGAACACTTTATTAAGCGTGGGCTCAGAATAAAAAAATATCTTTCAAATTCTGAGCAGCAACATGGAGGAAGTTGTCCCTTTTTATCTTTTTCATTACTTTGTCTCCTAAATATGGGATTTTCTGGTCCCCTTTGCAAGTTCTTAAAGAGCCCTATGTGCTGGGGCTTTGAGACCTCAACCAAAGGCCTGGCTTGGTGCCAGCACTGATAACTTCATCTGAGGAAGGTTTATGGCCTCTCAAAAATAAAGTAAACAGGTCTTGCAGGACCAGACAATTAAAGGGGCAGTGCTTAGATTCAGATTACTAGCCCCCCAAAAATGTCTCTTTTTCCCCATCAGAACCTTCTGAATACTTATACTAAATGGGGTAATGTTTGTCTTTTTTTCTCTTGCAAACAGCAGCTTTTGTCTTTAATACAGGAAGAATACCTACGAATGCTGTCAACCACGGTGAAGACATAGAGATTGCCTTGCTTTGTCCTCTAGTGTCCAGGGCTCACTGCTGCAGCATCCCAAATCTCACTCTGCTCCTTATACTTACTCAAAACAGTGGGAGTGGGTGGGGAGTGGAAAGGGGGAAGTCCTTCTTTGATCTCATAGGACAAACTTAAAAAACAATCATTTAAAGAAAAGGAAAAACAAATATAGAAAAAGGAGCACTGATGAGCTACTGAACAGCTCAGGTGTCTGCTTCAAGGAGGAAGAGTGCTTCCTATGAAAACGCAAATTGCCCGATAGAAAAATGAGCGATAGTTATGAACAGACATGTAAAAAAAGAAGACTGACTGATAAATAAATGTGAAAAAATTCTCAGAGAAATGCAAATTAAGCAGTAAAGAGACACTGCTTCACACTTTAGGTTGCAAAACCTTTTTAGTTAAAAAACACCACATGTGGAGAAGAGAGTGAAGTTACACTGCTATTGGAAATATACACTGAGTGGCCAGATTATTATGATCTCTGAATGCATAATAATCTGGCCACTCAATGTGTGTATATATATATATATATATATATATATATATATATATATATATGCACACACACACATACACATACATACACACTGAGTGGCCAGATTATTATGAACACCCCATCAGCACTTCTTTGGGCCACCTTTTGCCTTCAATACTGCGGTGATTCTTCTTGGCATTGACTCCACGAGAGGTTGAAAGGTGATGCAAGGAATCTGACACCATGCCTGATGAATAGCACTGTCCAGTTCTGTGAGATTTGATGGTTGTGGAACCAGCTGCCTGATGGCTCTTTTAACTTCGTCCCACAAATGCTCAATTGGATTAGATCTGGTGATTGTGGGGGCCACCTAAGCAAGGTAAAGTCTCCCTCATGTTCTTGAAACCACTCCTGCACAATACGAGCATCGTGGCATGGCACATTGCCTTGTTGGAAGAAGCCATCTCCATTGGGTTACGCCATCAACATGATAGGATGAACTTGATCAGCAATGATACTTAGGTATGTTGTGCTATTCAGATGTTGTTCCACACGAATTAAAGGGCCCAAATCATGCCAGGAAAACATGCCCCAAACCATAACACTGCCCCCACCAGCTTGAAGGGTTGTACTCATGCATGTGGGGTGCATGCTTTCATGCTGTTTCCGCCAAGTTCTCACTCTGCCGTCTGCATGATGCAACCGGAAACGTGATTCATCAGACCACATGACTTTTTTCCAATGCTCGACTGTCCAATCCTTGTGTTCCTGTGTGAATTGGAGACGTTTTATCTTGGTAACTGCAGACAGCAAAGGTATTTGAACAGGCCTTTGGCTTCCATATCTCATACGATGCAGTGTACAGCTAATTTGCCTACAAACAGGTGGTCATAATAATCTGGCTACTCAGTATATATATATATATATATATATATGTATATATATATATATATATATATATATATATATATATATATGAGGCCAGTGCATGAATTCGTGCATGGGTGGGGTCCAGTCAGCATGGTCAGGGGGAGGGGACATGGGCAGTTGGCCAGCCTGCCTGCTGGTTGAACTCCTGGCCGAGGGGACAATTTGCATATTAGCCCTTTATTATATAGGATATACACTGAGTGGCCAGATTATAATGCATTCAGAGATCATAATAATCTGGCCACTCAGTGTAAGTCTATACGACCCCTGGAGAATAGTTTAATTCTACCTGGTAAAGTTGAAGATGTGTACACACCAAGGCTCAACATTTCAGTTCCAGACTTACACTCCAGAGAAACTCTTGTACATGTGAACATGGGAATGTGAACAAGACAACTCGTAGCACCATTTGTTTGTAATGGTGAGAAACAACCTAAGTGATAGGAGCAATCTAAGTGTCCATCAAAAAGAGATCATTAAATAAACTGTGGTGTAGTCATATAATGGAATACTATGTACTAGACAGCAGTAAAATTGAATTAACTAGAGCTACAAGTATCACCCTGTATCCCCATTGATAAGTCTAAAAAAATGCAACGTTCAGGACAAAAATAAAGTCCATGGAAGCATACAGAAAAAATACCATTTACATAAAATTTAAAAATATTCAGAAGAAGATGACTGGTGGTTATTATTATTATAGAGAAATTAAAACAGGTAATCTGCGCTTAGAGGCTGAATTTCCAGTCTTAGCAGTTTCCTTTAGGTAAGTATTTCAGCACTTTCTTGAAAATTTTGCCCCATTAGTGCCAAGTAATTGATACAATCAAAATTTCTTTAGAATTCATAGGAATGGGCTCCAAGTGTCCCCATACCCCTTGAAGAAATATTTGTTCTAACCTAGAGCTGTCTAATAGAAACATGTGAGCCACATATGTAATCTGGTAGCCACATTAAAACAAATAAAAATGAACAGGTGAAATTAATTTTGGTAATAAATTTTATTTAACTAAACATATTTAAAATATTCTATATGGAATCAAAAATTTTAATAAGGTATTTTTAATGTTTTTACAATAACTCTTTAAACCTTGGTGTGCATTTTATACTTAGAGTGTTCTATTTGGATGCAAAATTTAGAAATACTTGCTCTGCATTTAGATTTCATAAAATTTAGAGTTGCAAAGGTAGAGTCACATACCCAAATGGTTCCAAACATACATAAAAGTTTTCTAACTAAATCGAGTATTGGTTTTTAATTTATGTTTTAGTTAATTGAAATTAAATAAAATATCAAATTCCATTCTTTAGTCTCACCTCACTTCAAGAACTTGCTAGCCACATATGGCTCTTGGCTTCCATATTGCACATAGCCATTCTAACCTGTGGTACTAAAAACTATTTTCACCTACCTTTCCTCTCTGGGATTCCTCTTTTTAGATGATAGAAATAAGACTAAGCAAGTCTAGACTGGCCTTTCTGGACAAATGTAGCCACACAGGGTCACCTGCAGTAAAAGTTGTGTTGACCAGCAAGGGTCAAGGCCACTGAATGACACGAGTATAGCCTGATTTATATGTTCAGCCACCTCCTTCCTAAACCACTCAACAGCTCCCACATGCAAAGCTGGGAGAGTCCCCCAAGGTTTCCTACACTTGGGGTCAGTCTGTGTCTGTTTTAAATTATTAAGTTCCCAAAGTGTGAGCGACTCAGTTCTACCAAAACACCTGCCCCTTTCCAAGATTGGAGCTTGGGTGTCCCTGGGACTCCTTGGTAATTTCTAGATTGAATAATTAAACACAAAAGTCTAATGGAACTCATCTGAGAAGAAACACGCAGAGGCTCGCAGAGAAGAGAAGGAGCAACTCGAAGACTAGGATGATGAAGCAATGCAGGAGGCGGATGCAGACAGGACATTGGGAAATTAACCCTGAGAGGGGCCTGTGCAGTTTAGCTAGATGCCACTGAGGTGGGATTTGGCCGAAAAGGGTGGGAATCACTGGACGGAGCTTTAGAAAATCACACTGTTTAGAACCTGAAGTGAAACAGACTTATACTGTCCTTCTGACCTTGCTGCTTAGAATCCAAAGCAGCAAACTGAAACCCCTCTCAGGAGACAGCACCCGGAGTGCCAGTGGTTAACGTGGAGAGATGTCTGATTTTTAATGAAAGGCTATCAGACTCTGCAGTATTCTAAAGTATCCTCACGTTTTTGTTATGCTTAATGCCAGCTTAGGCACACAACACATCCAATCGCACTCACAGAATCCTAGAAAGGACATAGAGTGGTTTCTTAAGAAAACAATGGCAACAAAGCCTTTGGAACTATTGATAATTAATAAGGCAGGCAGTAGCAATTAATATGTGCAGAGATGGGCGCCTACTGTTCTCTGAGCCATAGCTCATTTAAAATACTCACCCTGTAATTTATGAGCGATATTTAATACCTCAGTGACCATAAACCTCAATGTTTTATTACCACTGCTTAGCATACCTTTGATGTGCTGCCCAGCTCTACACAATCCAAAACAAATTACTTTCAGGAAGCTAGATATTATATAAATGCAGGAAAGTCATAAATAATGCACAGGAGGAACATTTTCTGTGGGTTCTGACATGCCACAATGGGTCTCTGTGAGTCTGACTTCTGAAGCATCTCCCTGGCCCTGTGTGCGGGGCAGCGGCTGTCTATCTGAGCAGCGCTTGTCAGACAGGGTGGGAATGCTGACTTCCAGGCACACTGACAGCACTCTTCGACCTCTAGCAGAGGCAGATGCCATCACATGAGGACCTTTTAGGAAGCTATGATCTTCTTAATGAGCTACAGATGTGTAAGGACCAGATCTTTCATTTGCATTTTTTGGTGGCCTTTTCACAATCTCCTTCCTTCCCTGCCGACACATGGGCATGGGAGAGAGGCTCCCTTTCCCATTTTCAACAGCAGCTATTCAAAGCTTTCCACTCTTTTTCTAGGCCCTGAACCCCCACAACTGCTATCTTGGAAGGTGAGAGAACCTACTCCCTCTTTGAGGAAATCGAGATCATCAGGCAAGAACTCCTCCAACTTCTCTCCCCAACATATTCAAACATTTTCCCTCCATCCATACTGACTACTTTTATCTTGAAGGGGACAGTTCTTTCCAAAGGCGAACACCTGTGTCCTTGATCATATCCCTTCCCCTCTCCTCTAACATCATGACCTGTAAATTATCCCTTTACCTCTTTAGTTCTCTCCCTCTCCACTGGTTCCCTACTTTTGTTCCTAAAATAAGATTAAAAGTACTGCATGCTACAAATGAACAAGCAACCAAAATAAAATCTTCTCCATGACTACTCTCCCTTATTTCTGAATATGTATTTTTTACTCTCTCTGTCCCACATCCAGCTTTTTGAAAAAAGGTGGCCTTTGTCTGACTCAGACCTTGCCCCTCACTATCAAGCTGATTCTGTCCTCAACAATCTACTCAGAACCTTCTGGTGGTTTTTCACATCCCATTACCTCCTTCCAGGCCTCATCTATGAGACTCTCTCAGGGTTGGATGTTGTTGACCCTCTACCCACCACTTGAAACCTTCCTTTCCCAGGCTTGTGTTCCCTTCCTTCCTTCCTTCCTTCCTTCCTTCCTTCCTTCCTTCCTTCCTTCCTTCCTTCCTTCCTTCCTTTCTCCTTCCTTCCTTCCTTCCTTCCTTCCTTCCTTCCTTCCTTCCTTCCTTCCTTCCTTCCTTCCTTCCTTCCTTCCTTCCTTCTGAGAGAAACATCGATTTGTTGTTCTACTTATTTATGCATTCATTGGTTGCTTCTTGTATGTACCCTGACCGAGGATTGAACCTGCAATCTTGGTGTATGGGGATGATACTCTAACCCAGTGGTCGGCAAACTCATTAGTCAACAGAGTGGCAAACCGCGGCTCGCGAGAGCAGCAGTTTGCCGACCACTGCTCTAACCAATTCAGCTACCCAGCCAGAGCCTGTGTGTTCATATTCTTGTTCAGGATTTTTTTTTTTTCTGATCTCTTCTGCTTCCACTGCGCATGCCCAGTCCTCTTCTCTGAGTACTCATTCTGGGTGATCTCAGCCATCATCCAGACACCAGTGGTTCCCCGTCCTATCTCTGAACCTCAACTCCCTAACCTCCACCAGTTTTCCATTGGACAACTCCACAGGTCAGTTTTCAAATCAAAGTTACAATGAAGGGCAGAGTTCTTCTATCCTTTGAAAAGGCACCAAAACATCACCACAAACCACTTTCTAATTGCAAATGAGAAGATGATTCTTTACAGTGAAGAAATACAATGGCCATCAACTGTGGAACATCCTGATGTTATATACCTGTTGATGGGATAAAATACAAAGTAGGAGCATTACCTGTAAATTATTCTTGTCAAAAATGTTTAACCTGAATGTAATCAAGTCTTTCCAGGGGTGGGCAAACTTTTTGAATCGAGGGCCACAATGGGTTCTTAAACTTTTGGACCGGAGGGCTGGAACAAAAGCATGGATGGAGTGTTTGTGTGAACTAATATAAATTCAAAGTAAAGGAGCGGAGGGGAGAGCAAGAGAACCGGATAGAACAGCCGGATCCGGCCCGCGGGCCGTAGTTTGCCCACGGTTGCTTAGACCCAACTTCCTGTTACATAAAACACTGGGGCTAGAGGAACAAGTTAAATGACACCACAGAGTAACAATCAGGCAAATCCAGAGTGTGAGACCTCTATAAAACAACTGGCCTGGTCTCTTTGGAAAGACAGTAAATAATAAAAGTCAATATCTTTAATAAAATGGATGGTTTTTAGAATGAAAGAACTGAAAAGAGATAACTGAACGCAGTGCATGGAACTTGATTGGATCCTGCTTTGAAACAACCAGCCATAAAAGATACTCTGGGTACATTATGAAAAATTTGAACATGGACTTTAATTAGGTACTATTAGAGAAATAGTGTAAATTTCCTTAAATGTGGTAGTGGTATTGTGTTTATGAAAGAGAATGTCCTATCCTTGGGAGATGCATGCTGAATTATTTAGGGATGAATTTTTGTGATGTCTTCAATTTAGTTTCAAATGTTTCTGCAAAAAAAAAAAAAACCATCTCTCTGTGTATAGTGTATGTTTACAAGTCAAATATGCCAAAGTATTAATAACTTTTTAACTTATATAATACATTTAGGAGTGTTCCATATGCCTTCATTCAACATTTGTGCATGTTTAAAATTTTAGAAAAATATATACATATAAATTGAAACTTATTCAGTCTCCCACTTACTCCTTTTCTATTCACTATTCACCAAGTACATGAAGCTAACATGGTATCATGGGTAATTTCTCCCTTCTTCCTCAGAGCTCCTGTCTCCCTCCATCCTATCAGCTGGTCTTCATTTCTCCATCTCTGAAGATCAACCCACCCCCTTCCCCACTCATTGCTGCCGCACTGCCCTCCACAGGCCTCAATCGTTAATCATGTGGGCTCAAGGCCCTCCCCAATCAGTCCATTCTCCCCACTCATTTCCCTGATGAAACTTTTCTACAGATCCCATGCCTGCAAAATAAGATCAAATTCCAAGAAATAAAAATATGGAAGAATAACACTGAAAAGAAATTGGAAGTGAGGATGTGGAGGAGGTCAAATTGACATCCAGAGATGCCCTCAGATTTTTTTATTTTAAAGCTAGTGTCTGATCCCTAAGCTGCCTCTCTCCAGGCATCACCCTGTGCTGAGAGAGCAAGAAGATGGGCCCAACAAAAAGTAGAACACTCCCTGTGGAGCCTCTGCCTGGAGAAAGAGGTCATTTATGGATCAGCAACGTAGTATTTTGGATTTTTAAAGCCTATAAAAGAGTCTTTGAACTATCACAGCTATGACTTTGCAAGTTCAATGAAAGAATGATTTTATCAACTTCAGAAGAGGGCTATAACACTCTGCTGGGAAAGCTGAGGGGAAGCAGACATTCTCATACATTGTTAGCATGAATGCAAATTGGTATGGTCCCTATGGAGGGCAATTTAGCAATATCTAGATGAGTAGGATCCAGGCCATGTGACTTCAGAAAATTTGTTCCACAGATATACATGCAAATATGCAAAATGATGTGCGGTGAATGTAATTTTCCCATGTCATTCACTGAAATATTGTTTAAGTTGCCAAAATATTGAAGTCAGCCCAATGTTGAATAATAAGAGACAAGATAAATTATGGTATATCAACCTTATGGAATACTATGCAGCTACCATAAAAAAATGGGAAAGATATCTATACACAAATATCTATAAGATATATTGTGACATGGAAAAAGCAAGGTATCAGAGTGTGTATAGTACTCTAAGCTTTGTTAAAATATAGGAATAAGAGAAAAGTTATTCAAGAACAAAAGAGTCAAAAGGGCACACCAAGATAACGCAGGAATATGCAAAAAGTGTCTGCCACTTCTTTTTTTTAAATAAATATTTTTATTGATTTCAGAGAGGAAGGGAGTGGGAGAGGGAGATAGAAACATCAATGATGAGAGAGATACAGTGACTGGCTGCCTTCTGCATGCCCCTTACTGGGAATCAAGCCCACAACCCGGACACGTGCCCTGACTGGGAATGGAGCCTGGGACCTCTTGGTCCATGGGATGATGCTCAATCCACTGAGCCATCACAGCCAGGCAAGTTCTTGTTACTTCTTTTTTTTTAATTTTTTTTATTTCTTTATTCATTAAGATATCACATATTTGTCCTCATCCCCCCATTCCCATCCCAAACCCCTCCCCACGCATGCCCCCACCCGTTTGTTACTTCTAAGGTTAGGAAAACACAGGGGGGACACTGGGTTTATCAGAACCTGGAAACCTTAGGAGGCTTTCGTGGACCTAGGACTTGACATCAGAGAAGGGCTCAACATGACTCATGCTGCTGTTTCTAGAAAAGACGTGCTGGGAACACCAAGGCAGGTACTCACTGGAAATGGGAACCAATTGCGCTGCCAGCTCCCCTCTTCCTGCCTTCCAGCCTTCTCTAGTCTTCCCTACTGGCTGATTTCACAGGGAATTAGCTGACAAAGGGAAAATGGAATTTCCAGAGCCACAGAGTGGATTCTAGAAGGATGGATTTGAAGCTGAGAGGCAATAGCTTAGTAACTAGCACACTAGATTCAATAGAATGGCCAATTTGGGCACAGGATCATACTTGTGGCTGTTGGAAGTAATGATGGACTTCTCATCATGCTCTGGAGATGCCCTCCCACCACAGCCTGGGCTTAGCACTCCCACCAGGAATGAGGTTCAGACTCACACCAGTAGATTGTGTATCTTCTGTGCCAGAGCTTCAGCTGGCTTTTAAGTACACATTATTTTCATTTATTCTTCTGATATCATTTATGATGAATAATATTGTCAGCACCTTACAAATGAGACCATGGACGGAGAAAAATAAATACTTCTAAGTAGAGCATTGCCTCCCCGCCTCCGCCTCCAGTGTATTTCTTGCCATACTCATTCTGTCAGTTCAGGGAGGATGAGCTGAACTAAACAAATGAGCCGATCCAGTCACTCACCTGAAGGCAACCCCTAGGTCTCATTTGGGATGGATGAGGTGGCAGCCATGCTGTGACTGAGCCATAGCACAGCCTTGGGACAAACAGACTGGGGCCTGCTCCTGAATCCTAAAGCACCTGGCCCTGAGGAGGCTGCCTTCTCAATGTCTGCCTGTCTGTCTGCACTCTCCAGCTTCCTCTCTTCTACATCCATCTTCCAGTGCCCAGTCCTAAAAGATGACTCTGTAGCCAAATGAGCTTTGCAGTAAGAAACACAACGGTTGACACCATCTCCTTGAGTGAAGAGCTATGGCTAACAGCAGATGAAAAGATAGCCTTATGGTATGATTCCAAAGGCAATGCTTAGAGGAGTGGGTTTCACATGTCTTCCTCAAAAGGCAGGATTTGTCTGCCACAAATTCTCACAGCCTGTTTGTTAATCATGCCCATGCTTTACCAGCTCCTCCCCACCCCCCACCCCATGCTTTCTATTCAGATCAGAGAACACCCTTCTCCCCAGTAACTCAGGGATGGGAGGGAGGGCTAATTTAGTGTTTGTTCTCTTATCTCCAGGACATACTCCACAAAGAAAATGTTTAAAAATAAAAAAAACTTATTTACACAATAGCTATGATTCCAAATGAATAGCAAGTAGCTCTTCACTGGGTTTTATAAATAGAGTAGAAAGAACATCTTCACAAACCAGATAAATAATAATAAATGAACCAAGACATAAACTTTGCTCTTTAAGTGCTTCATTCTATCTAATAAAGAGGGAATATGCTAATTGACCCTCACACTGTCACAAAGATGGTGACACCCACAGCCAATAAGGAGGGAATATGCTAATTGACTGCCATGCCCTCAAAGATGGCGGCGCCCATAGCCACAAGATGTTAGGGCCCAGTCCCCTCAGCCCTGCCAGGGTGGCAGGCATGTGGCAAGGCTGGGCCCAGGTGGGCCTGGCCGCTCTGCGCGCCTGCCTCTGGAGTCCCCCAGTCCTTTCAGCCCCCCAGCCACCCAGGGCCAGCCCAAGGCACAGGCAAGCCTCAGATGGCGGCTGCCCAGCTGCCCAGGGCTGCCTGAGGCTCAGGTAACCAGGGCCAGCTGAGGCTTGCACTGCTGGCAATGTCAGCAGCAGAGGTGTAATGGGGCATCGCCTTCCCCTGATTGCCAGGTCGCCTCCTGCCCCTGAGGGCTCCCGGACTGTGAGAGAGGGCAGGCCAGGCTGAGGGACCTCCCCTCCAGTGCATGAATTTTCATGCACCGAGCCTCTAGTTCATATACATAAACAACCTTGGTGCCCTTTTTGAAATTTCATCATAAGAAAATTCAAGCTTACAAAATAACCAAATTAATAAATGAACACTTGTTTCACAAAGGTATCTCTGCAAAATAACCATAAAAGATTCTTTCCCCAAATTTCAGTTACATATCAGTTCTTAGTGTAAGCTCTCTCCGTGAGGTGAAGGGCACCAATGCTCACTCAGCACAAGGGGTTTTTATTCTACCGGTGGAGGCTCTATCTGAATTCCAGTATTGAGTCCTGTCTCTAGGGCTTGGTCTTTCTCATTTTGGTTTCACTTCTCTGCTTCCTGTGAAAGCCTGCACCAATTCAAGGAATGATTCAGTAATTTGGGGGTTAATTTTCCAAGCCTCTCTTCCAAGATCCACTGTCCTGGGTGTTCTCCATAACCTTGCCATTCTTGAGACTCCTCTGAATGACCACAATGAGTGTCTATCCCTTGGCTACACAGATTGTATTTGAGGGACTTCCCACCTAGCATGCTGAAGGCAAACTGAATTGTTTTACTTTCAATTGCAATGTAACCTTGGACAAGAACGAAAACCATTTGAATTAATGACTGAAATCACCTTTTCTTTTTTGCTTTAATACATTTGCTCCCCCATTCTCTCTTTTCCTCATAATATTTTTACATGAAAATGTATGTTTTGAGATGTTACTACAGACTTCTCTAACTTACGGTGTATCCAAACCCACAGGCCTCAATACCGGACAAAAAAAATGTAGCAAAATTAGACAGTCTTGGTAGATTTCTAAAGCTCCCAGTTTCCAAACAGGCTAGAAATAGCACTGGAAAAAAATCCTTTTGTGTGATATGATAGTTTTGTTGCCAGTCCTAAGTTACTCTTTAATATGGTTCGGTTTTATAAAGCCACAGTTTGAAATGTTAACTAAATAGATTAGACTTCCAAAAATTGGAGTAGAGTTTGAATTGTGTTTAAGATTTGTGTTGTCCTTTATTTTGCTTGAAATTATTTCCCTTCCTGCAACTAATAATGGATTTTCTCAGTAACTCTAGGTGCTTCATGCCATTGTCCGTTAATCTGAAACAGCTGGGGAGCCTGTGCGGCCCAGTGAGAAAGACCCACTTCTTCTACTTCATGGAAATGCTCAGGAAGTTGGCCAAGTGCACACTCACTACTGTCTGCTTGTCACAGGAATAGACAAATGCCCATTTCAAATAGTTTAATGTAAAAAAAAACAACAAAGAAACAAAAAAAGAAAGAAAACACAAAGCAAAAAGCAACAAAAAATAGTTTAATGTAATCATTTCTACATTTATATATCTCCATTTGTTTCTCTTTGTACATGTACATTGTGAGTGTGTGTGTATATATGTGTGTGTGTGTGTATATATACACATATATATACACATATATATATATATATATATATATATATATATATATATAATTTAATGAAATTTAAATTTCCTGAGAGGTAATGTTGAAGGAAGTCCTATGTTAATCTGTAAGTGGAAATCTGATCACTTAGAAGTAAGGTAATCTCTCTCCTAACAGTTGAGTAGCTCTGTCCAAGTTTGAGGAAGCATGTAGACCACCCAAAAGCAACCATAATGCCAATATATTTTGAATATTAATGTAAAGTAAATGTTAGCTTTCCCATGATTTGAGCTAAGCACAATAAACAACAAGTGAGTCCAGAAAAATCATAGGATGTTTAAGAAATTTACTTTTATATTAACTATCAAAGATATCAGACTTTGTTCCCATATGAACAATTACATATTCTTCTCCCAAGTCAGGTCTAACAGCACAGAAAGTTAGAAAGGTCCTCAGTTGTCCTCTCAACATAGGCAGAACTGGCTGATCAATGGAAAACAAGATGAATCTTCCCGCAGTGGGTGAGAGTGTTCATCCTGATGTATTTAACACCTCATGTACACTAATCTGCCTCAACTATCTACTTTCTCACTTTGCCCAAATGAGCTATTAACTTCTGTGTGTAGAGACCATATTCTTTCCTTGTTCCTGCCCCAACTACATAGGACCTATTTGCTAGGGCTGACCAGCAGACCCTGAGCGACGGATGAACAGATTGCTCTGACACATGTTTCTGTGAAAGAGAGGGCTAAGGGACTGTTTTACTTTAGTAGTAAAAGCAGTCCTGTTCACCTGCCTCATTGGCCTTTTATTGTAACAACAGCTTGAACTCAAATTAACCTTTAGAAGTATCCTTGAGAAAGTATATGCTTCTACAAGGTCAGGTCTTTAAAGACTGAACATAGAGATTCTAGCAAAACACCCCGGGGGATCGGACTTGTTTGGAAAAGTTAAGGTAGGGGCTGCTGCCTTTGGCAAGGTCCCCTCAGAGGCCCCCGACCTTTCGGAGAATCCTCCTTACAGACATTCCAACCAAATCCCATGCTTCCACACACCTATTTCTTTAAAAATTTAGACCCTGTGAGAATGCAAACAATATTTGACTCAAATGAACTAAAATATCAATAGATTGTGGAGACACAAATTAGAAGAGTGAAGAAAACATGAACCTTAGCAGAAGACCATAACTGAAGAAGTGAAGGTGAGTTCTCCTTTTTAAAAAATATATTTTTTAATTGATTTCAGAGAGGGAGAGAGAGATAGAAACATCAATGATGAGAGAGAATCATTGATTGGCTGCCTCCTGCAGGCCTCACACTGGGGATTGAGTGCCCTGACCAGGAATCGAACTATGACCTCTTGGTTCATAAGTCAACGCTCAACCACTGAGCTATCCTGGTCAGGCGAGCTCTCCTTTTTTAAAAACATGGAGGTTTATTTGATTAGAGTTGATTCCTCATGATGTGAAGTCAGCAGATAGGGACTTGGAGAGAAGTTAGAAGCTTCAAGGCATACAGGGGCAGCATAGTGAATGGGCAGCAGTCTAGATGGAAATGGGGGTGAGCTGGGAAGCATGTGCTTTGTCTAAATGGGGGAGTGGCTACCACACTCCAGGCTGTGGATGCTGGTAGGAACACAGCACCAATATAGTTAATTGCTTTTCTCCAATTTTTAAATAGTACATGCTAAATTAAAAAACAACAACACTTAAACACCAGGCAAGCCAAACAAAACACTCCTGTGGGCTGCCAGTTTTCCATCTCTGTTCTGTGGGATGAACATCTTGGGGGAGGTGAGGAAAGATGGGCAACATGTCACCGTGGAAATGCAAGCATAGAATGAGTCATGAGATTCTAAAACTGTCAGGGTGCTTTCCAACTCTGAGACCCTCATCTAGGAGACTTGGGATCACATTTGCTGATGACCCCTGATTCTGTTCTTTCTTCCAGCAAAGCATAAGCTATATTCCTTCCCACTGTACTGAGTACTACAATTCAATTCAATTCAAGCATGCTTTATTGATCTCAAAGGAAGCCTATGAGAACAAAGTTAAAATTAAGCCAAATGTTTTTGGTATTTATCAAATTCCAGAGATGGATCATTGTCTTCTATAGAAGAAACTCATAAAATTATACCTATCAGAAATCAAAAATGACTTTTCTCCTTGTGTCAATGCATGGCTGACAATTGGGACTTTATAAGTAGGTGGAGTCACAAACTTGGTACTTCGATGGGCCTCACTGAATACTTAACCAGGCATCACTTGCAAAGCAGCAAGTCCCAAATCTTTCATAGACAGACACCTAGAGCCAAACTAAATCTGAAGAACAAACAAAAATAATGTTAATATTTTATGATCAGTTGTTTGTGGAATCAAAGAACCAAGAATGAAGACCACAAGAAAAAGAAAGCTATGACCCATCTTTTTTTTTTTTAAACTATGACCAGTGTTTTCTTTCTCAATGCACCACCTACAAGTCCTTTGTTACTCAAAATCCCTGGGACTCAGGCCTAGCAGAGAGAGGGGACTACCCCTCTTATCACCATCACAGGTCATATGTGTTTCTTCTGAATATGGACAGATAGTCAGAATGTGGTTCAGACAAGGGGTACAGGTAGCTGCCCAGAGACTTTCAAATTATGAGACCTGGGACATTTATCCTGACCTGTTCTAAGGCCTTTTTATGCCCTGGGCCACATAGATATACTTTCTGTATAGGTACCTATAATTCACATATTAAAAAATGCATTACTTATTCAGTTCCCTAAAGAAAATGTGCTCTTTTTATTTCAGTGTTCATTTTTGTTTTTAATTGGTTTTGTTATTCTTTGGTGTAATACTGTATATATTCCTTACACTCTTTATTGAATAAATATACTGGGTATTCGAAATATAATGAGCTAAGCTAATCTGGTAAAATTCTTGCCCTTAAGGAGCTTACACTCAAGTGGCCAGCATAGTGGTATTATTTTCTGTGTCTCAGAAGATGACACAGAGCTTGTGCTTGAATTGTGAGCTTCAATGGAATGAGAGGTGAGATTCTACATGTCGATGGAATATTTTATGTTGGTAACTCTGTTCTAAAGAGCAAAGAAAAACATATTTTCTTATTTCATGGTGTTAGCATCTAGACTTCCATTGGGTCTAAAAGGGAAGTCAGATTTTAAGGGTTAAGTTCATACTATTGGAATCTTGGGAAGGCAATGAAATTTAATCACTTGCAAGCTTCCATATGGGACATAAGGATTGGCAAAACTGAGGTAACTTATCTTCTGAATTGACTCAGATATTTGTACCAAGCCCTTCTGTGCAAATTTTCACAACTGCTTTATGGTAATTAATTTCATGGAATAGTGCCAAATGGCATATTTTTCCTATTCAGAGCCCCTTTCTAAACACTCCTGGGAATGTCTGAAATATGAGATAAGCAGTCTTAACCCAAAGTTTTATTAAAAAGTTTAATTAGTACAAATACCAAATGACATTGACTGCTATTAAGTAAGTAGAGTACATGTAAATCTGTAACTACCAAGTGATTTAAAACCCATTCCCCTCAGCATTCCTAGGAGCTTTATCTTGTCCTGAGTGGGCAAGAGAGCCCTTGGGATGCACTTCCCCATTGTCAGCCTCCCAGGTTCTCAGGACTTCACTACACATCATAAAGCCTGGTAGTGGTGGTGAAGTCCTTTCACTTGTTCTCTGTCAAACCTTCCCTCCTCTCCACTAGTACTATTCCCACCCCCTGGGTCCTTCAGCTTTTGATCTCCTTCAAGCTGCCTCTAGGAAGCCACCAGCCTCATAGCAATCCTCTTGCTTGTCTAAACCTCATCCCCACCTAAGAAATACATGTTTACCAATCCTCTCTCAAGCCTCCAGAATATGGAGAACTACCACTTTTGTTTTTTCTAGTATAATCCTCCATTAGAACCTTAGTTCTTCAAGGTTCTTGCATTCTTAGAACCTAGCAGTACGTGGCATATAGTTGGAGCTCAATTATTTACAGAATGAAGAAATGATGACATTATCTTGTTTCCCATCTTTTCTCTTTGATTTTTAAAAAATGTTCTGGGAGAGAATTTTCCTTTCCCTTTGTGTCCTCCAAGGGCCTCTATGTTCTCTTAGCTCTCCTCCCCCTCTTTAGATAATTCCTTTATATTATGATCATGTGAAATAAAAAATATCCTAACTACTCAACCTGTAAAAAGCAGAGTAACTGAAGGACAGGTCTAAAAAGATTTTAGGTTACAGTTAAATCAATGGCACAATCCACTACACATTGCTAAGCAATTCCAGCTTGATAAATGATCAGAGGAAACATTAATATATTTATAAACACTAGGAGAGAGAAATAGAGAAAGTGAATGTATACAATATAAGTATAGTAAAAGGCCCAGCCACACCCACCAGTCAATGATTCTCTCTCATCATTGATGTTTCTATCTCTCTCTCTCTCCCTCTCCCTTCCTCTCTGAAATCAATAAAAATATTTTTAAAAAGCGTAGTGAAAAGAAGGAAGTGGAAAGAGCAGAAATTAGAAGAGCTTGCAGTAGCCGTGTAAGTTATCTATTGCCACAAAAGTGCTGCATAGCAATGAGCAGTGGCTTACAACAATAAATATTAATTTTTGCCCCAACGCCTCTGCTCAGCAGTTTTACTGATGTGGGCTAGACTTGGCTGAGGGTGGCTGGATTCACTCATGTGTTATCTGTGGTCAGCTGGTGAGTCAGCTAAGGGCTAGCTGCTCTTGAATAGCTTTAGCCTCTAAGGAGCTCTGCTTCATGTGTTTTCTTATCCTCCAGCACATACTAGCCTAGACTTGTTTATATGAAGGTAGCAAACATCAGAGGCGGGGGGAGAATTGGGGCTATTTTTGACATCAAACCATTACAGTTACCTCAGCCCCAAACTCCATTTATGAGTGGCAAGCAACACATACAACTGCCTTAGTTTGAGTTCCTCTGGAAACTGATCCTGAGACAAGGATACAAATGCAAGTAGTTTATTTGGATAGCGATGCTGGGAAACACTGTAGGAAAGTGGGGAAGTGATAAAGAGACTTCCTTTGTTATCCGGCATGTCCCGACTGTGGATAACTAAAGCTAATTCTTGCTGTGGAACTCGGAGTCAGTATAGAATACATGCCTTAGAATGATCCTACCTGAAGAAAGAAGGAACTGGGGTATAAATACCCCCACTCCTCTAGTCACTGGTTGACAACTGCTTAGCGGGAAAGTGGATCCCACATGCATGGGTATTTTGGACCTGCTGCGGGAGCCGAATAGGCTCCAAGGTCAGCCAAAAAAAGTCTCCAGATAAAGAACTTAGAAGTTGAGCTACTAGTATATGCACTCAAGTGGTAAGGGTGAGAGGGTATGGCAGGGCAATGACAGAGTCCACTATAACACCCAACAATGGCTGACTGCAGCGAAGTTTGCCACAGAGTATGTGTAGCTAAATGGAAAGATTACATATGGGTAAATCAGATTTTGACTATGAACAAATTCCTTAACATCTCTGAACCTCATTTTCCTCAGTAATAGGTACATCATAAGCATTTTATAAAGATTAAATTGAGGTATGTGTTTACAGTGCCTGATAAATAAACACTAGGTGTTATTATCAAGATATTCTTGTTTCCGTTCATTCATTTTCCAATACTTTGAGTGGAAATAAACACATCCTTTAAAATGTTGCTTGGGTCTCTTGTTTTTTGCACTTTGACCATTCTCTGGCATCTAACACAGGCTCCCAAAAGCAAAGGGAAGAAATGGTAACATCTTTGTATAGTTTGATAAAACAGTAAATGTTCCCACATGCAACTTCTCTCCCTCAGTAAAACTGGACCAACACCAACTAAATGCTTGCAATAGAAAACTGCTCCCTCCTGTGTGAAAACAGACCGGGATATGCACCACCAGCAGCCAGCACACATCTAATTATGTTGTGCTTTGCTCTGAAGCCACCCCTTCCTCAATCTTTCTGGAAGATGTCCAGACCAATGGTTATCTTGTTTGTTCTTTACTGATGACCTCTCATCATTGGTCCCAGTTGAATGAAATAAAAATGTTAAAATATAATTCCCTCTGTCTTTGAAGTTTGTGTTTCAGACTTCTTGCTTCTTTCCAAGAAGCAAAAGTCCACCCTGGGTAAGAGGACAGGGGACTGGATGAATGCAAACTGGTCATTCTATGAGGAGAGGGTGAGGCTGGATCGGCGGGCAGGCAGGGTCTCAGCTGTGCCTACTTATCCCACCAACTACCCAGAGGCTTCATTTGCCTGTATAAACCCCACCAGTGTGCTTGAAGACACTAATTTGGTTTCCACTGGAGGACTGGGAAAAAGCTTTTTCACAGCATCAAAACCTGCAAAAGACCTGAAGAGATTATTTGGGTCATTATATTGCCTCTAGGCAAGTCCTCCTGGAAACCATCTGTGTTAGATGAGAACTGCCTGTGCTGAAGGGCCAGGGGAATCACTGAGTGTCCCGAGGGCAACATTGTGGGGAAATTGTTCCTTTGGTCTAAATAAAACCCCTCCTGTTATTCTATAATAAAATTTTTCCTTTTCCCCAATAGAAAGAGTACCACGTTCTCCATAAAATCTATGGTATTTTTAATTTTTTTCCTTCATATGTTCTCAGCATTCTTTTACCAACATTTCCTCCTAGCTCTAATTTTTTATTAGTATTTTAATGTAGCTCTTTCAAAATTTGTTTCAAGTATTCAGTAAACTTTCTTAAGCATAAAGTCCAACTCTGGACTTCTGGGGCACTCTGTGTGTAAATGAAAGTATGTGGGGTAATGGGAAACTCCTCCAGGGTTGATTTTTTTGGATGGAGTTAAGAGGGAGGTTCTTTTCATTCTCTTTATACACCTACTTACAACTCTTTCCCCTCCAACACTCCTTTCTTCCACTCCATTATTAGAGATGAGATAAAGTATAAGTGCTCCAGGGAGAGATAATGCCAGAGTTTTGAATTCACCTGGACGTAAGGATGATGGACGTCAGGTCTTTTCCGGGTAGTCTCTATTAGGAGTGATAGCATACAAGGGTACCTCTGATAAGGAAAGGGAAAAAGCATAGAAAGGGTGTTTGTCATTCTTTTCTTGTTTTCAAATTTTAATTGTTTATAGTATTACAGATACCTCCTATTTCCTCCCCCATTCCTCCTCCTCCCAGGTCATACACCCCACCCACCCACCCCCTGCCCGCAGGCCTTCATTACCCTATTGCCCATGTCCATCGGTTATGCATATAAGTATATAAGTTCTTTGGTTTATCTCTTCTCATCCCCCCAACCTAATATTTTGGCATTCTTTAAGCCTGCTAGATATCTCTTGACCATCCTTCCTATGTTTTAGGGATTTCCTATAATATCTGTCTTTCTTCTCAAGTATCGTCACTCAGTTTTCCAGCAATGCCTGCAGCTGGGCATAATCTGGCACAGAGTCCAGATTTCCACCCAGAAAAGAGCACCTAGAGAGAGGACATCACTTAACAAAGTTGGTGGTGAAGGCATCCTTGGGGGGTGGGCACAGGTGCTAACAGAACTTCCACGGGTCCTAGTGTGAACTGCCCTATCTGGTCCTCCAATGGCAGCAGCATGGGCTTCATAGAGGCAATCACATGGCAAGACTTGGCACTCCTCCACCTTCACCGTATGCCTTGATAAATGATTTTTTCTGCATAGATTGTAGTGTGTTCTTTTTACATTTGGAAAGGTTGACTGATACAGTGTTGTTTCGACAATAGTATTCCACGGTGGACTTGCTTTGGTTCCACTAATACTCATGGAACTTCTCATTCTATTGGAATTTCTTCCAGACTGTTCAAAGATATCACAGCCATTTCCCTGTGGAGACAAACCCATGGCTCTGGGCACTGATGTGGCCCTCTTAAAAATTATACATACTTCTCTCTGATACATCTCTTCCTGGATTTTGGAAGATTAACAAAACAGAGAAAGGCCAAATAGAAGTTAGGTAGAAGTTAGTTGAATACTAAGTTAGACAGCATGACCTAAATCACAATCTCAGTTCCCCTAAGTTTTCTGCAAGTTTAGGAGAGTGAGGTCTGATAACAACAGGGTATGTGGAAGGTCAGCTAGTTCCTCCAAAAGTTGTGCTAAAACAGTGGTTTTTAACCTTGGTTGCACATTAGAATCATCTAGAAATTTTTTAAAATACCAATGCCTGGACCCCACGCTTAGGGATTTTGTTTCAGTTGCTCTGGGTTGGGGCCTAGGCATCTGTTTCTTTTAAAAGTTTGCCAAACTAATCTAAGACCATGGTTGAGAACCTCCGCATTAGTGAGAATTCAAGTCATACGTACAAGCTGGACATCTTTGATGATATTACTATGACTACTCATCACATCCTAGTATAGATGTGTATCACTAAAAATGTTTATACATACATGAAAATGTACATCAAATGCTGTGTTAACTGCCACTGGGAGTGGCAAAACCAACAACAGTAACCCATTCAGGTGATGTCCACCTGAGTCTAAGCGGCACTAGTCACCTGATTTACCCAGTATGCACCCCAGGAGGGTGACTCATGTTGATTAGATCCACCTGGCTTAGATAAGCCTCGTCATCATACCTTGGCACTTCATTTAACACAGGACTTTATAAAATAGACAGGAGGTTTAGTTAGAAATGACCCAACTCTGTGGAATGCATTTGATATCTCTTGGTATGTAATTAATGTAAAAACCCACACAGAAGAATAAATTTGCTACCAGTATTAACTAGTTGTGGGGAAGATAGAGGTATTGGGTTAGCTTGGAGTCTTGCCCAGGAGGCCAACAGGCTCTAAGAAACAGATGTTTCCGGGGAATAAGTGGTTGCCAGAGCAGCAGGGGGATTACCCCAAAATGGAAAACCAGAAAACAAAATGGCCAAAGAAAGATCATTCTCATAGCAACGTAATAGAAGTTAAGAGACTAGTATCAGGTAGTAAATGCACAAAATGCCCAATAAATCAGTTCAGTAAACACAGGCACAAAAGGGAATGCAAGAATGACCATCGGGTAACTAAACTAAGGCAGGCTGAGCTGAGCTTCTGTAGGTACAAAGCAAGAATTGGGGCCAGTTAGCCAGAATGGGGGCTGGGGTGAACTGGAAGGAGGAAGCTCTTTGTGGACAAAGGGAAATGTTTAGTTTCATCCAACTAAAACCCAAAAGCTTGTGCAGCCTGACAGGAGGGTGCTGCATACCTCTGGGTCCCTGCAGTCCTTGACCCCAGGGACAGCTTCGGGTCCTTCTTCCTGAGCGTGCTGATGAGACATTTCACCAACAGCAGCTAAGGCCGCCGTGCTCCTAGCTGGGTCCAGGGCCTTTATAAGGTTGCCAGGTTCTTAGTCCACTCTGTTTCTTGTTTTGGTGCACACTGGCCAGTCCCTTCCAGTACCAAAGAGGATACAGAAATCACAGAGCATTTCCAGGATCCATTCGTAATTGTGTTTGCTTTTACTACATTGGCTTCATCCACTTATGTTCCCGTTTGCTGCTTTAGAAATCAGTGAACTGTAGCTTATGTAAAAACCATGATGAAAATATAAGACAACTATAAATTTTTACTAAAAGACACAGGAGAAAATCTGGATAAAGACTTTCCTAGTGGAGAAGCTACAATAATATTTCAAAGATCCATGGAGAAATAGATGAATAGATTAATGAAACAAGTGAAAATCCAGAAACAGACTCATGTGCATATGGAAAGTTCATGAATAATAAAAGTGGCATTTCTAATTAGTGCCAAAAAGACAGATTACTTGAAGTGTTAGGACAATTGCTTATCCAGTTGCAGAAAAGTAGTTAGATCCCTGCCTTAAGCTCAGATGGGCCATGGTGGTCAGAGAGGCCTGTCTGGGACAACTGTGAGGTCATTGTGTACTGGCATCAGTCTGCACTATGTGAGCACCTGCTACCGAAACAGGTAAGACTAATCCAAGATTGGGGCCTCTGCCACTTCTAGTACCAAGGACTGAGCTCATTGAGGAAGGCCTCGGAGAACTTAGAATAATGCTCAGAAAAAATACTCACCTAACTAAGGGAACTGATCAATCTTCCCATTAGAAACATGCTTATAATATCCAGAAATCTTGGTTCAGGTTATTGCAAGGCCTCCTTAATGATTATTGAAGAAACTAGAGGCCTGGTGCATGAAAATTCATGCACTGGAGTGGGGGGGGATCCCTCAGCCCGGCCTGCCCCCTCTCACAGTCTGGGAGCCCTCAGGGGTGGGAGGCAACCCAGCAATCAGGGGAAGGTGATACCCCCATCACACCTCTGCTGCTGCCACTGCCGGCAGCACAAGCCTCAGCCAGCCCTGATTACCTGAGCCTCGGGTGGCCCTGGTTGGCTGGGCAGCCGACATCCGAGGCTTGCCTGTGTCTCAGGCCGGCCCTGGGTGGATGGGGGGCTGAGGGGACTGGAAGACTGTGGAGGCAGGCACCACAGCGGGGCTGAGGGGACTGGGCACCACCATCTTGTGGCTGTGGGTGCCGCCATCTTTGAGGGCATGGCAGTCAATTAGCATATTCCCTCATTATTAGATAGGATGATATAGACCAGGGGTCACCAAACTACCCCCTGCTGGTCAAATAGGGCCCTTGACCTGTTTTTGTAAATAAGTCACTGGGATGCAGGTGTGCTCACTTGTTTAAGTGCTGTCCACAGCTGCTTTCACACTATAACAAGCGGGAAAGAACAGTTGCAGGAAAGAGCTTGTGGCCCGCAAAGCCCAAGATATTTACTTTCTGTCCTGTTATATGAAAAGTTTGCAAGAACTAACATCATAGCAGAAAAGCAAGGTAGCCTCGTGGAAAAAGCTCTGAGCTGGTAAACAGGGGACCAATCTAGTCTCTAGAACCAGATCTGCTCCCATTAACTAACCCACTAGCCATATGCAAACTTGCCTTTAACTTCCTCAGGCCCCAGTTTCTTCATTTCTAATAATGGCATTGGAATACAATTTTTTTTCTTGACATTGAAATACTGTAATTCCAGAATGGTCCCAATGAGTTGAAAAGTGGAAATCTTATGTGAAACTCATTACTCGCTCTTGCGTTTCATTTTAAAGGCTTTATCTTAATTTTGAAGAACAAAACTGTTTTTTAAGATTTATTGTGAAGAAAAGAAAATAATTTAGAAGATAGAAATCTTCAAATCTCAGCACAAGTGAGAAATAAAATTGCACCTCTCATTTTTCAAGGCTTCTATTTGAACTCTTCACACACACCAGTAATCTGACTCTTTGCCATAGTGAGACAATGGTATGTATTGGCATTTTTTCTGTGTGTGAGAATTTAATCTTGTACAACCCGCTATGTTTTTCAGGCCCTTTAACTAATAGGCTTTTATCACCTTATGATTGCCTGATTTTCTTTTAATTGCTTTAAGACAATACAATTTATTTTGATCACTCGCACCCTGTGGTTTTGCTTTCTAATGAGGACTTCATGAATTTATGCATACACTATGCATCAGCTTGATTTTCCAATCCCTCTTCTTCTCCATAAATGGAGAAGTAAAACTGAAGTAAGGTACAGAGCCTTGGGGTGCCCGTCAGGCTTCCTGTGTGAGGAAGTGCTTGCACATGGAGTTCCCACTCTCCCAGTAAGCCTGGGCTCTGTGCACTCCTGCTGCGGAGGCCTTTTTGGCAACCTCCACATGGTTCTCTGAGCTTTTACATACACACACACACACACACACACACACACACACACACACACACGCTGTGTATGGAGAGGACAATCTGGCCAAGGCCAGTAGGAGGTGCAGAGGCCCTGCTGGTCTGTGATTTGGACCTTATCTCCCTGAGTAGTCCTTTGTGCTGAGATTTGAAGATTTCTGCCTCCTAAATTCTTTTCTTCCCTTCACAATAAGTCTTACAAAACAGTTTGGTTCTTTGAAAAAAAGAAGATACGTTCTTTAAATTGAAATGCAAGAACATGTAATGAATTTCACATAGATTTCCACTGTGTAGTGCTTATTAGATTTTTAATTTGGATAAATGGAAGAGTTCATTGTTTTGAAAATAATAAGTTCAGAACTGATTTTCAAAGCAGCCATTTTTTTCTTCATAAATTCTACAGTTAAAGTTTCTAGCAAGCCATTTTATCAGTATAAACATACTTTGGGTTTACTCAGTTCAACAACAATGCATCGTGCATGTCTAGCAGTGATTCAGTTCTAGGGGTGGAAGATTTACAAAGATCACAGACAGTGAAATCTACTAAGATGAGGTAGCATTGAACGGGGTGACCTTACCATTCCTACAACACAAAGTTGTTTAGGAAAAGTATTTTAATGATTTGATAATAGCTACCATTTCTTGAGAGTCTACCTTGTGTCAGATACTTTATATACCATTTCATTAACTCTTCAAGCAGATTTAATAAAATGATAAGCTTCATCCCCATTTATGAACTGCATTGACCAAGGGTACGTGAGTGATATATGGCAGAGCACGGGTTCATGACCAGTATGTTTTGACCCCAAAACCCTGGTTTTATGAATGTCCACTTGGTCTTTCTTTCAAAGCACTTTCTCCTTTATTGGTTCATTTGATCCTACAGCAACCCAGCCGGGCAGGCATGCTGCTCCCCTTGTTGTAAATGAAAACTGAGGAATAAGTGTTCTTGCCCAAGTTTATAAGTGATAGAGTTAAAGGAGCCAGGCTTCCTGATCTCTGGCCTAGTGCCCTTATTGTAATTATTTTTAATCAAACTGGAAAGCTTAGTGGAAAGCATGCTCATGGACCAAAGGACCTGTGCTATCACCAGTCTTAGAACAGCAACCAACAGGTGACAGGAGTCCTCTGGCACCTAGCTCTATGGCCTTAACCAAGGGACTTAACTTCTTTAGGCCTTTATATCCTCATCTGTGTACATGGCGGGGTTGAACTAGGTGGTTTCTAAGGCTCCTTCCAGATATGGGGCTTGTCAGTCTATGACCCAGTGTAGAATCGCCATGACTAGGGTGGCCTCTGTTTGCTTAGATCATATCAGTATGCAAAAAGAACAGAGGGAATGGTTTTATTTAAATTTACGGACAGAATGGTGCTTGGAACCATTAGGTCTATACTTGCAATTTTCTAACGAATTTGGGCCATGTAGACACATAGTTCAGATAACTCACTGAAGACGTTTAAAATAATGATAAAATGAGATAGCTGATGCCCTTTAGAAAGTGAAACATGCTGCTTCAAGAGCAAAAGACTTATATTTAGATTTAATTTGAATAAATAAAAGTTATTTCATTTCCCTGTTTTGTCCTATTTGTAATAATAGGACAACATTATACTGAAAACTCCTATTCTCTTTAAAACTCCTTTCTCTGGATTATGTTGAGTTTCACGTAACATTTCCCACCACCTCTACAACAGAGGATGGGGCAGGTGCATCGATGAGGGCTATTGATTACTTTCTTACCTTAGCCGCAATTATAATTACTGCTCACTTTTATTGAGTACTTATTATGTGCTAGTCTTTCCACTTAGCTCACTTCATCTAATCTCCACAACAATCCCGAGAAGTGAGTACTATTGTCACCTTTTTATTAATGAGGTCTCTAAAGCCTTAAACTTAAGAGTTTGAGTAACCTTCACACCCTCACTCAGGCCAGCAAACTGTAAAACCAGAATTTGAACCCAGGGATTTGGCCTCTGGAGCACGTTATTGTAAGTGGAGCAGGCACCAAGTGTGCAGCTCTCAGGAACCCTGTGCAGGAGCCCTAGGGAAGAGCATGGACAAGACAGGCTGAGGCCTCTGGACTCAAGGAAGGAAAAGACTCACTAAGATCATTGTAAGGAAAATGAAAGGGAAACATGGGGGACATGTGCTTCAGTGTGATGGCAAAGACAAGTAAAAACCCTCACTGGATCACAAAGTGATGGGCAGGCAGTGGGGAGGAGCAGGTAGAGAGAGACTAATGGCTCCAGGCTACAGTAGTGCCACCAAGAGGGCCGGAGGTTAGATGGCCTAGGAGCCCAGGAGGGTGTCCCTTTGGTATCACTGAAGTCCTCAACAATGACTCAGAGTGCAGGAAAAGGCCAAATTATGTTTAATGGGCAAATTTTTTAAAGTGCTAGCACATTTTAGGAAAATAACAGTAGTTGCCATTTATTGAGCCCCCACAAAGAGCCCAGTGCTGATCTAAACACCCTAAAATGTGTTAACAATCCTAAGTCCCAGATACCGTTAAACCCTCAGGTGACCTGTGAGAAACTGAAGCACTGAGAATGGAGCTTCCTTGCTGGTGAGTGACAGGGTTGGGATTTGAACCTAGGGAGTCTGACCCACAGCTTTCCCTGCTAATTATCACTTTTTGTAAAGTTTTCTTTTTCATCCTCACCTGAGGATAAGTTCCTTGGTTTTAGAGAGAGAAATGGAAAGAAAGAGAGAGAGAAGAGAGAGAAACATCAGTTGGTTGCTCCCCAACTGAAAAAAATCAAACTCGCAACCTAGGTGTGTGCGGTGACTTGGAATCAAACCTGAAACCTTTTGGTACAGGGGAGGATGCTTCAACCCACTGAGCCACTGGCCAGGGATAAAAGTTTTCATTCAGCAAGGATGCCTATATCCCCCACAGAGTCAACCTTTCTGGATTACTACACCATTTATTTACTTACTAGAGGCCCGGTGCACAAATTCATGCATGGTTGGGGTCCTGCCAGCCCAGCCCCAATTGGGGCGGATCAGGGCCGGGCCTATTGGGAGGAGGAGAGGGCGGGAGGTTGGCCGGCTGGCTCACCATGATTGGGGCCTGATCAGGGCCAGGCCGGCTGGAGGGAGGGGCCATGGGTGATTGGCTGGTGGGCCCCACCCCCATTGGGGTGGGAGGCACTGATTGGGGGTGGGACCAGCCGTGGGGTGGGACTGTGGGCAGTAGGCTGGCCAACCCCACCCCCTAATGGAGTGGGGGGCCTATCAGGGGTTAGTGGCTGGGGAGGGGTTGTGGGAGCCAGCCAGCCGCAACCCCGATTGGTGTGGGGGGGGTGATTGGGGGCAGGGCCAGCCGAGGAGAGGGACCACAGGCGTTTGGCCAGCTGGCCCTGCCCCTGATCTGGGTGGGGGGGCCGATCTGGGGTGGGGCCAGGTGGGGGAGGGGCTGCAGGAGGTTGGCCGGCCTGTCCCACCCCCTATTGGGATAGGAAGGGGTGATCAGGGGCAGGGTCAGTCAGGGGGAGGGCTGTGGGCTGATCAGGGGTGGGCCACAGGTTGGGGTTGGCTGGCTGCCCTGCCCTTGTGGGAGAGGCTGATCAGGGGCAGGCTGGATTGAGCCAGTTTGCTGGCCACAGTGGGCATCATAGCAACCAGTTGTTCTGGTCCTTACGGCGTTCTGGTCACTGGCTTTTTATATATATAGATACTTTGAGTTTATAAAGCCAACGGATCACACACTGATGAAATTGTTTCTGACTTTATTGAACACATACATGTTCTCAGACACCAATAGAGTCACTCCAACTTTCACCACTACAGTTTGGACAGATTTAAAGGGGAAGCAATCATATAACAATATCAGAGATATTTTGGTGTAGAAGCAATAAAGTCACATTATTGCTGAAAAGAAGTGAAATGTCTATTTCCTGTGAAACACATACCCCTGAATATATTTCCCGTTTGCAAATCTGTGGTTGAAGAACAGTGAAATACAACACCAAATACCACATTAAAACCAAACCATAATGACCAGTGTTTGGTTCGTAGAAGAAATTGGTGTTGTTATCAGTCAGAAATGATAAATAATGCAGAGAAAGCTTCGAGATTCTACCCTTTCCAGTCGCAGGCTCAGATCTGAAGCAGTAAAATGGGCCCCCTGGCCTGCCCCATCGAGCCGAGTGATAATGAGACTGGCCTGCAGCCACAGCTGTGGGTTACCCCAGTCCCCAAACCCACAAGTCACCACCACAGCTTTTCTCCTGCCTGAAGGCAGCCTTCAATTTCAGAAGGGCACGGAATCAAACAGAAAGAAATTAGTGTGGCAGAACCTTGAAAAGAAACCAAGAGTCAGGATCTAGAGTTTTTCACAGAAAGCCAGGATTTCCTTATTTGCAGGGAGAAACAAGAACAATTAAAAGTTCCAAATCATGTACACTGCCTTTCAAGTCGGGTTTGGTGAAACATAAATAAATTTCCTATCAGAGCCTGAGCCCGAGTCCGGTGCTGTTTGTTTGTTTTAGGGAACACTGCTTTCATCTTTGAGGAGGATGTCATAAAAGCACATTTCAAAAAATTACCATTGGCACCCAGTTTCCTATTTGATTACATTTTGGCACATGGCCCTGCCAGTAATACAGAGCCCCTATCTCCATCCCTGTGACTGGGAGATAATCAGATATACTACCTACCTTGCACCACTCCTACCCGCTACGCTGAAAGTATCTTAAACTGCGGAAGCAACAAGAAATAATTGAAAATATTGAAGAAAGTCAGTACCTTCCATTTTCGTTCACCTCAGGCAAATTCATTAGGCCCCTGAAACGACACAGAGCTCTCTGGGGCAGAAGCACCAGATACCAATTACAAGCTGAGGAGTAAATGCCATAATTAACAAGACTTACGCTTTAATCTAAAACAAGTCAAAAATCTTGCTGGATAAAGAAAAAAGTAAAGTAAAACTCCATAATTATAATAAATTGGTGTATGGTGGGTAGATTTCTCCAACTATCAAACAAACAAAGATAGTTGTGTCTTGGGGATACTAGTCAAGTGTTTTACAATTAACCTTTAACTCAGAATAAAGACCTCACATTAGCAAATATACAAGCAATTGTACACTTGAACCTCAGAGATTTATGCACATCAGTGGCACCCACCCCACAATAATTTCAAATGGATTCTTAAAACAAAATTATATATCCTTTTCATAACCATATATCCTTTTCTGACATAGAGCTTCCTGGTTCCCTTTGTTCCTTGCAGATGAGTTGATGGCTGAATATATTTTATATATATTTTTTTACATTCTCTTTTATGCTTTCCCTGGAACTCTGTTAATTTTAATAAATTTCTTTTTGGAAATCAATACTATATGTATTGGCTCTTCTTCGAGACACCAATAGAGTCACATTTGTGCTCTTTGGCAGCCTTCTAGATTAGGTGTAAAAATCTGTCACATTCATATCCTTCAGGGTTTGTTTTTCTTTGTCTTTGTAATGATAGGTGTGTACATTTAGAGAAAGACGAGGAGGGGAGGAGGGGGGTGGACAGAGGGAAAGAAATGCAAAACAATTCTCTGGTAATTTTAAGAGCTTCTACCAGGATCAGGGCAATACGAAAAGCAGAAAATAGATGGATAGGCAAAGGGCTTTGTGATCATAAAATGAGTGTGTCAAGGTTAAAGTATTCCTCTAATCCCAGGCTGCAGGAGGAAAGCTACTGCTAATAAAGTCCTCTTATGCAGTCGCATTCACTAGCTTGCTCTTGACAAATGGAAACAGGAGTGCAGTCTGGAGACCAATTACAAATCACCCTTCTGATTCCTTTAATCCCTTTGTTTCCATTTCTGATCAAAATAAATTTGTTTAGACAGTAAAAGGAAAGAACTTATAAACAGTCTAAATCTTCAGCTTAATAGAAAGGCCTTGGCTAGAGTTGTGTCTCCACTTTTTGAGCCCTTCCACATCTGTCTTATGGTCCTGGGTGAGCACTGCTCCCAAAGGCAAGTCAAGGCAGCGATGGGAGCACAGTAATGTCTGCATTATCCATGTGAGTGCTGATGTCACTAAATGACCCAAGTAACCTGAAAGCAAAATCTCGCTCAAAGACCTGCTCAACTAAGAACAAAATTAGAAAAAACCTTCCACTACTGTTACTATTTCCAGTGATGAGGATGACAGTAACTAACATTTACTCAGTACTCATATGTGCCAGGCAATGTGCTCAGCACTTTACTCTTACTCTCATAGCAGCCTTATGGGGGTAAGTACTATACAGTAGTTTTTCAAGGAGTACAAGCTTGGAGATAATTAGCCTAAGGTCATACAGCCAGGACAAGGTGAAGCAGAGATTTCAGATCTTGGGGGATGCATTGTAGGCCTCAAATTTCAAGAGCTGCATTAGCATCTCTGAGCCTCTACCCCTAGAGGCCTAACCATGATATCCCCTCTCTTATCAGATATGTCCCACCCCTGACCCAGTAAGAAAGTCCTCTTACCTGGCACTCACCTGGTCCTCAACCTAATGGGTTTTACCACCCTTCCTGCTTGTGAAATTATTCAAACAAGCCAATCACATCCTCCTACAGGAGTCAGGAGTCACCACACTCCCTTGTTTTTATAAAGCCTGCCTCCCATAGCCCCTTCCGGTTCATTCTGCTCCCAATAACTGCTATCCATTTCACCTGTCCAGTGTTGGGTGTCATGTATTCAGCCACCTTGTACTATTTAGAGCCAAAGATCTCACCTTCACCAACAATGTCAATAGAAAATGGTCAGAACAGGCAAGTGACTGGAATCCCTACTTAACTACTGCATGTACTGTCTCTGAAGTTGGCCAGAAAGAAGGAGGGCCTACTTAACAGGGAGACTCTCTGGTAGCAAGAATGATCTTTCTTTCCCAAGTGCGCTCTCTCCTTCACCCCTTCCCTGCTGCTTAGGAACAAAATCATTTCCTAAGAGGCAAAGAGGCTCGCAGGAGAGCCGCTGGATGGCTGGTCAGTCTGATGTGATGAGAGCTGGGGCCATTGAGCTGGCAGCTGAAGGGTCTGAACCAACTGCATCATGAGGCCATATGCCGTTTGAAGTAAACAAAGTCATTTCTCTGGGCAGATCTATTGCTAAACTGGGAGATCCATAGTGAGTGGCATCCTCCCTTGCTTTTATCCAGAGAAAGAAGCCACCACAATGTAGAGAATGATTCCCACAAGTGGGCCTTTTGTTCACCCCTGTGGGTGACCTGAGGACTTAAATAACTGAGTTGAAACTCAGGTGTGTCCTAGATTCTGTAGCTGTGAGCAAAGTCAAGACTTTAGTGGAAGGAAAATGATCTGGGTTCAAGTCTCAGCTTGAGCATTTACTGGCTAAGTGAATGAACAGTTGCTTAATGTTTCTGAGCCTTGGTAATTTCAGCTGTAAAGTGGATGAGGTATCTTACAAGGCTATTGTGAAGAGTAAGTGGGATAATGAATGTCAAGGACCCAGCACATAGTGAGGACACAATCAGGGAAGGGGAAGAATCAGGAAGTCCCTCACTTTTTTTTTTTTTTGGCTCCATTCTAGGTTCTACCTAAGACTGTGTCCCTGGATGAGTAGACACTAAACAACAAATCACTGTTCATATGTTGCAGTGGTCAAGTTCTAAGATTTGCATAGTTCAAAACCAGAAAGGCAAATTCTCTCCCTCCCATAAGTTTTGGCCAATATCTATGTCATAAAACTTCTTTTTCTAAAATTCAGCTTAGGGCGAGAGGAGTTTTGTTTTGTGATATGTTTTTGGTGGTTGCTACTTGTATGTGATGGGTCCTATTTGTGTTTGTTAGTTTAGGAGAAGGATAACTTGTTTTCAGGAGAGAGATGTTTGGGGTTGAAGGGCAGGGGTCCCCTGGCAACATATTGATGGATCATTTGCATATATTAACATACTGTGTCACCTGTTAAATAATGGTGTGACCTTGAGCAAATCACCACTTTCTTAGTCCTCAGTTTTCTCAATTATTGGTTAGATATGCTGTAAATTGAATGCCAGCTCATTATTAATAGTATTATTATAATTGTCTCAAGTTCATAAGGAATGTTTCTCTACACTGTACAATGTGGATTTAGAGTATTTGATTTCTAGATATTAGAGTTTCTGGTCATGAACTTTTTGCTTTCAGTTACTTGTTAGTGAACTTTTTCTTATAGGCCAAAGTTACCCTACCCACTCCCATTCCCACTTCCATGGGGTCTTGAACCCACCTTATCAAATTTGAACTGACAATACTTTTGCTGAATCTCTCATCTTGCCCAGATTCTTGATGAGGATCGAAATTCCTTTGGAAGAATACATTTCAGTTGGCTGCTTTCCCTTGATAGCTTCAAAGATATTCTAAGTGTTTGGAGACCATCCAAAGTTTCATGGTGGTTGCAGGGACTAGCACAGTCTTTCTCCCTGCCGCTTTAGAATAATGTAAGTACTGCCAGTGACTCACCCCAGCAGCTTGGAAAAGCCAAAAGCTGAGTCTGTGTAGCCAAAGCAGGATCAAGCCATTTCCTCTGAACAGGGAGTGCCCCAACAAGAAGAGCAGGTGCTATGAATACCTCTGAAAGAACTCTTGGGCAGAGAGCATGGCCTTCTGAGCTCTATCGTTTCTCTAAATATTTATCTTGATATCACCCTGGATAATCAGTACTGCTTTTTTTAAGCAGGGTGCTCCTGGAGTTCTGGCCTCTCCCCCATTCTCTCTTTCAGTCATGTGTCTGTCATCCTGAAGCCTCTCTCACCTAGAGCACACCATCAGTCAGGCAAGGGAATCTCAAAGTACAGGTGACTCAGAGACTAGGTGAGGTACAAGCACAAAGCCTCATGTTACTCAATTAGTTTGGCACCTGTTGAAAGCTTTTGGTTTCACTCAACAAATAAACAGCCCTTGCTCTCTGGTTTCTTCTCCCAATTGTCCCTCCCTCCCATCTCAAACCCCAGTCCTTTGTATTCACTATCCAGTCTTTATTCTTGCTAAGGATTTTAGTGTTTCATCCAAGGCTGTGTTTTTGTTTCCTGGAAACACAAGGGCATATTATGTCAGTCCACTTAGCTTCAGAGCAAACCCTTCTTCTGGAAGATTTCTTGGACCCTGAATCTTCCTTCCGAAATTTGCCCCCGAGTCTCTCGTTTGTTTGGATTCAGAATAGCCTAGTTATTGCTAATGAACTCCATCTCAGTCTTGTCATAGTAGGTCTTCCCAGGTCACTCTGTTTACTCTTTTTCTTATCTCATGGTCCTTTGAAAAGCCCCATTTTCACCTTTACCCCTTGCATTAGCAGCTGGCCCCTATTTCCATGTGTATGAATTATTTCCAGGTATATGCATCCAAGGACCCCATCCTGCCTGGCATGCCCTGGAAATGTGGTGTATCTCACAGCCTTTAAAACTTAGACCTACACACATCCCAGCTTCCTGTCAGTCTGGGTCCCTGACATCTTCTGAAGAAGTAAGAGTGAAGTTTTACTACAGAATTCAGAGGAGGGGGCATGAAAATATCTAATTCTAACACAAAATTTAAAGAGCAAGAACCATCCATTCATTTATTCACTCCTTCACTTATACCTGAAAGCATCATTCATTTATTCAACTCTATCCCAGATCCGTGCCAGACTCTGGGAAGCAAAGGTCCAACAGCGGAGACAGACAGAAGTCAGGGTCAACCATGTGGTAAGTGCTCTATAGTAAAAGGGCCAGTGTGTTCCCAGTGGGAAGAATAAGGAATTTTGTGTAGGAGGGACCATTTAATGGATTCTTCAAAAAAAAAAAATAAAGCAAGAAAAAGAAAATATAAAAACGTTATAATTGGAGGGGCTGGGGTGAATTATACATATAATCTTTTAAATTTTTTTCTACCTGTCCACATGTATTACTTTAATTAAGAAAAAAAATTGTTTATAAAGTAAAAGTCAACCCTAAATCACCCATTAATGCCATGAGGAAGAGGCTAGGGTGTGGCCTCCTGCTCTGTTATCTCTTTACATTTCTCAACAGTCTCATGCATTTATTTGTCCTTTCCTTTACTCACCCATTTTCTGTCATTTCTTTTAATGTCTGTGATGAATTCAGTTCGTGTTTGCTGAATATTCATGTGCTCTTCTCTATTTCCCAGATTCTCTCCAGAATTGTGTTTTTACAATATGTCTGTGAACAGAAATAGCATGTGTCATATCCAGGGCACTTAAAAACTAGAGTGTCTTCTCCATCCCTCTTACCCAGCAACCTTGGAAGCCGAGTGTGGAGAGAACAGAATCATGAGGTGGCAAGAACCTGGGTTCTTGAGTCTCTGGCAGGAGATGAGTCCCTGCCAGTTGGCATTGGACTTGGTGTGAGAGAGAAACAAGCTTGCACTGTGCTGAGCCTCTGAGATTTGTGGATTCATTTGTTGCCACAGCATCATCTAGGCCAGTGGTCGGCAAACTCATTAGTCAACAGAGCCAAATATCAACAGTACAACAATTGAAATTTCTTTTGAGAGCCGAAAACCGACTTCTGCGCATGGGCCATGAAGTTTCAATCGCACTGTACGTGCGCACCCGCACGTGGTATTTTGTGGAAAAGTCACACTCAAGGGGCCAAAGAGCTGCATGTGGCTCGCGAGCCACAGTTTGCCGACCACTGATCTAGGCTAACCCAACTGATTAGTCTATCTCCACTGCTTTTGGAATATATATCTTTTTGTAAAAATTTTGCAAAGCTAGTATCTTGATAAGATATAAAATTCATCCTCCACTCATTCCCTCTTACATTTCTTTCACTCCTCTATTTACATTGATTTTACAGTTTGTTGTTCTCACCAAGTTAGTCAGTGAACCAAGATGCAAATGGTAATGTACTTGTGCAAATATGTGTCAGCTTCCCAATGTGTACCCCTTACATACTGGTTCCAGGCAAAAAATAAAGACCTTTCAGGTCAATTCCCTCTGCATGAACCCAGAGTCCTTGTATGCTATGGAGTATCATTCCCTCAGCCCCACTCAACTGGGAAGCCTCCTGGGTGAAGACTGTGGAATGCCCCAGGATAGACTACTGACCATGTGTGACAAATTAGAGACAGTAGGTGACACAGTTATATTCACATCTATTCCCTGTTCCATATACCTGCATCACACTGAAATTCCCTTAATCAAATCGAATATTCCATAGGAATATCTATTGATAGTTAGATCCCAAAGCTTTATAGTTACTCTGCTGATATTTTCTTTATCCACATTTTTCATATGCATGTGTGTAATATATATATATGTGTGTGTGTGTGTGTGGGTGCAGCCATCTTTGTGATGGAGTGATGGTCAATTTACATAATCTCTATTATATAGGAGGATTATGTAAATTGACCATCACTCCATCACAAAGATGGCTGCACCCACAGCTGAAGCCAAGTTCCCATAAGGAGCCTTAATGAGCAATCAGCAGGGACCTGAAGCTACACCCTCCCCCACCCCCGTGGTGCTTGACAGGGGATCTCAGGCCACATCCCCCACCAGCAGGGCTTGACAGAGAACTTCAGGCCGCACCCCCAGGGGACCTCAGGGTGCACCCCTGCCCCGGCACTGGGCCAGGGGACCTGAGGCTGCACCCCCCTGCCTGACAGGGTTTGACAGGGGATCTCAGGCCGTGCTCCCCACCCAGTGGGGCTTGACAGGGGACCTCAAGGTGCACCCCCAGTGCTGGGTCGGGGGAACTCAGGCCACGCCCCCTGCCCAGTGGGACTTGATGAGGGACCTGAGGCTGCACCCGACTCCCGGTGCCAGGCCCGGGGACCTGAGGCTGTGCCCCCACCCCCACCTGGCGGGGCACCTCAGGCCATGCCCCCATCCAGCGGGGCTTGATAGGGGATCTCAGTCTGTGTCCCCCACCTGGTGGGGCTTGATGGGGGACCTCAAGGCATGCCCCTCGCCCTGGTCTGGGCTGGGGGGGACTCAGGCCACGCCACCCATCCTGGCACTGGGCCATGGAACCTGAGGCTATGCCCCCTGCCTGGCGGGGCTTGACAAGGGTGGGACTGGCTGGATCTGGATCTAGCCCAGGGGTGGGCAAACTTTTTGACTCGAGGGCCACAATGGGTTCTTAAACTGGACTGGAGGGCTGGAACAAAAGCATGGATGGAGTGTTTGTGTGAACTAATATAAATTCAAAGTAAAGGAGCGGAGGGGAGAGCAAGAGAACTGGATAGAACAGCCAGATCCGGCCCGCGGGCCGTAGTTTGCCCAAGGCTGATCTAGCCCAATGGGGGGGGGGGTCGGCCGGGTCTGGGTCTTACGCAATTTTGAGGCGCATGTGGGTGGGTGGGGAGTTGACTCTGGGTCCTGTGGTGCGCCCCAGACTCTGACAGGAGGAAAGTTTTCATAGACATTTTACTAATTTTCTTTCATCTCTGACACTTCTATTATAGAGAAAGGGCAAATAGCAATATTAAATTATTTCTTCTAATTAATCCCCTTTTAATGTGCACGAATTTTGTGCACCGAGCCACTAGTGTGTGTGTGTATATATATATATATATATTTCTTACAGTAAGTAAGGAACACTTGACTGGGTACTGACGCTAGAAACTACAGAGGAGATTCCATTGGAATCTCTATAACACTTTTTTTTAGAAAGACAGGAGTCAGGCATTGGCCCTCATGCCGCATTGGACCAGAACTAACTGCGAATTCTTTGTTTTGTCCAGCCTTAAGTCAGTAGCCCTGCAGAGAAAAGCCTGATCTGGGGGTTGGAGGTGGTTGGGAGCTAGGAAAATGGGAACTAGAAAAATTCAGAAGGGTGATGGAACTAGAGAGTTGTGGCAGACCATAAACAAGCCAATGACCAGGCAGAAAAGATGAGAAACTTCAGGAAATGTCTGGGGGAAAAAAATACCAGTGAAATTGGAACCATCACATGGAATACTATGAAGAGTCCCAGGATACATTGGGAGCTATGTTTGTGACATGCCCCAATGACAAGTGTAATGACACTGACCTCAGTGGCCACACAGAAAATGTGGAGGGAGTAACCTAATCAGATGATTAGTTTTGTTGTTATTTAGAAAATGAACCTCAAAACCCATAATGGGTGGCTCAACTGAAAAAAAAGAAAGAAAAAAAAAAAACACGTTACCTCCTGCTACTCCATAAATAATCACCACCCATGTGAAACTAAACAGGAAATGAAAAAGCGTGGTTCATCCCTGGAGAGATGCCATGGGTGTGCATTGTCAGAGCTGCCGTTAAACATGGATCATTGACTCGTGGCCAGGTGCCCTGTTGGTTACCATGCCCTCAGGGACGGAAAATAAGGTACAGTACCTGACTGTGATCTGACTTTTAGCACTTAACAAGCTGAATGGAATCCACGTGGGAGGTAAACTATTGTCTCTGAGCAACAACTTTCATCACCCTATCTGATGTCTACTTTAGTTTTGTATTGTGTTTTTGAAGCTGAACATTGTTTTAATCAGGATTTGGTGGGAATCTGTTCCCACTAAATCATGGGCCATTTTTTCCTCCTACAGTACAATCTTTGACTTTGATATACCAGTGAATATATTTGTCTTGTGTGAAACACTATTTAGATTTGATAAGTTCTTCTTCCTTCCTAGCTTCCTTTCAAATAATAATAGCACTTACTGGGTATTGAGTGTTTTCTATGTGCCAGATCCTGTCCTAAGCTCTTTGCATGGATTATCTTGTTTTAGTCTTCCTAAAGCTCTACTAACCAAATGCTATACTCCTTATTTTTCAAATGAGAGAACTAAGTTTGAGAGTTTAAGTGACTTGCCCAGCATCGTGCCACTAGGAAATATTTGCTTTAAGGGCTTTATAACTTAAAATCTTCAAAATTGGGGATATGAACTACTTCCTAAGAGCTGCTAGCATAGAATTGCTGTCTTTATTCTACTCCTAACACCTAGAGTTTCTTTTCTTTCTGAGAAAAGTGGAAGTTGTGTGTACTCCCCCACCTGCCATTCCACCACTAGTGTCATCAATACCCCCAAAAGGTTCCATCTGAACTCTGGGTCCAGATAGCCACAGCTGGGAGAACAAGCCAACTGTGCAATTTGCTCAATGCATTCTTGATTGCTACTCTGTTTGGAATCAGTCTAATTCTTTGCTGATGACTTTGACCTAGAACTTTGAATGCCTTTGTTAATTCAGCTCTTGGCAGAGTATTCTAACTGCCCACCCGTGGAATTCCTGGCTCCTAGAAATACTTTTGGATGTCTAGAAATGGATAATGCCTTGTGTCATATTAAATACCCTCATCCATGGAATATTAAAATCTATGAATTTTGCTCAAGCTCTCCTTCACTCTTAACATACTCAGGGGTATTAGCTATTGAAGCCAGGCTTACCCTTCCCCCCACCTTCTTTTATTGTCCATATGTGTTTAATGTAACATTTTTAATGATAAGTAATCATCAGTAAGACTACACATTTCATGAATTTTTACATATCCAACCAAAAATAAAGAACCATGAGAATATAGTCATAAAATGCAGTCTAATAAAAAAGGTAATGTAGCCCTGGCCAGTGTGGCTCAGTTGGTTGGAGCATCGTCCTATGTACTGAAAGGTCATGGGTTTGATTCCTTGTCAGGGTACATATTTAGGTTGCATGTTTGATTCCCACCCCAGTCAGGGTGCATGCAGGAGGCAACGGATTTTTTTTTTCACACTGATGTTTCTCTCTCTTCCTCTCTCTCTCTCTCTCTCTCTCTCTCTCTCTCTCTCTCTCTCTTTTCTCTCTCTCTCTCCTTTTCCCTCACTCTAAAAAAATCAATGAAAACATATCCTCGGGTGAGGATTACAAAAAACAAACTCCCAAGTGAGACAATGTGTAGCTGTTCCATAAGAGATACAGAGGCCACTAAGGCTCTGCCCTAGCCATCTGGGAGACAGACATCTAACCATCTTCCCTATTAGAGGTTGTTTTAAAATATGTCTGAAAATTGATACTCCTCTTGAAGAGGTGGAGCTTAATTCCCCGAATTCCCTATCATGGGAGAAGCCAGCCACCACGTTGTAAGGGCACTCAAGCAGCCCTGTGGAGAGGTTTACAGGATGAAGAATGCAGGCCTCTGAATGCCAACAACCAATAGAAACTTGCCAGGTATGTTAGTGAACCACCTTGGAAAGAGATCATCCAACCCAGTCAAACCTTCAGATGACAGCAGCAGCCCTGACCAACATCTTGACTGCAACCTCATGAAAACTCTGAGCCAGAACCAATTTGCTAAGTCACTCCCAAATTTTGACCCAGAGAGACTGAATGACATAATAAGTGTTTCTTGTTTTTAGTTGCGAAATTTTGAGGTAATTTTAATCCAGCAAAAAATACATAACACACTATAACACTGAGCCACCCTACTCCTCACCATCACCTCACCAAGACCACCTGTCAATGGTGAACTTTCCCAGCAGCTCCGAGCCATTTGTGAGTGCTGCAAGGCTCTCATTTTCAAGGTGAGGTCACAGTGACCATAGATAGCATGCTGTTATGATGGTCCTCACACTCGGCAGGCACCCAGAGGGGTATCTCAGTTGGTAACCCTGCCTGGGAGCTATGTGCCACCCACAACATTGATGCCTTGCTGGTGGTTACGCATCAAGGCACTTGGTGAAAATGCACCAGGACAATTTTCTGTGTTCTTTGACCTTAGCATGACATTTGGCATGTTCCTACCCTCCTCCTGAACCTGTTTTACTCTCCTCAGCCTCCATCCTAAAACAAAGTTCACCTTCAAAAACAGGGCTGCTTAGAAACACACATACGTCCATGCCAATTTCCACTCCTGACTGAGTTCTCCTTCTCCCCCAGACATTTCTCACTCCTGCCTACAATGTCCCCAGACCCACAGCTACACTTGCCTCTGATTATGATCTCACTCCACCTCTGATATTATCTATACATCTCATTCCTCTTGGCCTCTCCAAATAAAGTCCCACCATCCAACTTCCTACATTTCTTGGCACATAGTGCTCTGGAGGGAATATTTCAATGCACTTCTATGCAGCTCCAACCGCGCCCCCACCACCAAGAAGCACTAGGGAAAGCGTTACGGCAGTCCTGGTCAACTGTAGAAAGAACTACTGTAGATTCGTGGCCTTGGTCAAGAAATTCTGCTCTAGTTGGTTGGGCAAGAATAACAGTAGAGTAATAATGCTTAACTTCCTTTTTGACACCATTATTTTCAGTTAAATTCCTTCAACTTAAAGTTCTTTAAGATTTATAAGGTAAGAAGTTAGTTTCAACTCACTGGATCCCCCAACTTGCTCTAAAACGAACACCTAAGTATCAACATTAATCAAACGCCTCATCCTTTTTTCCAGTGCACGAGTGGAAACAAAGGTTACTTTATTCCCAGAGGTTCCCCCCACACACACGCCCCCATGCTCTTGCCTGGTCTGAAATCAGACTCGTGTTCTAACAAGGAGCGATTAAGTGCAGACTTGTGTGTTAGCAGGATATATTTAAGGCAGCCGGGAGCATTCTCTCTCCATTAAGCTGAAAGGTCTGAATCAGAAAAGAAGAAAAAGAAAAAAAAAAAAGTTGATTTCTTGTCTTGACACACGTGTCATGTATTGTTACAAGGATCCATCCATGTAACTGCATGATACTTTCAGCATTATATAAATAACTTCTCAGGGATTTTTTTTTTTTTCTATAAAATGTGCAGTTTCCAACACAAGGGTGTCTGACTGGAGGCTCCTTGTGTCCAACTCTTTCACTTTGCTGTCAAAGGCGAATTTCTCCCCCTGCAACACACTCACTTCTTACATATTCTTCTCCACCGCACCTCCCCCTGACTGCCTTCTACCCCAAGCAGATAAGCCATGTATTTCAAAAGGGCCTTGCTATTGAGAGGATAACTGGAAGCACACCAGCTTGCATGTGGGGCTACTAGGCTTCGCTCCTTTTAGTAACAGACAAAGGAGGAGTCTACTAATGATGTTTACCCACCTCGGCTTGTGTTTGTCTAATGTTTGAAAGGGGTTTTGTTATCCTTAGACATTCCTGAACAATCGCGCTTTCTCGGAACATCAATCACAGGGAAGGAGAGGTGAGGGTCAGAATGGGGGAAGGGGCCCAGAGAGCAAGGCTTTCCAGCCAGTCCTCCCTGCTTGTTCAGCACCATCTAGTGGGGGATTCCATTGCGACGTGAGGCCTCAGAAAGCTCAGTGTGGTCCCACAGGCGAGGAAGAAGAGGGTCTATGTCATCCGTGCACATGACAGCAGCCAGTCACTCACTGTTCACCTTGTGTGGATTATGCACATTTTGACTCACACACAACAAATACTTAATCTCACATTGTCTCTAACTTGAGATGAACTCCTTAACTCTTTTGATGTGCGGGCAGGGAATGCAAATAATATAATCAAAGCAAGCTGTGCCTGGAGAAATCAGAGAACATTCCATGGAACACTGTTCTAATGGGGCTCTTTATTATAGTTTTATTATCTTTAAAGCCACGTTACGGTAAAGTACACTGGTAGAGAAATATTCTAGGCAATTGATAATTTAAGCATCGTAAGTTTTAATATCATTTTTAGAGGAATACAAAAGAAAACTAAACTCAGAGTTGTTTATTATGAACATCATGTGCTATACAAAGTCCTCAGGAACGATTGTGATATGTGGGACTGTCTGCCCCCACATAAAATGCCCCCATTCCTGTTACGTTCTTGTGTCCTCTTTTCCATAGCTTTTCTTCCTTCTTACTTACATCCACAGTAGTTCAACCTTCCTGTAGCCACGTTTTTTAAATTGTTTACTTATTTCAAACCTAATGGTAGGCAATTATATAACTAAATTTAGTAGAATCATTTCTAAACCAAGAGTGAGATTCTCTATAGCTCATCTATGGGTAAAATACACCTTTTTTAACTAATGGGATTTGGGATAACACTTTTGACTGTCTTTTTCTACTTTATCTTGAGCTATCAAGTGCCTTCCCAAAAACTGAATAAATTACCTTCATGTAAGTTAAGTGCAATAGACTTTGGTATACTATTGTTTAAGGGATATTTACCAAAGTATATGTTTACATGAAAAACATGAAGGCCCAATTCAACTGGTACAACAATCTAAGGAAACACCCTATTAGATGCTCCCAATAGTCCTGAGTCATGTCAATTTCATTTCATGAGTAATTTTTTAACTTTTTCCTTTTGAAACCAAGCAGGGATAAAACAGAGGTAACTGGACATTTTTTTACTTTCTACTCAGTCTCAGATTCCTTTTGATAAGACAGTATGGCCACTGGTACAAGCTAAGAAGATAGTTTATTATCCACTAGAGGCCCGGTGCACGAAAGTCGTGCACAGGTGAGGTCCCTAGGCCTGGTAATGATCAAAGCGTGAGCGTCTGGCATGGAAGGGCAGTCCCAGCTGAACTCTGGGCCCTGGGCAGCACCTGGGCCTCCACATGCCCCCCTCTGCCTGAGTCACGGTGCCCGAGTCCCCACGTGGAGATGCGGTGAATGCTGCCAGATGCCACAGGCTGGGGCGCAACATGGGCCTCTGGGCCGCCCAGCAGCGCCTGCATGGAAGCCGGGTGCACAGCGTGCTTTCTCCTGGCCGGCCTCACAGACCGGCTCCTGCTCGAACCCACAGGGAGCCCAACCAGCCCCTGTGGTCCCCGCGGCTGCGGCCCGGCTCACCCGGAAGAGGCCATGTGGGTGCGGCGCAGGCTCCTTGCAGGTGCCCAGCACCTGAGCAAGAGTCGGCAGACACCCCGTATTCTCACCGTACCTCCATCCCTGTCACTCCTGCCCCCAGGTAGCCGGCAAGAGGTCGCAGCCCCCAGCCCAGGCGCCGTGGGAGGTTGGTCGCCATCACCCACGCCCAGTTCCCCATCCCAGCCCAGGGCATAGCCCCAATCTGGTGATCAGGGCCTGCCGGCTGCTGGTCGCCATCTGTGGAGTGATCAATCAGGACGATCAGCCCCCACTCATATCCACCTTGGCCTGACACTGCCCACTCACCTGCTCTACCATCCCACCGCGGTCCCACTCTCATCGGGGCCCATTGGGGTTGGCAGCGCCTCCAGTGCTGCCCACTGCCAACGTCACATCACCGACACCTGCCATGTTTCACACTGCCCCCTGGTAGTCAGTGCACTACCGTTCGAACAATTTGCATATTGGGCTTTTATTATATAGTATGGCATTCTAATCCAGTTTGGGGATGGCAAGTAGGCCCCTAGAAGGTGATAATTGTTATATGTTGTCTCACTTATGGATTAGAACCTTGGTTTAAAAATGATGTTAAGAGGCCAAGATCATGAATGTGATTCTCCTCCCAGGCAGTCCTGTTCCGTGAGGTCTAATGCTTACACCAATTGGAGAGTTCTCTTTAAGAAATAGAACACAGGCCCTAGCCATTAGCTCCGTTGGTTAGAGCATCAACCCAATATGCCAAGCTGGCGGGGTTTCCCCGGTCAGACACTTACAAGTATCAAGCAATGAATGCATACATAAGTGAAACAACAAATGTGATATTTCTCTCTCTCTCTCCTTTCTCTCTCACTCTAAAATCAATTTAGAAAATAGAATACAACATTACAACTAGGTAAGAAAGTAAATATTTAAGAATCATTTCAAAGACATGATAAACACTATAAACATCACAAAACCCAGATTAATAGGAAATGTTTATTAATGAACTAGGGGCCCAGTGCACAAATTCGTGCACCTTGAAAGGAACTGTGGGCCATGAGACTGCGGTGGGCATAGGGGCGTGTCCCGGCCCATCCTCTGTGACCCCACCCGGCCCCTCCCGCCCCAGCCCCCAGTCTCCTGTCTGCCGGCAGCCCTGCTCCCGCTGCCGCCGCTCCCACCCACTGAAGCGGAGCAATAGGGGCCGGCGCCAGCAGCAGGTGTGAGCAAGGTGGGCACTGTCAGCGGGTGCGAGTGGTGGCTGCTGTCCCAATATCCCCTCAGGAGCATGGGGAGGGAGAGAAGCCCTCAGGGGTCATCAGGGCCAGCAGCCACCACTCACACCCACTGACAGTGCCAAGTGACTGGGACCAGCACCGGGCGCTGGCAGCAGGTGCAAGCGGCAGCTCTGGCACCACCTGCGGGTGCAAGCAAGGCTGTCCCCAGCAACAGGTGCGAGAGGCGGCTGCTGGCCCCGATCACCCCTCAGGAGCAGGGGGAGGTGGAGAAGCCCTGAGGGGCGATTGGGGTTGGTAGCTGCCGCTCACACTCGCTGACAGCGCTGAGCAATTGAGTCCAGCACCAGGTGCCAGCAGTGGGTGCCAGCAGCAGGTGCGAGCAGCAGCTCCGGTGTGGGCAGCGGGTGCAAGCGGGGCCAGCGCTGGCAGCAGGTGTGAGCTCTGGGTGGGACCGCAGCATGACGGAGCAAAGAATTTTCAGTAACCACCAGAGGCTCGCCCCAATGACAGTGACCAGTTGTTTGGTTGTTCCGCCACTTGGTCTATTTGCATATTAGGGTTTTATATATATAGATTACCTGACACTTCTATATTTTTTCTACTTTTAGCTGCAAACTCTTTGCCTCTTTGAACAACAATTTTGTTGTTTGATTTTCTGTAAGAACAATGACATATACTTCAGTCTTCTCAAAAGCATAGGAGCTTTTGGTGTGGGAAAAATTTAGACACAATGAGAATAAGGATGTCATCTGTGAATGGAAATGTGGATAAGCTTTGCCATCGGAAGGAGTCAACCAAGAGAATATCAGTTAACACGGGATGACCCAGCTGGAGTTATTCTGGAAATGGTTTTGTTGTCTTCAATAAAAGGAGGCCCTGTAGCTCAGTGTTTACTAGTAGGAGTATGGGCCGCTTATGGCCGTGTGAATTTTGGCAAGTAACATTCTCTCTGCACTGCAGTTTACTAATAGCTAACTCATAAAGTGGTTGGTAGGATTAAAGAAGAAAGCTAATGTCACATACTGAATGCGGTGCATGTTTTGTTATTGTTTCGCTTTGCTTCTGAATTGTTTTGCCTGAAATATTAATAGTACAGAAAACAAAAGAACTCCCCGAGTAATGCTGACCCACAGTCAAGATTGGGAACTACCAGACCACACTTGTACCAATAGTTAGTCACTTTGATGGCCTTAGAGGTGAGGTGAGAGAGAAAAAGTGAAACAATTTGTTATTGGTGAAGAAGAAATACCTTTATTTTAAACCAGCTTCACTGCCACAAAAATGATGGGTTTAAAGACTTGTTTAGTCATGCTTCCAAATCTCAAAAAAAGGTTTAAAAAGATGCTTTAGATCTACAATGTTAAAGTCAAGTCAGCATACCTGGAAATCGCTAAATTTCTAGTGCTCTGAGGATAGTTTTCACTCTAAGTTGTTCTTTGGAGGGCTTTGAGTGGGAGGCAGTGCCCAGGGCTTTGTGTTTTGTTCTCTCTCTAGGGCAGGCTTGGGTGGTAGACACATCGTGTTTGGGTCTGAGTTTTGTCATTCTCCATGTGACTTTAGGAAAATCATTAACCTCTCCAGGTAGTTTACTTGTCTATGGAATGGAAATATTAATTGGGTCTACCACATACCTTTGCTATGGGCCTTGAATGAGAGTAAATGGCATGCCTTTGCACAGCTGACACATTCTGGCACTTGATACGAGTTAGCAATCATTATCATTATCACTTTTATTATTCTTATTTGGTTGGGAGTATGAAGTTTTTATATTGGCTTTTGTTTTTTATGATAGTTTTATTTCCCTTAAGAGCTAATGTTGGGTCAAGATATTATCTTGTTGAGCCCTAACCAGTTTGGCTCAGTGGATAGAGCATCAGCCTGTGGACTGAAGAGTCCCAGGTTCGATTCCTGTCAAGGGCACGTACCTTGGTTGCGGGCACATCCCCATTAGGGGGTGTGCAAGAGGCAGCTGATCGATGTTTCTCTCTCATCGATGTTTCTAACTCTCTATCCCTCTCCCTTCCTCTCTGTAAAAAATCAATAAGATATATTTTTTTAAAAAGATATTATCTTGTTGGGCTTCCCCATTTATTGCTCAACATCCTGAGAGAGGTTTTGATGTACAGATTGTTTAACAAAAAGTGGTGCACAGGCAGATGTGTATGTGTGTGCATGGATGTGATTTCTTGTATTCAAAATATCTTTAAAATTGTACCTATCTGTAAGTGACCAGAAGAATAATGAAAATGGCCTAGAAATTAAAAAAATAGCTTTTGGAGCATTTCTCAGAAATAGTCTACTTTGGAAGTATCCATGTATGTGACATATTCCAACATGCATCTTATTAACATGGATAAGCTGCATAGCTTCCTGGTGAGCTCCTCATATGTGAAATGGTGATAGGAAGATTTACTAGTATGAAATAAGATTTATTGAGTGATGTTCATTCAATATGTTTATTAGGTGCAGCAATGAATAAGATAGGCATGATTCTAGCCTCTGTGGAGCTTACAGTCTAATAACAAACTTTGAGTAGTGTAATGAATGTTATAAAGGCAGGGACAATGGGAGTGAACAGCAGGTTAATATAGTCTAGTCTGAGGAAGTGGCATTTGGATTTGTATGAGTTAAAGGTTATTATGGAAAAAGGACTGGCAAACAGGGTAAGAATTGGTTACACAGTGTAAGTCACCCATTCGTTAATGCATTTATTCAACAAATAACCAGCAAGATGGACAAATCTGTGCCTTCATGGAGTACACAGTGGGCACTTAGAGTTAAGGCTCTTCCATAAGCCTCAGGTTTCCATACCCATTACCTCAGCTCTCTACAAGTCTTATCCATTCCAACAGCTCTCCCCACTTAGCCCATCTGCTACACAGCTATGAAAGTTATCATCCAAAAACACTTATCTTTTAATGCTCTACAGGACTGTGTCTGTTCTTGGAGCATTTATTGGAAGAAATTTCACCCAACTGTTCCACAGAATCCTAAAAATGAGGCCTGTTTCTTTGTGGGTTGGTTACTGTTGGCCACACTACACCCTATATTTAGAATCCTCCACCATGAGGCTAGACGTTTTCTGAGCTTTTTGGTTTGATCTTATAACAGTAAACTGAAATCTGATGTGTTAGCTCTGTCAGGGATGAAAATACATTTCCGACTTGAAATGTCTGGACCAAAGATTTGATTATTGTTTATGGGGTCAATAGGTTTCCAGATGGGGTGACAAATGATGCAACAGATAAGCCAGGATTAGGCTGAATCAGCAAGGCACACAATGAAATAGAGGCAATTGGCTCTACAGCAGCTTTAGCTTGCTAAAGCAGGGTGCCAGATTAATTCCTGCAATCCCTAGGCCAGATTCAGTGTAGATCAGAACAGTTTTACAGCCTAGAGAATATTACTTAATGTAGAAATTTTTGTGTTGTTAATCCTTACCTGAGGATACCTTTTTCATTAATTTTTACAGAGAGTAGAAGGGTGGGAAGGAGAGGGAGAGAGAGAAAGAAACATGGATGTGAGAGAGACACATCGATTGGTTGCCTCCTGCACGTGCCCTAACCAGGGCCAGCATCAAACCTGCTACCCAGATAGGTGCCCTTGACCAGAAATTGAACCCATGACCCTTCCATGCATGGGCCAATGCTCTATCCACTGAGAAACACTGGCCAGGGCTAGAATTTTATTCTTTATTTCCAGTATTCAGTTCCTGTTGTGATGCATTGAAAGTGGATTTTTAAGGCAAGTTGCTTTAAAAGTAGTTTTCAGTGGATTTGCCAGAGAGGAATTGCCTTGTATATGATTTTGTTTCTCATTTGCTTTCCACCAAATCACTGTTATGCAAAAATTTTCCATGCAACTGAAGGCATGTTTGTGCGTGTATAAAAGAGATCCCCAGCCCAGCCAGTGTGGCTCAGTGATTGAGTGTTGATCTATGAACCAGGAGGTCACAAGTTGACCCCCTGTCAGGGCACATGCCCAGGTTTTGAGCTCAATCCCTAGTAGGGGGCATGCAGGAGGCAGCCAATCAATGATTCCTTCCCATCATTGATGTTTCTATCTCTCTCACCCTCTCCCTTCCTCTATGAAAGCAATAAAAATATATCTTAAAAAAGAGAGAAAGAGCTCCCCAGCATAGCCTTTGATAATTGTATTCACTTAAATGTCTAATTTTTAAGAATGTAACACTTTATTTTTTGCTTATTATTACTACTAGAGGCCCAGTGCACAAAATTCGTGCACGGGGGTGGGGGGATTCCTCAGCCCGGCCTGCACCCTCTCCAATCGGGTACCCCTCAGGATCCAACTGCCGGTTTAGGCCCAATCCCTGTGGGTCTAAACCGGCAGTTGGACATCCCTTTCACAATCCAGGACTGCTGGCTGACTCCTAACTGCTCACCTGCCTGCCTGCCTGATGCCCCTAACTGCTCTCCCCTGCCAGCCTGATTGCCCCTAACTGCTCTCCCCTGTCAGCTTGATCGCCCCTAACCGCTCTGCCTGCCTCCCTGATAGCCCTAACCACCTCTGCCTCGGCCCCTGCTACCGTGGTTTTGTCTGGAAGGATGTCCAGAAGACGTCCGGTCTATCCAATCTAATGAGCATATTACCCTTTTTATTAGTATAGATGTACCTTGCCCAAAAACAAATTATTTTGAGGCAAAGTACATAGAAACTTTAAAAAAATAGGGTTCTTCAAATCACCAAGTTCTTCATAGAATTTGACCTGTGTGATATATCATCGTTTAGGGGGAAAAGAAGCAGTTTTGTTTTTTTTTCTTTTTCTTTATTTTTTCTATTTCTGTTAGGATTCTGTTGGTTGCAAACAACAGAGATACAAATCAAATTGGTTTAAACAAATAAAGATTTATTTGCTCACATAACTGAAATGGCTTAATTTAACCAAGCTTCATATTTCTGTTGCTTACTCCTTTCTTAGAGTCCAAGTAATCAGAATAAGGTTTCCAACCACTTCTGGGGCTGTCATCTTCTAATTCAGAAGAAAAGAGCAAATATTTTTCTTCCAGCATTCTTAGCATATTTTCTGTGGTAGGTTCTGATTGAATCTACTTGGGTCACATGACCATCCTTGAATCAATCCCTATGATCAAAGAAATGAAGTGTGGTGATTGGCTCAGGGCAGTCATATGGTCCACTCCTGTGGCTGGGTACAGAGCCCTATGCAGACCACCTGAGCAGAAAGTGAGATGGGAGTAAACCCCTACATTAAGCCAAGGCTCTTGAATCAGTGGGGGCACACAATGAAATAGAGGCAATTGGCTCTGCAGCAGCTTTAGCTTGCTAAAGCAATATGAGTGGCCAGATTAATTCCTTCAATCTGGGACAATGGATGCCTAGAAAGAAGATTTAAAAAGAATATTCCAAAATGATAGTTGTGTTGGGTGGTTTGAGGTAGAGTGATTTTTTTTCTTTTTCAAAGTTTTATAATGTGATTATGCTACTTTATTCTGATATATATATAAATATAAATATATAATAAAGAGGCAAGGAGAGAAATAAGATTATACGATTTATATATATATATATATATATATATATATATATATACACACATACATATATATATACATATATATATATAATAAACATATATACAGCATAATCTCATCATTTATCTCTTTGTCTCTGTATAATTTAACCCCACTGAACAGAATACAATTTTTATATTCTGAATGTACTCTCAGAAGCAGGCAGTTTTTTAAAAAAGATTTTATTTCTAAACTAGAGGCCCTGTGCATGGGGTCCCTCGGCCTGGCCTGCAGGGATCGGGCCAAAACCGGCTCTCTGACATCCCCTGAGGGGTCTCAGATTGTGAGAGGGCACAGGCCAGGCTGAGGGACCCCACCAGTGCATGATCGGGGCTGGAAAAGGACTGCAGGAGGGCTCCAGGGCGTGTCTGGCCCGTCTCGCCCAGTCTCAATCAGCAGAACCCCAGCAGCAAGCTAACTACTTGTCAGAGTGTCTGCCCCCTGGTAGTCAGTGCTCATCATAGGGACTGGTCGAACGGTCCAATGAACAGTCAGATACTTAGCATATTAGGCTTTTATTATATAGGATTACTCAGAAACTTCAGACATCGCCTCTCACCCATTTCTTAATAATGACAATTTGTTTCCTTCTCCTACACTTCTTTCAAAAATTAAGGTTATATCCCAGTATAAAATGTGATCCAAGACTTTTTTTCTACTGTCCTTTAAAAATCTTTTGAAACCCTATCCTAACAGCCTTGGGGGCTGGTGCTGACTTAGAGTCAATGTCTAACTAAATCTGTGACCTTCATATTTCAATGTAACTTTTGTGGGTTGTATAAGATTTTATTTGGAGCAAAGAAAATGGTTTATCTCCTTTCATTTTGTTTTTCCTGATTGCATTTGATTTCCTTTTCTTTTTTTTCTTTTTTCCTTTTTTCTAGGTCTGAGCCAGGCTTCCTTTTTCTGAGCTTCTCCCTCAAGGCTGTGTGTCCACCATGCTCTTTGGGACAGGATTCATTAGTGGATTCCTCACCACTGCCATCTTTGCATAATTCTCACCATGTCCTTCTCTGACGTCCAGAATCCTGCTGGAGCTCTAAGGGAGGAAAAGCCTCTTCACATGTGACCAGAGAGGTCACCTGCCTGCTGAAAGCACTTTTGCACCGTGAGGAAAGATTATACCCTGGGCTTATTCTTCCTTCTCAGGGGTATTTGTGTCTTAACTGAACCAGAGAGATTATTTAAATTACTTTATTTGTGGCAGGTTACACAAGGGAGTAAGGGAATGGTCGTTAGGTTGGTTTTCCATCACATTTTTGGCTGTGGGAACTTAGCTTCCTTCCCCATCAGAGAGGAAGCTTGTGGGTCTACCATCATTTCATGTGGTGTCAGAGATGGACAGAGTTTTAAAGCACCTGCTCATACAGACCTGGCTGCATCTTCACTTCTTCTCCAGGACACTCTCTTGGATCTCTTCCTACTCTACCGGCCACTCCTAAAAAGTCTCCTTTGCTGGTTCCTCTTCATGTTCCCAACCTCTAATATCCAAGGACCTGAGATTTTAGCCCTTGGGCATCTTCTGTACTGTATCTGCACAATATTCCCTCTCTGATCTCAACTTCTCCTCTGACTTTAAATACTACCTGAAAGCATATGTTCCCAAATTTGTTTCTATCCTGAACCACCTTCTGAACTCCAGACATCTCCTCTTAGATGTCTAATACACATCTAAAATGTAACATGTCCAAAACTGAACTCATGATTTTCCTCCATGAATGTGCTTTCCCTGTAATTTCCCATCTCAATAAATGAAAAATTCAATTTTCTAGTTCAAGAAAAAGCTTGGAGTCATCTTGAATGTTCTTTATCACATTCAACATCTAGTCCATCAGCAAGTTCTTTTTGCTTCTACTTTTAATACCTATTCATAATCTAACCACTTCCCTTTTTTAAAGAATATTTTATTTATTTTTAGACAGACAGGAAAGGAGAAAAGGAAAACTTCGATGTGAGAATATAACATCAATTAGCTGCCTCCTGCACCCCCGCCCCTTACCAGGAATTGAACCAGCAATCTTTTGGTGCACAGGATGACACCCAACCGAGTCCCACTGGCCAGGGCTCTAACCACTTCTTACCACCTCCACCACCACCTTAGGGCAAGCCACATCATCTCTTTCCTAGAAATTCAGAATGACCCTCTAACTGGTCTCTCTGGTGTTCTTTTTTACCTTCTATAGTATATTCTCCACAAAAGGAACTATCCTTTTAAAATGTAAGTCAGATCATATCACCTCTCTGTCTATAACCCTCAAGAACATCCCATCTCACGCATGAAAATAAAATCCAACATTCTTACCATTGTATATAACCTAGGAAGCCCTCTGAGCTTTGTTCCCCTGATACCATCCTTATTCTGCTAGTCTCCTCACCACTTACCCAACTCCAGTGGGGGGTGACTTATCTATTAGGCAGTAGACACAGTCCCAAAGCATCAAACCCAGGACCCTTTGGTCCATGGGCCAATGCTCCAACCACTGAGCAAAACCGGCCAGGGCAAGCAGTTTTTACTTTGTACTTAATATATTTATTTGATTTTTTTGAGAGCTGAGATTATTGGATAAAGAATGGATTAGAAAAGAAATTCACAGAATTCACAGAATCCCCACTAATGCGTTATTTTTTTCCCAACATGCAACAGTAAGTGGATCTAATGATGTGTTACATTTTTTTCTCAGCTGCTCTCCCACTTTTCACAGAGGAAAGTGTCTACCTGGCTCTTTGCAAGAACCTAATAGTGTAATAATAGCTCTCTAAGGCTATAAGGGGCCTCATTTTAAGGGAAAGTAATTGTGCCTGAATATAGCTAGCTCAATACAGAACTAAAATAGGAATCGAGGTCTGTTCTAAAATGTAGCTGTATTCTGTTGTAGCATGTTCATTGAATTTAGAAAAAAAAAAAAGGAAAAAACTCCACCTTGACTACACAGATTCACTTTTAACACCACAATAAATAAAATGCTTACCCTCATCTACTTTCATCAAAACTGAAATCACCTAAGGTAATCATTCCATGTCATCCAACCATACCAATTGCTACACTACAGACACAGTTTATTATGATCTTGCAGACAAAGCATGGATTTGTAGTTATATGTTGTGACATGCAGCCCATTCAGGAGCCTTGCATAAGCTACATTTTGATGTCAGCTATGTTTGCAGAGTCAATTCATTCAGGCAAAACTCAGTCATTAGTCATGGTTGGTTATTTAATGCTCTATCATCCCTGAGCTCCACCTTTCTTCCAACCCCACCATTGAAGCCCAAACTAAGGTTGGCACAAAATGGACTCTGTGCTTTCTCCTCAGCAATCCTGGTGTGTGATATATTTAAAGAAGTTAACCATTTTGCTTTTGTTACTCTCTGTAGAAACCAGATAGTGGCTCTCTTCTTCATTTTCTTCTCAAATTTCTGAAACTCAATAACACAACAAAGGTTCTTCAGATAAATGAAAGCCTTCAACCAAATTCATGGAGCCTGGCAGCTTGTCCATTCACAGCTCTGTGGGATGGGGATTCTTTTCTTTCTTTCTTTCTTTCTTTCTTTCTTTCTTTCTTTCTTTCTTTCTTTCTTTCTTCCTTCCTTCCTTCCTTCCTTCCTTCCTTCCTTCCTTCCTTCCTTTCTTTCTTTCTTTCTCTCTCTCTCTCTCTCTCTCTCTCTCTCTCTCTCTCTCTCTCTCTCTCCCTTCCTCCCTCCCTCCCTCCCTTCCTTCCTTCCCCTGAAGATATTTTCCCATTGATTTTTAGAGAGACAGAGAGTTATATCGATATGAGAGAAACACGTTGATTGGTTGTCTCCTGCACATGCCCAACCAGGGCCCGGGCCAGGGAGGAGCCTGCAACCGAGGTATAAGCCCTTGACCAGAATCAAAACCCGGACCTTTCAGTCCCCAGGCTGATGCTCTATCCATTGAACCAAACTGGCTAGTGCAGTCATTCCTTTCCTTTCCTGCCTGACTGATAGGTGCCCTGTTCCTCCCTGTAGGACTTCTCTGAGACTTAATGTTTAACCACCTCTGGGCTGGGTTTTAACAGAAGACACCAAACCTTCTCAACAGGCCACAGACCAGAGGAGATAATCCGTCACAATCAGTGACCATAGCATAGATTTAAAACTCCTTTAATCACCAAGGAGATGGATACCAGCTACTTCTCTATCAATCCCAATTTAGCACTTCCTTCTTCCTTATTTATGTTCATTTTCTTGTATCATTTATATACATGACTTTTCTCCACGAAACTAGTTCCTTGAGAGTAGAGCCCTATCTTTTAAAAAATAATTTATATTGATAATATACTGCCTCATCCCCCTATCCATCCCAACTCTGTGATTTGGTGCTAATGAGTTTATGGTGGTAGGTGAAGCTGTACGTGATGTCCTCATTTCCCTATTTACTTTATTTACCTGACGACTTCCTTATTTGGGAAGCTAGACCAGACGACATCCATTTCTCTAGGAGAAGTCAGTGATTAAATCAAAAGGGAAAAAATGCAAATTTTTGGATTTTATTATCAAAATATTTGTCCCGCATGGTGTAAAACGGTGTAAAGGATAAGCAATAGGTAGATTCCTTTTTTCTCCTCCATCTCACCCTTCTCACCAGCAACTAAGTGAGGAGGAAGAGTATGGGAAGAACAAGAGAGCTTCAGAAATTGGTCTGTCTCTGGGCCTTGCCTCCTGCCCAAACCCCAGAGCTTCAGGGTATCCCTGACTTGAGTTCACTTGGCTTTGCTGATCCCATCTGAAACTCATTTTTGTCAGAAAGAAAGACCATAAAGATGGTTGTGAAGGGTGGAAGGAGCAGAGTGAGGGCCAAGGACAGTTCAAGGTTCTTTGGGAGCCCTAGGACTGAAGAAGACGGACCTTCCTATGGTTCTATCACAACAGTCCTGGAAGTTAGGGAGAGAGAGAGGTAAGGAGAGGAGAGAGAGGAGAGGGAGAGGGAGAGGGAGAGGGAGAGGGAGAGGGAGAGGGAGAGGGAGAGGGAGAGGGAGAGGGAGAGGGAGAGGGAGAGGGAGAGGGAGGGGGAGAGGGAGAGGGAGAGGGAGAGGGGAGGAGAGGTAAGTAGAGGAGGGAGAGGAGAGGAGGGGAGAGGAGAGGAGAGGAGGGGAGGGGAAGGGAGGGGAGGGGAGGGGAGGGGAGGGGAGGGGAGGGGAGGGGAGGGGAGAGGAGAGGAGAGGAGAGGAGAGGAGAGGAGAGGAGAGGAGAGGAGAGGGTAAAAAAGAAGGGGACGAAGAAAAAGGGAGGGAGAGGAAACAGGAAGGAGGGATGGAAAGAAAGGACCACTTCTCTAACTTCTCTGCCTGTCCAGCTTCAGCTGAGATTTTCTGCACACCAGCAAAGAGTCCTCTGAGAAATAGGTATTAGGACAAACTGCTTTTTGTTTTTTAATTTTACTATGGTAAGGACTCGTAACATGAGATGTACCCTCTGAACAGATGTTTGCGTGTACAGTACAGGGATTGTTACCTACAGGCAGTGGTTTGTGCAGCAGATCTCCAGACATGCTCATCTTGCAGAACTGACACCTTATACCCATTGACCAGCCACCCCGTTTGGTAGGTTTAGAACACTTGGTCATTAGCAATTTCATATCATTTATCCTAATACAACAGACAGAACCACACTATGACTTTTGAGAGCATAAGGCACTTCCTACTTTAAAGAAATTAAAAATTATATTGTATGGCCCAACCAGCATAGCTCAGTGGTTGAATGTCACCCTGTGAACCAGGTGGTCACAGTTTGGTACCCAGTCAGGGCACTTGCTCAGGTTGCCAGCTCGATCCAGGAGGCAGCCAATCAATGATTCTCTCTCATCATTGATGTTTCTATCTCTCTCTCCCACTCCATTCCTCTCTGAAATCAATAAAAATATATTTAAAAAATTGTATTGTATGACTCTGTTGGAATAAAGACAAATATATTAATATTATATATTAAAATGTATCCTTTAACCTAAAAGTTTATTCTTCTGATTTCTAAAGAAATAAAACATATTTGTGGGCCCCTAAAAGTGTTGTTTTCCCTAGGCTCAATGCCCACTGTGCCTGCGGGGATGTTGGCCCTGAGGAAGGGATAGAAAGGAGTGGGGGCTGGAGCTCCCCGTGCCTCCCAGAGGGATTCAGCCTTCTCTTCTCTCTGGATTTTGTAGATTTCTTTCTTCTCAGGAAGGCTGGGCTTCTCTTGCCTTGGCCTTGTACAGGTGAATAAATCCCTCTAATCTCCAACCCCTGTCAAAAAGTCCTGCTCATGTAATTAGTAAGGCTATTTCCATTTCAGTTGGGAACGCCTTGCGAATGCAGGATTTTGTGCTGCTATGTAAATTGGCCTGGTTATCAGATTGAGAGCTGCACACTATAATCCTCAAGACAAACAAACAAACCAACCCCCAAGGCATGGCCCCCACCATATAGACACTAAGCGCCTGACCACCATCCACATTGTCCCTGGTGACCAGGGACGTGAGCTAAGAACTGATCTTTGTAGCGGGTACAATTACACATTGGCAAGGTTTCAGACTTCCCCGCCCCTCTCCCCCTCCACTAATTGCCCTTCTAAGATTGTGGCAGAAAACACACTAGCTCCTGCTTTGGAGACCACAGGGGCTCGTGTGAGTGAATGGCATTTTATTACTCTGCCCTTTAGAAATTAGCCTCAGTATTGTCAGGCCCACCATGGAACTTTCCCGCACTTTTTCAGATGTCAACCACCCAAATTTCAAACAACACTGGAGAATGATGCCACCGGGATGGCTTGACTGCATGAACATCAGAGCTGCCTGTGGGAACTTGGGGCCCAAGGCTCTGTGGCTAGAAGGAAGTGGGGATTCACAGAGAACTTGGAACAACACTTCTGCTCAAAGATGCATCAATTAATTAGTAACACACACACACACACACACACACACACACCTAGTTTTATGAGAATTGCTCTTTAGTTGATGTGGGTAGAGGTTTGACCCAACTGAGTAAGTGTTAGCTTTGGAGTTCAACACCCAGTCTCCTCATTCGTACCCTACATTGCATGCCCATATTTTTAAATCAGAGAGAATTAAATTTTATTTTCTTTCAATTATTATTTTGACAATTTTAAGATACCTTTTTGAAACTATTTGCAGCATTCCAGACTTTTTCAAAACTAAGACTGAAACTAATTTTCCTAGCTACCTGTCCCATCTCTGAGTTAAGAACTCATGTCTTTGGATTTCAAGATAACAGTTGATTTCAAAACCATATGGACACTTCAAGTTAATTAAACATTTCTGGAATTATTATAGAATATTTCTGACAGTTAAACTCTGCTGAACTCAGTATTTCCTTGATGATTAGGAAGATGTTTTCTGATAGCAAAAATATGAAAATCAGTTTCCATTGTGATATTAATGTAATTTTCTAAGTCAATGGAGAAGTCTGGAGACAGACTTATAGATAAAGTAAACCTATGTTTCACTTGGGAAACTGACTAAAACACCTTAATATTATACACATATATATCGTTGTCAACGTAAGAAATGTCCAAACCTCTAGAGAAGTTTTATGAGTTTATTTGAGCTAAACTGACAATTGCTGGGGTGAAAAAATCTCAATGGATTGTGAAAATGCTCCAGAAAATGGCAGTTTTACCACTTATTTTATACATCAGAATCAAAGGGGAAGACTTAAGGGGGTTACTTGAAATTCATTGGTGAGAGATTAGGGAGGAGGAGAAAGCAAAGTGGGGAAATCTCTAGGATTGGATATAAAGTAAAAAGAATAGACACATATTTCTCTTACATTGGTGGGAACAGGATAGTTAATACTTAACAATTAACATGATAATAATGACAATGACAGGATTTGTGGTCTCTGCTTTGGTGGGTGGTTGTGCTTCGAGGGGGTCTGGATAAAGGAAATTAATATTCCAAAAGTAGGTATGAAAAAAACAGGCTCAGTTAAGGTAAAGACTGACATTTGTTAGGGAAAAATACCGGCCTAAGACATGACTGCTTTTAGTTAGAAAGTTTTAATTTTAGACCATCCTATGTGGTTACTTTAGGTCTCTGAGTTTGTAAGGCCCACCATGTAGACCTCCCCTCAGCTTGTCAGGTTTAGTATGGGCCCCCGTTTTCGTCCACACAGTTAAATGAGATAATGTGTATCAATGAACCAAGCACCAGGTTGGCACATAGCATATTTTCATAGAGTAGAATTTGAAATTATTTTCTATAGCTTGTATTTCCTCTTTATGTGTGTATAAGAGGGATATGGTGCATTTTGATTAAATAATGCTTTTATACTATAGAAAAATGTCTAAGCAATAAGAAAGCAAAATGTCATGGTTTCGATTAGCATTATGCCACAATTTGGGGGAGGTTTTTTTCCCTGTTTTTTAATGGCATGTAAAATAGTGATAATATCTCACCATCAATGGTGCCTTAGATTTAATGAATTTTAAGTATCTGCCACACATTGTACTAGGCTTTACAGATACAATGAATTATGTAAATATTTATTGAATGACTATTACGTGCCCCAAACTTGCTGTGAGCTATGTATGGGCCAGAAAAACTCTCATGGAAGTTTCCCTGGCTGGGAAGTCAGACATTATACAATGTTTCCAGAGATTGATAAATACTCCAGAGGGGGGAGAATGTGTAATGTGCTATGAAGTATATTGTAATCAACTTAAACACCAGTGTCTAAAACACAATTTCTGTTCTCAAGGAATTTACAATCTAGTGTCAAAGTTGGAAGGAAATTTCAAAATGGTGAGTAAATGCCATGAACTCCTGAAAAGTCTGGAATAAGTAATAAACTGCCCTGAAGAGCAGGGGAAGAGCATGCCAAACAGAAGGACTGTCATGTTTAAAAGCCAAGTAAGAGGGAGGCTAGTGAATTCCTTCAGCTGGAAGGAGTTCAGGAGGCAGCGTGCAGTGCAGGGATGGAGATGAGCCTAGAAAGCAGGCAGGGTTTGGAAGATCTTGCAGGCCAGGCTGAGTCTTATAGTCTCTATCCCAAGAGCTGTGGGGTTTTGTGCAGGTATAGGCATGACAGAATTTGTATTTTAGAAATATCGCTCTTGTGTGTGGAAAGTAGATTAATTTTCTATCTTCCCCTTCCCCCAAAGTAAAGAAGCCAACTGTTGCAGGAATTTAAGAAGTTGACAGTGGTGACCATGTTAAGTTTCTCAAGTTTCCCAGCTTCACTGGATCTTTACCCCACTTGTGTGTGGGCTTTGTAATAAGATGTTGACTTCAGTAACCTATGAACACCGCCCAAGGGGAGCCCCGTTGCACGCACTACAATGATTTTTAAATGAAACCCTGTCAAATTATTTGACTAGATAAGCAGATTGATAAACCCATTGATCTAGTGAGCAACCGATCAATAAAAATGCCACCTCAATTACATGAAATAATAAAATATCAAAGTGTATGGTTGCTCTCCTGAGCTTCTGAGGACTGAAGAAAGCCCTCTGAGATTTATCAAAGGCTCTTGAAAATCAAAGAATGGTTTCGAAGAAACTCAATTGATTTTGTGTTTCAGCCAGAACTCACAGCTCTCTACAGGTCACAGCCTGTCAGGTGTAAAAAAAAAAAAAAAAAAAAAAAATCAGAATTTTACCAGAGCTTCCTTTCATGGTTTAGAAGGGAGAAGGCCCCACAAGTGCAGGCTGATAAATGCAGGTGATGTGTCTACCAGTAAGCATATGTAAATGAAAATGATAAAAAGCTCAAGTTCAAAGGGAGGACTCTGTACCTGAGAAATGTCGTTTTATAGAATCCCCACTTCTTTGGAGAAGCACTTGGCTAAAAGGTGTCCTTAGCACGGCTGCGAAGACAGCAGTCAGTCCTTCCGTGCCTGTCCAGGCAGCACGACCACCGGCCGCGGAGCTTTCTTCTCTGAAGGCCCTGAGAGGCCGGGACACTCAGAGAGATGGGCTGCTACCGAGCCTACCTGGAAGGCTTCAGATCAAGGAGAGTGCCCATGGCTGTTCCTCAGTTGGGAATGCCTTTTTTTTGGGGGGGGGGGGGGGGGAGGGGGTCTTTTTTATTTTTTTATTTTGTGCATGACTTTTTGAAAGTAGTTGCATTTTCTAAGCAGCCTCTTGCAAGGAAATAAAAATGGGCCAAACAAGTCATCTCTAGATATTTTATGCTCATGTGCTTTTGTGTTTTTAGGTGTGCACAGATTTATCCCTGCAGGAAACCATTTAAAGAATGTAGAAAATACCTACCAGTGTTGTGAGTCACCCTGTCAAGAGAGTAATGTACAACTCACATCCTTGTAAGTTATTTATTATACCCTGAGGCTTGATGGAATACAGTTTCCTTGATGAAGAGATAAAAAGGAGCAACATAAAAGTGAGGTAAAAGAAGAACACTTCATTAAAACTGAATCTACCTTCTGGTCTTAGCTTTTTAAAAAATATTTTTATTAGTATTACTGAAATTTATCCCCCAATTTACTTTGTAGAAACTCTTTTCAGAAAATAAAGAGAACAGTGAGAGAGGGAATAAGGTTGGAAAGGGACAGAAATACAGAGAGACAGAGAAATCTTGAGAGACAAAGAAAAGCAAGGAGAGGAGAGAGAGAGAGAGAGAGGGAAAGTGAGAGCGAGAGAGAGAATAAAGAAACTAACTTCTGTAGAACTGGAATACTGAAAATACCATTAAAGAGAACACTCTCCCAGAAGGAAAAGGACAGCTCTGAAAAAGCAATAGCTTTTTGCTGTTGAAATAAGTGGGAGGAGTTTGCAGAGAAGAGTGTCCCCATCCCCACCTCACACCCAAGGGAGGGTGTAAGACCAGGCTGTAGGGAACAGGATTAGTCATCGGGAGCAATGGATTCTAACTTGAGCAAACCAGTACTTCCACCTTAAACCATGGGGGGAAGAAGCAAAGGTTTCTGAGGGCCTTACAGCTCCGGATTCTGTATCTCTCAGGGTGGGTGGGGTAGCCGCTGAGAGGTAGTGGGCTTGGGTCCAAGAAAGGGTGGAGAAAGAAGATAATTGATGTTTTATTCTGTGTTGAAATTTAGTTCAATTCTAGTTTGTTTACCCTCCCTCTCGCATTGCTTTACTAGAACAGAACCACAGGAAAAAATAAGTCTCAAGAAGAACAGTTGATTTTCAGGGCCATGGTAAGGCTTAGCTTAAAGATAGCAATGCAAAGAATAAATGCTTTAATCTCATAATACTGTTTCTGTTTAAAATGACTTAAATTTGAACAACATCAGTACTATATGGGTACATTTTTTTGTAAAAGATAAAAATATTACATATGAGCCTACATTCCCCTTTCACCATTATTCTTAATCCCAGATCTTCCCCAGCATCTCCCAAGGGAATCTTTTATCCGTTTATCATGCTTCTTTTATAGTTCTTCTTCTTGGTAGAAACTACACAGCATGAGTTTTTGGGGTGTAAGTGTGTTTTTAATATGAATAGTATGGGTTTATAATAATTTTATGGAATAAATTTGACATGTAAAAATCTGTATAAATTTAAGGCGTATAGCATGTCACTTTGGTAGATTTATGTAATGTTTTGATTGACAACACAGTGATATTTATCACATTACATAATGAAAGTACAGTATTTCTGTCTACATTCATTATAATGTGCATTAGATCACTATGGCTTATTTATTACTTGTTGCAAGTTTGTACCCTTAAACATCATCACTCTTATCCCCTCCTCATCGCCTCCCATCCCCTGGTAACCACCATTTTATTCTGTAGGCATTTGATGGGCAAATGATGTGCATTTGTGTTGTTTCCACATCTTGGCTATTGTGAATAATGCTACAATAAATATGGGAGTGCACATATCTCATTTAAATCCTGTTTTCATTTCCTTTGGATATGTTGCTAGATCCTAGGGTAGATCTATTTTTAAGTTTTTGAGGAAACTCCGTATATTTTTCCATAGTGTGTGGACCAAGTTACATTTCCACCAATAATGTATAAAGGTTCAGTATGAGATTTGTATACTTCTATGTCTTAAAGAAGTGTCCTTATTGGTAGGTAAGTTCCACCTCATTCTTTTAAACAGTTTTGTAGTGTTCTGTGGCACAGATAAGTTATAGTTTATTTAACCTATCCCCTATTATTTACAAGGATGTGTTTTCCAGGTTGTTGATTGTTTCTTTATAATTCCTGAAAACAAATGCTGCACAGAGCATCCTTATAATGCCCCCTTGTGCACCTATGTGATAGTTTGTTTCTGTAAGGTAGAAATAATTTAGTTTCTAGCTCTGGATCTCCAGGTCTCACAAGGGCAGCTTGAATGCAGCTACATGCCTCAGAGGTTCTGAAAAATTGCCTCAAAATTGGAGGGAAGGGAAAAGTTACTCTTTAATCTTAGCAAAACATCAGCCCATTTCCCAGCTGCATAAAACAAGTATTAGTTTTCCAGTCTTGATGATTAACTATTGATTAAGAATGCTACGTCTGGCATCACAGCCCCCCAACATTTTAATATCTTTTCTTTCTTTTGTAGCTTGCATGTTAAATATATATATTTCAGGAATAAAAAATAGTAGCTACTTTGTATTTACATGAAAACATGCATAAAACAAGACTTTCATGATTAACAAAGAGCCATCCTGTAAGAATATCATCTTTTTAAGAAAACTAAAACTAAAAACTAAATGGACGTAATAAGTACTTGAGATGGGAAAGAAAGATAAAGGAGTGATGTCAAGATTGGAAAGCATAGTCATTACAGAGTCTATACTGGCAGTGTCCTTTGAGCAGCTGCTTGTATGCCATCGACTAATGAAGCTCTTTGAGTGCTCTGTTATCAATATGATGCGGGGGAGGGGGAATAAAGAAAGAGAGTGGGCCAAAGGAGACACATCTTAAAGAAAGACTCCTTCCCCAGACACTTGTGGAAATCCATTTAGGTCGACTGGGACCAATTGTGAGTTCTGGCCTTGGGCAAAATTCCTATTTGCAGTCAATAAATTAGTGGGTGACACCTTGAAATGGGCTGCACTTTAACTGAATCAATGTCTAATGTGGCAATCTATCCTCAGGCCAAATTCCCACTGAAGTTCTCAGGTTGGGGTTGACTGAAGATATGGACAGATTCATAGGACTTTCTTCTTCTTCTTCTTTTTAAAAATCACTACTTCTGAAAGCAGAGTGTAGTAGTCTGGCGCTAGCATTCTTACTTTCCTATTCTTGCCCATCCTCTCTGTAATTGGCATGGAAGAACTCCTGATCTTACAGATTTCATTTATACAGGACTCTATAATGGACTGGGTTCTTTATCTGGCTGATTCTAGTTCAATCTGTTTTCTCTAAGAAAGCTGCCCACAAGGCCAAAGAGGGAGCTGTTTCTCCACAGTAGCTCCTTTGGAAACCTTCAGGCAGCAGGAGAGAAAAGGCTGCTGTGTTGGTTCAGCTGGCGTTTACAGCTGAAGATAACATGGACCTCAAATCTGTTGACATTGGTGTTTTCTTGGGGAGGGGGAAGAATTCAGGGAGCAAAATAAAGAGAAGTTTGAGTTTAATATTTCATAACTGGATGCTGTTTTCCAGGTTTTACTCCTGTAATATCCTCTGTGTGTGGCCAGGTCCTTCATAACACAGCCCTTTTGAAAAAGGAGAGGGGAGAGGAAAAGGAGGAAGGGTGGAGGGGGGATTAACAACTAGCCTTGGGGGAACAAAGACCACTGCTCTTCAGTACTAACTGTGACCTTAACTAGATAGTCAGAGCCTCGAGGAATTGGGTTGGTCATTCAATTCTGAAAATAGGATAGAAGGCAAGCGTGGGGATGGCATTTGTTGTGAGGTCAGAAGAGAGAAGTGACCCGTTTAGAATATTCTCTGAGAAGAGTGGGTTCCTGAGGCATCAGAAAGTTGATGTACTAGGAGCTTTCCTTTCCCTGAGAGTGTACTGGGTAATGTCTGCTGGAAAAAAAATAAAATAAAAATCAGAGGAACAAAAATGGTTGAAACATTGGAGCAAATTCTTTTAAATTTTGGAGTCATTTTGTGGAACTAAAACATAGGAGAAACAATTTTAAATCTCTGGAGAAGGAACAAGCATTGGCGTGTCCACATTATGTGTGCAATGCTGTTTCTGCCACCAGACTGGGAGCCTCACAGGCTTAGCTGCTGAGGAGAAGCATATTTTATTTTCAGGTTGGCCACGCTATTTCCTGCCTTCGGAGCAAAATCCAGTGCAGCAACTGTACCCTGATGGTATTTTTTTCTCTTTGAATATCATAACCTTTTAAATAACAAGCATGCTGCTCTTTCAAGGGCTCCAAAAACATGGATGGAGAAATACAACAGCACCATTTCATCCCTTCCCTCCAGAAGAACAGCCCTTTCTCAAAGTCTATACACCACTGCTGGGGGTTCTGCATGTAAATGTAGAAGATGACAGACATTTTGATGTCTAGAGAGTGAGAAAACATAACCAAAACACACACTAGTGATCAAGTCACACAGCCTTGAAAAGAGGCAATGAAAACAGGACCAGTTATACTGTCGGGGCTGGGTGGGGGCCTGTGAAACAGCTGGGTGTGTGTGGCAGGGCCGAGAAAGAATAAGAGGTAGTGGTGCCACCTAGGGAAGGGTCATGAGTGGTGAACAATGGTGACAAATGGCAGTCCACGCTCATTGACAAACGTTTCTTCAGTGCACAATCCTAGAGCTAAAAAGACCTTAGATTTCATGTAATACAGTGCCCTCATTTTACCAAATGACTGGCTAGAGCGACTGGCCCAGTCAAGTCAAGATTCAGGGCTCTTGTCTGCCAGGTTGGTATTTTCCATTGCTTTGAGTTGGGTATTTTACCATTCAGGGTGAAACACACAGTCTCTGTCTTCTAGTAGCTTACAATTTAAAACGACTGTTTCCCAGAAAAAGGAGTCGTTTGGGGGAATGAATTAGCACTGAGAGGACCAAAGAAGAGACTTGCTTCAAAGCCTGTGTCACTGGGTGACCCTAGAAACCACTGAGCATGTCTGCACTTGTGCGAGAACCCGACGGAAAGGGGGGCCTGGGGCGGCTTCTTTAGCATTTGAAGAGTTAGTGGTTCTGTATTAAGCCGATGTAGACTCTTGATTGTGCCATGAGGGGCCGGGGAGTGGTCAGATGTAAGGTTAGATTTCTCATTAGAAAGTAGGGCATCAGCATCATAGTCCTACCCGTCCTGTTTCTATATCAAAGGTCAACGTGGGCTCTCAGAGTGACATAAAGTGCCCTGGATCTGTACTCCTTTCCTTACAAACAGGCACCACAGGTCAGCTTCCCGAGGGACTTCTGGGAAATCCTCCTCCAGTGATTCCTGGCATTCACCTCACAGAGGGGTAAACTTCCTTTCACAGACCGAGGGCTACGCACAGAGGAGAGAGACTACAAAGGAGGCTGTTGTTACTTTTTTTATACCAACTGGGAGAAGAGTGCCAAAGGGAGAAAAATGCTGCAGTGTAATTTTGGAAATCTGGCTTCATAAGAAATTTTACTAGGGTTTTTACTCCATTTTTTCCTCTCTCCTCTCAACCCACCTAAACCATCTTTTAAAATGACCTTGTTCAGATAAGAAAGCCTATTTATGCTGCCGCAGTCTATGTTGAAACCTGGGAGCAAAAGGTTGGAGCGGAGGAGGCACAGAGGGTGGTTAGTGATGTAGGCCCATGGGATTCCCAGCCTCAGACCCAGAAGGGATGGGGAACAGAAAGGTTCCCTGTCGGGCTGCCTTTGACCCACACATTAGCAGGCCTGGGAGAAGAATATGATGGAGGTAAAAAGGAGCTCTCATTCCTTTGTCTCAGCTACCTCTTTCTGAGAACTAAGATGAAGAGAACAGTCACATCCATCAATGACTCTGAGAATTCCTGGAAAATGGCAGCAGGGTATAGTAAGCCTACATTGTTGGAGACTAGGAAGAACCTAGGGACCACAGGCTGGGTTAGCTAATATTTATATGGAAAACTGCAGTATCTTCTTTAACAAAGATTTGGGTCTTAACCCCACCAGAATACTGTACTGGACAGTATTACACCTTGCAGCCTTTTCCTGATGTAATTTTTCAGAGGTGGAATACATGTAATGAATTAATGTCTAGGGAAAAAACAGTATGAGCTGCTGGAAACTTTCATGCTATTACATCAGGATAGGCAGACGAGCTGATATAGTGCATGTTTAAATAGTCCAGAATGAGGCCATATTAACAATATTTATTTTGGTACCCAAAGTAGGTGTTGACATTTATATGAAGGGTATGCAGACCCACCCGTCCTTCTTTACATTGCCATGCTGCTTAAAGGGCCAACCACCTCTTGAGAGTTAACCTGTTTTATTTACTAAAAGTAAAACTTTCTTGGGTTCCATTTGCGGCGGGGGGTGGGGTGGGGTGGGGGAGCAGGGGGAATGTAAAAATAATTTGTTAGCTGTCAAGATAGCCAAGCAGAAGGAAAAATGGCTTTTCCCCCTCCTTTATAATCTACTTTGATGACATGGTAACTAAAATAAGCAAGCTGTGTTATGTACTCAAAATTCATTGATCCAGAGGCTCTAAGGCAGGGCCAAGCCTTCAGCACTTTCTAAAGCTCCTCAGATGATTCTATTGTGCAGGCAGGGCAGAGAAACCACTTGTCTGAGTCTCACCCGTTGGAACTGGTATTAATTGGGAGGAAACTTAGTCAGAAAAGGAACACTAAGAAAGGCAAAGATGTAAATGAGTTATGAAATATAAATGTGCTGCCTGATGAATTGCTTCATCAAATTAAGGACATGAAAAGAACTTTGAGAGTTCGATTATTTCATTCCAGATAGGAACATTCTCCAATAATTAATATAAATAATAATACATATACATATGCATATACATGTATATATACATATACCCGTATATATTTAATCCTCACCTGAGGATATGTTTTGCTGTTTTTTTAAAAAATGATTTTATGGAGAGAGGAAGGGAGAGGGAGAGAAACATACCTGTGAGAGGAATATCGATTGGTTGCCTCCCATACATACCCCAATCCAATTGGGGATCGAACCTGCAATCTAGGTATGTCCCCTGACCTGGAATTGAACCCACAACCCTTTGGTATATAGGATGATACTCTAACCAACTGAGCCACCAAGCCAGGGCCACTAACTAATTTTTTTAGTGGCTTTCAGTGATGAGTATTCAGGTATCTTTCTGTAATTTATTCCAAAACACTGGAATGGATGCAAAAGCAAGTAAATAGACCAGTAGTAAAAAGTTATCTAGAAAGAGCCTAGTTTTATAGAAAATAAAATGGAAGTAAAAGCTCAAGTTAGGATTGCTTTGCAACTATGCACCATGGGTAAATTTTCATATATGCATATTACATATAAAGCTGATTTCCCAAAAACAAATTTATTATCCTCTTACAACTCCCTACCAAAACTTTTCTTCTTAGCTAACTCCAGAGAGGGTGTTTCAGCCATTTCTCTGATCTCTTGTAAAGGTACTGGCCTGGTTAGATTTATAGGTAATTCCAGGTTGTAACAGCAATAACGAATAGCTTACCCTATTTAAAAGTTGTAATTATTGAAGGAGAAAATTAAAGGTAAACCTTTCGCCTTCATTGAGATGCAAAAGGATAGAAAAAGCTTTATAAAAGGAAAGCCCAAAACCAGTCATATAAATGTCGAGTTTGAAAATATAAAGTCTGTTTTCTTAATTAAAGGAATTTGAGCATATGTAATAGTAACGACTATTTTCTTTTAACAGTTGAAGAGTCAGTCAGGTAGGCTGAGCTCCCATCAAAGTCATCCCCTCAGTTCACAGCCCCAGGTGGGGCGCTTATGGGAGACAACCAGTCAATGTGTCTCTCTCATATCGATGTTTCTCTCTCTCTCTCTATCCCCTCCTCCCTGCCCTCCACTATCCCTAAAAAAATCAATGGCAAAAATATCCTTGGGTAATAATAATAATAATAATAATAATAATAATAATAATAAAAGACTGCTATATAGGGTGAGCCATAGGACATCCAAACTTAGTATTTCATTGTGCCTATACACTGAAGAGGGCATACAGTTGGAAGTTTTGACACCTGTGTGTGGTATTTTAAAAATGGGCTATGTATGTAAGAGAGATCAAGCTATATATATTAGCTATATCTGACTGTGATCTATATGAGTGTTTCTTGACCTCAGCCTTATTGATATTTTGGACTGGATAATTTTTGGTTGGAGGCAGATGTGTTGTGCATTGTAGGATGTTCAGCAGCATTCCTGGTCTCTACTCACTAGATGCCAATAGTGAATAACTCCTCTCCTAGTTGTGATCATCAAAAATGACTCCAGGTATTGCCAAATATTCTGTGAGGGACAAAATCACCCTTGTTTAAAAAATCACTCTTCTGAACAAAATGATGATACAGATTATGATGTTTGCTTTTGGTGTGTCTGTTCCTGCCACCTTTCCTGCCCCCTGCCTCAGGCATTTCTTTATTCAAGGTCTCAAATTACTTCCCATATGTTCCATTCAAAAGGTGATTATTAAATAACAACTATGTGTCAGGCACTGGACTAGAAGATGAGGATAAGAACTGAACAAGAGAGAGTGGCCCCAACTGTCAGGGAGTTTACAATTTTGTAGGGGAAAGAATGTGAAAAAAAATAATTATAAAATAATAGATAGTTACAAAACAGAAATTCTGAGAGCCTTCACACACTATTATAGCCACTGTTTCCTCAAATTCTGTCAATATTACAGTGCATGACTTAGAAAGGCATAAGCCCAGAAAACATGGTGGTGGTAGAGAAGTAGAACAAGAAAACTAGTGAAAACTAAGTTCATGGATGACATGAACTTAGTGAACTAAGAGGAAACTGAAATCTAAGACCCACAACAAAACATATCCATTTGTTTAACAACACTGGGGTCAGAGAAGAAAACCTAAAACTTACACAGAAGGAAAAAAAACCCAGATCACATTCAAGGATATGTGAATTAGAATGGCATCAAACTTCTCAACAGCAGCACTTGAAGCTGAAAGACAATACAGCAATACCTTTAAAGTTCTAAGTGAAATTTTCCCAACCAAGAATTCTATACCCAGACAAACTATTAAATAACTAATAAATAGAATGGAGACATTTTCAACACATTCAAGCTCTCAAATTACTTCCCATATGTTCCAGGTTTATATTTCTATATAACAAACAACCTCAACACTTAGTGGCTTAAAACAAGTATATCTCATGTTTCCAAGAATTTGAACAGACACAGGGGGCAGATTGTCTCTGTTCCTCAATGTCTGAGATCTCAGATGGGATCATTCAAACAGCTGGGGTCTGGCCAGGCACTTTTCTCTCTGCCTACATAGTCTTTCAACCTTTTTAGCTTGGGCTTCTTCGTAGCAGGACAACTTCAAATTAGTTGGATTTCTTACATCGCTCCAAGTCAAAAGCTGCCATTCCTCTCAAAGGCCAGGACTAGAACTGTCATCCTCTATTAACCAAAGAAATCACAGGCCAGTCCAGAATCAAAGAAAGAAAAATATACCCTCTTTCAACACACTAAACCAGTTCAAAAGAAGTATTCTATTGCCTGCAAGATTGGGATTGAATTGAAGAGTAAAAGGATCTACAAGAAACAATAAAACGATCTATACCTCCACACCTGATATAAAGAAACCAAATGCCCTGGCTCAGTTGGTTGGGCATTGTGCATGCGCCAGAATGTTGCTGGTTCAGTTCTGGGTTAAGGCACTTGCCCGGGTTTCAGGCTCAGTCTCTGGTGGGGGATGTGCAGGAGGCAGCCAATCAATGTTTTGCTCTCACATCAAGATTTCTCTCTCCCTCACCCTTATTCTCTCTAAAAATCAATTTTTTAAAATCTTTAAAAAGGAAACCAAATGGGTGAAGCTTGTTTGACAAGGCCAGATCACACCAGCTAAGGGAATTTGAGTTTTTTGTTTTGTTTTTTTCTTTATTGATTAAGGTATTACATATGTGTCCTAACCCCCCCGCATTGTCCTCCCCACCCCACCCCCCTCATGCCCTCATGCATATAAGCCTAACCAATGGACACAGACACCAGGGGGGTGAGGGGGGAATTTGAGTTTTGTTTATTAGAAATGACAGAGAAGGGACATATTCTGAAATGCACTTTTAAAAATTCCCGACTGCTGTGTAGAGAATGACTTGTGAGGGGCAAGCATGGAAGCAGGGAGATCAGTTAGATGGTTAGTGGACTAAGAGAATAAAGGTAGGGAATAAGATAAATGAACAGATTTGAGATAGATTTTGGAGATGTGAATGAAAAGGAGGCTCTATAATAAATCTGACAAGTCCAGTGACTGAAAGTAACCTTATAGGGTGATTTGATCATAAATTTTAAACTGGGGAGGTCATGGTGGGTAGTCATACCACTGGCATATAACTTCTTTAGTAAAAGGTTTATCTTTGCCTTAATCATGCCCTATGCCTTGTTTTTGTGCATCTAGGTTAACACGCCTTTGAAATGCCTCCTTTTCAGATCCCTGGGAAACATAACCACCTTCAAAAGAACACATAATCTCATTAACTGCCCTGCAATCCAATCATAGACATTTCCCTGCCTCTATTTCTCCCACGTTCATGTAATCTTCTTTATGTTCCCTCCTTAAATCCACATGTATAAAGTAAATTGCAAAACTGTGATTCTCTACAGCATTTGAGATCTTGCTCCCTGTCAATGTCATTGGTTTGGCTCAAATAAACTCTTATTAAAATTCATGACAGGGGCGAGAAACTAAGATGGCGGCATAGGTAAACACCTAAACTTGCTGCCTAGCACAACCACTGCAAAACTACAACTAAAAGACAAAACAGACATCATCCAGAACCACAGGAAGGCTGGCTGAGTGGAAATTCTACAACTAGAAGGGAAGCGAAAAGCACACTGAGACTCAGAGGAGGTGCAGAAGTAAAGGCAGAGGTACAGAGGCGCGTGCACAGAAAGGGCTGGCAACTGAGTACGCAGCTGTCTTTTTTAATACGCAGGGAGACATAAGCTCCTGACTGCTCTGAACTCTAGTTCCGGGCGAGACTCTGGGGACCCAGACTCATATGGGGAGAAACTGGACTATCTGGCAGCAGGCGGAACTCGAGGGCGGCTTTCTCTCAGAGGTGCTTGCAGCAATTACCAAGGGACACTGAGACCGGGGGAGGGGGGGGCCTCTTAGGGCAGGGCTGATGGGAAGCCATTGCTGTTTGCTCCACCCTGAGACTCCGCCCCATCCAAGTTGTGCCCAGAGGCTTTTGCATAAGAATGGCCTGGTCCTTTGAAATCTAAACTTACCTCACAAACTGCAGCTGAGTCAGAGAGACCCAGAACATCCAAGAGAAGGCCCAAGGCCCCACAGCAGCTTGCATTGCTTCACAGCTTGGCCTCATCTGGGCACCTCCAAAACCCAAACAAAGAAGAGGAATCTGCAGATTTCTCTGTAGCTCCTGCTGGGTGGCCTCAGGCAGAGGCTAAATTAGCACCTCCTTGGAAACCCAAGAGCCAGTGTACCCAGGGGTCAGAGTAGGACCATCCAGATTACAACTCCTCAGATCCATAAGGGACATACTTGGGGGGCAGACTCAGTGAGCACCAAAGCCCCACTGAAGCAAGTCTTGCCTCATAAGAGTGTCTCCAGCACAGAAGTTCTCCCATCATAGACACAGCTGATCCTCACAACCAATTGGCCTGGAGGTCAATTCCTCCCAGTGATACCAACAACAATCAAAGCTTAACTACAACAAGACTGTGCACACAGCCCACAAAGGGGTGCACCAAGAGTGTCTACCTCAGGTAACTGGGGAGGCTGAGCTACTGGGCCCTATAGGACACCTAGCACACAAAGCCACTCTATCAACTCAGGGAAGCAGCCAAAATGCGGACAAAGAAACAGGTCACAAATGAAAGAAATGGAGGAAAGCAAACTACTGGATATAGAGTTCAAAACCATGGTTATAAGGTTTTTCAAGAATCTTCTAGAAACCACCGATAAATTCAGTGAGACCCTCGAGGATATGAAAAAGGACCAACTATAAATTAAGCATACACTGACTGAAATAAAAAATAATATACAGAGATCCAACAGCAGACTAGAGGATCGCAAGAATCAAGTCAAAAATTTGAAATACAAAGAAGCAAAACACACCCAACTGGAAAAGAAAAAAGAAAAAAGAATCCAAAAATATGAAGATAGTGTAAGGACCCTCTAGGACAACTTCAAGCATACCAACATCCAAATTATAGGGGTGCCAGAAGAAGAGAGAGAGCAAGATATTGAAAACCTATTTGAAGAAATAATGACAGAAAACTTCTCCTACCTGATGAAAGAAATAGACTTACAAGTCCAGGAAGCACAGAGAACCCCAAACAAAAGGAATCCAAAGAGGACCACACCAAGACACATCATCATTAAAATGCCAAGAGCAAAAGACAAAGAGAGAATCTTAAAAGCAGCAAGAGAAAAACAGTTAGTTACCTACAAGGGAGCACCCATATGACTGTCAGCTGACTTCTCAACAGAAACTATGCAGGCCAGATGGGAGTGGCAAGAAATATTCAAAGTGATGAATAGCAAGAATTTACAACCAAGATTACTCTACCCAGCAAAGCTATCATTCAGAATTGAAGGTCAGATAAAGAGCTTCACAGATAAGGAAAAGCTAAAGGAGTTCATCACCACCAAACCAGTATTATATGAAATGCTGAAAGGTATTCTTTAAGAAAAGGAAGAAGAAGAAAAAGGTAAAGATAAAAATTATGAACAACAAATACATATCTATCAACAAGTGAATCTAAAAATCAAGTGAATTAAAAACCTGAGGAACAGAATAATCTGGTGAATATAATAGAATCAGGGGCATAGAAAGGGAGTGGACTGACAATCCTTAAGGGGAAATGGGTATGGGGGAGAGGGAAGAGACTGGACAAAAATCATACACCTATGGATCAGGACAGTTGGGGGCGGGGGGGTTAAGGGCATGGGGTGGGGTGGGAATGTGGTGGAGGGGAGCTATGGGGGAAAAAAGAGGAACAACTGTAATAATCTGAACAATAAAGATTTTTTTAAAAAAATTCATGACAGGTTTGCACATTTCTTACATCGTCAGAGTGTGAGCTGAATAGATTTGCTAATGGACAGGATATAAGAATAAGAGAAATGGAAATTAGGATGATTTTTAGGATTTTTAGCTTGAACAACTATATAGATTTTGGCTTCATTCACTGAACTGGTAAAGAGAGGAAAAGATTTGTAAAGGGAATCAAAAATTCTGGTTTAAGCCCAGTTGACATGCTTCAATGTCTGAGTGTCGACCTATGAACCAGGAGGTCATGGTTCCATTCCCGGTTAGGGCACATGCCTGGGTTGCTGGCTCAATCCCCAGTGCGGGGCGTGCAGGAGGCAGCCAATCAATGATTCCCTTTCATCACTGATGTTTCTATCTCTCTCCCTCTCTTCCTTTCTCTCTGAAATCAATAAAAATATATATTTTTTATTTCTGGTTTAAAATGATTATTAGTTATCAAGTTTCATAGCGTTGAGGAGGTTGGATATGTAAATTGGGAGCTCAATGTATCTGATTTAATCGGTTTGAAAAACGTCATCATTTGGGTGGTTTGTTAAACCATGGGAATAGATGAGATTGCCTATTAGAGGAAAGAGACAGAAAAAAATAGAGAAACTAAGACCATGCCTTTGGAATGCTCAAAAATTTAGGAGTTGAGCAAAGAAAGAACATTTTAAAGGAAGAAAACAAAAGCTGCCCATTGTATAGGAGAAAAACCAGAACATAGTGTCCAGGAAGCCAAGAGTGTTTTAAGAAGGAAAGTGGTCGGTGATGGCATTGGTGGGGCCGGGGTGAGGACCTGACGAGAACTGGAGCTGCACAGAGGAGCTTATGCCTGGCCTGGCAGCCTGCTGTTTTTATAACGTGGTAATTGAGTTGAACACAAAGTATGGTAACTGATCTCCCTTCTTCCTGGATGCGTGGGAGGTGGTGAAATGGTGATGTCAGCATCCTGATGGTGCCCCAGTGGGCAGTGTCTGGCTACTGCCTCTATTTGAAATGATGCTGTGTTTAGGTTGTGGCCCAAAGCTTTGAAGTGTTTCTGGGCTTCTGTCTTCTGTGCAACCCTGACCACTCACACACAGCAGGTTTGTTGAATCCTGATTGGGGTGAGTCTTGCCTGCCTCCACTTGGTCATCTTTGTATGAATCCAGTGGGGTGTGGTGGATTATTTTGTTTTTGTTTGTTGGTTTCAGTCTTTCTTAAATGGTTTGCAGGTGATATTCATGAAGAGCAGTCAGTACCTAGAACTGTGCCATTAACGAAAGGAAAGACTGTCTGAGAAGGTGCATTTCTTCCCACAGCTGTCGTTCTACCCCTGGGGCCCTCTGCTGGGAAAACAGAATCAAGTCTCAAACAAGGCCTTTTTAATCATATCTCTAATATTACACATGTAGGGCAGTACTGTGTCATACCTCTGTGAATGTAAAATATCTTGTACCTGCTTTATGATACGTAATAAGTGACCGTGCTTTTTCATAGCTGTTTTAATGACATTGTTCTAGAATGTTTTCTTCCCAGATGATGATGATGGAGAAACTAATAAAAAAAGTGGTGCCAGGTACCACAACAGTAACAGAACTTTGCTATTTGATGGGGATTTGTTTTTTACCCTTTTTTTAATGGAGTATACTGGATGTCTCTAATTTTGTTCAGATGACTGCAGAACCTGGAAAGGCTGTTGTTCCTATTGATGCATAACATACTGCTATTGGTCTTTTTATATAAATAAATATATACAGATATGTATATAAATATGTATATACATATATATAATTTGGGAAACCTTAGCTGTACTGCAAACTTTGGAAAAACTATCCCAGTTGTACTGTGTTGGGTTGGCATTGTACAGAAATTAACAGCCATCTTGGTCTAGAAATATTTGGCATAATTTTTTTCCATTTGTACAGGGGTAATGCACTGTATTACATATGAAGGTCTTAATCTGCATTGGTTTGATTACAGAAACTAATAAAGTATTATCTAAATAAACAAAAAAAGAATGAGAGACTATATGCTGCTTGGTCAGTAAGATGATGCCATAAAAAATGTTTGGCCATTGAATTTGGCTAGCTGGTATCACTATAAATTTTTGTGAGAATGGAAGCTATGGTAGAGTGGATTAAGGAGGAATAAGGATGTGAGGGGTTAGAAAATATGATTTTAAGAAGTGGGTGGAGATAAGGAGCCAGGATTCTCTTAGGAAAAAAGGATTCAATAACTCTTGCTCTTTTTCCAAGCGGTATGGAATTAGGAAAATACATCCAGAGGATTTATGGTGATTCGATCCAAAAGTTATTGTAGGAGGAGTGAGATAGTCCAGTGTCTAGCCCTGGCACTGAGACAGAAGGTAAGTTATGATACTTCTGGGTATGAATAGAAGAAAGCTGAATGTATCCTGATCTGTCCAATCTGGATTTACCTCACACCCACATAAATGATATGGGCATGAAGCAAAAAGACCGGGTTGCTGAGAACTGTAACATTAAGGGACTGGCCAGATTCTGGCTGGAAATTCTTTTGTGACTGGGCATAACCCAAGAAAAAATAAATTTCCTTTGAAAAATTTCTGTGCATGAGAAAAGCTTATCTCTACTGCCTTAGTCCTAGTCACAGCCAAGACAGTCTTACCTGTCCTGGTCCTTACTTAACATTTAGAAATAGCCAGAGGAACCCAATCAGCAATTCCATGGCAGCAGGTCTCTGCTACCACCAGCCCAGTGGTAATTAACAAAATTAAACCCTTAGCTTCACCTGCAGATTGCTAAGCAGCCTGGGAAAGAGTTCTACCCTTAGCCACTTGGGCTGGGACCCCTTTTCATTGAGCTTGGCAGTAGGAAATAAATCAGCCTATTCTTCAAAAGTCAGATTATTGGAGAGAAAGCACTTAGCCCAGTTTCTGCTCCTAGAGGCAGTTCCCCAGGACAACAGCCCTCCACTATAGTCAGCACACATAGAACAAACTGGACCTACTCCTGAAGTTTTTATCATAAACTCAAGGATACCTGATGGACAAAGAAGCAGAGGCTGGGGCTGTGGAGGGATGTGTGTTTTCCTTCCAGACTTTGTATTACTGATGCATTATCTATATATATAAAAGCCTAAGTGACCGGCTGATAGCTAGAACATGCACTGACCACCAGGGAGCAGATGCTCAATGCAGGAGCAGAAACTACAGGCATGGAAACATGGAACAGACTGATGAATTTCAGAGGGAAGTGGGGGGCAGGAAGAGATTAAGCAAAGATCTTATATGCATACTAGAGGCCCACTGCACAGATTTGTGCACAGGTGGGGTCCCTCAGCCTGGCCTGTGCCCTCTTGCAATCCAGGACTCCTCAGGTGATGTCAGAGAGCTGGTTTCGGCCCGATCCTTGCAGGCCAGGCCGAGGGACCCCACCGGTGCATGAATCGGTACACAGTTCCTCTAGTTTGAATATAAATGGTGCAAAAAGGATAAGGCAGTCATACTTGGTTTATTGTGGCTTGGTACACTTTCTCCTTTTCCTTTACATCTAATTTTTTCTTTTACCTTGATTGATTTTCACTTTTAAAGACATATACTAGTAGTATCATATCAGAGCATTTGAGATCTTCCTTCCCGATATTGTCCTCAGTTTGGCTCAAATAAACACACACACAAAAGGGCAAACAGTATCATCTAAAATGAGACTCTGTTCCTACTCCATTTCAAGACAAATTTATTTTTGTAATCCTATATAATAAAGAGCTAATATGCTAATTAGACTGAACAGCAGAACGACTGTCTAAACAAAGCCAGGGCTGCAAGGGGAGTGGGCCTAAGCCATCAGTCAGACATCCCCTAATGGCTCCCAGACTGCAAGAGGGCACAGGCCTGGCTGAGGGACCCCCTCCACCCCCCACCTCCACCCCCCAATGCATGAATTTCATGCACCGGGCCTCTAGTAATTATATAAAGGGATATATCTGAACATGATAACTGGCACATACTCAGGTCTTATTAAATTTTGATATCTGGAATCTAGTTAAGTTGGTAAAATGCCTTATGGTACACAGGCCATGAGCTCTAATGGAGTTAGAACTGACTGGTTGATGCCACAATGGATGTCATACATTATGCTTCTTTTTTCTTTTTGTCTAACATCTGTTTTGAGGTATAATTTATATACCATAAGACTCACCCATTTAAATTTATAATTCAATGATCTTTTAGTAAGTATGCAGAGTTGTATAACCATAACCACATACAGTACTAGAACATTTCCACCACCCTGTAAAAAGCCCCCAGACTCGTTTGAAATCATATTTATTGCAACCCAAGACAATTACTAATCTACTTTCTATCTCTATAGATTTGGCTTTTTTTTGGATAGTTTATTTAAATGGAATGATAAAACACATAATCTTTTATACCTGGCTTATTTCAGTTAACATAGCATCTTTGAAGTTATTCCATGTTCTAGAAAGTTCCTTTTTGTCACTAAATAACATTCCATTGTATGGCTATACCACAGCTTTAATCCATTCACCAGTGCATGGACATTTAATATTGCTTTAAAAAATCCTTTTCTGAGTATATTTGTCTCAAATGCATCATAAAAGTATCTTGCAGATGACTTATGTTTCCTCCCTGTATAACTAAAGGGATTGACAGGTACTTCCTCAGGGAAGCATCTCGGAAAAGCTGTGCCAAGAGCTTATGAAAACTGCCCCAACATGCTGTTACACAGGCTGTGGACAGCTAAGCGAGTTACAATGCCATTTTTAAGCCCTAGATCCTTTCTCTGCCTCTCTTTTTGTGGAGGGAAGCACAGGGAAATGAGACTTAGCCTGAAAATCCAGACTATGGGTCTTATAATGCCAAGGCCCAAAGGCATTGAATTCTTCTGGGAAAGAAAAAGAAACTCAGAGGCAGCATCAAGATTCTAAGTCCTAAGCAACAAAGGAAGAAAAGGTTTTGCCTGACCTGGAAGGGTAGGAATGCTGGAGGAAAGCGGCATTCTCACTCAGCGTTAGTAGAGCGCCAAAAGGTTGCTGCTGGTCTGAGGCACCAGCTGGGCCTTTGTGGGGAGGAAGGAAAACACTGTGGTGTTATTCAACGGCACCTCCAGACTAGTCCCACGGGAAACTGGTCCAAGTTCCTTAAACAGTGGGGCCAGTAAAATTGAAAGAGCAAGGCTACCTCTTGAGGGCCTAAAATATCTGTGGCCACTAAACTAAAATATCAGGTCAGAGACCACCCCAGATTTCCAAAGAGTGGCATTCACTTTGATTGAGAGGCTGGCTCCTCCAGTGGGGAGCAGGCCATGGGCTGGTGGTGGGGGAGAGAGCAGAGAGGCAGCCCCACACAGCCAGTAGCAGTGGGAGGAGATGAATGGCGAGCAGCTGTGGAAGTGGAACACTTAACAACAGCAGGAAAACTATAACCGCTGAAGGCCATGTGGTAAGGGAGATGCCTCAATGGTTTAGAATTCTATAGCACCGTTCAGTGGGGAAACCCTAAGACAATTGCTACCAAACCTATGATGTAGAATTCAGGCACCTCACACCTGCCTTGTGCTTCCTGCCTCTGTGGCCTGAGGCTGTGCCTGCTGCCTGGAATATGCTTTCTTGGGTTGGACTAGTAGGAACAATTCCTCTTTATTCTTCAGGTCTAAGCTAATATGTATCTCATCAGAGTCCATCCTTATGAAACGATTCCCAGTGATAGTCTATCACAGTCCTCTTTTTCCTTGAGAATACTGTGTTTCAGTGGTTCTGAGATATACATTTTCCCCACATTTTAACGTCTCTGGTCAGAATCAATGTCTCCTTCCTCTTCTGAACACCCCTAACTTTTGTTTCTTTTTCCACTGTAGCCATTATACAGCCTGTCTTGTGGTGTGGATGGGTGTGTATCTGTTTGTCTGCCTCAGAAGGCTGTGTACTGGAAGTCAGGACTACTTTTATTTATCTTTGGGTCTTGCGCACAGAAGGTGTCTCATGCCTTTGCTGTATTATAATGAAGGGCCTTAGAAGATCAGCCTTACCTGGACAGCATGGCTCAGTGGTTGAGCGTCAACCTATGAACTAGGAGGTCACAGTTCAATTCCCCATCAGGGCATATGCTGGGTTGTGGGCTCAATCCCCAGTGTGGGGCATGCAGGAGGCAGCTGATGAATGATGCTCTCTTATCACTGGTCTTTCTATCTCTCTCTCCCTTCCCCTCCTATCTGAAATCAATTTAATCAACAAACGACAAGTGTTGGTGAGGATGCGGAGAAAAAGGAACCCTCGTGCACTGCTGGTGGGAATGCAGACTGGTGCAGCCACGGTAGAGAACAGTATGGAGTTTCCTCAAAAAACTGAAAATGGAACTCCCATTTGACCCAGTAATCCCACTCCTAGGAATATATCCTAAGAAACTAGAAACACCAATCAGAAAGGATATATGCACCCCTATGTTCATAGCAGCACAATTTACCATAGCTAAGATTTGGAAACAGCCTAGGTGTCTGTCAGCAGATGACTGGATCAGAAAACTATGGTACATCTACACAATGGAATACTATGCTGCCATATAAAAGAAGGAATTACTACCATTTGTAGGCACCTGGATGGAATTAGAGAACATTATGCTAAGTGAAATAAGCCAGTCAATGAAAGAAAAATACCACATGATCTCACTCATTTGGGGATAATGAAAAACATTATAAACTGATGAACAAAAAGATAGATACAGAGGCAGTAAAGCATCAAACAGACTGTCAAATTACAGCGGTAAGGTTAGGGAGAGGTGGGGGAAATAAGAGATCAACTGAAGGACTTATATGCATGCATATAAGAGTAACCAACGGATGCAAAACATTGGGGGGTGAGGGCATGTATGGGAGTGGGGTGGGGGGGGCAATGGTAAAATATGTACACATATAATACCTTAATAAAAAAAAAAGAAAAAGAAAAAGAATGAAATCAATTTAAAAATGTATTTTTTAAAAAAAGATCAGCCTTGGCCTATTATTCAGCATATGCTCCCTAAGGCACTTTGGTTTTGTTTTTATGTACTAATATTCCAGATTAGACAAAAATCCTGCTCATCTCAAACTCTCATGGGTCTTTGGGTGTGACCGGGAACAAAGAGCTGGGCTGAGCCCAACTCAGCTCAGAGAGTGCCTCCAGCAGTTCATACCAAGTTCATGTGCTGAAGTATGGTTGCCTGGGGCTTCACGGGGCCCTGGGAGGAGAGAGGTTCCCATAGGGTCCTTGAGGTGCAAACCAATTCCCTGTGGTTCTGAGAGCAAGGCCAGTGCTCTCTGTGGACCACACAGCCAGTGGGGCCTTGTGCATTCTCTGTGCAGCCAAATCCTGGCTCTGACACTCATCTCCTGGGTGATGAAGTGCAGATCCCTTAAGCCTCTTGATCATCAGCTCATTGGTCTCTAAAATAAGAAGTCTAATACTAAAGTTGCTCTACACCATGTAGTGGTGTGAAAACTAATAAATACAAAGCATTCTCAAGCACTCTGAAAGGGCTCAGTGCTAAGTATAGTGAAAAGAATGTGGCCAGAGGCCTCAGACCTGTGCCAGCTGGAACCGGACCTGGCCACTCTCCCATACTGCTCCCAGATGACGATGGTTTGGCTGAGATTCTGCCAGGACCCACACATCAGTGTTTCCAGAGGGAGCCTCAGTGTCCACCCTGGTGGGTGTGTGCTGAGAAAGCCCCTGAGGAGGACGGGACCCACACAGGGGCATTGCCAACGCCATCCCAGAAAACCAGTTCACGAATGTTCCCAGCTCTAGAATTGCTCTGTGCTTCTGACCAGCAGCTATTCACTTGTGATATGAAACTCTTAAAATAAAACTCTTTTTATTTTAACAAATTTTTGGTGTCAGGGAACCTAGCTGTGGGCAAATTCTCAGTCTTATACTAGTACATACCTACACAATGCCTAAACTGTTGGCCAACTCCAGCATTTCCTTAGAAAATCAATCCAGCCAAGATGTTTGATGTTGCTTAGCCACACCAGTTAACTGGAGTTTCACTTCCTACCCAGTCGCTTAGATGAAGCCCAAATTAATTTTGTTCTTGGTCACCTTTCATAAAATCTGAAATCTAAAAGTTCAGCCCTAACCACCATGCAAAATGGGCAGTCTTGTTCTTGACCTCCTTGACAAAGGACTCTCCTTCCAACTCATACCAACCTGGGGGAGGAAATGAACCAGACAGCCCGAATGACGACAGAGAGGGATGAAATAACCCCTCCTTAGGACAATGCCTTTTCCTGTTTCTGGAGGCTCCTCCTATTCCCACACTGGTTTCTGCATCCGTTACGCCACCAGGATCCTCTTTCACATCAAAGTGTCCCTCCTTGGGCTTCACAAGTAGGGGCATAACCTCAGTTTCTACAGGAAGGAATTTTCATCCCAAAGGAGAAGGGAAACCATGTGTTTGGTTGCTATAAAATTACATGCTAGTTTTTCATTTTATACACACGCTCACCAAAAATACAGGCAGGCCTCTAGCTACTATAGGTCAAACAGTCAGATCCTATAATCCTGTAGGTCACGTTGAAAGCATTAAAAAAATTTTTTTAAACTGTAGCCATCCAGACTTCATTCATAATATTAAATGTCTGAGTCAGGAAAAATTTTGGTAGAAGACATAATTCTTTTCTACTTCTAAAACACATGAAAAGGCATAAGCTGGACAGATTTTTAAGAAAGAAAGTTAAAGAAATCCTGCATTCCATCTCAGACAAGGCTACTGGGACCCTTCTTGGGAGGTCTGCATTTAAATCCGGTTTTGAACTGTTCCATGTAATCGGTGATGATGAAGCACTGAAGCTTCCCCAGAGCTGTCATTTGTGTCATTATCAAAAGCACTTATTTAGTACCTACCATATCTTATGCACGGCAGATGTTTGAATAGGCATGTTCTTGTCTTTCTGAAGTCTCTGATAAAAAATGGTACAGATATCTTTAGGGAAATGGGCTATAAATCAGAACCTTTGGGCAAGAGAAGGCAGTTCCAATAGCACTTTCTTAAAACAATGTATAATTTGGGGGAGGAAGAAAATAGACAAAGTGAAGCACCACAAAAATTTAACTTGTGAGCCCGACCGGTGTGGCTCAGTGGTTGAGCATTGACCCATGAACCAGGAGGTCACAGTTCAATTCCCAGTCAGGGCACATGCCTGGGTTGCAGGCTTGATCCCCAGTAGGGGGTGTACAGGAAGCAGCTGATCAATGATTCTCTCTCATCATTGATGTTTCTATCTCTCCCTTCCTCTCTGAAATCAATAAAAAATATATATTTTTTAAAATTTAACTGGTGGGATATGTAGAAAATATAGTTTATTGTCTTTGAGGTGGACCCTTTTGAAGAGTATCACATTTGGGGGCTGGGAGGTATTAATCAAAAGATGGCATAGGTTTCAAAAAGTGAGAAAATATTTTTCTAAAGGCATTAATTCATTAATTCATTCCCTTGCTCATTCAGAATTTATCAACTGCTTCCTGGAGGCCCAAATGTGTAGCTGGCACTGTGAAAGGTGTAAAACAAATAGACTCAGCCATTCCTGTAAAACTCCTGCGCAGGAGTCCATGATGGCAGAATGTTTACGCTGGAAGGAAATGCCATTGTCCTAATCCTGACAAACACAATTGGTAATTTGGAGGCAGTTAGGATGCTCTGAATCACCTTGGGATAGACAAGGACCAAAGCTTAAAGCCAGACAAGCATAATTCCTAATTTACCTCCAATCCCTTCAAGGCAAGCTCCCTTACTCTTTTCCCCTCCACACTCTGGTGGAGGGGGAGAAATCAAGCCCTGTGGCTTGTGGATTTCTCCTGGCAATTAGGAAAGGTTTCTTCACCAGAGGGGAATTCTTCAGGCTTTACACTTAGGCTGAGGGAAAATAGCATTGAAAATGAACCAGCTCTTCCATAAGGACTTTGCAATCATACTATCTTTAGAAGGGGAAAGGAAGAGAAAAGGAGTGCAAAGCAGAAGAGACCAGATGCCACTCCACCAGAGCCACCCTCGTGTCTGAGAAGCCAGAGGTCAACATGGAGAACAGTGACCACTACCCTGAGGCTCAGGAGAGGAAAGGACAACCAAGGGCAAAGCATGGCTATGCCCTATGTGCTTAATACATGACCTCCTTTAGCCCTCACAAGTAGCTTGCCAGGAAGGCGCTAACAGTGCCTATTTCACAGATGAGGATCTAAAGCTCAGTGAATATAAGGCTCTTGCCCTAAGTCATACAGCTAGTGGGCAGCAGAGCCAGGAGTTAAATCCAGGTGTATCTGAGGTCAGCACTCATGGGTTTTCCCCTACACCATACACACTCCACTCTAGGCTCAAAGCGCCAGAGAAAAGTGTACGTATGTAAGCCCCCGGCCAGCTGCGGGACAAATACTCCTTTAACAGCTCCTGCCTGGCCAGACTCTCTAGGAATCCGTCAGAGTACTTTTCAAATATAGTTTTCCCCTTTCTTTCACTCACCCAAATTCTTTATAGTATTTTTATAATAGCAACCATGGTTTATATTTGAAAGTGAGTATACTTTGCTATCTGAAGTGTTTATTGGGGACAATGCTATGTAAATCCTAACGTTGTGATGAATAAAATGAGATAACCATGTATAAAAATATTGCAAAACAAAATAATTTTTGAAGAGATTTTTCGTCTATTTTTATCATTCTGAGGCAAAACTATACTATGTTCTGACTATTTATACAGGTACTTCCTTACATTTTTCTATTTTTTCCCCCATCCTGTCATTCTTTCCCCCGGTAATCTCTAATATAGCTAAGGAAGAGGAAACAAGAAGTGGTACCACCTGCGCTTACTAATTATAGTGCTAGGCCTGGGTACTTGGTTAGAATGCTGATTATCCCCCAAGCAGCTACCCCTACCTCTTCCTTAGAACTGGCAACAATTTAAATTCAAATGTCTTCATGACAGGCGGTTTTATTTTATGTGGCACACCAAAGGAGTGAGTTGGTTTGGGTGTGTTTGGTTTGGGCCTTTTTTTCTCCCTTTTCAATTTTGGTAGAAGGTGGTGCTTCAGAAAAGTATGTTCAGTTGGCCTATACCTTTGGAAAACTTTCTGGAGTTGTTCTCCCCATATGCCACAAGCCTGAACCCAGCAGACACCAGCTCCAAGAAAAAGCAGAGTGTTCTATCTCTGTGACTGATTTCATTCAGGGATTTTCCTTTTGAGTCTGCCAAGAAGTTCCAGATGTGATGCGTTGGTTTTCTGGATGCGAGTTACCTGTCCGTTGGAAGCAGCAGGAGACCCCTGGTTTGGGCCACCCACAACTGACAGATGGCAGTGACTTTGGTCACTGATGATGTTGGCAGGATTCAACTCAGCTGAGAAGAGAGAAAGAAATCATAATGCCCCTTAACGATTTCCTTTGCTCCGCCCAGTCATTTTCCTAAAGAAAAGAAGATTTAAGAAGACTCCAGCACCACATATGCCACATTCACATCTGGATGAGGCCTTGAGGAAATCTCCCTGGAAACAGAAAAGAAAAAGAAAACCCCTCTAGGTAATGGTCACTCCCTCACTGCAGAACCCAGCATGGTTGAGTGTGGGGGAGGGGGCAGCTCTTGGTTTGTGAGCATAGCCAGCTGCAATCTGGCTGGTTCAGTATAAAAATTAAAAATAATTTGCATTCACCTGGACATTTTCGTTTTAGATTAATTTACAGTTATCTAAAAAAATAAAAGGTGCCTATCCTATATAATAAAGAGGTAATATGCAAATTGACCCTCACGCCCTCACACAAGATGGCCGCCCCCATGTGGTCAAAGATGGCCACCACAAGATGGCCTGCAGGGGAGGGCAGTTGGGGGCGACTAGTCCTACAGATGAGAGCAGTTAAGGGGTGACCAGGCCAGCAGGGGAGGGCAGTTAGTGGCGACCAGGCCAGCAGGGAAGGGCAGTTAAGGGGCAACTAGGCTGGCAGGGGAGGGCTGTTGGGGGCAATCGGGCCTGCAGGGGAGCAGTTAGGTGTCGATTAGGCTGGCATGGGAGTGGTTAGGGGTGATCAGGCTGGCAGGCAGACGAGCAGTTGGGAGCCAGCAGTCCCGGATTGTGAGAGGGATGTCCAACTGCTGGTTTAAGCCCGATCCCACAGGGCCCAATCCCAGATTGGAGAGGGTGCAGGCTGAGCTGAGGGACCCCCCCTCCAGTGCATGAATTTCATGCACCGGGCCTCTAGTTATATACATAAAAGTATTAGTGAAAGACTATGAATGCATAGTAAAATTTTAATATACATGACTTTTTCCATGAAACAAAGTTTGGGGAAAGTCTGTATTCTGGATTTAGATTCCTTCAAGAAAAACAATAATTTGAGGTATCCCAAAGGAGCATGTCTGATTAGGACCATGGCCTATGAGAAGGCCAAGTTCTAATAGTAGGCTTTAATATAATAATTTTTTAAGGTTCTTCAATTAAAGGGTGCATTAGCACACCTTTACATGTTTTAGTGCATATATATATATATATGTGTGTGTGTGTGTGTGTGTGTGTGTGTGTGTGTGTGTTTCCTGTTTTCTAGTTGGAAAATATATTTTATCTTCATATAGTGGAATTAACTAATTCACAGGCTTTGGAGTCTTAAAGACCCAAGTTCAAATACAATACTGACCTTTCACAAATGACTCAACATCTCAAAGCCTCAGTTTCCTCATTAATGGAATAGAATCAAAGCTATTTCACAGAGTTGTGAGAATTCTGTGAGATCGTGTATAACTAACATTTAACACAGTTCCTGTTTGATGGTAAACAGTGATTGGTAGTTATGAATACAATCATAGCTATCCCCTTTTTGATTCCCATTGCCTCCACTCCAGCCCACTGTTCATATCACTAACAATCTAACTCCATGTGGGTTTCATGGGCAACGTAGTGAATGGCTAAGAGCATGGACTCTGAGGTCCCACGGCCTGGGCTTAACTCCAGTCTCCCCTGTTACTGGCCTTTTGACCTAGGGCAGGTTACTTCACCTCTGTGCTTCAATTTCTTCACCTTCAAAACAGGGATGATAGTAGTAGCTAATTCCTAAAGTTATTGTGGGGATAAAATAAGTTAACATATGTAAAACAATGCCCAGCTGCAGTAAACTCTCAGTAACTATTAGCCATTATTATTATTTTGATCTCTATTAATACAATGGAATCATAAATTCCTGAAGTCAAGTTGCTGGACTGTAATGTCCATAAAGTCTGCTCTCTGTATCCCCAACCACTTAGCACATTATCTGGCACAGAGTGGGGCCCCAGTAAATGCTGACTTTAACCATCGTTTATGTAGACTCTCAGTGGCTTTCTAACTGCTCTTTCACTCTGTGATAGCTCCCCTCAAGTCCATCCGAACCAGCAACCCAGGTCTCTCCAATCCTGTCCCATGTAATCTCCCATTGCTCCCCTAAACATAATGTCCAGCAAACATTGTTGATGTCCTCCACCAGCCATGCACTGCAGGGAGGGGAGCCCTCAGCCCTGGCCGTAGCGAGGAATCAATATTCCTTTAGGTAAATCAGGGTGTTCTCATTCCTCTTGCCAATGACTGTGGAGGTATGGGCCTACAATGGAATTTTGACCAGCTACATGAGAGAGCAAGCCTTGGAAGAGGGGAGAAGTATCTGAGAAAGATTGCCCTCAATGGTAAAGACAGACAGATAGGAAGAGTCTGTCTCCTCCCATAGATAAGTGGCATTTGCATGAGAAGCCTGGAGTTGCTGCAGCAGTCTTGCATCCACCAGGGGCCTAAGCCAAAGCTCTGAGGATGGCTGATGATGCACTGATCTGCTGAGCTAATCAACCCTGCACCCCCCGTAGCTATAGCACTCAGAGTTTTCTGTTACTGTAGCCCTAAGGAGCCTAAGAAATCCCACTCCCCAAATAAAGGCCCAAAATAGAACTCCTCCAAAAGCACTTATATCACATATACAGCTCATTGAATTTTCACAAACTAAATATACTTGTGTAACAGCATTGAAGTAAAATTCAACGTCATTAATAGTTCAATAAAGAAATAAAAATTAAAACGTTTTTTAACCTGACCAATAGGCAAAGATGAACGATTACTACTTTTTCTTAACTTGGATGTAGAAAGTATACTCTCATATACTTTTGGTGAGAGTGTAATTTGGCAATATATATCAAAATTTTAAATATGTTTACCTGATGATCCAGTGCTACAACTTCTAGGAATTTATCCTAAGGAAATAAACAGATGTACAAAGAGACATATCAATCATCATTCCTGGAGTTTCACAGCAAATATCTGCAAATAATTCAGGTAGCCATCAAAAGAGAATTGATTAAATAATTTTTGTGTATCTTTAAAAAGATGAGATCTTTTTGAATTGACATGGAACATTCACCATGATATACTGTTCAATAAAATCATCATGTCGTCAAATACTAACTATGGTCGGTCTGAGCCCATTTATAGTGGTTATCTCGGGGGGATAAACGTGTGGGCAACATCTACTCTGAGCACAATTGTAGTGTTTAATTTTGTGAATCAGTGGGCACATGTTACTATTTTCATCAGAAGTCACGCTGAAAGAGCTGAGAACAAATACCCTGCAGGGTGTTGGATGGGTCCCCCACCCCAGCCTTCCCCTCCTGACTCCCATCTGCTGCAGGTAAGGCTGTGGTTCTCACCCAGTTGTCCCTGTACCACTGGCCAGATACAGACATCATCTATGTAGGACACATAGCAACCAGAAAGAATTCACTGTAAGGATTAAAAACAATTATGTTAATGGAAACTTTTATATTTTTAACTTACCATTAGAGGAATAATTTTTAAATTGCTATAAGGATTCCAACTTCATGACATTCTGAAAAAGGCAAAACTATGGAGACAGTGGTTGTGGGGAGTTAGGGTGGGGGGGGATGACTAGGCCTGGCACAAAGGATTTTCAGGGCAGTGAAACAATGGTGGAGGCATGTCATTGTTCAAACCTCTAAACCAGGGGTGGGCAAACTTTTTGACTCGAGGGCCACAATGGGTTCTTAAACTGGACCGGAGGGCCGGAACAAAAGCATGGATGGAGTGTTTGTGTGAACTAATATAAATTCAAAGTAAACATCATTACATAAAAGGGTACGGTCTTTTTTTTTTATTTCAATAGTTTTATTCATTTCAAACATTTTAACAAGAAGAATGTAAACACTAATTATTATAATTTGAAACTTCAAAAAATGGAGGAATCATAGCACAAATACATACCTTATATTGAAGATGGCAAAGGCAAAATAAAATTGCCTAACAAAGGAAAGGTACAAAAGCCTTTCAAATTAAACTTAAATATAATAAAATAATTTAAAACTAAAACAAATAGAAAAGAACAAAATGTGTAAACAGTAAATTAAACATTTTCTTTAGTGCAACTTCCAAATTATGCCCGGGACGTAGATGTAGATGGCAATGTAGACTGGGTTGAAAGGTTTTTGGTCTTTAAAACATCAACTTCAGTGGGAACAGTGTTGTTGGTCTCCTTTTTAGCTAATGCTCTGATACTGTGCTCTCCAGGGGCGTGTCTCCCTACATCACCACGATAACGTGTCTACGCATTCCCAGGGTGATGTCGGGGGACGCGTCCGGGGGCATTACAAGGAGCCTCTGGAAGATTGAGAGGTTGTTCCTTCTAAGGAATGGGCGGATATAAATCCACCCACTCAGAAGAAGGAGCTGCGGCCGTGTTTCCCGATGTTGCCATGTTAACACTGCTGCTGGTGAAGGAGCGGAGGGGAGAGCAAGAGAACCCTCCGCTCTTTCGGCTCCGCGGGCCAGATAGAACAGCCGAACGGGCCGGATCCGGCCCGCGGGCCATAGTTTGCCCACGGCTGCTCTAGAATGTGCAACAACCAGAGTGAGCCCTGAAGTGAAGTCTGGACTTTGCCTGACAAGGATGCATCAGTGTACGTTCATCAATGGTAACAAATGTGTCACTGGTGGGGGGTGTTGAGAGAAGGTTGTACTGTGTAGAGATAAGACACTGATGGGAACTCTGTCATTTTACTCAATTTTGCTGTGAACCTTAAACTGCTCTAAAACATAAAGCCTTTTTTTTTTTTTAATTCCCTGGGATCTTCTTGGGAAATGTCTTTTATTTCTCTCATTGGGAGAAAAATTAACTGGTGTGAGCTAAAATTAGAAAGGTTTAAATTGCTGGCTTTCTAGGTAGCCTGTTTCTGAATACCCACTGACCAGAGCAGCCTAAACAAGGCCCATTCTTCGAATACCTAGAACATTTATCTGCCCGAGGATGTTTTGTGCTTAGAGATGAGTTTTCACCTGAAGCATTTGCAGGCATAGATGAAATCAAATAGAGATGGTTTCAATCACTTGCGATGCTTAAAATATTTATAATCCTTTCTATAGCCAAAGGCAGCCAGGCTAATTATTTACCAAGCAAGTGGAAATGACTTCCCCAGGGAAATGGCAGAACTTATACATGAATTGGGAGAAAGATTGGTAGTTAGTTTGAGTTCAGGGACTCTCCAAAGCATCTTTGAGTGGATCCATTTTAGCCTCACATAAGAATGGGACTGTTGTGCTACCAATGACACATTTGCTACTGTAAAAATCAAAGGGTGCTGGGATGGCTTCTGCAACTACTAGTCCTCTCGTTCATTTCGAGTATCTCTAAAGAGCTGGAGCGAGACAAATCTATGCTCTCTGGGGCTACAAGGTAAGAGCCTCTAGATTCCAGGAGAGAGATTTAATGGAGAGGGGAGATTATCAGGGTTCCACAAAGGGCTTTAAATTTCCTAGCTGAAGAGCTTTTTATTGGTAATGACGGTGATTTTATGGGTGGTGCTAATTAGAAGGCCAATTAAGGTTTGTTTTAATTTTTTCAGACAACACAGTAGCATCTAGACTTGAAATTGATGCTTCCTGTCATCTCCCCCCTCCAACAGTAATAGTTTAATTATATTCTTCCAGATGTTTTTCTATGCCATACATAAGTGTTTATTGGTATTGGCTATATTTTTAGATATCACATTCAAAATTTTGTTGGTCATTCCAAGTTCTTCTTGAAATGTTCATTTAATGACAGAGAGGTTTGGAAACTTGGTGGAAAGACCAACAGCCTGGACTAAGTTTGCCCAACAAGTGACTGTCTAATGTTGAAATTTCTGATCTCCACCTCACATCAGTAATGATAACGCTTCCTAAACACTGCCAGCTGTGTTTTCTAAGTGTGAAAAAACTAACCTGTAAGGATTTTTCAAGCCAGAAACCTAGAAGTTATCCTTAACAATATCCTATCCCTCACTACAGAGTTTGATTATCCACAACTATGTCCAACCAATTTGATATCCTTCCTTGATCATGTCTCTCCATCTTCATCATCACTACCTTGGTCCAAGTCATTGAAACCCCCCATCTGAACTGCAGCACAGCAGGCTCCTTGTGATCCTGCCCTCTTTTCATCTATTCCCCACAAAACAGCTGGAGTGGTCACATAATCCTATCATCCACTTATCAAAGGCTTGGCATTGGATATACAACAAAATCCTCACAAGATGTTGCCATCAGTTCTTACACGATACTCCTTTGCCTCCCTGTCTGGTCTCAGCCACTCTCATTTCTCAGGCTCAAAACACTCTCAATTCCTGAAGTGCCCATGTTCCCTCCTGGCTCAGAGAGGGGGGCCCTGCTATTCTCTCTGCCTGGGATCTTCTTCCTCAACCTCCCTACTTCATCTGGTTATTCAGTCTTCACAAACCAGCTCAAACACCACTTGGTCAAGATAATTTTTTACTGTACGTCTGTGTGATTGTTTGGTAAATGTCTCTGTTGCCCAGTAGACTGTAGACCACATGCAGCCAGGGCTGTTTTAGTACCTGGTTTCCCCAGAAACTAACGAAGTGCCTGCCATGTGGCTGGAACTGGAATATTTGCTGAGTCAATTTACTTCCCAGTGAAGGAGCTTAATTTGCTCACAATTAAAAGACTATTTCAAGTGAAGCTGCTGGACCTTGTTTTCTGGTAAAAGAGCCAAAAGCAGGAGTTTTCTCTGTCCTTCAGAGACCACCCATGCACCAACCCACCCACCTCCTATGTTCAGCTCCAGGTTGTTCTATGTTCAACCTTTCTAATGCCGCGACCCTTTAATACAGTTCCTCATGTTGTGGTGACCCCCAACCATAAAATTATTTTCGTTGCTACTCCATAACTGTAATTTTGCTACTGTTAATGAATCATAATGTAAATATCTGTGTTTTCGATGGTCTTAGGCTCTACAGAAGCGGTTCTCAACCTGTGGGAACCCACAGGTTGAGAACCACTAGCAGGGTCGCCTAAGACCATCGGAAAACACAGATATTTACATTACAATTCATAACAGTAGCAAAATTACAGTTATGAAGTAGCAACGAAAATAATTTTATGGTTGGGGGTCACCACAACATGAGGAACTGTTTTAAAGGGTCGTGGCATTAGAAAGGTTGAGAACCACTGAGCTAGACCATGCATGCTTGGATAAGCAGAGATGACATTACACATATGGATAGCAATACCAAATCTCCCCCTTTTCAAGGTGAAAAGATGATTTTTCAAAGGTTTCAATTAATTGATTTTTTCATCGTGTTTTTAGCTGGGGAAATAAACCAAAAAGCCATCCATAATTACTTTTTCATCCTTTGGCGCCCTCTTTTGACAGTAAACTCAATTGCAGTAAAATTATACCAAGTTTTCTAACTAAGAGGAAGGTATTTCCAAGTATTGCTACCAGTATAGATTCTAGGTGAATTTACAGTCTTTGAGAAAATCTGATAACTCTTTCATGAAAAGCTGCATTTATGGATTTAGGCTACACAAACATTTTTTGTCACATCTCACGCTTCTGCACTAGGCCAATGTTAGAACTCTGAATAAAATTGTGATAGAATTTCCAAGTCTTTTAAATAGCAGTAAGAAAGAATCATCTTTGTTCCTGAAGAAAATACACTCTACACAGAGCAGCCAGATTATCTTTTTTTTTTCTTGCCTGAGCAAAAAACAGACTTATACTGGAAACAAGGACAAAAGCAATATTAAAATATAACACTTAAAAATAAAATAAAATATAACACTTATTTAAATATTTCCATATTTGAAATTATTGTAGCTCAAAAATAATGTTAGTTCTTTTCCAAACATATGACCCACTTTTCATGTAAAAATGGATAAATCAGTGTAAAAGGATATCTCAATTTTGTATATGATTTTAATCAGAAGCACAATTATTGGGTTATAAACATTTTTTAAAGTATTGAAAATTGAAACAAACAAAAATATGATAAAATTCCCTGAAATAAATTAATTGTATGTGTTTGTTTTTCAGAATTTTTAGGAGACACATGTAGAACAGAACCTAAGAACCTTAAAGTTGGCCACTTTAAATTCTTCAGTGGTGAGTCAAGAGAACTCTCCCATTTTTTCCTGTGAAGTAGCCAGTGGAGATAAACGAAAGGATGATGAATCACTATATTAGAATCTACAGCTCAGTTCTGTGTATCAGAAGTACAGTTGGATGCCGAGGCAGTATCTGGAAGGCAAGAATCCTAAGAGAAAGCATTGGCTGCCAAGTCAGCCAAACCTGGTATCATCTTGAGTCTGTCATTCCTTTGTAGTTTGACTTTTTGCAAATACTTTGACTCCTCTCATTCTCAGTTTTCTGATCTGTGCACTGGAGAGAGAGAGTAACGTGCTGATAGCTGTTGTAAGGATTAAATGAAACAACGTATGTCACGTGTCTAGCACAGCACTACCCAGTGGAATTATAATGCAAGCCATGTGTCACTTTAAACTGTCTAGCAGCCATGCAAAAACGGTAAGAAGAAACAAGTGAGTGTCATTTTAATATTAAATTTTATCTAATCCAATATATATCAGATATTATCATTGCAACATGTAATCATTATAAAAAAATTTTAGTAAGGTATTTTACCCTCTTTTTTTCATGTGAAATCATAGAAATTTAGTGTGTATTTTATACCAACCACACATCTCAGTTCAGACACTAAATTGTTAACAATTAATGTGAAATGTGGGTCTACAAAGCAATAAACTTGTCTTTAATGAAAAATTACTTTACTCTCCTTTGTTTTTTTTTAAATATATTTTTATTGATTTCAGAGAGGAAGGGAGAGGGAGAGATAAAGACATCAATGATGAGAGAGAATCATTGATTGGCTGCCTCCTGCACACCCCATGGTGGGGATCAAGCCCCCCACCTGGGCATGTACCCTGACCTGGAATCGAACCGTGACCTCCTGGTTCATAGGTCAGTGCTCAACCACTGAGCCATGCCGGTCAGGTGACAATGCTTCAGTTTTTAAAGTTAAGTAAAATTTGAGAGTCAGTACCATAATCTGTCTGGTCACAGTTCAAGTGCTCACTCTCCCTGCAAGGCTAGTAAGTAGCTAACTGTGATAGTTAATTTATGTGTCAACTTGACTGCCACTGGGTGTCCAGATTGAACACTGTTTCTGGGTGTGTCTGTGAGGATGCTTCTGGAAAAGGTGAGCATTTGAACTGGTGTCCTCAATAAAGTAGGTGGCCCTCCCCAGTGCAGATGGATATCATCCAACCGGTTGAGGGCTGGAATCAAACAAAAGTCAGGAGGAGAAATCCACACCTTTTTCCTGCCTCACTTCTGGAAAGGACATGTCATCTCATTGTCTCGGTCCTTAGACTGGAATTTACCCTATCGGCTTCCCTGGTTCTCAGGCCTTTTGACTCGGAGTGAGCTACACCACCAACTTCCTGGGTGTAAGTTTATAGGTGGCAGATCTTGGGACTTCTCAGTCTCCACAAACATGTAAGCCAATTCCCTCATAATAAATCCTCAGATATATTATTTCTCTGGAGAACTCTAACATACCAACATATTGGGCAGCACAAGTCTAATACATTCCCAGCCTATAGCAGTTTCTGAAAAATTCTAGTTCTAGTATCATCTCTATCCTGGTTCTGCCACCAACTAAGTGACCTTGATCACATCATTGACCTCTCTGGACTTCACTTTCCTCATCTGTAAAATAAGAGTGTTGAACTACATGATCTTTGAGATCCCTTCTAATCTATAATTTTATATTTTTAAACTCTCCTCCCACACTCCTTAGTTTTCCCAGACTTCCAGAAAGGAAAGCAGGAACTCTGTTTATTCCTATACCATCAGTGCTGTCCTACAATTGCATATGAAGCATCAACTCTGCGAAGACCTGAAGACACAAAGACAACTATGAGACTGGCCAGCTTACAGTTGAATGATGTAATTCACTATAACACATCAAGAGCAAGCTGTGTTCACGCTATGAATAACCACTGCGGGAACACAGAGGACAGTGCAATAGTTTCACTGAGTTCACAGAATGATTGTTTTAGTTTGTCAAATTCAGTGAAAAAACACTTTAACCATGCGTTTGGCACCCACATACTAGTGTATTGGATTTTTTTTCTCATTTTGAACCTATGTTCTAAGGTTTCATGTGGCCATTGGATAAGTAGCTGAGGAAAATATACATATTCTAGAGGCCCAATGAATGAAGATTCATGCAAGAATGGGCCTTCCTACACCTGGCTGCCAGCACCACCTTCGCTCCAGCTGAAGCCGCCTTTTCACTCCAGCCCGAGACGCCTTTCCGCCTTCCCACGCTGCCCAGAGGCCCTGAGCAGCTGGGGCAGTGCAGAACGCCTGCATCATCGCCATGGCAACAATGCAAGCGTCCCGCCCCTCCCCCGGCAGCTCGGTGCCTGCATATGCAAATTAACCCGCCATCTTTGTTGGGTTAATTTGCATACTAACTCCTGGTTGGCTGGTGGGTGTCATGAAGGTATGGTCAATTTGCATGTTACTCTTTTATTAGTGTAGATATACATCCTTTTATGAAACATGCTTTATCTATTCTATTCTAGCAGGTCTAGGAGCTGTGTGTCCCGATCTGCTCACCAAGACCTTCCTGAGAATAGCAAGTCCTCTTGCCAACATTTGCCAAGCAGGTACCAACCAGTGAGTTGAAAGTTTGCATAAAGCAATTTCCAGCTTAGGCAAAGCGTTCAGAGCCCCCGATGGCCTAGTCAGCAGTATCTCTTCCAACTCACCTGGTCTAAATGCTGAGCATGGTCCAGAAAATAATCCATTTCAGCCTCAGCTGCTGAGACTTACAATTCACCTCTTTGCAATTTAGAACACATGCTGGTTCCATTTGCTAATGGTGGCCACAGCCCTGTCTCTCCACATTCTATCATTGAAGGACAAAGAGGTAGCTATACATTTCACTGAACCCTGATGTGTAAAGCCATTTAGTGTTTCTTAGGACTCTGAAGCATTTATTTCTGCCCCACATAGATGCTATTCTCTGCAATGAAATAGGAAGACTTATCAAAAATCGTTTCATGATCTAGCTGGTAAAAACATAAAAATGATTAAAACAGAGGCAAAGAATCCACATGTTGCTGTTACCTTAATGATTAAAAACATGCCGCTCATTAATTTAATCTGACTGTGGGCCCTTTTTGTGTGTACGGCATTATATAATGTCGTACTACAGCTAAAAGGACTTGTCCCATGCCAAGTCTGGCTCCCCATTTCTTCTATTACTGAGAAGTCATTGGTACAATCCAAAATGATTAAAGCCATAGAGGTTGAATCGCAGACAAAGAGCTTCAGGCAGCACCAGGGATGGGAAAATAAAACTTCAGCTGAGTACAGGACTCAAGGGACTAATGATCAAAACAGTCAACTTTTTTTAGAAGCTGGAAAATTCAACTTTCTAGTTTACAACATGGCAGAAAAAAAATAACTGACATAGTTTATTAATATACTAATGCTTTTTCTGTGGGAGGAGTTCCTCCGGGGTCCCTAAAAGATAATCCTTAAAATTATTGTACACCAAATGTCAGAAGCATAAGAAAATTAATGAAACAAAGATTCCTGGGTCCAGTTCTCTTTGTCCATAACAACTCGTATGAAACTGGAGACATTTTTTTAATTTGATTATTGGGATGATTATTAGCAAACTAGCATCTAAAACATTTAATCAGAAAACACAACAGACTCAAATTAACATCCCACAAAATTAGAGAAAACATTTTTTTAATTCTTCAAATTACCTCTACGTACTTAAGCTATGAAAAAAGACATTTTTCCCATTATAATGATTCCTTTGCACAAATCAATGCAAATAATTCAAACCTTCATTATTACTCAAAAAGTAAAGAATGTCTTTTCTATTGGTAATATCCTGCATCTCAGTTTTAAATTCCATCTGAAGTCACAACTCAGGGTTGAGACTTGTTCTTTTTTCCTCTTAAGTTATAGCTAATATATTAAAGCAAAATATACCCTTAGGTGATGTTAGGTAGCCTACAGAGGAGACTCCTCCCCCTGCTGTTACACATCTTTCACACTCCATCCATTCCCAAGGGACCCTCTTGATCTAGCTCCTGATAAAGATCAGTTGAATGAGGGGCACAATTCTTAGGCTACTTGTCGGTGCTCATGTTGAAATAGATCATATTTCAAACAAATAGGAAATTTTATTCTGCTTTCCCCTATGAGACAGTCAGTTCTTTCAATGGAAAGATAATCATAACAAATGCTATATGAATTTCCCCCACTTAACTATACATGGGTTCTTCTTCAGTCAAAATAAGCTCATCTTCAGGGATAAAAATGAAGAAAATCTCTTAAACGGATGGTGTATAAAGCAGCCCACTTTGCCTGTGTGTTGATATGAGAGCAGTACTGTCTACAAAGACAAAGAGGATAACTAAATGGTGATGCCACAATTAGTAGTTTGGCAAAGTTGGCAATAGGATATAGATGCCTAAGAGTAATGTTTAAGGCAAAATCTTGGTATTTTTAAAATGAATTCTTTCATTTAAATTCCTCTTTGCAACCTGCTGTTTAACATGTTTTGCAATGCATTTATTATATCATGCTTCAATATTAGAACTTTTAGTTTGGGATTAACAGAAATAGTTCAGCTAATGAAAATAATGATTTTTTCATGCTGTACTACATGGTAATTTAAAGCATTTCAATTAAACAAACTGGCTCATTAGAGTTCCTTGATGATATAGTTCAGTTTGCTTTGATATGGTCAGAAATCCCAAGGATACTATTGGGATGCACCCTACCTCTCATATGAACACGCTAAGGAAAGTTACAACCCGCTAAACATTTTAGAGTATCCAAACGACCTACTTTAAAAACCTTTGAAGCCATTTTGTGGTGTGGACCCAGAATAAATTACCCTTGTTTAATAAGTAGCTTCCAATTTGTGTTCCCAAAGGCATCCAAGTTCTACTACTGAGATTAATTTTTTAAAGTCCATTTTTTTCTCCTCTTATATCTTACGATTATTTGAAAGCACATTGTTTATAACGTTTTTGTTGTTCTGTTACTCCTTTGTTTTTCATAGGATAGTCTTATAATGAATGTTATAATAAAAAAATTCACTGTTTTATATCATACTCCCTATCGATTCCCCCCAAAATATACTCACTTGGACATTTCTCTAGAAAACGAAAGATTAAGTGCACAGACTAAAGTGGTGAAAGTATCATTGAGAAACTCTTAAAATAAATTAAATGTTGTTATTTTAAGTTGAATATTCAAATGCCTTCAGGTAAACTGAAGGTTTAAAAAGAAAAGAAGTTCTGTCCATTTAACTGTGGTTAAAAACAGATTAAAAAATAAAAGTTTCAAGTTCTTAACATAAATGAGAAATGAGACTTTAACATTTTTTTATCAACAAAACAATTAGCCTATTGAATTTAAATACCTGTTAGTTTCATTTACATATTAGACAAACCAGTTATTGGATATAACAAATAACACAATAATCAACTGGCTGAATTTTCAACTAGTTCTTTTGTTGTTGTGTGCTACGGCAATAGAAAGTATAGATTTTGAGATTTCAATTCAAATCCAAGTTAACTTGTGAGAGAAATGCAGTTTTATATATGCAGGCTTGCTATTAATTACACTGTCTTTTATCTTGGTTGCAAAGACCATTCCTGTATTAGAGTAAGTAATGCCAGCTATTATAGCAGACCCCAAGATCTCAGTGGCTTCAGACAATAAAAATTTCTCTCAACACAATGTCCAATGTGGTCATTCCATCTTGTGACTTCAGAATAATTGGGATCTCAAAGTCCTTTTGGATCATATAATCTGAGGAAAGATATCAGAGAGAGTATGAAGAGTATTGCAGGAGTTTGGGGGGAAGGGAGCCTGGGCCTGGAAGTAATGTGCCTCACATGCACCCGCATTGCACTGGTCAGAACCCAGTTACATGGTCACAACTAAGTAGAGAAGAGGCTGGAGAACGTAGGCTAGTCGTCTGCCCAGGAGGTAACAAATGGATTTTGGTGGTCACACAGCAATTTTGCCACAAGTCTCCATAGCCTTAGCAGGAGCATGAGAGATTACCATATTTTTCTTTAAATTGTATAATAAATATAAACGCTATGTAATAACACTTAAAGAACTAGTCCAACTAAAAGGTATTGTGTAACCAAAAACAAATATGATGTTTAATTGTCTTTGTTTCAGGTGCCTCTTCAAGGCACATGGATTCTGTTGTGTGTTTTTTTTAATGAAATTTTCTGAATCTCTGAGTTCTGAAAGTACTTTTCTTTTCCACTCACCGGCCGGTGTGGCTCAGTGGTTGAACGTTAACCTGTGAACAAGGAGGTCACGGTTAGATTTCTGTTCAGGGCATATGCCCAGGTTATAGGCTCGATTCCCAGTAGGGGGCGAGCAGAAGGCAGCCAATCAATGATTCTCTCTCATCATTGATGTTTCTATTCTCCCTCCCTCTCACTTCCTCTCTGAAATCAATAAAAATGTATTTTTTAAAAATGGCAGACACAGTAACTTTACCTTAACTTAAATCCTGAAAGCTGGAGTGAATCAAATTAAATATCACCTGAATTCCACCACCACCACCCCACCACCCCCAGAACTGTGTGACCCAAACCAGTGTTTTGGAACATGCACCTCACAGACCAATTTGAAGCTGAAGCTGTGTGTGTGTGTGTGTGTGTGTGTGTGTGTGTGTGTGTGTGTGTGTTTTAAACTGTGTATTTTTTTAAAGCTCGAACCTAGACAAAACCTCAACAGTACATCCAAATAGTCGTTCAACTGATATTTCATTCGGTTTAACCAGAGGTCTGATTTCATGAGTCCTTGTTAATTACGAGGCTTTTCAAACTTCGTGCAATGACCTCTGATTTAAAGAAAATTCACCCATTTTATAACTAGTCTCCAAAGCAAAAATTAAGCAGAGTAGTTAGAGCCTCGGCCTGAGCACCAGGGGCTCACAGGTTTGATTCTGGTCAAGGGCACACACCTGGGTTGCAGGTCTGATCCCTGCCCCCAATCAGGGCATGTGTGGGAGACAACCAGTTGATGTGTCTCACTTCGAGTTTTCTCTTTCTTCCTTCCCTCTCCCTTCTATTCTCTCTAAAATCAATGGAAAAAAAATATCCTCATTCCTCAGGTGAGGATTTAAAAAAAAATTAAGCAGAATATTGAGGCAAGAAGCTAGAAAATTAGACAAAACTCCACAGTTTGATTTATATGTTCTTTTAACTATCACAGCCCCAGAGCAAGACAGCACATATGTGACAGGCAACGTAGAAAAGAGTAATTGACGAGACTGACCCTGCAGGGACTGGCCTAGAAAGAAAGAGAAAAGGATAGACTGGATGCTCCATCTTCACACAGTTTTGAGAGGTAGATATTTGTGAGTGATCTAATCCCTCAAGGACTTCACACATATTGCTCAACATTTCTATTTTGGTAACTCCTACTTTTTCAAATGGGGATTAAATGAAATTGCTTCAGCTTCATCTCTGGGCTGAGGTGCATTCGCAGTATCTTCTATGTGCTTTTACGTAGTTTTAATTATTTGTTCTTGAAAACTCTGAGGACTGGGAAAATGCTAATGTTGAAACAGATGGTGCTGCCGGAGCCCAAGCTCCTCCCCACAGGAGCTCAGTAGACATCTATCATGAAGCAGTTCTTGACTCACTACATACAGCAGGCACAGTGAGTGTATGGCGGCTGCAATACCCAGCTCACCTCCAAAATACACAGCTACATTTACCAATGAACATCTCCATCTGCGAATAGATCCATAGAGCCCAGACTTTTCTACAAATCCTTTCCAAGAATACTTTGGACAGTCCCCACTGACCTGTTGGCCACCACTAATCTATTTCCATTCCTGGGTTATCGCATAGAGTGAAGCATATTTAAACTGGGAAAGAAGACTTGAAGGAGAAAAAAACGATGTTGACTTCTTGTTTTGGTTTTCTGTGTCTAGAGACAGGAAAAGCGGGGGGCGGGGGGGGGGGCAAACAAACTATGATTAAAGCCAATTCCTGACCATCTGTGATAATGGAGAGGATGGCATAGTGGGAATGAATCGAATTAGCAAATCTCAAAAGCTTCTATTAAGAATGAAGACTTGAAAGAAAATGATGTCTAAATTAAAAACGTCACAAGAACACAAGAAGCTTAAGTTTCATTTGAAAACAAATAGAAAAAAGGATCCATGGTAGGTAATTATGGGCAAACCTACTCTTTTGTCAGAGCTTTTTAACAAGTCACTATGTCTGCAGATTTTCTTTTCACCTCCTCCCTTCACTGCATGTAGACTAGTAGGTGGGGTAATGTATCTGAAGAGGACAAGAAGCAAGAAGGAACAGAGCGACCAAGCTGGGAAACCACAGACGTGTTGATTGGTTCTTGAATAATCCATACCTGCAAGACTATGAAATTTCAGGATTTAAGTTAAGGTAAAGTTATTGTATATCAGTGCGAAGGAGAGAGAAAGGTTGAATAGCCATAAGGAAAGCCTACAGGAGAAAGCTAAAAAGATTTCAAAGAAAAAAAAAATCTATGCACTAGAAAAAAATGTATCTCCATGGCAATTTTGTTTCACTCTTGGATAAAAGACTCTGGGTAAGGATGCCCCTGGGCCACTACGACTGAGAGAAGCAGAAGGCCATAGTAGTGGACAGAATCTAAAGCCAGCATCTCTGGGTTCAAGCCCCATTCTGCAGCTTTCTGGCTTGGTGACCTTGGACAAGTTGCACAACTTCTCTGTGCCTCATTCTCTTCTCTACAAAGTGTGACTGATACTAGGGTCTGCCTCAGCATGTTCTGAAAAGGTTTAAGTGAGTTAACAAATCTAACATCAAGAACGGTTCTTGACACACATAGGTATTCTACTTGCATATTTGCTGTTATTCTTAATTGCTACAATTAGCTAAGATCAAATCTCAAAGGAATGATAGGTACTTTTTAAAACTAGTAGGATGTATTATTGAGTTTTGCTATCGTGTGTTTTAGATGCTTCAGGGAGTATACTAGTTTTCTATTGTTGCTGTAACAAATTTCCACAAATTTAGTGACTTAACAGAGATTTATTATTTTACAGTACTGGAGGTCAAAAGTCCAAAATGACTATCACTGGGCTAAAATCAAGTTGTTGGCCAACACTGCTCTCTTGCCTTTTTCGTTTCTAGCAGCTGCTCATATTCCTTAGCTGGTGGCCCCCTTCCATTGTCAAAGCCAGTAATGTTAGTGCACGCAGGCCCAGGGAAAGGCCCCAGAACGGAAAATCTACCTTCGCAAGCAGAGGGCAGGGAAAGATGGGAAAAAGAGTCTGGCCACTCCAGTCTGGTAATTAAGAGTTTATTAAGGGAAACTTACGTATGAGGCAGGCCCATCTTGGGCAGCTGCAAGACCAAGTAGGATCCCCATGCTGATTGGGATGCCAATGAATTTTAGGGTAAGGGGATTGTCATGGGTACTAGTATGTGAATGTTACCAGGTAGGGAAAATTACTTTACATGCTTGACCAGGTCAGGACAAGGGGCTGTTCCAGGAACCAGCACATAGTGGGAGGCAGGGGAGGGGGGCTGACTTATGTCAGAATGAACACTGATTATGACCAGCCTGTAGGGGGATTTGTGGTAAGCAACCTGCATTCTGGCCCAGCTCCAGCTTGCAGGGTCACATCGTGGAACAGTCTTTCCTCCATAAATATCCAATTCTGTCCTTTTCACATGACATTGCTCTGACACTGACTCTTCTGCCTCCTTCCACATTACAAGACCTTTGTGAATACTGACATTGGAATCCACCCTGATAATCCAGGAAACCTCCCCATTTTAGGGTCAGTTGATCTCAGAGAAAAACAAGTATCACATAATCATACTTCTCTGACTTAGCAACCTTAATTCCACCTGCACTATAATTCTTCTTTGCCATGGAACAAAACATATTCACTGGTTCCAGGGTTTAGGATGTAAACATTTTGTTGGGAAGAGGAAGACATTGCTCCACTTATCACAGTGGAAAAAAAAAAAAAGAGAATCTATCTAAAACACTAGAATGATTTATATATTCAGAAGAATTCTGGAATCAGCAGACAAGAGATTTGGGTTCAGAACTGCATTTGGGTGGGGCACTGGCTAGATAGATCAGTTGGTTAGAGCTTTGTCCCGATACAACAAGGTTGTAGGTTCCATCCCCAGTCAGTACACATACAAGAATCAACCAATGAATGCATAAACAAGTGGAACAACAAACTGATGTTTCTGTCTGTCTGTCTCTTTTTTTTTTTCCTTCTCTCTCTTCCTTCCTCTCCCTCCCTCTCTCACTCTTTAAAATCAATCAATAAAAAAAAAAATGTTAAAGACTGCATTGAGTTATTAGGTAGTTTTATGACCTTGATAAGTTTTCAGCCACTAGGACTCTCTGGACTTCTGAGCAATAAGGGTTATTGCAGTGTCAAAGTCTGCACCCCTATCTTGGTATTCACCTCAAAAAGAGTAATTTAGTAACAGGAACATAGAGCAGAGGAGCAGGAGATCATCACCACTAGTGGGGAAAAAAAACAACTCAAAATGCTTAAGCAACAGACAATGGCATGAACACTGTCTATCTGACTTGTGAAAAGCAGCACATCTCCAAGCTGGGGCTGACGGCTAATTTTGAGACAGCCTCTGGTTCCAACTGGGAAACAACAAAGATCTTGCTGCCCTTTCTGATCTAGTCTGTTTTGAGTTCTTGTAGAGAGTTACCCAGATGTTTTTAGCCAGTGCTATGCTGCTGCCTTCAGAAGTTTGTCATTTACAGAATCTTGGAAAGTGGAACAAGTGTCCCGTGCTCCTCTTCCAGGGGAGAAAAGCTGTGTCACAGCAAATCTGTTAGACGTTCAGCTGCTCCTCATCCCAGACCTCCAGGGTTGGCTGATGTTTCCAAACAAATTTAAGGCTTCTCTCTTCTCTTCGTTCCCCGAGGCTATCTATGAATAAGGGGTGGGTCTCAGAGCTGTGTGGTCCAGTAGGGATATTTTGGACTAATAAAATCCATTGTGCTTAGAAACTTACATTCATAGGAAACCAAAATAAAGCTCTTGGGTTGAATTAGCTTGTCTGTGCTAAAAACATCAGTGGAACATTAGGAAGGAGCCAAAGCCCTACTGAAGTGAGAGAGAGGTTGTGCCTAACAGATAGTGTTGAGCAGGAAGGTAACTAAGAGTCTGAGTGACTTACCTTTATTGTTGAAGGAATGACCTTGAAAATATCCTGAAGCCAGACACCAACAAAGGATGTCACATAGTTGTTCCTCATTCCTAAGCAAAACAAATCTTCTCCTCTATTCCTTTTATTTTTTTAAATAATTCTTTATTGTTGAACATATTACATATGTACCTTTTTTTCCTCCAGTGACCCCCTACAGTCCCCCTTCCAATCCCCCCCTCCAGCCCCAGGCCTTCAGCACCCTATTGTCTGTGTCCATGGGTTATGCATATAAACATACAAGGCCTTTGATTGATTACCTTCCACCCACCCACCCTCCCCCACCTTCCCTCTGAGATTCCAAACTCTGTTCCATGCTTTCATGTCTCTTGATCCACTCTGTTAATCAGTTAATTTTGTTACTTAGATTCCACATATGAGTGTGATCATGTGATACTTGTTTTTCTCTGACTGACTTATTTCACTTGGCATGATACTCTCCAGGTCCCTCCATGCTGTCTCAAAGGGTAAGAGATTCTTCTATTTTACTGCTGCATAGTATTCCACGGTGTAAATGTACCACAGCGTTTTTATCCACTCATGATGGGCACTTGGGCTATTTCCATGTCTTAGCTATTGTAAATTGTGCTGCTATGAACATAGGGGTGCATACATTCTTTCTGATTGGTGCTTCGGTTTTCTTAGGATATATTCCTAGAAGTGAGATCACTGGGTCAAATAGCAGTTCCATATTTAATTTTTTTGAGGAAACTCCATACTGTTTTCCATAATGGTTGCACCAGTCTGCATTCCCACCAGCAGTGCACTAGGGTTCCCTTTTCTCCACATCCTCACCAGCACTTGTCATTTGTTGATTTGTTGATGGTAGCCATTCTGACAGGTGTGAGATGGTACCTCACTGTTGTTTTGATTTGCATCTCTCGAGGTGATTAGTTACTTTGAGCATTTTTTCATGTCTCTTGGCCATCTGCATGTCCTCTTTGGAGAAGTGTCTATTTAAGTCCTTTGCCCATTTTTTAATTGAATTGTTTATCTTCCTTTTGTTAAGTTGTATGAGTTCCTTATATACTTTGGATATTAACCCTTTATCTGATATATCATTGTCAAATATGTTCTCCCATACAGTGAGAAATTTATAAGTTAATTTTTAGAGAGAGGAGAAGAGGGAGGGGGAGATAGAGAAAAACATCAATGTGAAAGCAAAACATCCATCGGCTGCCTCCTGCATACCCCCTAGCAGGGATGGAGCCCACAGCCTGGGCATACGCTGTGACTAGGAATAGAACTGGCAAATTTTCAATGCACAGGGCAATGTCCAATCAACTGAGCAACACTGACCAGAACTCCTCTATCTTTTCTTTATCAGAGTGGCTCATTAACAAAAACAATACAATAATTAAAAAAAAAAAAACACAAAACTTTTCCAGTGTTTTCTCTAAGTCTGTCATGTGGAAAGAAATCACATATTATATTTTAGATTTAATTTCCTAGGGTGTAAATATTTGGCTGTGCTAACAACAATACATCAAGCATATACATAGCAGGGCCAGTTGTGAATCTGTTTTAAATGGTTTTATTAGATGTGGCTCTTGGCCTGCAGGAGCAAGAAATCTGTTTTTATTTATTTGTTTTGCATACTAATATCTAGCGAATCCTTTCCTTTTCTCCTTTCATTTGGAAATATTTTTAGTTGAATTTTATATGACAGCTGCGTCTCTGTTAATGTATATATTTTTACTTAATGATGGAAAAAGTTGATTGATTAATCAGAATACTTGATTACTAGGTTGAATAGCTATTCCCATTTTTAATCACTAAGGTTCACTTAGCCAGAAAATCCTTTTAGCCTCAACTTTTGTTAATAGAATCATTTAAAAATATAGTGGTTGATGTCTTAGCTTGTTTGGCTCAGTGGACAGAGTGTTGGCCTGCGAACTGAAAGATCCCTGGTTCGATTCCGGTCAAGGGCACATGCCTGGGTTACAGGCTCAATCCCCAGTAGGAGGTGTACAGGAGGCAACCAATCAATGATTCTCTCTCATCATTGATGTTTCTATCTCTCTCTCCCTTTCCCTTCCTCTCTGAAATCAATAAAAATATATTTAAATATAATTTGTTTTCTGATTTGTTTTCTTAAATGGGAAGTATAACGCACTGAATTCAATGTGTTTTTTTTTCATGTGTTACTACAATGTGAAGGATCTCATAGGGTACACAAGTCAAGACTCTGGACATGATTAGACATTCAACAGTCATAGATTGAAGATTGAAATAGATATGTACTAACCTTAGATCTTGCCATTGTAGCTATCCCTTTTTATTAAATGATTGATATTGCATTGTTTTTCCTAAAAGCTCATTCCAAGTAATTTATGGTTTCATCTCATTGAGTTCCACTTAAATGAGATTTTAGTATAACATGTTCAGTTCTGTTAGGAATTATGAAATTTATGTGGGGCAAATGTCTTTAAAAGTTGAAAAATAAGATTGCTTAGAACTTAGTTTCTGCATGCCACCCAGGTCTGCCTGTTTTCAGTCAAACCTAATTCCAAGCATCTCTTTTTATGTCTAAGAACTTGGCTCTGATTGTGTCTTTGCTTTGGTGATACGCTGGTAGCTTTTTTCTGTTCAGAACTTGTAAAAAAAAAAAAAAAAAAAGTGGACCATCCCGATGAGCTCAGCTTCTGGGATGCCTCTCTGGGTCAAGCCTCTCTCTCTGAAGAGTTCTTCTGATCCTCAGGCCTGCTGTCTGAGGTTGGGTTTGGAGCAGGACTTAATTTTGCCTCATTTTAAATCATGTGCTCAATTACTTTCTCTCTCTCAGATAATGAAAAGCCACCAAAGAATAGCTTAATGCATAAGGAAAAACAAATTCAGAGGAATTATCCATCTGCTTACAAATAATAGGTTAGTGTATACGAGGTAGCTAATTCTACACAATATTAGGCACTCCTTCAATTAAAGCAAGAGAAATGAAAAGACCCCAGAATGTCTTTGTCATGCTTCAAAGCCTCCCCCACTCCAATTGCCTAGTTCTTTAGAAGGGGTATTTGTTCTCTCTTATAATCTAGAAATACATGTGCCTAATTGAAATAAGATGTACTCCTTAAATGATGAAAATAAAAAGTGATCAAAATAGATTTTTGTTATCCGTTGGGCATTGGGAGTTTAAATGCAAATGGCATGGCTTGCAGTGTGGGGAATTAATTATTGGTAATTGAAGTTGTAAGCTTAATTCCCTACTTGCTTCAATGAAAATGAATCTTTTTATTTAATATTAAAATAAGCATCACTAACCTCATGATCTAGGACAGCTCATGCATTTAGCTATTGAGCAATATTGAATGTTAAAAAGCTTTATCTTTTAAACACTGAACTGTGATTAAAACAAAACAAACCAAAAACATTGGAAGGTAGATATGTTAGCAAATAACACAATAGATGGTGTTGAGTACTCTTAATAGATCCTGTTCTTGTACACTGGTTATAATACATTGTGTATTATAATAAAAGCTAAACCATTTATATATTATCATATATTAATATAGATAATGTAATTAATTACATGCAATTAATTATAATAGTATATAATTATAAATAATTAACATTTGTTTATCATTGTTATAATTGGAAAGTGGCCAGAGGTGATCTCTGGAAATAGTATGTTATTCACTTGACCCAGTAAACCCCACAAAATCATGCAAATCAAGAAGTTCAAATCTTCGTGTTCACTTTTAGAACACTCATGAAACTGCCCAGGCCATCAAGGGTATGCATATTAGAAAAGCCACCAAGTATCTGAAGGATGTCACTTTAGAGAAGCAATGTGTGCCATTCCATCATCACATCATTACAATGGTGGAGCTGGTAGGTGTGGCCAGGCCAAACAGTGGGGCTGGATGCAGGGTCTGTGGCCCATAAAGAGTGCTGAATTTTGCTGCACGTGCTTAAAAATGCAGAGAGTCATGTTGAACTTAAGGGTTTAGATGAAGATTCTCTGGTCGTTGAGCACATCCAGGTGAACAGAGCTCTGGAGATGAGGTGCAGAACTTATAGAGCTCATGGGCAGACTAACCCACATGAGCTCCCTGAGATGAGTTTTACCAAAAAAGAGCAGATTGTTCCTAAATCAGAAGAGGTTGTATAGAAGAAAAAGATATCCCAGAAGAAACTGAAGAAACAAAAATTTATGGCCAGGAGTAAATTCAGCATGAAATAAATCCTAATAAAAGAAAAAAAAAAAAAACAAGAAAAGAAATAAATGTATTGTCATATTGAAACACAATGGCCATTTAAGCTGTTGAGCAAATAAATTTACTTCCTGATGTTTCTACTCTGAGGAGTTCTTTTCTTTCTTTGAGGAGGGAATGTTATGACCGAGCATGATGTGGGCACTAATCTGTCTCTAACCTGCCTCTGTCTCTGGGCCTAGGGTTTAAATGCATTTCTGGGCGTTGACACTCACTGTTACTTAGGTCTGGTACGTTTTCCCAAGCCCCCTAGATCTGCCCTTTACCTAATCAACATCTTCTACTCCGTTCAGATCTCAGCTCACCTGCTCTTCTGAGACTGGGGCAAGCCTTCCTCTTTTATATTCTTATCTCAGTTAATCATGATGTAATTACTTGTTTCACACTTGTCCTTCCTGCCAGGATATAGTTACTAGAAGGCAGAGACCGTGTCTGCCTTGTTCACAGCTACAGCTCCAGTAAGTTCAGAGCCTTGCACATAGTGAGAATAAAAAACACTTGTTTGTTTGTTTGTTTGTTTGTTTGTTTTTTAAATATATTTTTATTGATTTCAGAGAGAGGACGGGAGAAGGAGAGAGAGAAACATCAATGAAGAGAGAGAGTCATTAATCAGCTGCCTCCTGCACACCCCCTACTGGGGATGAAGCCTGCAACCCAGGCTTTCCCTGATGGGAATTGAACTATGACCTTCTGGATCATGGGTTGACTCTCAACCACTGAGCAACACCAGCCAAGTCAAAAACATGTTTGAAGGAAGGAAAGAAGAAAGGAAAGAAGGATGAATGTTAATTAAGGTCACTCTGAGAAACCCTTGGTAAAACTCCCATTTTATATTCCTGGAGTATCCATAATAGTTATTATACAATTAATAATTTCATTGTCTCAATTTTATGGGAAACAAATGGAATTAATATCTTCTGATTTTTTTATTTATTGTGCTTCATACTGAAGTCACAAGTGCACCTCCCCAAGAGACAACTTATCCATATTTCAATAATTAACACATGTAATTGTGTATTAAGAAAAACAAGGAAAAAATCTTGTTAAGCTTGCTTGCTGTTTAACGTGTTTATTGGGGGTAACTTGGACGTTGAACTTCCCTCGAATGAGAAAGAATAGATTGAGTTGCTCTCGAGGAAGCTTTCACATCTATCCCAGGAGAGGCAAGAAGCTATCTTGTGTTCTCTAAGTGACCGGCCACTCTGTGCATGAAGCCGGGACATGAGTTGTGGAAAAACCCCTCTGTGTCGGCTTTCAGAACCAAAATGTGGTTGCTGAGACTGTTCAAACTTTTGAAATTATTCTTCTCAAAAAACAGAGGACTTAAATGAACACTTGTTCAATCTAAATAGTGTTTCACATTGTCATGAATAGAGAATACGGGAGATTGTGCTAAACTTTCCACAGATATAACTTGACGAGCATAGCTCATCTCAGTCTGCTGTCGACATTTTATCTCAATATCCTGAAACTTCTGCCTCCTTGCATATTGTTAAAGGAGAAATAGTAAGTCTAAATGGTTTTTTGACTTAAGATGATAGACTGAACCACAAATCTAATTTTGCTCCTCTGCAAAATTCCACTAAAACTTGAGAAAAGAGATCTTGTCTAAAAGGCATAAACCCACATGAAAGAGAACACAAGAGCAATAAAATTTTACAATCTGGAAAGCAGATTGACAACTGGCAGCACCATATACCTCTGCAATTGGTATAAAGAAGGGGCTGAAATATCAAGGTGGCTACAAGGGGGTTGGGGAAAAGGTGTTTCACTGGCTTAGATCTCTATATCCCCACTCCCACTGCACATTGAGGAGCAACTGTCCTTTCCTCACCTGAATATAATAGTTCATTCTCAGGAGTAGGTATGGCAGAAGGCCTCTGAACTGTGGGACATCAGGTATAATTGAAGGTGTGTGTATTGTTATCAAACCAAACACAGAGAGACTGAGTGCCTAAATGCATATTGAATGCTGCTAAGTGCTAAAAAGGTTATCTCTTTTTTCTGACTTGGCTTCCAGAATACCAGCAAACTCACCATTTCCCTCTAGGCAAGAGACTAGAAGATTCTTTTCTGCTAAATGTAACCAACCTGGGAGGAAAGATTCAAAAATATTAACATTGGTGAGTCTTTTAGAACTGTTTTAAAGTGAAAATCTGCCTGTTAATTTTAGACAGAATTATCTGGTCTCATGAGCTGAATAGACTGGATAATATATAAACCACATAACCAGAAACCCAGTTAAATAGCCCTCTCAATATAAGACTTGTATTGGGGTTGACCAATAATGAATGGCTGTGGGTGTTCAGGGACAGCCTCCAGGCTCCACTGCTCCAAGTGGTGTGACTACCAGCTGTTTGAAACTGTGGCTCCAAAGGTCAGTGAAAACAGTCCATGACGAACGAGTAGATTCAACATTATTTCATTCACTGCTAGACCATTCTGAGGGATGGAGCAGCCAGGGCTCAGTAATTCCTTATAGAAATCTTTTATATTGGACACTGGAGTTTCTAAGATAAATACAATGCATTTTATTTATACATCTGTACCATGCTTCTTTCTGCAGGAGATCTTAAGGAAGATAAGATAAATAAAGTAAGCTTCCCCTCGAGAATTTCACCATCTTGGAAGGAAAACGTATGTCAAAACTATTACCATAATACAAAGTAAAAATATTACAATACAGATATCTCTAACAAAGTAAGGAACAATTAATACATGAAGGGAAGAAATGAAAGTATCACATTTGATTTGGGGATTGAAACATAAATTGCTTTCTGTGGCTTATTTTTGTTTGTATGCTTACGGTAGCTATGAAGTTAGGAGATTTTTTTTAAAAATGTTTTTTCCCTCTCCATTTGGTAGGGTATAGTAGTTAAGGATGAAAATTATGGCAGGGTATGAGATGCACAAAGGGAAAAAAGAGGAGAGAAGGGGAAAAAACTGGGAACCATTTTGGTGTTGGGGTAAGCTTGTTACCTTTGGAGTCTAGGGCAGGTAGAAGCAATGGTTTGAGAACCGGTGCAATGCTGAAAAGTGGGTATAGGGGATGGAGGATAGGCTGGGTATTGCAGTTGAATGGATGAGGCTTTAAGAATTTGTAAGTCCTTTGGAGATGAGAATAAATGAATACAAAGTCTAGACGAAGCAGAAAGTTCCTCAGGGTTCCTGGCAGTCCCTGTTCTGAGATCATGATGCTTGGGCCTATAACAGCTACAAGAATTATCAAGAAGAGTTTTGCTTTTTTATATTAAGGTGAATAAATATTGCTTAGATAGGTTATATTTGGGGTTGGAGTAAGGAAATATAAAAGTGGTGAAGCAGAACATACAAGTGTGTGTGGAGAATCTTAGCGGGTAAGGACTGTTTAATTTTTTTTTATTGTTGATAGTATTACAAATATCTCTCTCCCCCCCCCCCCATTGTTTTATTTGCAGTCCCTGGCACTGCACCTGGCACAAAGAGAACATTCAAATGAGTAAACAGGTGAGTGGATGATTGAGTAAATGAAGTAGCAAATATCAGAATTTGTGGGCTATTCTAAAGAATTCCAGGGATGTTACTAACCTAGGACATTGGAGTTTCAAAGATAAATACAATGAATTTTATTTAGGAATGATCATGGAGAGAATGTTCTGACATAGTTCAGTTTAACTAAATATTTGTCAGACACACACTCTGTGCCGCACCTGTACTTGGGGAGGAAACAAAGATGAGGCACAGTCCCCACCCTTATATAACTCACAATCCTGTCGGTGCATAGGGAGAAATAAGTACATTATGGCCATAATACAGGATGGAAGCTATCACATGGCAAGAAAGAACTAAAACTAAAGCATGAGAGAAAGAATTTGAAGGAGAACTCGTGTCTCGTGGAGTGGGAGAAGGGTAGAAGAGCCAGCGTTAGGGATGTGGTATTTAAAATGCGGCTTAAGGCACGGGTGGGATTTCCAAAGACAGAAGCATTTCAGGAAGAACGAATCGCATGGACAGCAGTACGGAGCTGGGAAATGTGTCATGTGCCCAGAGGGCAGGTTGTGACCTTCTTAGGAAGGCCTTGAATGCCAGGCTAAGGAATCTGTGTTTAACTGTAGGTACTGGAAATCTCTTAGTGTTTCTGAACGAGAGCATTTCATGGTCAAAGCAGTGTTTTAAAGATGCGTTTGTCAGAGATTTGTAGGACCTTGCTGCTCAAAGACTGGCTGAGACCCGGCAGCATGAACTTCACCTGGGAGCCTGTTAGAAACGTAGAATTTCAGCCCCTCTCCCCTCCCTGACTCACTGAACCTAAACCCTCGCAGGGGTCCTCAAACTTTTTAAACAGGGGGCCAGTTCACTGTCCCTCAGACCGTTGGAGGGCCGGACTATAGTTTAAAAAAAAACAAAACTATGAACAAATTCCTATGCGCACTGCGGGCCCAGGACGAGTTGGCTGCTAAGCAGGACAGGCAGCGGCACCCGGCGGGCCGGATAAATGTCCCCATCGGGCCGCATGTGGATCGTGGGCCGTAGTTTGAGCACGCCTGCCTCAGAGCAGCAAGAGCCCCCAGGGGATCTGTTCGCCCATTACACTCAGAGAAGCCCAGTGTAGAATAGATGGAAGAGGGACACTTGACTTGAGACCAGTTGGAGGACGAGGCCAAAGCGATGTGAACTGAGATGGCAGCAGTTGAGACAGGAAGGCTAATGAGGGTGGTCAGAAAGGGAGCGGCCACAGCGACACAGAGCTTTCAGGCCGGATGGTGACGGCATAGTTCTGCCTCACTCATTCTCCCAATAGATTAATCCTCTGCCCTGATTAAAGTCATTGGTTTTCTTTTTAAATGTATTTTTCTCCCTCCTGCCCCCCTCTTCTATTCATTAGCAAGCGCTGCTTCTTTCTGCTTGTGCTCACAGGCCACAAACAAATGGAAATTTTTCTCAAGCATTGCCCTTCAGGGTTGCAGATTGTAACTACTGCTGGGCCACATGCGAGTAGAGAAATCACATAATGAGATTATAAAGGAGAAAAGTGGAAATATCTTCTCTGGTAATTCAGGCTTTTCCTCCCTTCTGAGTTTAATACAAATCAAACAGGTGTGCACGCAAAGCCTGCAAGTGTGTCTCCATCGGCTTTTAAACATCAGCTTCCAGAAAACTCAGATCTCTCAGAAAGGGGGAAAAATAAACAGCTGAGCCGTGCGACTCATTTACACTTCAAATATACTTTGAATTGGTTAGTCCTCAATTAATCAAATAGCTGGTGTATCTCTAAAGTAGTATAAAGTGACACGCTGTGTGAAATCAATTTTTCTTTCCAAAATCATTAAATCCAGTAGCCTGTGACTACATCCCTGCGAATTCTGGTACCGGTCCTTTCATCCTCCATTAACTTGGGCATGCCTAACAGGCTGTCAAGAATAATTTCCCAGGATGTAAATAATTCAGAAATTAAAAATTAATAAATAATAACAGAGAACTACTGGGAAATAGGCTGGGTCAATTAGTGCGCTCTGCGTTCTGTTTCTTCACAGTGGGGAGAGGGGGGGTAGCCACATTCATTACTTGAATCTTTCCTTCGATGTTGAGGTCTGATTTACAGCTCTTCATTACTGGATCCAGTCAGACACAATTACCTCCATCACTATCTCAGTTCCTAACTTCAAAGAAGCAAACGTTTTCTTGTCTGCTTTTTTTCTCCTTGCAGCAGGCTCAGCTTGACATCCCTGGAATTTCTTCCACGCAGACTAATTAATAAGTCTTTGACTTACCATATTCACTCCTCTTCTTTGATGTGCTACCTTAGTCAATCATCCCACTTAATTAGAATTGCAAGGATAACTTTACTTATCTTGTGGCTAGATAGAAATTAAAATAACGGGATTTTAATTCTCTTTCGTATGGGGTTATGATATGGTGGAAGAAAAAGTTTCAATACAAACCTGATAGTGTATACTTTCTCTGTGGGAGTGGAGGAGCAATCTGCAAAATTCTTTTCCTCTTGCTGCAAAATAGTGAAGCTGTTGATCAAGCAATATGGAAATGCAGTGGATTTTTCTATAGCATCATTTCACCAAGTCCTTCACAGGAAAAAAGCTGTCTTGATTTGTATAAATAATTGGAACAAGGCACAGGTCACGTGGCAAAGGCAGTAGCTATGTTTTGAAGAAAAAAGTATCTCCAGAAAGTCAAGACTTGGATGTATTAACCCTTTTAACTCTTTCTACCCTTTTCTGTCAACCCATGCTATTTTCCATTTTGGTGAATTCTATAGTTTTATTAGACTTCTTCCAAAATATATCACAAGGAAATAAAAAAGGTTCTCCCTCGAACACAGCAAATTATCAATTAGTAAGCACAAGATGTGACAATGATGTACAAAACTGGTTAAGAAGGGAGAGCAGAAAGCAGCGTTTCATTTCTAGAAAACAATACTAAGGCCAATAGTTATTAAGCTTCCACTGAGTGCCAGCCTCAGTCACAAGCTTTACCTCTGTTATTTCTCCCAGCATATCTGTATTATTATCCCCATATTACAGACAAGGAGACAGTCTCAGCAAAGTTAACTTGCTTTCCTAAGGTCACTAAGGTACCACATGAGGACAAAGACATAGAAAAGGCATGAGTAGAAGGGTTTAAGCCTTTGAGTATAGCATTTATTTTATTTATTATTTATTTATTTATTTATTTATTTATTTATTTATATATCATTGCTTTTCAGACAGAGTGGAAGAGAGAGAGAGAAACATCGATGTGAGAGAGGCACATCAATAGGGTGCCTCCCACACGCGCCCCTACCAGGGCCGGGAATTGAACATGCAACCGAGATATGTGCCCTTGACCAGGAATCGAACCCACAACCCTTTGGTCCGAGGGCCAACGCTCTAACCACTGAAAAACCGGCCAGGGCTGAGTATAGCATTCAAAGCCTTCCATGGTCTGGCTTTAAACTGTTTGCCAAACTCATGTTCCTTCTACTCTATTACATAAACTCAACCAAAATACATCTCCAGGCTTTAATCCAGTGCCTGATTTTAGCACAATTTATACCTTATTAATACATTGTTGGTGGTTGCCTTAATATTTACAGACATTGGCTGAAATGTAGTCATTATAGTTATAAATAATAATCTCAGTCATCATAAATACATTATTTTTAAATAGCAAGTACAAACAGAAAATCACATTATATACTGCATACAAGTTTTAGAATAAGAAAATAAACTTTTCTCACATTTTCTTGTACTATTTTTTCCTAGGAATAAAATTATTAACTTGTTTGTTTGTTGCTTTTAAAAAAAAGTTACTAACAATAGAAACGTCAATGGGAATTTCACACAATTATTCCATCTTTGATCTCTCAAATTTCCCCTCCTCTATTCTCAACAACAATGCCCAGTTAGACAACAGAGGTCATAGTGACCAAGAGAAACTTATTTCGTTAGTAAGACATGAAACCACTGCAAGCCAACCTTTCAGGGATTTAATACAGTTGTTCTTTAACAATAGAACTTGGTTCATTTGCTATTTAAGACATGATTATTTAAATTCAAGTTAATTGGTTTCCATACTCCGCTTCAGGGCTTTAGGCTCAGATCATTTCTATTAGAGAAATCTAATTTGTCTCAAATTCCTATTTCTAAATTTTAAAGTGGTTAAAGTGCTCTGGTATTTTAACTCTCTGTAGCAAAAATTATCTCCAAATTTCAGCTCAAACTAGCAAATCTATTAAAGATGCAGGCGACACGCTGAGAAAAGCGCTCAGTGGTGGTTCAGGAGGAGACCCGGAGCTGCAGTGGAAGGTGAGCAGTCGGTCTCCATCAGGCCTCTCAGAGGCTGCAAACGGTTGGGCCACTCCGCTACTTTTCTGGAGGTTTCTGTATAAACTTGAAAACGGAGACATATTTTAAATGTTTGTATTGAACCAAGTAATGCTTTTAACACACAAAATGCAGTGTACTATCATCGAGCTATTCACAAATAATCACCGGATTAACAAAATGCTTTGCTTCATGGAGCACCACAGGCTGTGACACCCACTACTGGAACAGAGGGTACAGGTTCTACAATGAAAGTATTTCAGTCATTGCCCTGTGTCTCAATGACTGTAAATACAACCTCATCTAGAAATAATGTTAAAATCCTGAACTTCAAGATTTTTTTGGAGAGGTGGCTCCAGTGCAAATGCTCCCTCTCACCATTCCTTGATAGGCTCCAATCTCAATCATTCACTTAAAAGAGATGTTTTTTAGTGTTTCTATGTGCTAGGCTCTGCTATAGACATTGAAAATATATCAGTCAAAATAACTTTTTAAAGGACCGAATTCCCTATGTGGAGAATACTTCTAATGGAGACAGACAACATATAATGAACATAATAAATATACAGTATGTTCAAAAGGGATATATGTAACCCCATGCTCACAATGCTGCATGAATATGGGGGTACACATATCTTTTCACATTTTTTTTCATTTTCTTTGAATAAACATAGCAGGTCATTTCATACAACATTGTTTTGTTATAACATTGATGAGAAGCTGCAGTTCCAAGAACCTATTAATGGCATTAAGTGATGACAGAAGTGGAATTACTGGATCACATGGTAGTTCTATTTTTAAGTTTTGAGAAACCTCCATACCGTTTTTTATAGTGGGTGAACCAATTTACTTTCTCACCAAAAGTTCACAAAGCCTTCATTTTCCACATCCTCACCAACACTTGTTGTTCCTTGTCCTATCTAATAAAGAGGGAATATGCTAATTGACCATCACGCACTCACAAAGATGGCAGCACCCACAGCCAATAAGGAGGGAATATGCTAATTGACTGTCACACCCTCAAAGATGGTGGCACCCACAGCCACAAGATGGCAGCACCCAGTCCCCTCAGCCCGTCAGAGTGGCAGGCGTGCAACATGGCCGGACCCGCCCCCAGGACCCGCTTGCACCTACCCGCCCGCACCTACCTCCAGAGTCCTCAAGTCCCTTCAGCTGGACCCACCCGCACCTACCTCCAGAGTCCCCAAGTCCCTTCAGCCCCCCAGCTGCCCAGGGCCAGCCTGAAGCACAGGCAAGCCTTGGATGGCAGCTGCCTGGCCACCTGAGGCTCAGGTAACCAGGGCCAGCTGAGGCTTGCACTGGCAGCAGTGGCAGCAGCAGAGGTGTGATGGGGGCGTTGCCTTCCCCTGATCGCTGGGTCACCTCCTGCCCCTGAAGGCGCCCAGACTATGAGAGGGGGCAGGCTGGGCTGAGGGACCCCCCTCCAGTGCATGAATTTTCATGCACCGGGCCTCTAGTCTTTTTTATAATAGCCATTCTAACAGATACGGGGTGATATCTCAATGTCATTTTGATTTGCATATCCCTGATTATCTTTTCATAAACCTGTATGCCATCTGTATGTCTTCTTTGGAAAAATTCGGTATATCTTCTTTTTAAAAAAAATATTTTTTATTGATTTCAGAGAGGAAGGGAGGGAGAAAAAGAGAGAGGGGGGAGAGGGACAGAGGGAAAGAGAGAAAGAGAGAGAGAGAGAGAGAGAGAGAGAGAGAGAGAGAGAGAGATGATTTGCCCTGACTGGGAATCAAACCCTCAATTACTGAGCCACTCCAGCCGAGCTATATGTCTTTAGAAAAATGTCTATTCAGATCCCCTGCCCATTTTTTGATTGGTCTGTTGGTTTTTGTTTGTTTGTTTGTTTGCTATATGAGTTCTTTTATTTATTTTGGATATTAACCTTTTATCAGATATATGATTTACAAGTATTTTCTTCCATTCAGTAACTGGCCTTATCTTTTGTTGATGGTCTCCTTTGCTGTGCAGAAGCCTTAGTATGATGTAGTTCCACTTGTTTATTTTGCTTTTGCTGCCTTTGCTTTGGTGTAAAATCCAAACAATTATTGCCAAAACTGATGTCTAGGAGCTTACTGCCTATGTTTTCTTCTAGAACTTTTATGAACCCTCATCTTATATGCAAGTCTCAAATCCATTTGGAGTTAATTTTTGTGTATGGTGTAAGATAGTGGTACAATTTCATTCTTTTGCATGCTGTTGTCCAGTTTTCCCAATACTATTTACTGAAGACACTGTCCTTTCCCCATTCTATATTCTTGGCTCCTTTGTAGTAAATTAATTGACCATATATTCCTAGGCTTATTCAGGGCTCTCTATTCTATTTCACTGATCTCGGTGTCTGTTTTATGCTAATATCATACTGTTTGATTACTAAAGTTTTGTAATATAGTTTAAAATCAGGGACTGTGGTGCCCCCAGGTTTGTTTTTACTAATATTTCTCAAGATTGCTTTGGCTATTTGGGGTCTTTTGTGGTTTCATACAAAATTTAGAAAAGTTTGTTCTATTTTTGTGAAAAATGCCATTGCAAATTTAATAGGGGTTGCATTGAACCTGTATATTGCTTTGGGTATGGGACATTTTAACAATATTTATTCTTCTAATCCATAACATGGACTATCTTTTCATTATTTATATCTTCTTTAATTTTTTTAATCAATGTCTTATAGTTTTCAGTGTACCACTAGCCATTTCCTTAGCATATGGCTTAGTGGAGGAACACTGGATGCTTTCTTGCTAGTCAAAAACAAGGCAGAAATGCCCATTATCTAAATATATAAAACCCTAATATGCAAATAGACCGAACAGTGGAACAACCAAACAACCAGTTGCTATGACATGCACTGACCACCAGGGGAAACGTACAGAACATGGCAGGTATTGGCAGCAGGTGGCAGAGCATGGAACATGGCGGGTGTCGGCCATGGTGGGATGGTGGAGCAGGTGTGCGGGCGTGCCAGACCAAGGCAGGGTGCCAGTCGCTATCATTGGGGCAAGCTTCTGGTGGTTATTGAAAATTCTTTGCTCCCGCACACTGCAGTCCCGCCCAATTCTCACACTTGCTGCCAGCACCCAGCACCAGCCCTGACCACTCAGCGCCATCTGCAGGTACAAATGGTGACTGCAGCCCCAATTGCCCCTCAGGGCATCTCCACCTCCTCCTGCTCCTTAGGGGCAATCGGGGCAGCAGCCACTGCTCACACCCACTGACAGCACCGGCCCCACTCACACCCACTGCTGGTGCAGGCACCAATCACTCCGCACAGTCAGCTGGTGCAAGTGGGGCTGGCGACGTCAGCGTGTGGGAGTGCGGCGGCGGGAGTGGGGTTGCCAGCAGTCAGGGGACCTGGGGCTGTGGCGGGAGGGGCCAGGTGGGGGCACAGAGGATGGGCCGAGACCCACCTCTGTGCTAACCGCAGCCTCGCAGCCCACAGTTCCTTTCAAGGTGCATGAATTCATGCACTGGGCCCCGAGTCTACAATGTTATTTAATACTAGAGGCCCAGTGCATGAAATTCGTGCATGGGGGGGGGGCCCTCAGCCCAGCCTGCACCCTCTCCAATGCAGAACCCCTTGGGGGGGTGTCCGATTGCCGGCAGTCGGACATCCCTCTCACAATCAGGGACTGCTGGCTCCTAACCGCTCACCTGCCTGCCTGCCTGATCACCCCTAACCCCTCTGCCTGCCTGCCTGATCGCCCCTAACTGCCTCTGTCTGCCTGCCTGCCTGATCGCCCCTAACCACCTCTATCTGCCTACCTGATCGCCCCTAACTGCCTCTGCCTGCCTGCCTGATTGCCCCTAACCGCCTCTGCCTGCCTGCATGATGCCCCTAACTGCTCCCCTGTCAGCCTGATGACCCCTAACCACTCTGCTTCAGCCCCCACCACCGTGGCTTTGTCCAGAAGGACGTCCGGAAGACATCCGGTCTATCCAGTCTAATTAGCATATTACCCTTTTATTAGTATAGATTGTGATTGACGTATCAACCAATGGAATTTGACAAAGGCATAGGAAATACAAAGAAAGAGGTAATATACCTGGTTAATATATCTGGAAACTTTCCCCAAATCAATAAAAAATTAAATATCAATAACAAGAAAATTCAGTAAGATAGCAGTATATAAATTAATAAACAAAAATTCATAGCTTTCAGTAAAAAGAGCACAATTAAATGGAGTAATGGAAAAGAAAAAGTTATTTATATTAGAAATCAAATGGATAAAATACATAGAACTAAACTTAATAAGAAATATACAAAACTTATATAAATTTAAATGGAGATGAATAAGTAGAAAGATATCACATGTTCTTGGGCAGGATGACTCAACATCTTGAAGAAGTCAACCGTCCTCAAGTTAATATATAAATTTAACACAATAAAAATGCCAACGATTTTTTGTCTGGAAATAAACAAGCTGAATCTAAAATTTGTATAAGAGTAGATATGGAAGTTCTAAAATGATCTGGTAACTTTTCATACAAAATAACCTAAAATCTATAAAAAGCAGGCATGTGAGGAGACAATAAAAACCAGGAGATATATCAGACAATAGGAAGACTTACTTGGGGAATTTAGATAATGGAGTTATTAGTCACAAAATCTTAAAAGTATTTATGCTAAATATACTCAAGCACTCAAGTAAATAAAAGTCAAGACTGAAAATTTCAGCATAGAATGGGGAAAGGTAAAAAAATGAAATCTTAGAATAATTGATGTTAACTCACTGGATGTTTATAATAGCACATTAAATATGCTGAAGAGAGAATTAGTGAAGTGGAAGACAGGTCAGAAAACAAAATCATGGAAAAACAAAAGGATGGAAAACATTAAAGAAAGAGCAGGAGGTGTGGTGGCTTTAAAATATAATCCTAAAATCACTGACACTCTATCCAACAAGAGGTGAGGCAATATGTCCACTGCCTTTGAAGCTAGGTGGGCTTGTGACAGCTTTGACTAACAGAATATGGTAGAAATGATGCCATGTAACTTCCAAAGCTAGATCATAAAAGGCCGTGATGCTTTTGCTGGTTCTCTTACAATACTTGTTTTCTAGATGCTTCCTTTTGAGTAAGTCCCTCTCAGAACCCAGCTGCCATATGTGAGAAGTCTAAGCCCCATGGAGATGCCATGTATGGATGCTCTGTTTAACAGTCTCAGACTGAGCCTAGCCTTCAAGGTATTACAACCCAGGCACTAAGAATAAAAAAGCTTTCAGATGATTCCTGTCTCTAGCTGTTCAAGTCACCCCCCTGTTGAGGCACCAGTCATCATGTGGCAACTACAAACCACTCCCACTATGTTCTATAAAAATTCTTTACCCATGGAATCCACGAGCATAATAAAATGTTTGTTATTTTATGCCACTAAGTTTGAGATGATTTGTTATACAGCAACTGATAACCAGAAGAGACTTAGAGATATCGTGATAATATAGCATGTAACTAGAGTCCCAGAAGAAGAGAAGAGAATCAGACAGAAGTAATATTTAAACAGGTAATGGCTGACAATTTTCTAAAACTTCTGAAAAATATCAAGATACAGATATGAAAGACCCTATTAACTCCATATAATAAATAAAAAGATAAAAACTCCTAAATACATCATAGTTAAATTAATGGAAACCAAACCTAAAGAGAAAATGTTGCAAAAGACAGCCAGAAAAAAAAAAAAAAAGACAAGTTCCCTTTAAAGGAGTAAAAATGAAAATAATTTAACTTCTCAACAGAAGCCAAAATACAAGAGTGGTATTTTCTCAAAGTATTGAAAGAAAAAAAATAACCACCAACCTTGAATTCTATATTTAGCACAGTAGAAGCTGTTGGTGTCCACATCATATTCCTTCAGCCTAATTTTAATTTTGGCTTCATTTGTGGTCAATTGATTGGTAACCTGAGTTACATCTTCAAAATCCCTTTTGCCATATAACATAATTATGAGAGTATCCCCATGGGACGGAAGTCATGGGGGCCATCTTAAAATTTGTTGCCTTCTGCCTACCACATATACTCTATCACCCATCAATTCTACTTCTAGTTATACCTGTATATCCAACTGAAATGCCTACATTACTAGTACCTAGCACACGTCCTGTAGAAAGTAAGTGCTCAATAAATGGTGGCTAATATTATGCTTATATACAAAAAACTACTTGAGGCTTCATATGGGTGGTAAAGTTTGAACTGGGTCTTAAAGATGAGAGGAAGAAAAATATTCTCTAAAATGGTATGTCAAAGTTTACAGCAAGTGCCTATGGGTATTTTTCTGAGAAGAGGGTGTTTAGCTTTCATTGTATTGTCAAAGGGGCTCATGGCCTCCAAATAAGTGAAGAACACTGCCCGGGCTCTATGGAGGAATGCTAAAAAGATCCTTTAAGCTTTTAGATAGGCTCCCTGGATACTGAGAGTTGCACGGTGGTGTATTGGGGAGTGCTTTTAAAAAAATACACCTGTAAGGAAGTGAGGAAGGTAGGATCAGGGGACCCACAATGTGGTTGCAGCTGAGGCTTCAGCTTTTCCAACAGGGAGGTCTGGATTTAGGATGGTTCTTCATAGTTGTCCCAAACAGGCAAGAGAGCAGGCGTTTGTGCTCCCACATCAAACATTCCATGGCAACATCCAGTGAGGAAGGCAGCTGTGAGCCAGCCGCACTGACCCACAGCGAGGATTTGAATAGAGCATCCCTGTAGTCACTTAAGTTTCCTTCCTGGTTTTCCAGTGCCACTGTTGTGGGAAAGTAGGCAAGTGAGTGAGGGTAGACACCAGGGCAGCCTGTTAATGCCATCATGCTTCACCTCCCTGTCATCTTTGTCACCACACCAGATGGAAGGCTCTGGTTATATCCTTGCCTTTGCTGACTCTCAAATAGCTGCTTCTCTCTTGACCAAGTCATGAGTTACTTCCCTCCTTCACAGTCCTTCACTTTTTGTCCTCTGGAATTCCTTTCATCTCTGTACCAGGCATTGAGATGGAGGCTGGGTTAGAGAGCCAAATGCATTTTTGTTTGTTTGTTTATCATTGTTTTTTAAAAGAATAGTTTGATTTTTAGAGAGGGAGTCAGGGAGAAGAGAAAAGCATCAATGTGAGAGTGTACTATCTATCAGCTGCCTCCTACACGACTCCTACGGGTGATTGAGCCTGCAACCCAGGCATGTACCCTGACCAGAATCGAGCCAGCAACTTAGTGCATGGGACAATGTCCAACCAACTGAGCCACACAACCAACTGAGCCACACTGGCCAGGGCCAAATGTGGTTTTTGAATGAATGAACAAAAGAATGCATTTACTTGCAATATATTCTCTATTTCTAGAGAGGCTTTGCTGGGTAGATGAATACAACAGGAGATGGGAGCCCTTAGTACACTGTAACTTAGTTTACCTGTCTTTCTGTTTTCCCCTCTACTCCAGGAGATAAGAACAGTGGTCTCACTATCACAGTTTGCCATTATTATACTTAACCCAGTTCTGAAATGTGACTTTTCTTCTCTTTCTATCTGTATTTGCATTTTTTCTTGATCTGTCCTGCTAGAGATGTGGTGATCTCATTAAACATTTCAAAGAACCTCGCTTGTTTTTATTAATCTTTCTCTCTTTCAGTTCTCTGTTCATTTATTTCTGTGTACACTTACTAAATATTTTACAAACTTTTATAAAATTGAAATAAGATGAACCTACCTCACAATTTTTTCTGGCTTGAACTGGGAAGCTTTGAGGTTCATAAAAGTTATTAATTTTAATGTCAAATTTATCTTTTCTAAGTTGTGCTTCTTGCATCTCATTTGAAAAAATCCTTTCCTGCTCTAAATTCTATAAGATATTCACCTATATTTTCTAATTATTTAAAGTCTCCTTATTGACTCATTTAGGGTTGATTTTTATGTATAGAGTGAGTTAGGGATAAATTTTCTTTCTTTCCGTTTGCATAATCGTATTTTTTCCAACTTCATTCACTATATAATCTCTCCTTCCCCTGCCAATCTGATATGTACTCAATCCCATACATGTATGGGTCTGTATGTGGTTCTCTGTTCTATTCCACTGTCTTTTCTTTATCAGTTCTACAATCGGAATTCTTTAGCAAATCTTAAATGCTGGAAGGGCAAATATGCACTCTTTCCTTCTTTTTCAGAAGAGAAATTCTTGACCTTTTTCTCTTCCAGATACATTTTAGAGTCAGCTATTCTGAGTTTTGTTTGCATTTCTCTTGGATGTATGGATCATTTAGAGGAGAATTGACATTTTTATGATATGAAATTTTTATAAATATGAATATAAGACTTCTTTAATACTTAATAAAGTTTTATAATTTTTCTTTGAGATTTGCATGCCTTTTGTTAGATTAATATCTAGGTACTTCACATTTTCTGATTCTATTGTGAATGGTATTTAAACTATATATTTTTATTTATACTTAAAAATGATATATTCTAGTATTTTATTGCTGATATATAGAAATGCAATTGTATATTAATTTTACTTTTAGCCATCTTGATAAATTTTTCTATTAAATTAGTAATTTGTGTGAAGATTCTCTTGGATTTTCTAATATTTATTTGAAGCAGTGATATAAAATTTCACATATGGAATACATATACAGCTCAATAAATTTTCACAGATTGAACACACCTAGATCAAGGTAATTGTATCAGCCCTCCAAATATGTCCTCTTTATGCCTCCTTCGGTCCCTTTCCCTTTTTCCAAGGTTAACTATTATTCTTTTACCCATAGCTACATTTTGTCAAATTTCCTTTTTTATATAAATGAAAAATATTTGCACATAGTTTTATTTGCTCAACCTTATGTTTGTAAGATTCATCTATATTATTTTTTATTCTTATTGCTATGTAAATTTCCAATGAGCAAACATATTGCTATTCTCTTCAGGGACACTGGGTAGTTTCCAAGTTTTGGCTCATAGTGCTGCTATGAACATTGTAAAGCATGTGTTTTGGTGAAGATATTACTTTGACTTCATGATGCCCTTGGTCATGACATAACTCTACAAGGTAATTACTAATATCTTTTAGAGACTTAAGAACTTGCCCAAAGTAACACAGCTAATAATTAGCAGATACTGAGTTAAAATTACAATTTGTGAAGCTTGTGCTTTGAATGGCAAGGAAAGAGAAGGGAAAGTTGAAGATAGTAACTCCTTGCCCTGGCTGTTAGCTCAGTGGTTGGGCCACCATCCTGTGCACGGAAGGGTCCCGGGTTGGATACCCAGTTGCCGCTTGGATCCCTGTTGATACGCGTGCGTGAGGCAACAGGTGGTGTTTCCCTCTCACAAGTTTCTCTCTCTCCCTCTCTTTCTCTCTCTAGAACAAATGAAAAACATATCCTCAGTTGAGGATTAAAAATAAATTAAATTTAAAATAAAGAGATAGTAACTCCTCAAAAGCCACCTAATAAGTAGTGTCAGAATTGGAATTCGAACCCAGGTCTAGGTCCAAAGCTGGCCCTCTTTATTTATTTTTTTAAAATATATTTTATTGATTTTTTACAGAGAGGAAGGGAGAGGGATAGAAAGTTAGAAACATCTATCAGCTGCCTCCTGCACACCTCCTACTGGGGATGTGCCCGCAACCAAGGTACATGCCCTTGATCAAAATCGAACCCGGGACTCCTCAGTCCACAGGCCGACGTTCTATCCACTGAGCCAAACCGGTTGGGGATAAAGCTGGCCCTCTTTAGATTAAATGTGTGGCAGTGCCCGTAGGAACGAAAAATGTTAATTTTGTGGCACTTTTGCCCTTCGCAGCTCTTCCGTCGTTAGCATTCGTTTCTACAACAATTCCCAAAGATCTTTGAGTGGCGGTGTTGGGGGACAGCTGTAGCGCACGCCCCGTCCACGGAGGCGAGGCACGTCGGTTGCCGTACAACGTGGCGGCGCTTGGCATCTCCGCCTACGTAGGGAAGCTGCATAATATCCGTACAACTGAGCGGCACTCTATCCACCACGCCCCTGGTTGACGTAACTTCCTGTCCTGCGCAGTCGATTTGTTGACCTTTGAACTCGCAAGCGCTTTCCTTTTCCTCTTCCGGGGACGGTGACTTCAGGTATGGGTGCTTTTTCGTTCTCCCTGTGGTTACTCCCTTTACAATCGGCTGCCATCCAGGGAGTTGCGGGATCCGGGGTCTGTCAGTCGCAGTGTTTTGAGCCGTCGTGGGGGTAAGGGTCTCGGAGGAAGGCTGGTTGGTGGTGAGCAAGTCCCTGGCGTTTAGCTCCAGACACCCCTTGATCCGGACCTCTCGTCCGGAGCCGGGAGTGGTTGGAGTTCACCGCCCGGTACTTGCCTCCTTTGAAGGCCGGCGTTTGGAGATAGACGAGGTGTATTCCCTCTAGTTGAGACTCTGGGAAACAGCGGAGCATCTTCGTATCTTGCGCCGACATTTTTAACACCGCTCCTGCTGTGTTCTCGGGCTTTGGGAGGGCGGACGACCGGCATGTCGTTTCAAAAAATATTTTCTTTCCCAAGGCCTATAGCAAGGAAGAGAAAAACGTGTTAATAGGGACGTTTTCTGTGGTGGTTTCGGAGGTGCAAACGCGAATAGTGGCTGATGAGATGGGACACTCGCATTGGCCTTCCGTGTCGGTTTTGGGGTCTGACAGTTGTGGTTTAGAGTGATGTCAGAAAGGAGCGTGGAATAATAACTGCAGGCAGTTTTCAGATAACAACATGGCTGCGGAGAAGTGGTTACAAAGTTTGGGATAAAAAAATGAGGTTGATTCAAGCCTTGCTTATGCTTTCATGTTCACTGAAATATTAAGTCATTCATGTACATAACTGTAAGCGATTTCCTTATAATGCCAAAATTAGTGTTAAATGGCACTTAGCTTTCAGGCAAGACACTGAACTCTGAGCATCTATGTGCCAGGCTAATATAAGTAGCTTTTTAAAGTGGGCCCCTTTCATAAGGTACCTTAATTAGGGATGCTATGTATATGAATAAATACGGATAATGTATAAATTATGCGATGCCGTTTTTTTTTTTTTTAAGGTGTGAATTATCTCTGCAATGCAATTTTATTCTACTCTTCTTAGTTTAGGTATTCACCATGGTCCAGCGTTTGACATACCGTCGGAGGCTGTCCTACAATACAGCCTCTAACAAAACTAGACTGTAAGTATTTCTAAAATTTAAAATACACGTTGTCATTTACTCTGCTAAATGCTGAGCCATGGTCTATTTTCTCACTTTCTAGGTCCCGAACCCCTGGTAATAGAATTGTTTACCTTTACACCAAGAAGGTTGGGAAAGCACCAAAATCTGCATGTGGTGTGTGCCCAGGCCGACTTCGAGGAGTAAGTGAGCTTTTTGTTATGAATAAGTTAACAGGTTGAAGTTTTGAGCATTAATTTCTCACTATGGGAACGGTGAAGGAGAGGACACTCTAGGAGTGGTGAGAATTTCTAAACATCCATAATCCACACCTGTCAAGAATGTAGATTTTCTTTTAAAGCCATTGACAGATACACTGAAATGCTATTCACTTCTATAAATCAGTACACCATTTCCCTGTGTAACCTAGTTTAATGTTTGCACTTACAACCTATTAAGAAAAATCTAGCACAATTTCTGTTCCTGTAAAAGCATCATGAAATAACCTCAACATTTTCTTTACGCAGGTTCGTGCTGTGAGGCCTAAAGTTCTAATGAGGTTGTCTAAAACGAAAAAACACGTCAGCAGGGCCTATGGTGGATCCATGTGTGCTAAATGTGTCCGTGACAGGTAAATACAACTCCTAAATCAAATGGGCTTTCTTAAACAAGTGTGTGGGTCTGTCCGTTACACTGCATGCTGATCATTACTAGAAGACTGGTGAAAAAAATAACTTATTTAAACGAAAAGGATCCTACTTTAGGATCCTTCCTAGACTAAGGATAATTGGGGAAGTACAAAATAATAAATGATACTAGTTCAAAATAATTGAGGATTTGGGGCCATCTTTATGCTAGGTGTAGAAATTAAAATGACCTTGATTTTGTAGGGGAGGAAGGTAAGAAACTGTTTAGACATTAAGATAGATGGAGAGTAGAAAGTGTTGTTTCTCTCAAATCAATAAATATATCCTTGGGTGAGGATTTTTTAAAAAGTAGGAACAAAATAGATGTATATACTTCTGATGTGGCTGGAGCAGAGAATAGTGGGAGGTGGTAGACAAGAAAAGTCACAGATCAGGAAGGATGGTTTTTAGCTTGATCCTTAAAAATGTGGGCATTGGTGGGGTTTGAGGAGGGCAGGGAAACCTTTGTTGTGCTAGAAACAAATGCAGCAGGATGGATAACGAAATCAATCAGCAAGAGGTGGATGCTTAGAACAGTTTCTCTACTGTGTGAAGGCTAATGAAATGACACCTCTTTTAAGACCAGAAGGCTGGGTGGGAGAGGGTTTTAGGTAGAAGGCTAGGTCTTTCGGATATGTGAAAGTGGCGTAGACAGGAGTGGACGCAGTGGAGTTTATGATGGTAACTTTTACGCAGCATTTTTATGATAAAAGACTGTTGCTAGTTCATCAGGGAAGTGTTTCTGTTACCATCTTTTTGTGAAGAAACCAAGACTTATTGCTTAATTCACATAGCTGATAAGAGGCAACACCAGCATTTCTAACAGGCTTTATTGAGATCCTTACCCTTAACCCCACTGACTGTATTAACATTAAATTGTTTCCAAAGACTTAAGTGGTAGAGGTGATGGGTCGTCACAAGTGAAGAAGTTGGTTCAGAAGAATAGTTTGCCTCCAGTTTGATTCAGATAGTTCTGTAAAGCGGTGTAGTCAAATTTCTAAACCAAATCTTGACACCAAACCTTTTGCAAGTTCATTTTGCCTTTTAGGAGCGAGTTTGTAAGGGGATGGTAAGACACGGTAGAGGAATACAAACACATGATAAATATAACTTCCATGAAATGCAGGAGGACTTACTGAAGTTTAGAGGAGAAATTACTTTCAAGTGGCTGACAATCTGAGAATAGAATTTAAGGTGGAATTTGATTGATGAGTAAGTTGGATAAGGGGTTGAAAGGGCATTGTAGGCAAGGAATGCAGCTGATCAATTCTATCAATGCTGCAGGAGGTGGCCGATCAATGATTCTCATCATTGTTTCTCTCTCTACCCTCCCTTTCTCTCTGAAATATATATATATTTTTATTTACTTTGACTCTAAATGGAGGTTCTAAGTACAGAAATTGCAAGTCCTTCCAAATTTAACCTTTATAAAAACCCTGTGAAATAGGTATGAAATTATTCCTGAGCTTTACAACAGAAGGTAACTTGCCCAAGACCACACAGCTAGTAAATGGTGGTGGAGGCTTCAGTCAGGCTCTAGTCTAGAATCTTTGCTCTTGATAAAGGACCTCTTGCTAATATCTTGTACCCCTTCATTTTGGTTCCTAGCACATTATTCCTTTCTTTGTTTTTACTGGAAATTTTCAATATTGTGGTTAAAACATTCTAAGACGTTTTTCAAATCAAGTAATGTCGTTAGTCCTGGATCCTAATGAAATGCCGTTAAATGAAAGCTAACACAGTGGCAGAGAGCTGGCTCCTGTGGGTGATTTTACGGTTTACCATGACTCCAAAGAGGAGGGTAGTACTACTGTGGGAAGGAGACCATAGCCGAAAGGGTCTGTCCATATAATACCAGTTTGTAATTTGTACTTGTGGGTTTTATTTTCTTTGAGTATCTTCCCTCATAGCTTTAAGTCTTTTTAGGTACTTTTTTCTTGCCTTTGTTAAATCAATGCTATTTGGGTATAACTATATTCATTTAACATTTTCCTTTGTAGGATCAAGCGTGCTTTCCTTATTGAGGAGCAGAAAATCGTTGTGAAAGTGTTGAAGGCACAAGCACAGAGTCAGAAAGCTAAATAAATTTAAAAATGAAGCTTTTTTGAGTAATAAAAACAAAAATCTCATTCTGTTATTTATCTTGTAATTTGTTAATATATAGGTTTTGTTTCTGTGTGTTATCTGGGGACCCTGTGATATCTAGATTTCTGCTTTTTCTAAATGACAGTAGTGGGGAAGTTAATGGTTGCTAGAATTTTTTTTATGGTAACTCGAGACAAGGCCATTTGAGAAGAGTGGCCCTTATATCTGAATGTTTCTTTGAAGACCACTTGGATCATTTTCATAGTAGCTCCTTTATCAGAATTCATAGAGCAGAAACCACAGTGTTTAAAGTTATTTAGAATGGAAGCATTCTTACATCATTACACCCTCTTATTTTCTTAGTTTACTTTCTAACTGGTCTATTTTGGAGAACTGGAAAGTATATCAGCAAAAAATGAGCTCCTGTGTACAAAACTTAATGTCATGGGTCTAGTGAAATTCAAATTTAGATTTATGTTGGATTTATAATCCAGATCAGAATATTAAAATAAATAGACCCTAGTATACAGATTTGTTCCTACGGAAAGTAATACAAGAAAACTCATGTGCTCACAACTCTAAACCTACTTTTGTCTCACCGTGTATTTTCTTAACTGTAATACTGTTTCAAACAACTCAATGCAAAACTGTAGATTTTAATAGTTCATTCTTACAGTGCTGAGACTACCAGACATCCATTCAAGTATAAACTTTGAATTGTCCTCCAAGACCATTTTTTTCAGGTCATGTCAGTCTTCCAATCCTACGCAGTTGCACAAACCAAGAAATCTAGAAACTTGGTAGCTAGAGAATTCTGTGCATTTTGACCCTTTTCCTCTCTAGACATTGCAATTATGGCCTGATGTCTTGTGTAGAGAAACATTTCCTTTTTATAATAGACAGTGCCCTTAAAAAATATTTTTACTGATTGCAGAGTGGGAGGGAAAGATGGAAACATAAACAATGAGAATCATCATTCAACTGCCTCCTGCATGCCCCCTACTGGGGATTGAGCCCACAACCCCGGCATGTGCCCTGACAAGTCAGGACCTGGTCAAAGGTCAACCACTGAGCCACACCAGTTGGTCAGTGCCCTTTTCTAAAGAAGGAAAAGGGCAGAAATCTGGCCTTGAACCACACTACCAGCTAATTTCTTTGGTACACATGATTTTTAATCAGCATTTTGCAGAACAGAATTTTGGCTAGGCTGTCATTTGAACTTGGTAGCATCTCCATAGTGATACCTAACACCTATTTGCCCTGTGCCTGACACTTCAAAGCACTTCATTTAGTCTTCCCAACAACCCTGTGACACCTTTATTATCCCCATTTTATAAATGAGAGCACTGAGGCACACAAGTTGTGTAACACTATCCATTAGAATTGCACATGTATTTAGGGAGTTGAGACTGAATGTACTTCCAATAAATACTTGAGCACAAGAGATGATAGCTGAGATCCCTATTAACATCATCTCAGATGATTGCAATCCATCAAGTTTTCCCCAAATGTCTTCCAATCGAATTAAGCAGCCAGAGCAATACAATTATTTTGGGTAATGTTTTTAATAGGGATATAATTGAAAAGCATTGGATTCTGAAGTAGAGTAGCATCTCATTTCTCCATGACTGATGCCGACAGATACTACATGGACCTGTTTTGTGATCATCTAGTGTGTTACAAGAATCTAAAAATGGATTCTTTAAAAATAACACTCAAAACAATGCCTTAAAATTTAAATTCAGTTAATTGCTTTGTAAACTAATTTTTTCTAGGTTTGAGATGTCATCTTTAAGTAATAGCTGTGGAGGAAAAGCCTCCATTTGCATGTCAGGGCTCTTATGACACAAAGTTCTGTAGAGCAACTTGACAACACAGGCTGTAATGTGAGGACTATCAAGTTTCAACAAAATAAGTGGGTTAACTTAGAAATTTGAGAAAACTAAAGCATTGAAGTCACATACTTTTCAAAGAATTCTTCATGTATTAAATGGTTGAACCTTTTCTAAATTTGAAATGTTTTCACTTAAAAAACATGTTTGTAGACAATTTGGAAAATAGGAAAATTAGAATGAAAAAAATCCTCTTTAATTTCAGTATGCAGATAATTATTTTTAAGTCAAAATTGGAAGCATACTTTATATATAAACTTTGAACCCTCTCTCTACCCTTAACCCCTGTAAACATGTTTCTTTTGGAAAATTATAACAGAGTATGTCATCAAATCAATGTACCATAATTATTCCCTTTTGAATAATTGAGTTATTTTTTTATTGACTTCAGAGAGGGAGAGAGAGCTAGAACATCAGTGATGAGAGAGAACCATTAATTGGCTACCTCCTGCATGCCCCACAGGGGATCAAGCCCACAAACTATGACCTGGTTCATAGATCGACGCTCAACCACTGAGGCACACCAGCTAGGCTGGATTATTTCTAACTTTTCTCCATTTGAACACTTGTGAGCATTTTTTTAAAATATATTTTTATTGATTTTAGAGAGGGAGAAAGATGGAAACATCAATGTTGAGAGAATCATTGATCGGCTGCCTCCTGCACGCCCCCTACTGGGGATTGAGCCTGCAACCCAGGCATGGGCCCTTGACCAGAATCAAACCTGAGACCTTCAGTTCATGGGCTGACCCTCTAACCACTGAGCAAACTAGCCAGGCTAAAAACAAGCTCTCTTGTCTCTGCTCTTACAAGGGCACTAAAACCTGATAAGGGTTCCAACCTCATGACTTACCTCCCAAAGGCCACCACTTCCTAATACATTGGGGATTAAGATTCCAATATAAGAATTTTGGAGAAACAGAAACAGCACTGCCACGTTTCATGTCCATAACACTAAGGATGTGAAATATGCCTGATTGGTGACCATTTCTTCACCTGTGTTAGTTTAGCCACTTAGTTATTGACCACAGGCCGCACTTCTGCATTCCTCCCTCTGCTAATTCCTCTCCACCTCACTGGTGTGTGTAGATATGGAAAACCACAGACTAGTGTGAACATAGTGCCAACTCTGTCCAAGTGGCCAAAATGGATTCTGCACTGCGCTAGGTTTTGATTTAAAGAAACAAACAGTTTTTATTGAGTCCAGTTCTGTGGATGACAAAGTATTTTTGACAGGTTCCTAAGAAGATAAGTGAATATAGTCAGTGGTTTCTCCTTCCATTGAATTGCTTATAATTTCATTAGAAGGATGCGGGGGGGGGGGGGGAAGGGGGGAGGTGGCGCGGGTAGTCTTTCACCCTTAAAAGCAGAAAACATCCATATAATTAAGTAAATAAATCAAATTTATTTTCAGCAGTGCATACACTGTTTACCCTAATGATTTAGGGCTTGGCTCACAGAATTTTGATAGGGCTGTATCCAGCTCTAACTACAAACTATTTTATCATACCAACTGAAATCACAAACAGGCATATCTTGGAGACATTGGGGGTTTGGTTCCCAACCACCACAACAAAGCAAATAGCACAATAAAATGCGTCACATGAACTTTTTGATTTCCCAGTGTATATAAACTTAAGTTCTACTAAACTCTGTTAAGTGTACAATAGCATTGTGTCTAAAAAAGTAATACCTTAAAAATACTTTATTGCTAGAAATTGCTAACCATCTGAGATTTCAGCAAGTCCTAATCCTTTTGCTGGTGTAGTCTTCAGTTTGTTAAAAAAAAAAAAAAAAAAACTGAAAGAAAAAGCAGTATTTATGGAAAGCAACAAAGTGAGTTGCAATAAAACGACATACACCTCTACCAGTCTTTGGAGTAAGATTGTGAAGCAGGACTGAATATGATTATTTTTTTCTGAGTCAGATTACTTGGTGCTGGGTTAAAGGTTTATAACTATTAGCTATTACCAATAAGCCCCGTGGTGTGGGGAGCCAGCTCAACCTGGCTGTCAGAGCCAATTGTGTCTCTCTAGCTCTGTGTTCAGTGATGCCAGGTTGGTACCTTGAAATTGGAAATATTTACACAGGAAATCAGCAGACTATCTTCAAGAGTTTTCTTTCTAGAGGGTAAGATTCACAACATTTCTAGATCAAAAGGTGCTTTCTGATTTCTAATATATCAGCTACTCAATATTTCTGAGTAAATCTTAAATGTTTCTGGATAATTTGAATGATTACATAAATGTTTTTTGCCATACATTTACATTCTGATTTGCTTTAGCTTTCATTCATTAACTCAATAAATATGTATTAGAAACTACTGTGTTCCCAGAAACTGCTTCTGGGTATATATTAATACAATTGTCAACAGAGCAGACTCTTCCCTGCTCTCCTGGTACATAAGGGAGATTATGTTAAGTGAGGATACAAATACATTTTTAATTGCACACATTGGGATAAGAATCATAAAGGGAAAGTACTCAGTGCTGTTAAACAGTGTAAGAATGGAATCTCCTGGGAAGGGAAGGTAGGCTTTTCTGAGAAAGTGATGTTTAAGCTCAGAGCAAGAACAAGTAGATGTTAGCTAGGTGCAAAGTAGGGAGAACATTCCAGACATAAGAACCAAGTGCAAATATCTTAAATCAAGAAATAGCTTATATTTTTAAACAAGTAACTCGTGCAGCCCAATTCACTCTTAATATTTAGAAACCAATAAGTCTGATATATGTGAACAAATTGTTATTCACTAAGAAGGAACATTCCTATTAGCAAATAGCTTTTAGTCACCTACAAGGCTCCAAAAGATCTGTGCCTTCTTCCTAAGGAAGACCAGTGAAGGAAAAGCTTTCCTAAACTTATTTTAAGAACAAAGACACAGCACTCTGCATTAGGGGGTATTTTAATTATGCAACCCCCTAGATACTTTAGACATCAACCTACTATTAAGGAGGAAAAGATCAAAATTATTGACTGAACTCCCCAGATATTCATTCAGCTTCTATACTCCTTTGCCTGTGCAAATAGCCTGAGGGCTATGCCCTCCCCCTCTCCTCCATCTCTCTTGTTAGAAATAAGCTTACAGCTTGACATGCCTAAAAACAAGTAGTCCTGAAGAAAATACAGATGTGTACTGCATCAGTGTAAATTGCACAAAGACTATAAGCTATACTAGAGGCCCGGTGCATGGATTCGTGCACCAGTGGGGTCCTTAGGCCTGGCCTGCACCCTCTTGCAATCCGGGACCCCTCGGAACTGGCAGTCGGACATGCCCCAGGGATGTAGCAGTGTGCAAAGCCGCAGGCAGCTGGGGGAGGAGCCTGCACTGCTCCACTCTTCCTGGCCCCACTGCGCCTGCTGCCACTGCCACTCAGTAAACTTGCTGAGCAGCGCTCCCACTGTGGGAGCTCACTGACCACCAAGGGGCAGCTCTGGCATTGAGCGTCTACCCCCTGGTGGTCAGTGCACGTCATAGCGACTGGTCAAATGGTCGACCTGTCGAATAGTTGACCAGTGGCTTAGGGTTTTATAATATAGATGGTCTGTTGCAATTACTCTAGGGATATAGCGTGGAAGCAGCCACAGACAATAAATACCTAAGTAAATGGTCAGGGCTGTATACCAATAAGGCTTTACTTATGAAAACTGATGTGGGCTCAGATTTGGCCTGCAGATTGTAGTTTGTGGATCTTCCCTGTTCTGGATGACCCTGTTTCCAGCGCCAGCCTGCCATCCAGCTGCAACTGCGTGAGAAACCTCAAGCAAGACCAGCAGAAAACTGCCGTGTTGAGTCTAGTCAACCCAGAGGATAGTGAGAAAAAAATAAAACGGTTGTTTTGTTGCACTAAATTTTGAGGTGGCTTGTTACATAGCGATATACCACTAACACAATGGTACAGTATAATGGTCTTTAAATATTTTTTTATTGCATATCCTTTAAAGAATTTGAAAAGTTGTGTAGACCCTTGCACATTTTTAGATTGTCACCTAAAACTTTTCCTTATAAATTTAAATTGTTGCAAAAGGTGTAATTTCCAGCACAATAAAGATATGAATAATTTAAAAAAAACCTGCTCTATGACTTTTAAAATACACCAAATAGAAGCTACATAGCAACCATAAAAAAAAAAGAAGGAAAAAGAAGAAAGAAGACAGGAATCTGCTCTTTTAACAGTTGGAAGTTTTATATTAAAAGCATTTTTCTGATTGGTAATTCCCACAATTCTATTACTAAGAAAGAAAAAGCAAAAGAGGGAGGCATGCAGTCTTGCCACCCATTTGTCCTCCGGACAAAATAAGGCATCACTGCCTTTTCATCTGTGTTCTCTTTGCTTCACTCTGAAGGAGCTTTCTCTCCGGAGTAATCCATTCTTTGACAATTTGGGCAAGATGAAAGAGGTGAGGATGTTAAATGAAAATTGTCATCATTCCCTCCCACCTCATTCTACATTATATCTGAATTTAGGTCATTCAAATGTGGGCCAAGATATCCTACTCCAGTGTCTAATATCTCCCTTATGTGTAAAATGGGGAAAGACACAAAGCCCAAAAGACACTATTTATTTCTTTACAATTAGTCATCAAGCATTATTTATTTATAATTTATTTACTATTTATAAAGAACTGTTCTAGGCACTGGGATAAACAAAATAGACAAAAATCCCTGCCTTATTGGAGATTACATTCCAATGAGGGGAGACAGATGATGAATAAAAATATAAACAAATGAATGAATAAGTGAATATGTGAAATAAAATGGTATCGTTGATTTATGCTATAGAGAGAAATAAAGCAGGGAAAGGGAATAGAATGCAGGAGAGAGCAGGTGTTACAATTTAAATGGTGTGAGGGAAAGTGGCCCTGAGAAGGGGACATTTAAACAGAGACCTAAAGGCCATGAGAGACCATGAGTGTAACAGGGAAAGAGCATTCGGAGTAGAGATTAGTCTGAAAGCAGGAAGGTGGCTGGACTGGAGGGGAAGATGAGGTCAGGGAGTAAACAGAGTACCAGGTTGTGAGGTTCTTATGATTCTTTGTTTGGACTACTACGGGCCTTAGATCTGGGCAAGAGACACCTGTGCCCTGCTCTGGGTCCCCCCTGACAATATCCCACCCCATAATCAAAGAGTCCAGGAGACTGAGGGGCAGGCTGACCCTGAACATATATTCCCCTTCTCCTTCACATGAGGTGTCGGTACACAAGGCCACAGAAACACCTGCCCAAGGCCGCCCAACCCCCCTCCCTATGCCCGAGTACTTCTCCCTGGCACATCTTTCAGGGAGAACTGAGCCCCTGAGATGCTCACCTAAAGCCCAAGGGTGTATACAGAAGCTGTGAGATAAGCTTGGACATGTGGGCTGAGCTGTCCACCTACCTGCACAAGAGGCACCTTAGGTAGGAAGCAGAGCCAAGAGTCCAGCACAAAGTGCTACTTCTGTGTGGCCGCCACCTTCGACAGAGAACTCTGAAGAGCCCTACAACTCTAATGTTGAACCCAGCCTTCAAGACCTTTGGGAGGTATGTCTGTCAAAGTGGGAGGCTAGAACTTATCTTACTGAACCATTTGTTAGCTTGATTTATTAGACATGATACTTGACATGCTATTTGACATGATATTAGACATCTATTTGTACTCTTGTGCTGAGTCCCCCACAATGTTAAGGGCAGGTCACTGGCTCTTGAATGGATAGGCAGTCATCAAAGGTGTTTGTTTGATGGAGGCTTACCCTGGTATTTAAAGTGGTCCATTTCCTGCCCTCAAATTTTATCATGGAACACCAACTGGCTTTGAGGTTCCCTTTCTTTTGTAAAATGGGAGAAAAACGATTGTAAAAGGGGAGGATGGGATATCAGTTTTAAGAAAAAGTACATATGGAAGCCGATAATCTAGAAATTGCTTTCCTTAAAATTAACAATGCCCCGGCAGCCCTTGGGATGTCTTCAGGTAACCCTGGAGATTGAAGGTAGGGAGTACCAAATTTGAAGATGCCTGATTTAGTAGAAAGAGCATTTATACTAGAAGCCCTGAGGCTTAGAATATAAATAAATAAATAAATAAATATATATATATATATATATGTGTGTGTGTGTGTGTGTGTGTGTGTGTGTGTGTGTATATATATATATATATATATATATATATATATATATTCATCTAATATGCAAATAGACTGAATGGCGGGACAACCGAACAACCAGTCACTATGACATGTGCTGACCACCAGGGGGCATGCATGGAACATGGCGGGCATAGGCAACAGGCAGCAGAGCATGGAACATGGTGTGCATCAGCCGCAGCAGGATGGTGGAGGTGAGCAGGGGCGCCAGACCAAGATGGGGCGCCATTCACTGTCATTGGGGCGAGCCTTTGGTGGTTACTGAAAATTCTTTGCTTCTGCATGCTGCAGTCCCACCCAGCACTCACACCTGCTGCCAGCACCGGCCCCAATTGCTTGGCACTGTCAGCGGGTGTGAGTGGTGGCTGCCAGCCCCAATCACCCCTGAGGGCTTCTCCACCTCTCCCTGCTCCTGAGGGGTGGTCAGGGCAGCAGCGGCCGCTCGCACCCGCTGCTGGTGCTGGCCCCAATTGCTCCACGCCATCAGTGGGTATAAGCAGGGCTGGCACTGTCAGCATATGGGAGCAGAGGTGGCAGGAGTGGGGCTGCCGGCAGACAGCAGTGGGAGGGGCCAGGCAGGGGCACAGAGGATGGGCCGAGACCCGCTCCTATGCCCACCACAGCCTCGCAGCCTACAGTTCCTTTCAAGGTGCACAAATTCGTGCACTGGGCCCCTAGTCCTATATAATAAAAGCGTAATATGCTAAGTGTCCAATCGACCAGTCAACTGTTCAACCAATCAAAGTGTAATATGCTAATGACATGCTAAGGCCACTCAACCGCTCACTATGATGTGCATTGACCACCAGGGGACAGATGCTCTGACTGGTAAGTTAGCTTGCTGCTGGGGTCCAGCCAATCAGGACTGAGCAAGATGGGCCGGACATGTCCTAAAGCCCTCCTGCGGTCCCTCCCCAGCTGGCCAACCTCCCGTATCCCTGCCTGGCCCTGATCATGCACCAGTGGGGTCCCTCAGCCTGGCCTGTGCCCTCTCACAATCTGGGACCCCTTGAGAGATATTGGAGAGCCAATTTTGGCATGATCCCGCAGGCCAGGCCGAGGGACCCCACTGGTGCACGAATTCATGCACCAGACCTCTAGCCTATATAATAAAAGCCTAAGCAACCATTATGGCAGAACAACTGGTCGCTGTGATGTGCACTGACCACCAGGGGCTGCCCCTTGGTGGTCAGTGTGCTCCCACAGGGATAACGCTGCTTAGCCAGAAGCCAGGTTCATGGCTGGCGAGAGCAGCAGCGGTGGCGGTAGCCTCTCTCAACTCTGCAGCAGCAGGTGCATGGGCCGGGATGAGCGCAAGCAGTGCTCGGCCCTGATTCAGGCTTCCCCCTGGCCGCCTGCTACTTAGCACACTGCTACATCCCCTGGGGGGTCCCAGACTGTGAGAGGGCGCAGGCCGGGCTGAGGGAACCCCCCCCCATGCTTGAATTTCGTGCACTAGGCCTCATATATATATATATATATATATATATATATATATATATATTTCTGATTCTGCCACTAACTACTTCTGTTATCTTGGTTAACTCACTTACCTGCTCTAGAAGATTAGATTACTGGGTTTATTGATTCATTTTATTTGTCCTGGTAATGAACTAAGCATCTGCTGTGCTTCATGATGGGGCTCTGAAGGTGAATACAATACCACCAGGTCCTTTCAGGAGCTCACCATCTAGCTGTTTCATTCAGCCATGTATGCCCTTTGATAGATTGGTTTAAATCAGTGGTCCAAGTCAATGGATGGCACCTATGTGGCATTTTGGAAATTTGTTGGGGCTTGATGCAACATATTCTGTAATGTGTTACATCGTCCAAGTCCTACATTACTTTCCAATATCCAATCAGATTTTTATGTAGGTGGGAAACCTGTTTTTTATTATCTAAGCCTTGGTAAACTCCATTTAACTATAAACAAAAAGTATTTTTGTGTGGTTTTAATAAATACTGAATTTTCCAGGAATGCATTGTCTAAAACCAAGAGATTATATTTTTCTTCTGAACATTATCTGGAGAAATTCAACATTTTGGAAAAAAGAAATAGCAAACCATAAAACTTTGAACTTCTGCAAGGTAATCCAAGTCCCAATTTTCAGAAAAAACTCTAGACGTATGAGTGGATGTGTTGATTTACTTTTTTTTTTTCTTAAATCTTTAGTGCTGAACATTGTTTGCACAAAAATCTAATGAACAATACATTAAATTGTGACTTGATATAGAAATCTATTGTGTTCTGAAAAGAGAAACATGATTTCTAAATGTTTTGCTTTCTGAACAAGTTAAAGAATCATTACTATGGGCAATTGGGAGATACCAAGGAGTATTAAATACATTAGCATTTAGAAAGATTACTTAACCGGTATGAAGAATTCACAGCAACTAATTCAACAAACATTAACGGTGTGTTGGGTGTATACCAGGCACTATGCTGTCACTAACCCTGGAGAGAATTCCTGGAGTTTATCCACTCTCCCATCTTCCCAGTCTTTCTTCCTTGCCCTCTCTTTCCACACACACAAGTATGTGGCTTGGTATAGAGGACAAAGCATAAGCTCCACTATTTACCCATTAGGTGACCTTGAAAAGCTACTTAAATTCCCTAAGTCTCTGTTTTATGAACCCCCAAAATAGTTATGAAAATATCTATCTTCCAGGATTATTACAAAGATTGAGTGTGTCTGGCACCTGGTAGGTACTTCATAAATGCTAGTTCTGGGTCTCTTTCCATCTCCCCTCAAAACCTTATCTCAGAACACATGTGCCATCAGCCATTGTGTGAACCTGAATCAGTGTGTTTCCTGTGGGATGTGTACCTTTTCGTTTTATAATTACTGAAGATGGGTTGAAAGACCAACTTCTGCTAAAGGAATTTCAAGCAGATGAAGCTGATAATTCAGTCTTCTGGGAGTCAAGGATTGCTCTATCAAATATAAATGCAAAGCTTAATAGGTAATGCCAAGGACATGCTCAATGGTGTAGAGCACACTTGGATTACCACCTCTTTACAAATAATCATCAGGGGCTCAGATAAGGTTTATCATATGGAATTTCCCTGTCTCTTTTAAAAATCTGAGCATTACGATACAGATAATGGTTCTCATGCTTTAGAGCCACTTAAGAATCTGCTAGGGAGATGGTTACAATGCAGATTCCTGAGCCCCATCTAAGACTTTCTCAATTAGAATTTATTGGAAGTTGGGTGAAAAAACTTGCATTTTAACAAGATCTCCTAGCTGAAATGGATCCTGGACTGCCCTTTCACAAGATATGGTACACAATATAAAGATGATGTATTCTAGAACTGTACACTTCAAACCTATATAATTTTATTAACCAATGTAACCCCAATAAACTCAATAAAAAAGATATGGTAGAAGGCATATGTGATTTGATGTTAGATAACTATGGGTTTGAATCTTTGGTTGGGCATTAACCAATTAGGTGGCTTTGAGCACGTTTCTTACCCTCTGTAACTCTTAGTCACCTCACCTGTAAAATGAAGATAATATAATATCAGAGTTCCTAGGAGTTCAGAAATATCCTGTGTTATCTGCACCACAGAATGGATGACCCTATCCTGCTTCCAGTATAAGACCTGCCCTATTGTATACTTATGGAGAAACAAAGTGCAACAAGATGGTCACAATGGAATCTCTGCATTTTGGATGATTAAAGACAAGTGATAATGTTGGAAATAAACCAAAACATCAACTGATACCTTATCCTCCTATATCATGTTTTACCCAAAATGATTTTTTCTCTTTGTAAAGAAACACACACACACACACACACACACACACACACACACACACACACACACCACTGGAAGTGCCAAGCTGTATTTGATTAGTTCTGGGCAGAAGCACATTAGGGCATCTGAAAACCACAACTGGAGACATCTATTCTGATGGGCCTAATGCTCTGGGTATTTCCTTTCAACCAAACTTTGGGGAAAAGTACTTTGATATAATGTACATATGGAAATATTTTACAACATTCTTAAAAAGTTAGATATTTTATTCAGTATGTATAAAAAACATACTTTTCACTTTAATGTGTGCAAATATGGAGAATTCGATGTCTTAAGGGGTCTCTTGTCATTTCTAAGCTAGAATTGTTTTGTTTTGTTTTGTGAAGTCGACATAAGTGTGTATGAAAGGGCACGATTGACAGCCGAGGAGACAGTGGTCTTTTCTCTGCGCTTCTGGCAGCCAGCAGGAGCAGCTGCCGTTCAAACGCACCCCAAATACCTTACCTCTGGAAAGATCATTTCTGGAGGTGAGAAGGCTCTTTGATTTCTTATTCCCTCTGAAAGGTGTCAGTGGGGGCTGCTGGTGGGATGGTTGGCCATTCACACAAGGCTTTGGTTCTGAGGCCATTGCCACATTTCACATGTGCAACCAAATTGCAATCTGGGTTCTGGTTCAAATTCCTTTAAAAAGATTAAAGTCTGTTGTTTTAGATGCCGTTCCCAATCTTGGGGGAAAACATTCCATGGAAAATATTCTTCATCACAAGAATCTATTAATAGTGGCTACTTTCAAGGGAGAAGGAACGGAAAAGGAAAATGATGATAAGAGGAAGTGGCATTTGATTTGCATATTTTTATCACTTCTACTCTGAGTGTTATAACTGAACATGTCATCTTATTTTTTTAAAAAAACAGGAATAATCTGTATGATGGTGTTGTAGGTCACTTTTATTATTGACTCTATAAATTTCTGTATTGAAAAATGAAATCTAATAAGTTTGCTTTAAAAAGCTTCACTAGAGAGGAATTTAACTAGACCACAGTATTCTTAAATTATTCTACCAGTTTATTCTTTTGAATCAAGTATAAAACTTTTGTTACATTATCAAAAATACTAATGAAATTTATTGCACTCACAAGAAAGCTTCACTAGAAATTTTTCCTTTTTCAAAGTTTTTTTCTTTATTGATTAAGGTATTACATATGTGTAATACCTTATCCCATCATTGCCCCCGCACCCCCCCCCTTTTTTTAAGTTTTAATAACCAAAACGTGCCAGACAAATAAATCTTTCTCTTTCAATCTTTCTTTCTCCTTTCTTTCTTCCTTCCTTCCTTCCTTCCTTCCTTCCTTCCTTCCTTCCTTCCTTCCTTCCTTCCTTCCTTCCTTCCTCCCTCCCTCCCTCCCTCCCTCCCTCCCTCCCTCCCTCTCTCTCTCTCTCTCTCTCCCTTCCTTCCTTCATTCCTTCCTTTTATTCTTTCTTTCTTTCTTTTTGCTTTTATAAGTCTATAGAATTTGTAAGGCATCTAGATGTAAAATAAACTATTTTATTCATTGATATTTTATTCATCTGAAAATATTGCTTTCACAGATTTTTCTTTCATTAAGAGTAAATCATTCGCATTTTAAAGATAGGCTTGACTGCCGGGGAAGCAGGCTTTTCCATTTGTGTAATGTTTCATTGCACTTATTTCATCACAGCATTGAGACGAGCTTCTTTTAAATTATGCTTGCTAATATAGTTTATAAATCTCAAGGTATCAAAAATACATTTTGGCGAAGTTAAAATTGTACAGGACTGATTCCTATGAAAGAGAACTCCTGCCCCACTGTGGCCACAGAAAGGAATTACATGTGGGTGTTTAGGAAAAACATTTAAATGAATTGCATCAGCTTTTCAGAAAAGGTAAAAAAAATATATGCAGATTACATTTATTTTCCTTTAAAAATTTTTAATAAAAAATACATGAGTCTGTTAAAAGAAAAAATAAAATAAAACTAAAGAAAATACATGAGCCCAGCCAACGTGGTTCAGTAGTTGAGTGTCAACCTATGAACCAGGAGGTCACGGTTTGATTCCCCGTCAGGACACATGCCTGGATTGCAGGCTTGATCCCCAGCAGAGGGTGTGCATGAGGCAGCAGATCAATGACACTCTCTCGTCATTGATGTATCTCTCTCTCTCTCTCTCTCTCTCTCTTCCTCTCTGAAATTAATTTAATATATATATAAAAAAATACATGATCTCCCTAACCCAGTGGTCGGCAAACTGCGGCTCGCGAGCCACATGTGGCTCTTGGGCCCCTTGAGTGTGGCTCTTCCACAAAATACCATGGCCTGGGTGAGTCTATTTTGAAGAAGTGGCGTTAGAAGAAGTTTAAGTTTAAAAAATTCGGCTCTCAAAAGAAATTTCAATCGTTGTACTGTTGATATTTGGCTCTGTTGACTAATGAGTTTGCCGACCACTGCCCTAACCGGTTTGGCTCATTGGATAGAGTGTCGGCCTGTGGACTCAAGGGTCCCAGGTTCGATTCCGGTCAAGGGCATGTACCTTGGTTGCGGGCACATCCCCAGTGGGGAGTGTGCAGGAGGCAGCTGATCAATGTTTCTCTTTCATTGATGTTTCTAACTCTCTATCCCTCTCCCTTCCTCTCTGCAAAAAAAATCAATAAAATATATTTTTAAAAAAGAAAATACATGAATATATATATATATATATATATATATATATATATATATATACACACACACACACACACACACTAATAAAAGAGAAAGATGCAAGTTGACCATACCTTCGCAACACCCACCAGCCAATCAGGAGTGAGTATGCAAATTAACCCAACAAAGATGGAAGGTTAATTTGCATACACAGGCACCGGGTGGGATGCTTGCGTTGTCGCCATGGCGGCGACGCAGGCATTCCACACTGCCTCTGGGCAGCGTGGGAAGGTGGAAAGGCGGCTCCTGGGCTGGAGCAAAGCGGTGCCGGAGCCAGGGGAAGGAAGGCCCATTCTTGCACGAATCTTCATGCATCAAGCCTCTAGTATATATATATTACCAAAGATTCTTTTCACACCCAGTTGGGAGGGAGACTAGTATTATTTTAAAAATTCCCATCGACTTTATCCCCTCTGTAATCTGGCTTCTCCTGACACTATGCTACTGAAATTAATGAATTAATTTACCAAACATTATGAGCATTCACCACGATACCATGTTCTTGGGCTGTGCTCAGTGGCTTCTGTTCAGTTTCAGTCTATCTGACTTGCTGGAAACCACCCCTTCGGAGCCTTCTCTGCTGCTGCTCTCCCATGGCTCTTCTGCACCTTTGATCTTGCTATAGCCACTTTGGAGTGTCCTCATAATCATGTAGGCAATTCTCTGGGCATCATCTTCAGCTCTCTTCAGTCTCACTGTTTTATTTTTCATATGTTTATTGATTTTTAAAGAGAGGAAGGGAGAGAGACAGAGAGAGAGAGAGAGAGAGAGAGAGAGAGAGAGAGAGAGAGAGAGAGAGAGAGAGAGAACCATGCATCGGTTGCTCCCTTATGTGTCCCAACCGGGGAACCCGCAACCTGGGTATGTGCCCTGACCTGGAATTGAACCCTGGACCTTTTGATGCACTGTATGATGCTCCAACCAATTCAGCCACACCGGCCCGGGCTTCCCTCTCACTTTTTTAATGTTAGTCTGTGAACCTCCTATAATTACAGCTACATTTGGTAAGTATGTGTGAACATTTTTCTGGGAAGCAAGCTCCTAGTTTTAATCAGCTCCACAAGGAGATCCATGACACCTTCAAACAAAACCTTTGCCTGCTCCATCTCGTGTTTCGGCATGTTTATCCACTGACATGACTCCCACTATCACCCAGAGACTGCTGACTCTTGGGTCTCTAACTCGAGCCTCTTTCCCAATCTCACTAAGGTCCCCTCCTGGAGGGTCCTTCTAGAACAGTAGTTCTCAGCAAGCAGATGGCAGGACTGAAGCCTCCTACCCCTTGCACCTCCCTCTGAGAGGCCTGGTGTGGGTGGGGGGAGATGAGCAGGGTGAGCACGTGTGATCAAACTCCCCGGGGAGAAGCAGCCCTGCTCCAGCCTGGCTCTTGCTATCCACGAGAGCACTGCTTGACCCTGGCAGTTCCCGGTCTCCTCCTCTGGCTCCAGAAGCAGCCTTCTTCTTTGGTCTTTCTCGGGGACCCAGCTGCAGAGCTGCCCAGGGCCATTATTACACAGTACACTTTCATCATAGCCCGCTCTTTCCAGGGTGACCAAGCCTCATATCCACCAGTGGATTCAATATAACTGACTCTATGCACGATAGAGCTCTTATCATCTTTCTGCTACCACCAACCTCCCTGTTCTCCTCATCCCCACAGTACTGCAGGCACTCATCATCTCTCAATTGGGCTTCCACATTCAGTTCCTAAAAAGGTCTCTGCCTCATGTCTTTGTGCTATCCATCCATCTCCCAAACACATAACTGATTACTTCCATTAAAAAATCTTTCAATGTTATAAACCTAACAATTTACATGAAATACAACTGTATCATGACATTGAAAGACCCCCCCCCCCACCACCATCATGTCCTATCTTTTTTGAGTCCTATCCCCAGCCTTTATTTCTTTACTCTCCTGTCATACACAACCACTGCCTTCCCTTGCAATTCCCCACATCTCTGCCTTTGCTGAGGCTGGTCCTCATGCCTGTAAAACCTTTCCCCAGCCCTTAAGGAACCCAGCTCCTCCTTCAACGCTCAGCTCAAAGGTGAACTCTTCTGTAAACCTTCCTTTTTCTGCCTGTGAAAATGAATCAGTCCTGTCTCAGAACTCTAAAGGCAATTGGTCCAAACCTCCAATAAGCATGAACCTCCCAGACAGCTGACATTGAGTGAGTGTGTGTGTGTGTGTGTGTGTGTGTGTGTGTGTGTGTGTGTTTCTCTCCTGATTAGAATGATAGGTTCTGTGAATCAGGCTCCACTTATCTTGCCCCCTTCCCATACCACATCCTCCAGCTCTTAGAACAGAACTTGTCTCTGCTCCATCCTCCATAAATTCTTGGTGAACGAAGGGAGAAATGAATGGTGAACGTTATCATCACCAGCACTACTGCCTGCCCTCACCGGTCCCCAGTTCTTCTGAGGAACAGAGAGAAGTGTGTGAGATTAGGCAGGTGCTTCCTATAGTTTCAAGTACACCACAATTTCCACAAAACAGGTATTAAACTATAGAAAGGAGCTGTGAGGCAGAAGAAAGAAGATAGTAATGAATAAAAAACAATACATTTTACTTCTTATCCAGCAACTTACTTCTTTGTAGTAGGGATGGGTTCTTGATGGACAGAATGAGATCTGTTCAGTTTTTTAGCACCCTAGTTGCAATGTGGAGAGCATGGGGCAGGAGATACTGTGGGTCTGGACTAATAGGTAGGTGGTGATGGAGATGGAGCAGAGGGAACAAACTAAAGACACACTAAGGAAGCGCAGTTGTTAAGATGACACATTGAAGGGTCAAAGAGATGGAAGATTCAAGGGTTTGTTCATTGATTTTTTTTCAACAAATACTTAATGAATATGACTATATGCCAGCAGTATGAGAGGTGCAGGAAATACAGTGATGAGAAACATTCAATACACTGAGTTTCTGATACCATAGTCAGCTGTCTGGTGGTGCATAGTGGTGGAAACAAATTTGGAAAGCATTATTACTCATTCCTTACAGAATTCAGCAGTGAACAAACAATACCTGGAGAGACAGATATACTGATGTGATACCAGAAAGAAGATACCTGCTGTGTTCCAAAAAAGTACTGTTTTTAAATTTTATTTTAATTACAAAAGTAATGTGCTTATTAAAGAAAAATTAGGAGATACATGCAGTTTTAAAGAAGGGAAAAATAATTTGCTATCTCATCATATAGATATTAATCACCTTTATGTCCCTTTAGACTTTTTCAGTGCACAATGCCTAAGAAATGCATACAATAACAAGTGGACCAATACCCTACATATAATTTTATTGACTGATTTTTATCATTTTAAACCTATTGTGAACATTGTCCTTTGCAGAAAATAGAAGTTGACCTTATCATTTTTAATGGTTGCATAGTATTTACTATATTGATTCAATTCATTTAATAAATCCCCTATTTTCAATATTTCAGAAATAACTGGTGATCAGGTGGAAATTTGTTTCACTAGTTTAAAAAATGTCTCTTAAAAATAATGTTTCTTGGGGCACACACTAATTCAGAACTACACATGAAAGTATTTTGGGAAATATAGTTCTAGTTTAGCTAAGTTGACACAATACAAATACAAATCCACCACAATCTATCCCTTGTAAACTTGGTATCCATACATAACTTTTTAACCATATTTAACATAATTTTAAAATAAGGTCAATAGCAACAGTTTGCTTCCACTAACACAATGCAGCTATTCCTCATATAACTGTAACATGCTCTCGCCAAAGAGAAAACAAAGTCCTATTATCCACTTTTAGGTAATAATCATTCCTATTCTAGATAAGTCACATTCCTTTGATACCCAGTAACTTTGCTCACATGATCATCATTGTTATTTATACCAGTAACTACATTCTTCCACTACATATTCACTATTCCCTTTGCCCTCAGCAAAAATCTCAGCTGGTTGTGGTTCCTTTCCTGCTGGAGTGACCTATGCCTGAATTCCTGAAAGGTTTGAGCCATTTACAATCCTGCCCCTTTTGGGCCATTGTAGTTGTCTATGGACTTTTATCACAGAATGTGGGAGTACTAAGAGACACCTCAAGGAATCCTTCTATATTCTAGATGTACTTCTCTTTACTGCAACTTTGTAGTGGCAATCTAATTTTCCCTTGATCCTTAGCATCAATCCTCATAGTCAATATGGTAACCCTTACTTACTTTTTGATTCACTGGCATGAGAACAGTGAAGTGTTGAGGGGACAGTCTCACGGCTCAGTTTAATGGAATGAGTGATATGCCCCTCAGTTGAAATAGTCCTCCCTTGAGGCTAAAAATTCTACACCAGTAGAATCTAAAGTTGTAGGGAAAAAATTTTACTAGTAGATCAATAGAAGTAACAATGAGAAGCACCATTCCCATTTTCTACATTTGATTCCTGGACTTGTGAATTCTGGTTCCAAGAGAAATAGCATCATTTGTTGATCACTGATTTTTAAAAATATATTTTTTATTCATTTCAGTGAGGGAGACAGAGGGAGAGAGAGATAGAGACATCAATGATGAGAGAGAATCATCAATAGGGCTGCCTCCTGCATGCCCCCTACAGGGGATGTGCCCTGACCTGGAATCAAACCTTGACCTCCTGGTTCATAGGTCCACGTTCAACCACGGAGCCACGCCAGCCAGGCTGTATTGCAAAGTTTTATAAATATTTTCATGATTATGGTATTTAAACAATTTCTCAATAATGAGCCATTCATTAAACGTGCAGACCCAATTCATGACATCCTGTGAAAAACCAGGGGCTCAGTAACAAACCAACCAACAAAAAACATGAAAACATTGGCTCGATAAAATTATCAACTTGTTCTGGATTTATATAATCAGTCACTTTTAACTCTTACTTAAAAAAAATTGGATGTGTAGAATCTTAAGAGAGTCTATAAAAAGGAAAAAGAAAACAAAATAAAAAACTTTTTAGGCCATCTAGTCCATCCTCAAAGACCAAGTCTTCATCATATATTTTCATCACTTGGATTGCGAATGTAGCCCAGGCAAAATAGCTGCCACTAGCGGTGGTAGCAATGGAATGGAGAAGTGGATGAATTAAAGATAATTTTGGTAGTAAAGACAAAAATACCCGCTGATATTTTGGGTGTGGAGAGCAACTAGGCTGATTTCAAGATTTTCTGTCTGAAAGATTTTAGCACTTACGAGATAGGGATGGCAAAGGAGGGGGGACGACACGGGTTACTTAAAATGGTATTTTGGTCGCGTCAAGGTATCAGTCTTAGGCGTCCCTGTAGAGATGTCCTCTTGACATTTGTGATAGATTTGGATTGGATACTTTAAAATTTTTGAAACGATATTATTTTAGCAATTATTAATAACAATTATTATTATTACTATCACCACTAATACACTGGGAAGTAAAAGCTCAGCCACCTAGAGCTTTCTCAAACTCAAAAAAAAACACACAAAAAAACGCTCATAAAAATGGCAGAACGTTCCAAACATTCCCATTCATCCTCCAGCTCTGGGAACCTGGAACGCCCTGGTCCAATCAGTCCTTAGCGTCAGCGAGTGGGCGGGTCAGATGGATTGGGTTCCTCCGCTTCTCTGGCTGGGCCACGTCAGAAGCCGTGCAGGTCCTTGAAGGTACATAAGTTACATGTTAATTCATTATTTCCAATGAATTGAGAATATGACTCACATTTTTGTTTAAAAATATTCAATTACTCTTAGGTTTAAATACCTTGATTTCTGTTTTTTTGAAGTTTCTTATTTTCTTCTGTGAATATATAAACTGCCGCGAGTGTTGCGGACCTGCCGTTTCCACCTCCGCGCACGCGCCGGGGAAAGGAAGAACTGGTTCGTTTCCGGGTGGCGTGTGAGGCTTGAGACGAGAGCTGCTCTCGCCACCACCAACATGGAGAGTTTGTACCGAGTCCCATTCTTAGTGCTGGAATGCCCCAACCTGAAGCTGAAGAAGCCGCCCTGGGTGCACATGCCCTCGGCCATGACGGTGTACGCTCTGGTGGTGGTGTCTTACTTCCTCATCACCGGAGGTAACTCGGGCTGGCCGGGGCTGGAGGCGCCAAGGCGTCGAGCACCTCCCCGCCCCGGAGGCGTCTAATCCGCTGACTCTCAGCTCGGGGCCAGCTTCGCTTCGCTCTGGACCTTTTTGGAGGGTGGAGGGAAGTTCTGGGGTTCCAGGTATTAACAGCCCAAAGGTTTATTTGCCCTCAGGCCCTGTCCTTTATCTTGACGCACTGGTGTTTTCACTCCCATTGCTTTTCTTCTAGCCTCTTAGCCTAGGGATCCATCCACATCGAATATATTTTTCAAGGCCAGGTTGTTGCTCTTTACTGATGGCCCTAGGTTGTTTGACCAAGTCTAGACTAGGAAAGTCTCGGCAGGCCCATTTTACTTCCATTGTTGGTCAAGAGAGAGTGGGACTTTTATTCTTTGTCTTCGGTCTCTGGAACCTTGGAAGAGACTTGAGAATTCTTAAGTTTGTTAGCTCAGACCTAAGGGTTCAGTGTTGCTTTTTTTGTCCAGTTCAAAAATGAATGTGAGTGCAATTTTCTAAAGCCACGGGTTTGTAAATATTTGAGATTGGAGATAGATTTGTATTTAATAGAGCAGAAGTTGAGAATATAAAGAATAAGGAAGATAGTATAGTATTACTGTTAAAAATTTGTGAATTGTTATATCGTGTTCTTTTCAAATATAGAAAGTTGCAAAAGGGGCGTTGCTTTGTGTAGTGATGAGTTGGCAGTCCCGCTACAGCCTTTCCAGAGCCACCACCCACCCTTTCAAGCCACCATTCCGAGATTTACTCGACTGTGCTGCTGTAGATTTTGGGAAGTGGGGTACTTAATTTGGAAATGATAAAATTCAAGTCCTACAGGTTAGGGACAGTAAAAGTGATTCTCTTCTCAAGTGAATGGTCAGAGACATCTTCATTTTCATAGATGTTTTGTAAGAATAGTTGTACGGAAGAGGGAAGAATCTGCAACTATGAGGGCTTAGCTGAATATATCTTTGAATTACAACCTCCCCTCCCCCCAGAGTACTGAGTTTACTTATCCTAGCATTGTATTAGCATTAACATTTCTCAGCACTTTAATAGGTACTGTGTATTGAAATGAAACTTAATATGCATGTGGCTTTTTTTTTTTTTTGAAAAAAATAAGTAATAGGGTCTTCTTGGGCTTTTATTTGCTACTCTTTTACCTGTAACCCTATCTCCCTTGGAGCCAGAGCCTGTGCTTAACTCCTCACAGTTTTCATTCTGGCTACCTTTTCCATGTTGATTGTTGTAATGGGGAGATTCTCTGCCCCTACCCCTGGGGGAAAGGCCAGGAGGTGTCTCATACAACGAGTCCGTGTTGCCACTGGACAGGAGTCTCTTCAAACAACTGAGTGTACCTTTATAAATAAACAATATTTATTGCAGAGAAATACTCAGCAAGTAATGTATCGAGTCCCAATTAAATTCCAGGCACCAGGAACCGGGGACAACAGTGAATGTAAAACAAACAAGGACCCTGCCCTCCTGAAGCTTATGTCATGGTTGGGATATGTTAAATATCACCTACATTTTTTTACATTATTTTTTTCATTGCAAAAATGTCACAAATGCATTGAAGGAAAAGATCAAGAGGTTATGAAAAAATAATGGGAGTTGGGAATATTTACTTTGGAGTGTGGTTCCTGAGGAAATGGCATGTTAGCCAAAATCTGATGAATTGGGAGGAAAGGGTATGTATGCTGAGCAGAGGGAAGAATACGGACAGATATGGGGCCGAGAGACCAATTAGGTGGGTCTTGTAGTTGACTTAGACCAGACTAGGTTGGTGGGCAGTGGAGATGGAGGAAAATATAATGAAAGATACTTTGAAAGTAGATTTAGGAGGTCTTGATAGAGTAATTGGATATAGGGGGAGAATGAAGTGTGAAGGAATCTTATTGGTGTCTGGTTTGAGTATCTTGAGTAGATGAAAGTATCAATTTTTGAGATCGAACAAATGAAGTCTTTTTTGGTGGAGAATGATGAACCAGAGCTCACTTTGGGATATATACTAGTTGGGCATCACCAACTATATTTAGTTGGATGTGTGCATTTACAGGTATGAGTAGCACTGAGAAAAGAGGTCTGTGTTGAAGTTGGGCAATAAGAAATGTTTTCTGAACTCCTCCCAAGTCCCTATTCTTGGGAGAGTTCCAACGTTGCTAACATTATTTGATATGTGTTGGCACATTGAGAGTCATTAGCACATGGAATTGAAAGCCCTGGCAAGGGATGAGTTCAATTTTGGAGAGAACGTAGAAAAAGAGGACAGTGAATCAAGCCCTAAAGAACTTCCAACACTTACTGGTTTTATAGAACAGGAGGCTTAGATAGAGAGGTAGCAAGAAATCATGGACAAGAGGGTTACAAAAGTCCTTGGAACTTCTGTAACATTTTTCCTTCCAAGAAAATGGATTTAGAAAACGGGATCGAGTGCTGCTGGGAAACCTCCTAAGATGAGAGAACTTAAAAGTGGCCGTTGAATTAAGCATCATGGAGGTCATAGCAACCTTAGAAAGAATGATACAAGTGGTGACAGAAGCCGGATTGGAGTGAGTTGAAGAATGAAGGGTAGCCCTAGCTGATTTGGCTCAGTGGATAGAGCGTCGGCCTGCAGACTGAAGGATCCTGGGTTTGATTCTGGTCAAGGGCACATGACTGGGTTGTGGGTTCGATCCCCAGTGGGGGCGTGCAGGAGGCAGCTGATCAGTGGTTCTCTCTCATCATTGATGTTTCTATCTCTCCCTCTCCCTTCCTCTCTGAAATCAATAAAAGTATATTTTTTTAAAAATGAAGGGTAAGTGAGGAAGGGGAGACAGCAAAATTGCCCCCCCCCCCTTTTTTTCAGAAGAGAGCCTGACTCCCTTTGAAAAAGGAAATAATACATAAATGAAATGTTAGCTAGGATGGTCTGGAGTCAAGGGAAGGTTGATGTAGGGAAAGACAGGTTGAAAATACAGGAGAGAGAAGAAATATCCAAAGGAACCAAGTCTGAGAAGGCAAGAGGGATGGACTTCTGCTAATTGGAGAAGGGATTCTTGCTTGATCTGAGCTAGAGGGAAAGAGGTGAGGATAGATGAAGGTACCAGTTTGTAGTTGGGGGAGGAGGGATTAGGGAATTCCACTATGATTGTTTTGTTAGTGGGGAGGGAGACAATCTGTGCTTAAGAAAAGCTGGGAGTGAGGATGCTGGAGGATGCTGGAGAATCGTGGAGAAAAACATGTTGACAATGGGAGATTCGGAAAACTTAAAATGTTGATAGATATTAAAATTAATGATCATGAGTCTTTAAAGCTAATGGTGTGATTAAAAATGTTTCCTTGTTTTATATTTAAGCAAGAAAATTTCTCTAGTAGCTCTCAATTTATAGAAACAAATCCAAGTTTATGTGGAACATTTTCTTGAACTAAAATATAATCTTTAATGTTAAATCTCTTTTATTGTGGAGTCATACTTGAGTATTAGAAACAGTTACTGAATGAATTTCTTTTATGAAATAACTCTTAAAGATAATACTGTTTTACAAGTCATTCTAAAGTATTGAGTTGAATTTCTGAATGGTTTTATCTAAAGTTTAGGAGATTAGCTGGGCCTCATCCTATATAATAAAGAGGGAATATGCAAATTGACCATCACTCCGTCACAAAGATGCTGCACCCACAGCTGAAGCTAAGTTCCCTTACGGAGCCTTAACGAGCAATCAGAAGGGACCTGAGGCTATGCCCTCACCTGCCCCTGTGGGGCTTGACAGGGGACCTCAGGCTGTGCCCCCTGCCCTGGCATCAGCCTGGGGGACCTCAAGCCGCACCTCCTGCCTTGGCACTAGGCCAGGGGACCTGAGGCCACACCCCCTGCCCGGTGGGGCTTGATGGGGGACCTCAAGGTGCACTTCCCCTCCTGGTGCTGGGCTAGGGGACCTCAGGCTGCTCCCCCTGCCCCAGCGCCAGGCCGGGGGACCTCAGGCCACACCCTCCACCAGGTGGGGCTTGACAGGGGACCTCAGGCTGCACTCCCCACCCCAGCACCATGCCGGGGGACCTCAGGCTGCACCCTCCACCCGAGCACCGGGCCAGGGGACCTGAGGCTGCCCCCCCTGCCTGAGGGGGCTTGATGGGGGACCTCAAAGCATGCCCCCGCCCCATCTGGGGGACCTCAGGCCACGCCCCCCCAGCCTGGCACTGGGCCAGGGGACCTGAGGCTATGCCCTCTGCCCGCCCGGCAGGGCTTGACAAGGGTGGGACTGGCTGGGTCTGGATCTAGCCCAGTGGAGGGGGGGCGGCCAGGTCTGGGTCTTGCGATTTTGAGGCACATGTGGGTGGGCGGGGACTTGACTCTGGGTCCCCCTTTTTATGTGCACGAATTTCGTGCACCTGGCCACTAGTTTAATTATAATAGTATATATCAAGACAGTCCTAGGTACATATAAATTAACCTTTAGAGACAGACCAGAACTAATCCTATTTTAAAATGAGGAATTCTCTAATCTATACTATTGCCTTTCGTATAGGAATAATTTATGATGTTATTGTTGAACCTCCAAGTGTTGGCTCTATGACTGATGAACATGGGCATCAAAGACCAGTAGCTTTCTTAGCATACAGGTAAGAGATACCTTTTTGAATGATTTGGTTGCTGAGCCATGCCTGCTTATTTAAAAATAATAGTGAAACCTATGGAATCCATTTGTATTTAGACATTAGCTGTTTTAAAATGCTAAATTTAGAAATGGCAGGAAGTGAGCAGGAGTAAGAGAAGTATATTACCTATTCATTTATTAGGAAATAACATAACAATGATATGATCACTTATTTAAAGGGGGATATCAGTTTAAAATACATTTGTAGACTGTTCTGGGAATCAGCAAACCAGTTTGTAAGTAATGTAAGTAAAGCTTTATTGGAACTAGGTGTGCCCATTTGTTTGTATACCATCTGTGGCTCCTTTCAAACTACAGTGGTAAGTGTGGCACAAACCATATGGCCTGTACTGTACTATCTGGCCACTTAAATATATGTTACTAAATAAGAAACACAATTTTTGAGACTGGAAGTTCCTTTTCAGCAATGAAACACCATTCTAGTGTAGTTTGGTTCACTTAAGCAATGCTTATTGTATTGCTTTTTTAACCCACTTGTTAATTGTCTACTTAAACATAGCTATATATTTGTATTTATACCTTACCAATGATATTCTTTGCATAGGATATTCTTGGAAAGATGATTGTAGTTCTCTGGGGAGGGGATCCAGATGACAGGTGATCTTGGTAGGGAAACGTTTCACAGTGTCTTCATTTGTGCTATTTGAATTTTGAACCTGGTGCATGTATTGCATTATCAATTAAAGCAGTTAACAAAAAATGTGTACCTTCCTTGCATATTCCATGTAGAAATCATCCCTTTAACAGAGAAAGTTGCTTTTGGGGGTCCATGAACCCAAAAAAAGCAGATACAGATAATATACAAAAATTTGCATGTAATTATAGGGATTTATAGATCACTGGGAATACATGTGGAGTTCATGGAGTCTTAGTTAAGAACACCTGCTTTTAAGTTTTTCCCTTTGAAACTAAAGGTATATTAATTATTATAAAACTTTTTAAGACACATTTCTAACCAGTTCAAAATTAATTTGAAATTAATAGAAATTTAAATAGTATAACTTTTAAAAGCTAAAGTTCTGGGTAAAGGATTCATATACATATAATTGGCTTTTTAAGCTAATAATTAAAATGTGAGTACTGATTTTCATAGACAGTTGTGTTAGTTGAGGTTCTAAAACTCTTTGGACATATGTTCCATGAAGACAGCATTTTGTCTGTTTTATTCATTGTTATAGCCCAAGAATCTAGAATAGTACTTGATACATAATAGGCTCTTAATAAGTATTTGTTGAAATGCATATCCAGAAATGTAGTAAAATAGTTGTAAGGGTAAGAATAAAAAATTAGCACAAAAATGTTTTAGCAGAAACAAGAATTCAGGGAATTTTCAAATTTTGCTGTGATCTTTCTTTTTCAGAGTAAATGGACAATATATTATGGAAGGACTCGCATCCAGCTTCCTGTTTACAATGGGAGGTTTAGGTTTCATAATCCTAGACCGATCCAATGCTCCAAACATTCCAAAACTCAATAGATTTCTTCTTCTATTCATTGGATTCGTCTGTGTCCTATTGAGTTTTTTCATGGCTAGAGTATTCATGAGAATGAAACTGCCGTAAGTTATTAAGTACTTTGTGTAATCAGCAACTTATGTTGCAAATTGGTAAAATAATTACCTAGATCACATAAAATTATAGATTTAATTTAACCCATTTTAACATGAAAATTCTGAGAATAAAAAAATGTAACTTTCTCAAGGTTAAACTGAGACGAATAGGTCTTCCTGATTGCTATCTTCATGCATGTTCATGAGAAAATTTAGTTATTTTGTTGTAGCATCACTGACCACTGTTTCTCTTAAGTGCTTTTGGGTTAGCTTATAACATATGGGATTTTAGTAGTATGGTGATAGTAGGGAATATTTTCAAGACATTAATTGCTGCTGCTTTTTAGTGTTAGTATGAGGAAAACTCATTAAGCCTTAGCTGGGAAAGGGGAGTTGCCTCTCTAAAAAGATGGGAAAAGGATTTTACTCATATACTAGTATATATCATTTTCATTCAGAAAACTTAGAATAAAGATAAATTTATTTTGTGGCAACTTTGATAATTCCATTTGAGATCACTAATTTGAGATGTGGACAAGTATAATCATATTTCCCTATATTTGATCTCATCTATGGAACTTTTCAAGTTTCAACTATACTGATTTCTTAGAACTGATATCCTCTTATTTATTTATTTTTCCTAAAGAATAGTTTATTGATTTTTTTAGAAAGAGAGAAAAGGAGAGGGAGAGACACATCGATGTGAGAAAAACATCGGTCAGTTGCCTCCCATATGCACCCAACCCGCAACCTCAGTCTGTGCCCTGACTAGGAATTGAACTTGCAACCTTTTGGTGCGTGGGATGATCTTCCAATAAAATTAGCCAACCGTCCAGGACTCCCCTTATTTTATTATAAGAGATAATAAAGGGATAGGAATGTGTTTGAATTTCACAAGTTTACTTATTCTTGGGCTTAATCTGTGCATAAACTGTAGCACATCTGGGGGAGAATGGACAGACTTTCCCTGAGAAAGTTAGAGGTACTTATCCTGCATTGGTGTTCCCATCTTAGCCTTTTAGGACGGGAAAAGAGAGCAGTGTTCTTTGACAGCTGAATATCGGTGTGGCCATATAACTCCCTCAGACTCCTCTGCCAGTGGCTCCTGTTTCTATCCAAGGGAAACAATTTTGGCCATTGGCTAAATTGTATGAAGACTTACTAGTAGGTGCTTAAGCCTCTTCTTTTTGCTCCTCTTTTTTCTGTCCCTGTTGGAAAAGGTGTACTGGAAGAGTATATGGAAGAGGCTAGAGTTTTCCACAGCAAAACAAGAAAAAAGGAGGCTCCCAGAGAGGATAAGGAGACTTACAACCAAATCAGAAGGAACCTTTGGAGACACAGCAGAACAAAAGTGGGCTGCTGCCCATAGAACCAGACTTGTTCTCATCCTACCTATGCTTCCCATTCTTCCTTACGGTTTTAGGTCCTCTCCTTAGGATAAGTGTGTTTTTCTTTTAGCTCAGGCATTTGACTTTTAGAATAATAGACCTTTTGACTGCTTACTAAAATGCTTCTATAAGTATTGTAAAGCTGTATAAAATAGACTAAATAGATACTATTTTATGATTGAAGACAAAGGGCCTGCTTTGCTCAGACTGGTAAAAATTGCCATTTTAGTAATTTGAACTAGTGTTTATTAAGCCTGATGAGAAAAGCTAGGGGTCCCTGAGTAAATCTTAAGATCATGGGATCAGTTCAGAAAAGAAATTTTTCTAAAGGCAGAAAATAGGGGAGGGGAGCACTTGAAAATTAACTATAATAATAAAAGTGTAATATGCTAATTAGACTGGACAGCTGAATGGCCTTCCGGACGTCCTTCTGGATGAAGCTGTGGCAGAGGCGGTTAGGGGCAATCAGGCAGGCAGGCAAGCAGTTAGGAGTGATCAGACAGGCAGGCAGAGTGGTTAGGGGCGATCAGGCAGGCAGGTGAGTAGTTAGGGGCAATAAGGCAGGTAAGCAGAGGCAGTTAGGGGCAATGAGGCAGGCAGGAGAGCGGTTAGGGGCGATCAGGCAGGCAGAGTAGTTAGATCATGCAGGTAGGCTAGTGGTTAGGGGCGATGAGGCAGGCAGGCGAGAGGTTAGGGGTGATCAGGCAGGCAGGCAGGCGAGCAGTTAGGGGCGATCAGGCAGGTAGGCGAGTGGTTAGGAGCCAGCGGTCCCGAATTGTGAGAGGGATGATGTCCAGCAGTCGGACATCCCCCGAGGGGTCCCGGATTGCGTGAGGGTGCAGATCAGGCTGAGGAACCACCTCCCCCTGCCTCACCCCCCCCCCCCGGGGCATGAATTTGATGCACCGGGCCTCTAGTGTAATAATATTTTACTTAAATTAACATCATTTAGGGACTAGGATGATGCATATATATGATTCTTCCATATTAGTGAAATTTAATCCTATATGTGTCTCTCTGCCCTCCCTGCCCTCCCTCCCTCTATAAAATCAGTAATAAAAAACAAAACAAAACATACAAACATATCCTTGGGTTGGACTATGTATTTTTGGCAGCTTGAACAAGGATTTGTCCATTTAAGTACTCTTTTTTTAAAAAATATATTTTTATTTCAGAGAGGAAGGGAGAGAGAGAGAGAAACAGAGAAACATTAATGATGAGAGAAAATCATTGATTGGCTGCCTCCTGCATGCTCCACACTGGGGATCAAGCCCGCAACCTGGGCATGTGCCCTGACTGGGAATTGAACCCTGACCTCCTGGTTCATAGGTTGATGCTCAACCACTGAGCCATGCCAGTTGGGCTAAGTACTCTTTTCCATCTGAATTTGGGTTGAAAATAATCCATGGATTTATAATGCATAAGCATAGGTCACACACTAGTTACAAGGAAGAATGCCACAACATATAACTGTATCAAGAGATTGATGTCCAAAAGTGTGTGCTCACCTGTCAGTATGTGCAGATGACAGGCAGCTATCCCTAAAGAGTCCTCAGTATGTCGGGACTGCCAAGTGTAGGCTAGCTGTTGAGTAACCTCTGCTGGTGCAGATATTAGTGCATACTTCCTTACATTCTTGAACACTTCTTTCTTGTGAAGTTTAGGTCTTACAGTACACTTATTGTGAAGTATCAGGCATTATAGTAGCAGTGTTGAGTCCTCAATGTTAATATACGTATATCCTAGAAGTCTTTTTATTTTTTATTTTAGTTTTTTTTCTTGGTGGGGGGTGTGGGTGAGTAGTATTGGGTTGTATTGGAGTTGTTGCAAAGGTGGTTGTATGTGTGAGATATAAGTTCTCTCTGTACTCTGAGTTTGGATTGGCCAGGCTGATAAAGCAGGAAAGGAAGTGAAAATGAGTTCTAGGGAGATCGCATTGGCTGCACATAGATCTAGGCTCAAGAGAGTCCAGAAGCTGGAATAGAGGAAAATCACATTCTGAGTATCTGCTACGTGCCAGGCATTGTAGCGGATCTCAATCCTATGAAGGGTTTTGATTCCTTACCTTATAGATAAAGAAACTTAATTCTGAACTAGTAATAGCTAACATCATCAAGAACTTAATTACATGAGTAGTATTTACTATAGGAGTGTTACAGGGTCCAAAGGAGAGAAGTTCTGAAGGCATCAGTGAAGACAGGGTCTATTAAATCCTTTCCTAATGTGGCTAGCTTTATCTAATCTCCCCCCCCCCCCCCGACCCCCTCCTCAATCTTGCAGGTCCTTACTAATAGGTTGCAAAGATTAATTGCAAAGGGAAAAGTTTGGAACTTTAGAAAACCAAGCTTAATGCTTAAATTTAAAAGGGATTCCAGGGCCTAAGTTGTACATTTAGTAAAAGGATCTCCTGTTTGATCAACATGAAGCTCAACCTGCTCAACAGCTGCAGCTTAGGCCCTTCCCTGCTGTCCAGACATTTCCCGAGGAGCAGAGGTGCAGGTCCACACTTCCGCACTGTTTCTCGAGGGTTCAGGGCTCACTTCCCAGGTGTGAGTAGCTCCTGATCCTCCTGCTTTCTCCTTTGGTAATATTAGGGTTTTTAGAAAATCAAAACCAGCTTCTTTCCATTAAAAGGTTTATGATTTTTGTTACACTTGAGAAAATCCAAAGAAAATTGATCCTGATTCTTTAATTTTTACATAACATTTTCTTTTATTTACTCTCCCCCCCCCCCTCATTTTGTGTTGTTTAGCATATTGGTTTGTAACTTTATCCTTTGAGGAAGAAGAGTAATGGAACTGAGGCCCAGTCAAATATTGGGGGCGGGGGGGGGGGCAGATAATGAACTAAAAACCATAAAAAGGAATCACATGATTATATTTATAAAAGCTTAGTATGCAAATTGTTCCCTCGGGAGTTCAATCACTGGCTATGATGTGCGCTGACCACCAGGAAATGGCGCGGAAAAAAGGGAGGCCCTGGCTGACAGCCGGAAGGCCCTGATCAGCCCTGATTGCTGGCCAGGCCTAGGGACCCTACCCATGCACAAATTTCGTGCACCAGACCTCTAGAATTTTCATATTATTCATTTGATTTATCATAAAAATTGTTGGGGTGTTTTGAAATGTTGCTCCCTTTTCACTTTTTGTGTTTATAAATTTTGTTTCTGTAGGGGCTATCTGATGGGTTAGTGTGCCTTTTGAGAAGAAATCTGTGGATACTGGATTTGTTCCTGATAATGAAGTTTTAAAGGTGGTACCAAACCTCTGCTATGAAATATGGAAAAGAATGGAAAGCAGCAGAAAAGAAGCATTTAGTAGGAAACATGGAAACATATTAAAGCTCGGACTAGAATATCTTCTTGATATCAAAGAGACAAGCTTATACAGTGTTTTTTTTCCTGCTGACCTACACTGACATACCAAGGTTAAGTGGCATTTTCTTCTCAGTTTTTAATTTAAAGAAAATATACTCCATTTCTACACCTATAATATTGAATAGAGTAATTATTTTTTACAACCATCTTAACATTATTTTGGAGATGATATAATGTATATTCAGGAAGTGAGATCCCATAAGCTGGGAACTCTGGACAGCTGACCAGTTTTACCTGTGGTGCTTTGCCTTTAAACAAAGTGTGTGATAGCAGCACATTATTTCAGATGTGTATGTAAGACTGTTTCCTGAACAATAAGGTGTATGAAAGGAGCAGAAATAAAGAATTTTTTTAATTAACACCTTTTATATTTGTTTTTTAATTGATGATATTAACCCTTTGGACTATAATTATTCAGTCTGATTGTGTGATTTTAGCTACTGATGGTGGTTTAAAGTCTCAAAATATAGTTGGCAGGATGCCCTGTGAGATAGCAGCTTCACATTCCTATACATATTCAAGCTGGACTGCATGTCTGTATCAGAATTGCTGGAAATGTGATGCGTTAGATGGACATTTCCTTCAGCCTTTCATTTTTACTAACACACATTTGAGCACATCTGAAAATCATCTCTAGACCAATGTGGTCTTTCTGCTAGCCAGGCCTTAGTTCTCCCCGACTGGCCATGAACTTCTCTAGTGGCTCAGTTCTTATCCTAAAATCTTTAAGACTACAGGAAAGTTTTCTTTCAGGTAAATTTTTTTTTTTTCTAATTCCAAGACTGATATAAAAGTAGCTGTTCATTAAATTAAGAAGGATTCATTTCAAAAAATGTTTTGAATATCTATTATATGCCAGCCAACACTGAGGATTATTGGACTCAATAAGACAAAGGCTCTCTCCTGATAGAGGGAAGAGAAGATAAAGTCTTATAGGGAAGCCAGATAATCAAAAGATAAAAATGTTTATAAAATGTCAGATACTGATAAATGCTACAAAAATCAAGCAAGGTAAGTTAATAGTTTGTACTGTAGTGAAGAGAGATGTGGGAAGAGGTTGCTATGCTCCAAAGCTCTGAAATGAAAAACAAGACCTGTATGTACTCACCAACTTTAAAGACTTGATTTAACTTTAATTACACTTTTTGACCAATTTCAAAAAATTTTTAATTTTTATTATTTTTGTAATTCTCACCCAAGGACATGCTTATTGATTTTAGAGAGAAGGGAAGTGTGTTTTTATGTGAATGTGTGAGAGAGAAACATTGATGTGAGAGAGAAACATTAATCATTTGCCTCCAGGACGTGCCCTGACCAGGTATTGAATTTGCGATCTATGTAGGGAACCAAACCCACAACTTTCAGTGTACTGAACAACACTCCAACCAACTGACCCACACCAACCAGGGCATATTTGGCCATATTTTAAAACTAAGCTAGATGGACAGAAGATAATCTAAAAGTGTTATCTTCAAAAGGTCTTTTTCTAAATGATTGAGTAGTGAACAGTCCTGTTAAGGACCACCAGATGGTGCCATTAAGCTTTGGTGTATTTTTCTGTGTTAACCAGCTCTTAAAAGTTTTGGTTTTGATTTTTTTTTTAATAAAATAGAAAATTTACTAAATACAATGAAATATATTTAAATATTTTTTTCTGGTAAAATTGCAATATTTTTTGTGAAGAAAGTAATTGTACCTTGTACTGGAGTTAAAATGTTTTTGGGGATACTAAACTAAAATGGCACATCCTGACAGAAAACCTCCAAGAGGTGTAGTGAATGAGAGAGAGTAAATTAATAGATTAGATTGGGTCCAGCCAGTGTGGCTCAATGGTTGAGCATCGACTCATTAACCGGGAGGTTACGGCATGCCCTGGTTTTAGGCTTGATCCCAAGTAGGGGGTGTGCAGGAGGCAGCCGATCAAGATTCCCTCTCTTTCTGAAACTAATCCTATCTAATAAAGAGGGAATATGCTGATTGACCCTCACACCATCGCAAAGATGGCAGCGCCCACAGCCAATAAGGAGGGAATATGCTAATTGACTGCCCCACCCTCAAAGATGGTAGCGCTCAGTCCCCTCAGTCCCCAGCTACCCAGGGCCGCCCAAGGCTCAGGTAACCAGGGCTGGCTGAGGCTTGCACTGCCGGCAGTGGCAGCAGCAGAGGTGTGACGGGGGCATTGCCTTCCCCTGATCGCCGGGTCACCTCCCACCCCTGAGGGCTCCCGGACTGTGAGAGGGGGCAGGCCGGGCTGAGGGACCGCCCCCCCCCCTCCAGTGCATTAATTTTCATGCACTGGGCCTTTAGTAAAAACATTTTTAAGAAGCTGTTAAAAAAAAATAGACTAGATCGAAGCAAAAAAGTCTTTGATTTTATTACAGGATTCTCCAGGAAATAGGTGCTACAATGGAGTCCGAAGTGCAATGTAAGAGAAATAGCAGAAAGAAGTAAAGGAAGAATGCAACATTAGCCAGGAGGAAGCAGTTATTCTGTGATGCCAAGCTGACAGAATTGCTGTTAGCCCAGCGATTTTTAATCTTTTTGATCTCATGGCACACGTAAAGTAATTGCTAAAATTCTGTAGCCGGGCCAGAGTAGCTCAGTGGTTGAGCCCCACCCATGAACCAAGAAGTCCCTGGTTCTAGGCCCAGTCAAGGCACATTTCTGAGTTGTGGGCTCGGTCCCTAGTATGTCTCTTCGATGTTTCTATCCATCCCTCTTCCTTTCTCTCTAAAAAACATAAAAACACTTAAAAGAATAATTTTTAAAATTAAGTAAAATTCTATGGCACATGAAAAAAAATTTTTTTTGCCAATCTGACAAAAAAATAGGTGTAATTTTGATTCATTCACACCAGATGGCTGTTGTGTTGGCTGTTGTCATTTTTTTATTTGACAATCTAATGCTAACGAGGTTAGTGCCCCTGATTACTAGTAAATAGATATTGCATGCTTTAAAAATTCTTGCTGCATACCAACTGAAAATCACTGTGTTATCCTAATGGTTAGCTCCAGAGCAGCAAAATCTGCCTATCAGAGGAGTAGTATGTTGGATGGAAGTGGCTAGACCAGTGGTTCTCAACCTTTCTAAGGCCGCAACCCTTTAATACAGTTCCTCATGTTGTGTTCTCTGTGAGCAGGGCCTGCTCTCTGCTCTCTGTGGGCCTGCCTGCTCGCCGTGGCTGGCAGGCAGGCCATGCTCTCTGCGGACAGACCCTGCTCCCTGCTCTCTGTGAGCCTGTTCCACCCTGGTCCCTTTGGGCCTGCACCATCCGTGGCTTGCCTCATCATGCAGCAGTCCCCTCCCGCCCACCTACGCACACAGCCTCCTGAGCGGTCATGACTATTATGGCATCCCGGCTAATTTGCATATTACACCCCCCCCCTCTATATATATAGATTGTTTTATCCCAATGATCTGTACTGTTCCAGGGTGTGATTGCTTAGGAGTGAATATGATTTCAACTTATTTATGTTTAGAGGGTGTCTGAAATTGAGAACCAGGCAGAACCATCTACTTTGACCCTCCAGGGGTGGGGAAGTTTTGAAGTATGTCCATAGTCAAGAGAAGATCAAAGAAGTCCAACTAAAAGAACTATGGATGGAAGGACATGAGAACAATGGCTTGAACAAAAGTTCTTTTTAAAAGGACTATCTTGAAGATTAAGACTCAAACTCAGGAGAAACTAAGGCAATGGAAAGAATCACAACGTGAAATTCCTTAAATAAAAATTTATTAATTTTAAATAATTTTGCCTATGTTACACATAAAAATACCTTTATACGTTAAAATATATGTATTTTCAATTTTATAAAATTTGATTGTCTTTTCTACTGAATTGAAGTTTGCATCATTATGTAGTGACCCTCTTCATATTTGACAGTGATTTTTTTGTCTCAAAGTGTATGTATCGCAGGTTAATGTAGCTAACTCAGTCCTCTGCAGGTTAGAATGAGCCATATTTCTTTTTTTTTTTTCTCTCTCTTTTGGATGGATCTTAGAGAGAGAGAGAGGTAGAGAAAGAGATAGAGAGAAACATTGATTTTGTTGTTCCATTCATTGGTTGATTCATGCATGTGCCCTGACCAGGAATGGAACCCAAAACCTTTGCGTATTAGGACAATGCTCTAACCAACTGAACTACCAGGCCAGGGCTCTATCATTTTCTTGCAGCCTTTTTTTTCCCCCCTCATGTGGACCATACATAATAATTACAAAATTATTGACTGTATTCCTTATGCTGTGCTTGACATCTTGATGAGTAATTTGTAACTACCCATCTGTACTTAAAATATCCTATATATAAAAGCGTAATATGCTAATTAGACCGGATGACCTTCCGACAACCTTTCAGATGAAGCCGCGGCGGCCGGGGCTGAGCCCCTTGCACAAATTTCATGCATCAGGCCTCGTGTGTGTGTGTGTGTATGTGTGTGTGTGTGTGTGTGTGTGTGTACGTGTGTACTAGAGACCCGTTGCACGAAATTCGTGCACGGGGCGGGGGTGTCCCTCAGCCCAGCCTGCACCCTCTCCCATCTGGGACCCCTCGAAAGATGTCCCACTGCCCGTTTAGGCCCGATCCTGGTGGGATCGGGCCTAAACGGGCAGTGGGACATCCCTCTCACAATCCAGGACTGCTGGCTCCCAACCGCTCGTCTGCCTGCCTGATTGCCCCTAACCGCTTCTGCCTGCCAGCCTGATTACCCCCTAACCACTCCCTTGCCAGCCTGGTCACCCCTAACTGCCCTCCCCTGCTGGCCTGGTTGCCCCCAAATGCCCTCCCCTGCAGGCCTGGTCACCCCTAATTACCCTCCCCTTCCAGCCTGATTGCCCCTAGCTGCCCTCTCCTGCTGGCCTGGTTACCCCTAACTGCCCTCTCCTGCTGGCCTGATCACCCTTAACTATCCTCCCCTGCAGAACTAGTTGCCCTCAGCTGCCCTCCTCTGCTGGCCCAGTCACCCCTAACTGCCCTCTCCTGCAGGCCTGGTCCCCCCCAACTGCCCTCCCCTGCAGGCCTGATTGCCCCCAACTGCCCTCCCTTGCAGGCCTGGTCCCTCCCAACTGCCCTCCCCTGCTGGCCTGATTGCCCACAGCTGCTCTCCCCTGCCGGCCATCTTGTGTGTTGGAGTGACTGTCAATTTGCATATCACCTCTTTATTATATAGGATATATATTGATTTTAGAGAGAGGAGGGGCGAGAGAGACAGAAATATCAATGAGAGAGAAACATCAGGTCAGCTGCCTCCTGCCTGCCCCCTACTAGGGATCCATGCCTGCAACCTGGGCATGTACCCTGACTGGGAATAGAACTGTGACCTCCTGGTTAATGGACTGATGCTCAATCACTGAGCCACATCGGCCGGGCCAATCTGTATTTCTTAATCCCTTCACCTTTTTCCACCCGTCTCTCCAGTCCAGCTTCCCTCCCATCTGGAAACCATCCTTTCATTTTTTTTCTAATAATATGTGCATTTTTAGTGCTATGAATTTCTAAGCACTGCTTTTGCTGAAGCCCAGACATTTTGAAATGTTGTGTTTTCATTTTCATTCAGTTTAAAATACTTTCTCATTTACCATGATATCTCCTTTGGCACTATTTAGAAGTATCGTATTTTGTTTCCAAATTTTGGAGAATTTTTCTTATATCTTTCTATTGTTGATCTTTAATTATCATCAAAGAACATGCCTTGTATAACTTAAATTTTTAAAATTTATTGATACTTGCTTTATGGACCAGAATATGGTCTGTTTGAAATATATTTCATGTGCACTTGGGAAAAGTGTGTAAAATAATGGGAAAAGATATACCATCCAAACACTAATGAAAAAAAATCAGAAGTGGCTATATTTATACCAGACAAAACAGATTTAAGGGCAAATAATATTACCAGGGATAAAAGTAATTTTATAATAATCATTCTGAAGACATAATACTAACTTTATTTATTTATTTATTTATTTATTTATTTATATTAAAAAAAAGCTTTTATTGGGAGAAAATGAGTTTTATTTGTTTTTTAGCAATAGCATCATTGTGGGTAAGAACAACAGGGGAATGGGAATCAAATTCCTTTGGGGGAGGCTCAAGCTGCCAGAATCCCTTGTCCCTCCCCACTTTGGGCACTTGGGGGGTGGGGGAGAGGAAAGGGAAAGGGCAGGGCATGATTGATAAAGCTGAAGAGTCACAAAAGGCACTGGTGGGTTACACTGGGCCGCGGGAGGGAGGACGTGGGCCAGGGGCTCTTTGGCATTCAGGCCTGGCCTCTAGTCCTTTCCCTTCCCTTTCTTGGCTTTGGCCTTGGCTTTGGTCTTGGGGGTACAGGGCTTGGTTACGCGGACGGTCTACTGGCACTGGGCATTGTACCGCGCCTTCTTCAGGGTGCCTTGGTGGGCTATGGTGCCCGAGCTCTCATCATACGACCCCCGGCTCTCAAACTTGTACTTGCAGTCGGCTCCAAACTCCTTCTTCCAGTTACAAGGCACCCTGCACCAGATGCGCTGAGTCTGGGCCCCGCAGGTACCTTCGCTGAAACCTGCCCCGCAGTCCTTGCTGCTAGGGGTGCAGGGCCCCCAGGTCCACTCTGCACATTCGCTCCCCGGGCCACCCTTCTTCACTTTGTCTTTCTTTTTGGCCACCACGGAGGTGAGCGCCAGCAGGGTGAGGAAGGCGAGGAGGAGGAAGCCTCGGTGCTGCATCTCGCTTGCTGCCGGCAATGCTTCTCTCCCTCCAGCGCTGGCCCCCATAATACTAAATTTAAAGCTGACCCAAAGACAGCTATAACATACACGAAACAAAAATTGATCAATGAAAGGGGAAATAGACAAACCCACAAAACACAGGTTTCAATATAACTTTCTCAACTTATAGAATAAGGTAGATAAAAATCACAATAACAAAGACTTAGACAATACTAAAAACCAACTTAACCTAACCAATAATTTATAGAACATTCCATTCAAACTTGCAGCCTTTTTTTCTTAGGTTTTAGGGCTGTCTCTCATGTATATCATGAAGCTTTGTTTATTTGTGTTTTACTCTGACAATCTTTGTCTTTTAATGAGTTTAGTCTATTTTCAGGAATTGTGATTATTACATATTTAGACTTTTCTGTATCTCCCCACATTGTACTACTTGTCTCACTTTTTAATGCTTGTTTTTCATTCTCTCGCCTCCTTTTTGGGTTGATAGGATTTTTTTAAATCCTTAAGTGACATGTTGTAGTTTCCAGAGGTGGCTGCAACAATATCTCTTGTCTCACTTGTTTTATGTAGAGTGACCCTGCCACTCCCCATCAAGAAGTGGAGACTAATTCTCTAGCCCTTGCAGCTTGGCAGGCCCTGTGACTGCTTTCATTGAAAGAAGATGGCAGAAGCCACCCTGTACCAGTGCTGGGCATAGTTTTCCTGCTTTGGTCTCCTGCCTCTTAGTATGCTGGCTCTTGGAACCCCGCTGCAAGGTTGTGAGAAACCCAAGCCACCTAGAGAAACCACGAGTGGGAGTGGCTGCTCCTTCCAACACCAGCTGAGCTCTGAGCTGGCGCCACCATCAGCCACTAGTCCTGTGAATGAGGTCTGGTGGACATCCAGCCCCAGCGGCCATCTGACATCCCTGTGTGAGACACCCCAGAGGACAACTGCCCACTGAGCCCAGAAAGGTTTGGACATTTTATTTTTTTCAGATAAAGTCTGATTTATTGCCACAAAAGGGATATAGGCAATACTTTTTTTTTGTAACGATACTTAAAAAAATTTTTTTTAATTGATTTCAGAGAGGAAGGGAGAGGGAGAGGAAGATAGAAACAATGATGAGATAGAACCATTGATTGGCTGCCTCCTGCACGGCCCCTACTGGAGATGGAGCCTGCAACTTGGGCATGTGCCCTTTGGGGGGAACCGAATCTGGGACCCTTCAGTCCGTAGGCAGATGCTCTATCCACTGAGCCAAGCCAGCCAGGGCAACAATCTTTTTTAACATATGCATTTAAATTACTACCTGCTATAGAGAGAAGGGAAATGTTGATAAACTTGTTTGTAGGTGCTAGGCTTTTTATGCAGCAGTAGGTAACTGGGATGGAAATGGGGCGCTGGCTTTGGGACTGAGGGGTGCATAGAAATTAACAGGGTCTGGAGGAGCTGAAGAACGCAAGCTAGAAGGGTGTCAAGACCACAGTGACAGCCCACAGGTCCTCAGGGACGTGCTGGTGAGCTTGGAGATAGTGAGGAAATGACCTTGGAGGCTGAAGAAAGGGACCCTTGTCATGTAAAGGCCGTAAGTTTGCTAGCCTTGCTGTCTGCAGTAACGTGAGAAGTAGAAAGGGCACCTAAGGACACATGGATTGGACTGGGGAGGTTTCCAGGCAGAAGTATGAACTGGGTTCTTCTAGCCACGGATAATGAAACGTGCAAAGAGAGATGAACCAAAGAAGGAATTGCTCCGCTAAGTTTAGAGAAATAGGGCTGAGAAGTCTTTCGGGTAGTAAACAAAAGCTGGTATATGTAACACACAGTTTATCCAAGAAATGTTCCTAATTTATTCTTTTGAAAAGATTTTGTTGTAATCTGTGACTAACTCACAATTCTAACTTTTAGATGTATTGCACATTTTCATTTTACAAAGAACTTGCGTATACATCACCTCAATTCTCCTGATAATCCCACTGTAGGCTATGGTTGGTCCACAATATTATTAATAGCAACAACCACAGTCATCCTTCCTCCTTCTCCTCCAATTATGGGGTTCCTACCATGTGACTCCTGTTATGGCTTAGATATATGATCACTCACCCTCATAGCAGGGTATTATGACTCACAACTTAGGATGAAGGATATTAAGCCAGAGATGTAGCTATCTCAACCAAGAAGCAGCTAGCAAGGGTGGACTCTCTAGTCAAACATTAGTTTGACTTCAAGTCCAAACTCCCAATTTACCATTTTCCCTGAGAAGAGCAGGTAGCAATTTTAAATCAGAAAGCATCTTCAGTATGTAGATTATTTTTATCTTATAAAATTTCATGCTTGTCTGTCACAGTCAATTTTTTCAGACTCACTATAAGTGAACTATAATTTTGACAAATTTTTTACTTTCTCCATTTCTTCTAGTTAGGAATATGCCATCTATATATATATAAAAGCCTAAGGGACTGGCTGACTGGCCAGTAGCTATGGTGCACAATGACCACCAGGGGGGCAGATGACCAATGCAGGAGCTGCCAAGTGATAGCAACTTTGCAGAGTGCCTTCTTGCACTCAAGGACCCCTCGGGGGATGTTGGACTGCTGGTTTTGACCCAGTCTTGAAGGCCAGGCCAGGGGACCCCACCTACTGGAGGGACCCCACTCACTTTGCAGATGCCCTTCAAGCCCCAGCACCGCCTCAGGTGCACCGGCTGGGGAGGGACCACAGGAGGTTGGCTCCAGGGCCTGTCCAGCCCATCTCACCCAGTCCCGCCCCGCCGGTCACCTTTTAATTAATTTCCTTTCGATGTGCACAAATCCATGCACTGGGCCTCTGGTAGTATAATAAGCTTCTTCATTTATAAAACAAGTGGATCAGATGATCTGTAATCTTTCACCTCTGATATTCCTTTTATCTTTTCTAATTTTCCGATATATGGCTTTTCTAATTAGTAACTACAGGGCTACAACAGAATTCCATTTGACCAGCAGATGGAGCTCTTGACAGTTGAATAGGAAGAGGTATTTATTGAGTGCCTACCATGTGCCCAGGTACAATCCTGTTGTTGCTGCTTCAAATCTATATAATTCTGTTCTTAGGCCTATCTCAGATTATTGTTCTTACATATGGTAAAGGTCTCAAAGAAAAACTTATTTTACCATGAAGAAACCTCTCCATGTCTAAAACTGGACCCAGTGATTACTGAGCCATCTTCTGAAGCTGAAGTGCCACAATTTGACGCTCAGAGTTAAGTGACCTTAGTATTCCTTTGTGAAGGAACTGATAGGCCTGATCTTCTGTGGCCTGCGAATACCTTCCAGGAACTAAGAAGCTAGGAAATGCATCTTATTAAGGCTATTGTGATCATCAATAGGACAAGCCATGGGGAGTTTGAGAAAATGTTCAATCCTATATAATAAGAGAGGAATATACTAATTATCCTTTATGCCCTGAGGCATAACGACCAACCACATAATGACCGGATCATGGATCTGCAGGAGGGTGGGGCAGCGAACTACAAGCAGGTGGTGGAGACCTACAGGAGGGGGCAGGGCAGCAAGCTATGGGAAGGCGGGGCAGTGGGCGGAGAGCTATAGGAGGGCAGCAGCAACCTATTGGCACAGGGATTCATGCACAGGGCTACTAGTTTATAAATAAATGTTAATACTTATTATCTTAGGAGAGTATAGGGGAAATAAATGGTGATAGACAAAGCTTAACTTGGGGTAGTGAACACACAATAGAGTGTACAGATCAGGGGTGGGCAAACTTTTTGACTCGAGGGCCACAATGGGTTCTTAAACTGGACCGGAGGGCCGGAACAAAAGCATGGATGGAGTGTTTGTGTGAACTAATATAAATTCAAAGTAAAGGAGCGGAGGGGAGAGCAAGAGAACCAGATAGAACAGCCGGATCCGGCCCGCGGGCCGTAGTTTGCCCACGGCTGGTACAGATGATGTGTTATTGAATTGTGCACCTGAAACCTGTGTAATTTTCTTAACCAGTGCCATCCCAATAAATTCAATAAAAAGGAAAAAATACTTAATATTTTATCTATAATGGATACTAATACTAATGCCATCAATGTGTTCCCCTAGATACCATCTAAATAGTGCTTCAGAGCAGGAGGCAGAAAAATCCAGGTGTTCCTGAAACTTCATTTTCTCTTTGTTTTTCTCAACGTTTTCTTAGGACTTTCCTAGGATCATTTATTATTGTTTTATAAACATCCCCGTTCCCTTGTAGGCTGGTGGATATGTTGTACATCCACGTTGTTAAGTAAGAGATGTCAGAGACAGGAGTGCACGTCAGCTGGTGATGCCACTTCCCTCTGCTTCCACAATCAAATCAAAGATTGGCCAACCCTTTCAAGCACCTCTCCAAGGCAGACCAGCACAAGCTACCAGTTCTTTCATTTACTAAGCTTGGACATGCGTCTTCCTGAAAAGTCACGTCCTCCTCGGTGTAAGCCTCTTCTCAGAGGTACTGAAGGTTGAGTAACCTGTCCAGGTCTTCACAACAAGCTCATCACGTGTCTGGACCACGCGGTTGGTGGCCTCTGCCCTGGGCCATGCCTGGTCAGCACTTCGAGAAGAGCAGACAGATGTACCAGAAAAAGCTGAAGACTGACTATCTCTGGGTCTTTTGGGTCTGGCACAGGAAGATCTGCCTTTTCTTTCCTCCTTCTTCCCTCGCAACCCCCCATGTGTCACATAACCTGTTTGTAAAACTTTAATCAGGAAATTGCCTCTACATCAAGAAAGCTTGTTGTTTTCCCTGTCATTCAAATTCATCTTGGGCCTCTTCCTCTGAGCATGTTAATCAGTATTTCTGAATGGACAGGGAACAAATAAGGACAAATGCTGAATCACTAGCCTAGCACAGCACTCCGTTCTCTAGGACGTTTAACCCGTTAGGTTCCTGATTAGTGCCCTCCAGATTTTCTTTATTTAAAAAAATATATATTTTTTTTATTGATTTCAGAGAGAGGAAGGGAGAAGGAGAGAGAGATAGAAAAATCAATGATGAGAGAGAATCATTGACCGGCTTTTTCCTGCATGCCCCCCACTGTGGACAGAGCCTGCAACCCGGATGCGTGCCCTTGACAGGAATCGAACCTGGGACCCTTCATTCAGCAGGCCAACGCCCTATCTACTGAGCCAAACCAGCAAGGGCCAGAGTATTTTCTTTCACTGCGGAAAGTTTTGTTGTTTATGGAAGTATAGGCATTAAAAACAGCTAATGGCCTGGTTGGTGTGGCTCAGTGGTTGGTCATCGGCCCATGAACCAGGAGGTCATGGTTGCATTCCCTGTCAGGGCACATCCTGGGTTGTGGGCTCGGTCCCCAGTAGGGGGTGTGCAGGAGGTAGCCAACCAATGTTTCTCATCAATGTTTCTATCTTATCTCTCTATCCCTCTCTCTTCTTATCTCTGAAATCAATAAATACATATTAAACAAACAAACAAACAACATAGCTAATGTTTATTGACAGCATACTGTGTGCCAGGCATCGTTCCCAGAACACTTCATCTATCATCTCACTGCATTCTCCGAACAATGCCATGACGTTTGTAGATAAGGAAACTGACACTCAGAGAGGTGGTCACTTGCCAAAGTTTGCACAGATACAAGGTGATTGACCTATGGTCTGCATCCAGAGCCTCTGTTCTTAACCACGATGGAGCATTCCAGAACACATCTTTATCTCACCTCAATGAAATAACAGCCTTCTATTATTTATAAAAAAGAATCAACTAGATTGGAAATAGTTTTTAGTTCAGGGTCTGATTCTGTTTCTTATTTACTTCTTTACAAAATTCTCTGCACCATAGCTCTAGTCACACACTTACTACATTTTATCTCATCCATTTGCATCTGAGAAACAGGCACAGAATTTAGCATATAATAGGAGCTTGATTTATGTTTGGGGACTTAGAAATAACTTTGGGGAAATGCTTTAAACTTTACAAAGTACACACAAATCACTCCACTTTTTAAATTAATTACAGATACTTAACAAATTCCTCTAATTTGGTGGAATTCAGAATGTGTGTATGCATGTTTTCCCTGCTAGCACTTTCAGCTCCTTGAGTAGGAACCTGTCATGCTCTCTCTACTGTACATGGCATAGCGCTGTGCACACCGGAGGGTAAAGGTTATTTTTATTATTTGCTTATCTTTTCACATTTTTCTTTTCTTTCTAATCCTCACTGGAAGATATTTTCTCCACTGATTTTTAGAAAGAATGGAAGGAAGGGAGGGAGAGAGATAGAGAGAGAGACAAACATCGATGTAAGATGTTTGCCTCCTTCACATGCCCCTACTGGGGTCAGTGATCGAACCTGCAACCCAGGTACATGCCCTTGACCAGGAATCGAACCTGAGACCATTTGATACTCTGGCTGATGCTCTAAGCACTGAGCAACATCAGGCAGGGCTTTTCACTTTTATTATGGAACTTTTAAACACAGACAAAAGAAGAGTGAGTGGAGTAATAAACCTTTCTTCACCCATTGTTTAGCTTCACCTATTATGAATTCATGGCCAAGCTTGTCACATGGATGCCCCCTGCTGCTGCCCTACTCCCATTCTGAATTAATTCAAAGTGAATCCCTGATGAGATATATATTTATCAGTAAATAAATCTTTTTAAATACATAAATGTATTAGTATAGAGCTGTCAGACCAGAACTACAATATTCATTTGAGATTCCATAAATATCAGTCACATTTCCCAAATTGTTATGAAAGGCAAGTCATACTATGTAAATATAGCTCAAATACTATAATCTCGATCCTATTTAAATTCTATCACTATTCTTCTCTTGACATGCTTACCTGTGACGAAAGTATTACTGCCCAGCTATAACATTTTTGACCTTAGCCTCTTGGGTTGTTTGAAGGGCTTCTGTTGACTGAATCATACCTGAAGGTTTTCCCTCTGAGACAGTCTTGGTGTGACGGTTCCAATGGGCTGCAAGTGAAGCAAACCCGATGGATATCAACGTGGGGCATAGTTTTCCTTATTATTTATGAAGAGTTGATTGTCCATCTTTTGGAAAAACGTGAATCAACTGACAATTGTATAATTGTTCAGATTACAGCCCCATTGGGCAAACTCCGTGTGGACTCACCTGCTTTAACTTTCTGAGATGCTGGCATTTCATCCATTCACCAAGATTCCAGGGCTGTATTGTCAGTTTGGTTCTCTGGACCTGGCAATGGCCCTGACCATTCAGGATGCAGTGGTTTACCATATTATTCCCCCTCTAGTGGGGGTAAAAGTTGTGCTGCTGGTGATCACAAATAGCATCAGTTCCAAAGGGAACAATTATTTCATTTATTTTAAACTCAGTCTGAGTCTGACTCTGATTCAAATAAGCAGAGGCTGAAAGGAAGGCTTTCTTCCCAGGGCACCCAGGCAGCATGCCAAGGGACAGTACAGCACAGTGGCAGAGCACAAGGTGCTGGGGTCAGCTGGGTTTTAATACGGCCTCCACCACCTACTGTGTGACCGTGGCATTCTACTTGACTTCTCAGTGCCATGATCACACAGTGAGTAGTGCTGTGATAACCTCTTGTTACTTGAAGCAAGATGTTATTATAGCACCTATATCATAGGTTGTCAGGGTATTAAATTTATTTGTTCAACAAATATTTAAAGAACACTACTCCTAGTAATTGTCAAGAATTCTTCTAGATACCGGTGATATGACATTAAAAAAACATAAATATTGCCCTAGCTTGTTTGGCTCAGTGAATAGTGTTGGCCCATGACTGAAGGGTCCCAGGTTCGATTCTGGTCAGTGGCACATATCTTGGTTGCAGGCTCAATCCCTGGCCCTGGTGGGGGCGCATGCAGGAGGCAACCAATGGATGTGTTTCTCTCACATTGATGTTTCTATTTCTCTGTCTCTCCCCGTCCCTTTCACTCTCGCTTTAAAAAAAAAAAAAATCAATAGGAAATTATCCTCAGGTGAGGATGAACAAAAACAAAACATAAAGATCTTGCCCTCATGGAGATTATATTCTAGAGGAGGAGACATACCCAAACACATAAATATAGAATGTCAAGTAAACAACTACAGAATGTCAGGTAGACAAATATTATGAATCAGAGTAAGTTTATGGAGATTAAAGGAGTTAATGCAGGTAAAGCTCTGAACAAACAGTAGGTATTATTATTGCTTCCTGTTAATCTAGGTCCAAAGGAGCAACCTATGGCTTAGTTGAAGAGGAATCAAGCTTATTTAAAGACTCTCCATGCATGAGTGTATGTGTGCTTCAGAGAATGAGAATGATCATTCAAGTCAAATCGTGACTACATACATGAAAACTTAGTACAGTAGGTCCTTGGAACCCACCTACATAAGCACCTACGTCACTCACATGGAGCACATACACAGCAGTAATGAAGTAAAACAGTAAAAAAAAAAATTAAAGCTAATTCCTGACCTTTGTGGTAAATAAACAAAAAAAAACATAAAGCACATATGTACATATGTCAAAATGATGGAACTTTTTAAAAATATATATTTTATTTTTGTCCAGTCTCTTCCTGCACCCCCTATACCCTTTTCCCCTGAGAATTGTACACCTATGGATGAGGACAGTGAGGGGGAGGTAAGGGCAGAGGGTGGGGTGGGAACCGGGTGGAGGGGAGCTATGGGGGGAAAAAGGAGAAACAATTCTAATAACCTGAACAATAAAGATTTATTAAATTTTAAATATATATATATTTTATTGATTTTTTTACGGAGAGGAAGGGAGAGGGATAGAGAGTTAGAAACATCTATGAGAGAGAAACATTGATCAGCTGCCTCCTGCACACCCGCTACTGGGTATGTGCCCGCAACCAAGGTACATGCCCTTGACCAGAATCAAACCTGGGACCCGTGAGTCCGCAGGCCTATGCTCTATCCACTGAGCCAAACCGGTTAGGGAGGAACTTTTTTTTTTTTTTTTTTTTTTAATAAATAAATGTGAGATGGCGACGTAACCACGAAATGATGTACGTCAAGTCCAACGTAACCCGAGGACTGTCTGTAATCAGATATTTTTAATGGTAGTTGGCAGCAGCAAGAGAGTCACTAGAATCTTAATAAACGCTACAGAAGCAGGCAGAAGGGAGGGGAATAGTAGAGGTAGCAGAGTCAAGATGACTCTGAGAACTGTTGGACGGCCAGTCTACCATGTATTCTGAGTGACTGCAAGGACTGATCATTTAACTGCTACAAGGCTTCCTGGCTTTGTTTCCCTTTGGTACTTTAAAATAACTCCCTATTAACTGAAGCTACAAGAGCCAAATGCCCACTAGATGATGCTGGTCTACACACAGCTGCCAACCTTTGCTCTATAGAGCTATAACCAGGTATGGAAGACAAGGTTCTGAGCAGGGGGAATCTTTCTTCCCATCCCCTTTGTCATTCCTGATCAGGGCAAAGCCTAGGGAATCTGGTGTAATGATGAAAGCCCTGCAGAATCTAAAAAAAAAAAATCTTCAATGCCAAAATGTGGTAGGGTTTTTGTTGTTGTTTTGTTTTTGTTAACTCTCACCCATGGATATTTTTTCCATTGATTTTTAGAGAGTGGAAGGAAGGAAGGAAGGAAAGGAGGAAGGAAGGAAAGGAGAAAGGAAGGAAGGCAAGGAGAGAAGGAGAGAGAGAGAGAAACATCGATGTGAGAGAGACACATTGGTTGGTTGCCTCCCACATATGCCCTGACCAAGGCTTGGGATGGAACGCAAAACCCAGGAACATACCCTTGACTAGGAATCAAACCCATGACCCTTCACTGTGCAGGCTGAAATTCTAACCACTGAGTCATGCCAGCCAGGGCAAGATGTGATAGGTTTTAACACCCCTACAAAGACTTAAGTTTGGAATTTGAGTCCCAGCCCATAAAAGCCACTCCAGAACCTCTTTAAAGGCAAAGCTTGGGGCAGCTTATGGACTGTTTCAGATTCGGGAAAGTGGTCAGGTCAGACCTGGTACTGGCTTCTCTTGGCTACATAGGCCCTTTGCAACCAAAATGATGAATGGGGCGGGAGAGTGGGTCAGAACAGTGTTACCTATTTCAGGTCTGGGGAGCAGTAAGAATGGCTTGGAAAATGCAGAAAACAAGTTGCAAGAATTGATTCATTCCCATGATATGTATTCAAATCAAGTCCTATCGAGAGACAGGGAAGCCTAACTCACCATGCTCACTTGGGGAGGACAGTAATTCTTTAAGGGCCTTGGCTTCCTCAGTGGTGGAGGGAATCAAGTTTGGGCAAAGCTGGTCTCTTCTCTTCTCTAACAGTCCATGAGTCTAAGGTAGAAAACCTATCCAACAGGCACCTTGGGTGACTTTATCCTATGGTATTTTATTCCTGGAGATGGGTCAAATGACATGAATATGAAACATACAATTAAAAAAAATCAAGTTAATTTTAAGAGTGTCACTGTTCAGCCTCAAGCCTAGCTGAAGGTGACTCTTGTTTTGTGTCGTATTGAATGAAGCAAGGGATTATTGTGGGTAACAGAATGTCCTGCAGTTTCCCCTTTCAGCAAGCACCTTCTCTTCCTTCAAAGCTCACTTCCTTCAATGCAGACTTCATTGCTCTCTGCTCAGTGTTCCTATAACCCTTTGACCATTACTGGGCTTATAACAGTATATTGAATTAGTCTATAAGTCTCTCTCCCCCTCTAGACTTTGATCTCCTCAAAAGCAAGGCTTGAGCCTTATTTATTTTCGCATCCATTATTGTACTTGGAATTGTATAGCTCCATCAATGTTGTCGAATGATGAATGATATCTTACTTAAATGTTTATGCTCTTCTGACATGGAGAGACAAACTATAGGAGCAGGAAATCATAAAACAGCCAGTTCCTTAAGAGTTTAATTAAGTCTGAATAGAAATCTTCCTCAATTGGATTTGGGAACAAAAGTAAGAGGCAAAAGCCAAGGAGATTGAGACCTGATAACCTAGTAGAATATTGAAAAAGCACAAAATCCTATTGGCCTCTGTTGATTAGTTAACAGCGATAAACTTGGCAAACTCCTTCAGGTGGAGAGCCAGTCCTCCCTGAGCATGTACCAGCTTCTGCAGGAAGATTGCTGGCAGCCCATGCTGCTGAGGGTCTGAGGCGAGGGTCATCCAGTGGTGCACCATCCACACCAGAGACTGACAGGGCACATGCATGACCTAATCCACAGCAAAGATGCTTTCATGCCAACATTTGAATTTTATTTTTTTGACAATTTACCAATTACAACAAACTGACTTATCTGTTTTATTTATAATTTATTTAGCAAATATTTATATTCAATTCTTATTATTTTCCAGACATTGGTCTAGGCACTGATAAAACAGTAAACAAAACAGACCAAAAAATCTTAAACCTCATGGAGCTTACATTCTAGTGTGGAAGACAGATAATAAACAAGTGAGTGAAATAAGAAATGCTAAGCAGGAAAAAAAGCAGAAGAGGGGATATAAATTTTTAAGGTTGCTTAGGATGGTCAATGAAGGGCTTTCTGAGAAAGTAACTCTTGAGTAAGGAAATGAAGTGAGGAAGTGAGCTGTCTGATGATTTGGGGAAGAGTAGGAAGAGCAAGTAAAAAGACCATGAGGTCAAGTTCAAGGAGTTTGTAAGGGGGCCCTGTGACTGGAGATGCATGAGCAGAGTAGCAGGAGTGAAAAGGTTAGAAAGACAACATAGGATCACGCTGGGCCTGGTAGGACATAGTAGAGACTTTGCTTTTAGTTCAGATGGGATGAGAGGCCAATGGGGTGCTCTGAGCAGAAGAATGACTCAACTTGGTATAATTAACAGGATCAGTTTGGCTGCTGTGTTGAGAATTATCTTGTAAGAGTAGTTGCAGAGAGACCAGTTATGAGGAGAATTGCAATAATATAGGTGAGAGATGATAGTAGTGTGGACAAGGCTTGGGACAGCCAGGATGGGACTGGAAGTAATACATGTCAAAAGCGGAACCAACAGAGGAGACTGAGAATGAGCAACTAGAAAATAAGGAGAAAAACCAGGCAAGGGGGGATGTCCTGAAAACCAAGTGCAGAAAGTATTTCAGGGAGGAGAGAGTGATTAACTGTGTCATATATCCTGCTAGGTCAAGTGAGATGAGGGCTGAGAAATAATCAGTAGATTTACTAGCAATGTGGAGCTCGCTGGCGGCTTTGAGAAGAGCAGTTTCAGAGAGGTGGTGAGGATGTTGGTGATGGAATGGGAGAACAGAGATTGGACTAGTGGGTACATCCAAGACTTTCAAGGATTTTTGCCAAAAAAGGATGGAGAAACAAAATGACTGTTAGTCAAAGGGACAAGTTATTTTAATATGGGAAAATTAGCAATATACTTGGAGGCTGATGTGGGGAATAATTCAGTAGGGAGAGAAAAATGGATGATGTAAATGACAGAAAAGAAAATGGTGGTGGGATGTTCCAAAGTAGGCGATGGAGGACAGCCTTAGCTGTGAACACAGAAAGTTCATCCATCCACAGAAAGCAGAGAGAAGGCAGAATGTATGGTGATGGAAGATTGTGGAAGTTCTCTCTGATTGCTTCAGTTTCCTCAGTAAAGCTGGTAGCAAGATGGTTCATTGGATGAGGATCGAGGAGGAGCTGGAGATTTCAAGGGAGAGGAGACAATATGAAACAGCCCTTTCCTGGTGAAAGGAAGAATTCTCTACATATTAGCAAGTTTATAGTAAATGGAACTAGTTGTCAATGGGGAGACTTAAGCATAGATAGGATGACATTTGTCAGTGATGTCTTAGGGTGAATGTAAATATTAGATTGAGGATGTAGTGATGGTTAAATAAGCCTTTCTCAAGTCTTTAATATTTATATTTTCAGAAACTTGTGTCTGAAAGGTGTTTTTTTTTTAGTATTATATATAAGATTACTGATGTGGTATAGAAATACAAACATTTACACACATATATAAATACATATAAGTATTTGTACATACACAGATACATTCTAATTTACATAAGACTTTCAGAATTCCATCTCATCAAATGTCAATAAAATGCTTAACAAGCTCTAAAGATGAAAACTGAATGCACTAAAATCTGAAATTTAAAATAAAGAATTCTTATCTAGTAGCCCGAGGGAAATGTCTGCTATTTTATAAGCACTGAAAGTCCTCAATAATCTTGCAATAATAATATTCGTACACTCTGAGCACTCAAAGAACTGCTGGGAAATTGCCTCATTAACCTTTATAATACTCTTGTGGGGTCGGCAGGAATTTGATGAGATTTCCATTCTCTATGGTGAACTAATGGGGACAGGGAGATTTGAAAAAAAAAATTGTAGACAGAGCTCAAATATAAGTAAATCCTGTATTGAGTCCTGAGAGAGTCATCAGTTTAGGGGCATATGAATGAATTAAAGTCTATTAATCACCAGTCATTTAAAACTTGTATCATAGATCTCAAGAATAGAAAGTCATGTTAGAAGAAATCATGAGAACAAAGAAAAACAAAGGAAAATTTATCGAGCACTTTCTATTCGGTTCTTTTAACCTGTCTCCAGTTATAGATGTAAGAGAAGCAAGGACTCATTAGAGAGAGCAAGAAGTATGAGAATAAAATGAATACTCTGAACAAAAACAGGAATTCTAAAGTTGCTAAAATGAGAGACAGGAATGGGAATGAGGTGAAACAGAAGAATCTTATATGAAGCATATAAGGAAGGAAAGGAAAAAGCTCTGACATTTTGAAGTCAGGGAAAGCAGAGCTGACTATAAAGTCATCCATCTTGAACTGAAGAGTGTGTATAGTGGAGAATGGGGTGAAAGAATCAATAGTCTCCCAAAAACAGCATTCTTCATTTGACACCCAAATGTCCTTCTGTTAATAATAAGCAGCAGGTGTAGGCCAGTGTGGCTCAGTGGTTGAGCACTGACCTATGAACAAGGAGGTTACAGTTTGATTCCCAGTCAGGGCACATGACTGGTTGTGGGCTTTATCCCCAGTAGAGGGCATGCAAGAGGCAGCTGATCAATGATGTTTCTCTCATCCATGTTTCTATCTCTCCTTCCTTTCCCTCTAAAATGAATTAAAAAGCACACATTAAAGTAATAAGCAGCAGCTAACATTTATTGAGAATTTACCATTTTCAAGGCAGTTTTCTTAGCACTTTACATGTATTAATTTAATCCTTATCACATATAATAGTACCACTATTATACTTATTTTACCAAATTAAACATGGAAGTAAAGTAACCTGCCCCAAAGCAGTCATTGCATGAAGCAGCCTGCTAATTCAGTTCACGAATTTATTAAGTACCTGCTATTTTACATCCATAATAAATACCTGTTGAATGAATGAATGAATGAACCAGTGAACATAGGACCTTGTAGGGCTGAATGCCAGATGAAACTCAGGCAATATTCGAAGTATCCAAGGTCCCAGTTGAGGTATTCTGACCACTTTTTGACCATCTTTTCCTCCTTGGGACTCTCCTTACCTTGGACTCTCCTTACCTTTGCTCCCCATTGTTTCCATCCTGTCCCAAGCTCTTCAGGTATTTCCCTTACCTACTGAAACCATCTTCTTCTCAAAGTTCAAGTTCTCTGATCCACCAACACTTTCAACACTCTATATTCTCTCCTTAATTAAAAATCAATATTGTTCATGATTTAATCCTTAACACCCATGGTCCAAATTTCCCCAAAAGAAACAATTCTCACTTGGCAGGAATCAAAGGCAAAAGCAGAGGCCCTAGGAACATGTCTTCAGTTAGGTTTTTCCTGGGTCCCTCCTCTGAGGGTGTTAAACCCACTAGGTCAGCATGCTTACACACCCTTTGAATGAGAAAAACTTAATGAATATCTTGCATATGGAAAACCTGGTAGATAAGTGTGGAAACTCCATGCTTCCAAAGGTAGGGACTATATCAAGATGGCAACCACAAACAATAACATTTATAGATATACTAGTGGCCTGGTGCACGAAATTCATGAGGATTGGGCCTAAACCAGCAGTCGGACGTCCCTCTCACAATCTGGGACCACTGGCTCCTAACTGCTCACCTGGCTGCCTGCCTGATCAGCCCTAACTGCCCCTCCTGCCAGCCTGATCACCCTTAACTGCCTCTGTCTGCTGGCCTAGTTACCCCCAACTGCCCCCCCACTGCCGACCTGGTTGCCCCTAACTGTCACCCCTGCTGGCCTGGTCGCCACCAACTGCCCCCCTGCCAGCCTGGTCACCCCTTACTGCACCCCCTGCCAGCCTGGTTGCCCTCAACTGCCCTCTCTGCTGGCCTGGTCACCCCTTACTGCGCCCCCTGCCAGCCTGGTTGCCCTCAACTGCCCTCTCTGCTGGCCTGGTCACCCCTAACTGCCTCCCCCTGCTGGCCTGATCACCCCCAACTGCCCCCCTGCTGGCCTGGTCGCCCCCAACTGACCCCCTTAGCCTGGTTGCCCCTTACTGATCCCCCCTGCCGGCCTGGTTGCCCCCAACTGTCCCCCCAACCAGCCTGGTCACCCTCAACTGCCCCTCCTGCCAGCCTGGTCACCCCCAACTCTCCCCCCATGCCAGCCTGGTCACCCCCAACTGACCCCCCTGGCCTGGTTGCCCCTTACTGACCCCCCTGCTGGCCTGGTCACCACCAACTGCCCCCCTGCCAGCCTGATTGCCCCCAACTACCCCCCTCTGCTGGCCTGGTTGCCCCTCACTGCCCCCCCTGCCAGCCTGATCACCCTCAACTGCCCCCCTGCCAGCTTGGTCACCCCAACTACCCGCCCCCCCCCCCACCGGCCTGGTTGCCCCCAACTTCCCCCCACTGCTGGCCTGGTTGCCTCACACAGTCTGCTGTTCGGTCATTACTATTACTGTGACAGCATCCCAGACAATTTGCATATTCCTCTATTATTAGTATAGATAGTTCTTTGCTATCATTTTTTGCACATCTATGAAAAAAATAATAGCAATGATTTGTTGATTGCCTACTATGATCCAGGAATTCTGCTAAGCATTCATATATATTCTGTCATATAATGCTCACAAAGACCCCAAGGGACAAGAAAACCTCAAGGACTTACCTTGATTAACACAATAAATAAGTTGAGAAACCAGAATTTCAGTTCATTCTCCCTAAGTCCAAAACTGGTGCTGTTTTGAACTTCAGCCGGGTAACCCATGTACCTTCTACTTGAGATAAAGATGGAAACACTCCTGGCCCCAGGCTCTCCATCACCTCCCTGAGGAGACCTTCACAGCAAATGCTCTTCAGAAAGCCATGAAAGCTTCACTCATCTGTTGCAGTAATTACAACATTTACTTTCTGGAAACTCTTCTAAGTCAAGTCCCACAGGCCCCAGCAAGAGACACATTCCTGTTCTGGAGGTCAGGCAGCAGCATTAGCCTTAGCCCCATTGTTACTTCTTGTCACTGCAGTGACCCTGAGCAAACCACTGGAACACTTCCCTTCTCAGGCCACACCACCCCGGGTGCAGATATAGTAAGAAAATAGGCATCAACCCTAGCCCATGAATTGTTTTTTACTCCTGCAACTGGGGACACAGTGAGAAGTCAGCACTCTGCAGCCTGGAAGAGGGTTTTCACCAGAAATGATCACGCCGGTTCAGTATGCAAAACTGTGAGAAATAAATTTCTGTTGTTTATAAATAAAATTAAAAAAAGAAAAGAACATAGGAATCAAGCAAATTCCAGCAGCTTCCTGAAATTTGAATTTCAATCCTTTTTAGAGAGGTTTCTTTCTGTTTACCCCCTCCCCTTTCTTATTCACTGACCAGGGACTTTACAAAGTGGTTTGTGCTGGTCTCAGATGCTCTTGAGATGTTATTTCCTTCCATCTAATGAGCTTCAAATCTCCCTCAGAGTAACCCCTTAAGGACAGGGACTTGGTCTTGCTGTATGCACTGTGCCTAACTTTGTGCTTGCTACACAGTAGAAACTCAATAAATGTTAGCTGAATGAATGAATACACTAGACTCCACTAAATTGAAGAAAAATAGCAAATTGCCTTAATACCTTGACTCCAGGGTATTTGGGAATTTTGCAAATACAGATTTCCAGACCTTGCAGGAGATCTGTAGAAATAGAATCTACATGGCAGGAGACTGGGGAATTTGTATTCTTAATAAAAACACCAGATGCTTCTCAGTATTGGGTGAAGTTTTGAAACATGGCCCTGGGGTTTGGAATAAATATACTTCACCTGGGTCAGTGTCTCAAAGAACACTTTCTTTCCTGTCATTTAACATTCATTTATTGAGCAACTATTACAAAATTTCTGAGTCAATGCCAAGCATTTGACTTTTCCCTGTTATGTAACATTGTTTACATTGATCCCCAGGCTGTTTGTAGGTTAATTAATCCTTTCACGTATTCACTCACTCAACAAACACATATTGAAAGTTCTTCATATGCCAGTTGTGTCCAAATGTTTGGTGGGAAATGTTCACCGAAGTTATATCTCCAGGTTTCTGTCCAGGTGTTTTCACTGGGTTTGACAGGCAATTTGTGGTGGTGGTAGAGAACTGAGGAGGAAGGAGAGGCAAGCAGAGATGGTGGCTTGGCTTTTTGTCAATATTACAATATAGCTCTGCCACTGGCAGTGGACAGACTCTGAAGGACTGTCCAGATTCCTTTATTGGCCACAATGTGGTTAGATAAAATATCATGTGCCACTGGGGCTTGGTAATTATTACTTTTTCAATACTGTACAGAAAATTTGGGGGTGATGGTTAAAACTTAGAGTGATTTTTGTCCTGTTTGTGTAGGAAGAGTGATATAATCTCCAAATCTATTTTGTTCTTGCCTCTCTGCTTAAGACCTTTTCTTTAAGTATTGAATCCTTGCCGAATGGCACTGTATTTTTAAGCAGACCTGAAATGCCAGCTGGAATTGCAGCTCAACTCTCTGTAATTGTATGTGTTAATGAATGTTATATTCGTGGGTGTAAAAACCAAGTTCAATGGAATAGGTGTAAACACCTCTGTGCTCAGAGACCTGTCTTTGGAACTGAATGCCTCTGTTGCTAGTATCTGGGCCACTTTGGTGGCTCTACAGAAGGACATACCTGCCCCATCTACTTCCCACTGCAGCCTGTGCCCCTTCCCTGACCTTCAGGGTTTCTCATTTTACCTTTTTTTAAAAAAATATATGTTTATTGATTTCAGAGAGGAAGGGAGAGGAAGAGAGGTAGAAACATCAATGATGAGAGAGAATCATTGATCGGCTACCTCCTGCATGCTCCCCACTGAGGATTGAGCCTGCAACCCGGGCATGTGCCCTTGACCGGAATCGAACCAGAGACTTTTCAGTCTGCAGGCCAATGCTCTATCCACTGAGCCAAACCAGCTAGGGCTCATTTTACCTTTTTGACATCAGATAGAAAGACTGACAAACAAGCCCTACAGATATGTGAAGTGTATCCCTTGATATTTGTGTGCACAGTCATCTCAATTATCCTATCTAATAAAAGAGTAATATGCAAATTGACCGCCACTCCAAGACACAAGTTGGCTGTCCCCATGTGGTCAAAGATGACTGCCCCCATGTGGACACAAGATGGCCACCACAAGATGGCCAGCAGGGGAGGGCAGTTGGGAGGGACCAGGCTTGCAAGGGAGGACAGTTGGGGGAGGGGACCAGGCCTGCAGGGGAGGGCAGTTGGGGGTGATCAGGCTAGCAGGGGAGGGCAGTTGAGGGGGACCAGGTCAGCAAGGGAGGACAGTTGGGGGGGGGGGACCAGGCCTGCAGGGGAGGGCAGTTGGGGGGGACCAGGCCAGCAAGGGGAGGACAGTTGGGGGCAACCAGGCCAGCAGGAGAGGGCAGTTGGGGGTGACCAGGCCAGCAAGGAAGGGCAGTTTGGGGTGACTGGGCCTACAGGCGAGGGTAGTTGTGGGGGACCAGGCTGGCAAGGGAGGGCAGTTGGGGGTGACCAGGCCAACAGGGGAGGGCAGTAAGGGATGATCAGGTGGCTGAGGAGGTCAGCTAGGGGCAATCAGGCCAGCAGAAGAGCAGTTAGGCATCGATCAGGCTGGCAGGGGAATGGTTAGGGTGTGATCAGGCTGGCAGGCAGAAGCAGTTAGGGGCAATCAGGCAGGCAGGCAGGTGAGTGGTTGGGAGCCAGCAGTCCTGGATTGTGAGAGGGATGTCCAACTGCCCGTTCAGGCCCGGTCCCAGTGAGATCGGGCCTAAACGGCAGTCAGACATCCCTCAAGGGGTCCCAGATTGCAGAGGGTGCAGGCTGGGCTGAGGGACACCCTGCCCCCCGTGCACGAATTTCATGTACTGGGCCTCTAGTTACTCAATAATTATTACTAAAGTATTATCACTCAATTATTATTAATGTCCCAAGTCTATCCCTTCCTCCCTCCTTCCTTAACTCTCTCCTTCCCTCCCTCTTTCCTTCCCTCCTGTAATGTTTTCTTGAGCATCTACTATGTTGGGGGCATTGAGGAAACCGTATAATGGGGAAACTCTCCAAAGTTGTCCATGAACCATGCACATGTGCATAAGACTAATCTGGGGTGCTTGGGAGAAAGACTTGAACCTGTTTAAACCTACTTGGTACCTATGAGATAGGACCAAGGAATGCATTGTCAGCAAGCGCCCCCGATGACCCTGCTGCTCAGTAAGGTCAGACTGAGTGGTGTTTCGGAAAAGGCACCAACTCTGAGATTGAGGAGTTTGTCCTTAGTGGAGACACTTGACCTCCTGAGTTTCAGCTTCCTCAGCTAGAAAAACCCCTGGGTCGCTCTGATGAATGGAGGTAATTAATATAAAGCACGGTTTCTGGCACACAGCGGGTGCTTAATAGATAGTCATTACTTAAAACTAGATGCCACGAAGAACAAAAAGTTTAGTCAACATAATTATCTTTTTCTAAACCTGCCCAACTTCCTGATAGCAATGTTTCTCCTCCACATTAGTGGTTCTCAGAGTTGGAATCCCCTGGGATGCCCAGGCATTTAATTAATTAATTAACTAATTAATTAATTAATTTATAATATATTTTTATTGATTTCAGAAAGGAAGGGAGAGGGAGAGATGAGAGAGCAATGATGACAGAGAGAATCCTTGATCACTGCCTCCTGCATGCCCCCTACCCAGGCATGTGGCCTGACCAGAAATGGAACCATGACCTGCTGGTTCACAGGTCAATGCTGAATCACTGAGCCACACACACCAGCTGGGGCCAAGGCGTTGCTAATATCCTGGTGCCATGGGCCAGACCAATTCCATCGCAGTCTTGGGGGGTAGAAGCCTGGCATCATGGCTTAAAAATTCCCCAGGTGATTCCAGTGTACATCCGGTCTACACTCCCTTCATTCTCTACCCTTTCTTTGTCTCCAAGAACACACATGGGCCCTCTAGTTCCTTTTTGGAAAATAGCCAGTGCTGTGACTTGCTACCTCTAGCAATTTAGATGGTTGAACTTTTGTGGTTGTTTTTAAAGGGGGAAGGTCTGTCTTCTTATTTATTGTGCAAATGGGCATCATGCAGCACATCTGCAATTAGGGCCACATGGCAGTGCCGGTGAAATCTCTCACTAAGCAGCATTCAAAAACGCCGGTGGGGCTTGACAGGGAAGGCTGGACAAGAGCATGAAGAACCATGACAGAGACAGACAGCGAGGGAAGCTCAGAGGCTCTGCTGGAGGGATCAGCAAAACAAAATTCTCTAAGCTGCACTATAGGCAAAAGGGGGCATTCCCTTTTAATCCCTCGTTCACACTCAAACTACTTAATGACAGAAACCAACAGACTAACCAACATAGGTCTGAATTAAAGGGGTAACAGGACGTTTCAGAGAATCCAGGGCTGGTGTGCAGCGAGCCCAGGGGTGGCTGGAATGGGAGCCACCATGCCTCAGGGGTCTTAACCTTTTCCCCACTTCTTTTTGCATCACTGTTTCTCTGCGCCTCTGGGCACAGGGCACGTTACTCCCTCACAGCTCCTGACTTTGTGTGTTACATTTTTGGCTAAACAAAGAGACTAATGGTTCTTTGTTCCAATGCCAAATTTTGTAGTAGAGGGTCTTATTGGTGTTGGGTCAGATATTTCTTGTGACCACAGACAATTACTTTCTCTAAGACCCAACCAGCAGCTAATTTTGTGTGCAATTGTATTTCCTGCAGATGTGGAACAATTTGGCCATCAAATGTGCTTGTGACCACTGGGGTTATAAGGTGTGTGTTCTCTTCCTCCATCATCTCATTGTTACCACAATCGATTATACTCATTGTGCAGTCTGAGCGGGAGGGCCATCACGATTATTTGTTAGTGTGCTGATATGCGGCCATCAGTCATAGAGAAATGGCACACAGTTTGGAGAGCATCATTATTCTGAGTCATTCTTTGCAGAAATAGAAGGTATGGCATCTGAGCCAGTTTGTATGCATGAGTGTATGTGGTTATCCACCACTTCAGTCTATAACTTGTCATTACACAAACTTAGATATACAGCAAAGGCCTCTCCAATTTATTGCTAGTGGGGCATTGGCCACGTCACAACTTCTCTGAGACCTAGTTTACTCATTATAAAATAAGGGATAAAAAGAACACATTATCAAGTGAGGATTAAATAAAATAATACATTTGAAATGCATTATGCTAAGCAAAATGCTTGGCATATTTAGCACCACTTAAAATATCTTAACCCTTATTGTTCTAATTTTTATTATTAAGGGACTAACCTTGGTACCTCTCTCTGAAGGACATATATCACAGGCACTCCATAGCAATATTTTAAAGGGACCTCTTACATTGACATGTGATAAGGTGACATTGTAAGAGTTAACTTAAAAACTGACCACCATTTGTTACAACCAGGTAGTGTTTACCAGGAAGGGTCAAAGGCTACAGGTTCACTTTCTCTAGAGCCAAGGACAGAGTGAAAGAGGTGGGGAGATGTCCATGGCCAACTGATGACTCTGGCAGAAGGCTTGTTTACAGATAAGCATTTTTCAACAAGCCTCACTTTGCCCTACACCTGAGGTGATGAAACTAACAGATGTCATGAGTTCTAGAAAGAACAGGAGATAACCTCACTGCCCAGTCAACATTCCTTTTGTACAGGACAGAGAGTAAGTCCAAGGCAGCAAACTCCTAAGGACGTAATTCTGTATTCTCATAGAGGTTGTCCTCTCATCTCTCCCTGACTGATTCTACTAGAGATTGCTGGGGGCGGTGAGGAAGTGAGATCAGCATTTTTATTATTATGTACTAATAATGAGCTAAGCACTGTGCTATGTGTTGTTTGCAATGTGGGAAGAAGAGACAAATCTGTGATGCAGGTATTAGCTCCATTCTACAAATAAAAACTGAGGCTGAGTAAGAGAGAGAGACTAATGTAATAAAGACAAGTGTAACAATTAGCAAGGGGTGAGGCTAGGATTTAAAAATATATTTTATTATGAAATATACATATAAAATTAAGTAAATCATAAATATAGTTTTTAATAAATAACCACAATCAGATCAAAAAATAAAACAAAGGATCCTTAGGTATTATTTTCAAATCATGGCCCCTAACTTCCCTCTTACAGGTAACCATTTCACTGATGTTTGTGATGATCAATTCCTTGCTATATTGAAAATTTATCAATCTCTAAACACTATAGATTAACTTTTCTTAGTTTTAATTTTATATAAATGAAGCATACTATATGTATGCCAATTCTCCTTAAATTGATTGATAGATTAAGCCAGTGGTCGGCAAACTCATTAGTCAACAGAGCCAAATATCAACAGTACAATGATTGAAATTTCTTTTGAGAGCCAAATTTTTTAAACTTAAACTTCTTCTAATGCCACTTCTTCAAAATAGACTCGCCCAGGCCGTGGTATTTTGTGGAAGAGCCACACTCAAGGGGCCAAAGAACCGCATGTGGCTTGCAAGCCGCGGTTTGCTGACCCCTGAATTAAGCAATCTCAATTAAAATTTCAGCAACTGCTTTGACAAGCTGATTCTATAATGTCTACAAAAATACAACAGGCCAAGAATTGAAGAGGCAGTTTAGAAGAAAAATAACGATGTAGGGAAACCTGCTCTACCAGATATAAAAATTTATAAGCCATTCTGATTAAGACAGTATGGTGTGGCTACAATAGAACAGAATAGAGCCAGGAACAGACTTACACTGTCATGGGCACTTGACAATTGGGTATCCATATGGAAAAATAAAATAAAAAAAAAAACCTATATACAAAAGTAAATTCTAAATGGATTAAATATTTAAATGTGAAAGGCTATAAATAGACTTTACAAAATACACTGGAATATATGTTCATGACATCACAATTGAGAAGGATTTCTTAAAAATTTTATTTATTGATTGATTTTTAGAGAGAAACATTGATTTGTTGCACCACTCATTTATGCATTCATTGGTTGATTCTTGTATGTGTCCAGACCTCGGATGGAACCTTGGCATATTGGCACGATGTTCTAACCAACTGAGCTACCTGGCCATGTTGGGAAGGATTTTTAAGACACGAAAGCAACATTAGAACTAGACTGATTGGTTCCAAATTCCAAGCTTTTTTGGCTATGATGTACTTTAACATAGGAACAACAATATCTCTCTCCTATGCCATTCCTTAAAAAAAAAAATATATATATATATATATATATATATATATATATATATATATATGTGTGTGTGTGTGTGTGTGTGTGTGTGTATACATACATATATATATATATATATGTATATATATATATATATATATATATATATATATATATATATAGTTGACTAGAGGCCTGATGCACGAAATTCATGCAAGAGTAGGGCTTCCTTCCTCTGGCTGTTGGCACTGGCTTCCCTCTGGCACCCAGGACCTGGGCTTCCCTTGCAGCCCCGGCTTTGTCTGAAAGGTCATCCAGAAGGATGTCCAGTCTAATTAGCATCTTATGCTTTTATTATTATAGATACTATTACAGATGTCTCCCATTCCCCCTTTCTTTATCCCTTCTTCTCAGCCCCAACCCCCCAACCCAGTTCGGCACCACTCTACTGCCTGTGTCCATGGACTATGCATATCCTATATAATAAAGAGGTAATATGCAAATTGACCATCACTCAAACACACAAGATGGCCACCCCCATGTGGTCAAAGATGACCACCCCCATGTGGACACAAGATGGCCAGCAGGGGAGGGCAGTTGTGGGTGATCAGACCAGCAGGGGAGGGCAGTTGGGAGGGACCAGGCCTGCAAGGGAGGGCAGTTGGGGGCAATCAGGCCAGCAGGGGAGGGCAGTTGGGGGTGACCAGGCTGGCAAGGGAGGGCAGTTGGGGGTGACCAGGCCAACAGGGGAGGGCAGTGGGGGCAATCGGGCCAGCAGGGGAGGGAAGTTGGGGGCAATCGGGCTGGCAGGGAAGCAGTTTGGTGTTGATCAGACTGGTAAGGGAGTGGCTAGGGGGTGAACAGGCTGGCAGGCAGAAGCAGTTAGGGGCAATCAGGCAGGCAGGCAGGTGAGCGGTTGGGAGCCAGCAGTCCTGGATTGTGAGAGGAATGTCCGACTGTCTGTTTAGGCCCGATCCCATTTGGATTGGGCCTAAACCTGCAGTCAGACATCCCTCAAGGGGTCCCAGATTGGAGAGGGTACAGGTTGGGCTGAGGGACACCCCTCCCCCCCCACCCCCGTGCATGAATTTCGTGCATTGGGCCTCTAGTAAGTATATAAGTTCTTTGGTTTATCTCTTCTTGTACCCCATCCTCATATCAGGGTATATCAGTCTGTTCCATGCTTCCTTGCTCCAGGTCTTATTTTGTTGGTCAATTCATTTTGTTCATTAGATTCTACAAATAAGTGAGATAATGTGATATTTGTCTCTCTCAAATTGGCTTATTTCACTGAGCATAATAGTCTCTAAGTCTATTCATGCTGTCCCAAAGGGTAAGAGATACCTCTTTTTTATAGCTGCAAAGTAGTCCATCATGTAAATGTCCCACAGCTTTTTTATTCATTCATCTAATGATGGGCAATTGGGCTGTTTCCAAATCTTAGCTATTGTAAGTAACACTGCTATGACCATAGGAGTGCATACATTCTTTCTAATGGTGTTTCAGGTTTTTTAGGATATATTCCCAGAAGTGGGATCACTGGGTCAAACAGAAGTTCCATTTTTAATTTTTTGAGGAAACTCCATACTGTTTTCCATAGTGGCTGCACCAGCCTGCATTCCCACCAGCAGTGTACTAGGGTTCCCTTTTCTCCACATCCTCCCCAGCATTTGTTGTTTCAGAAAGCAGTTCCTCCCACTCCCCAAGATGGCCCCACCCACCCTGGGCTCTGGGTGTCATCCCAGGCTCCTCCCACCTCTAGCAGCCACAGCTGTTGTACTAGCGGAATTATTTCAGAAGTACAACCACTGCCGACCTTCTACACAGAAAGTTAAGATTGCTGTGTCCCATTATTTTCCCCAGAATTCCTGGGCCTTGGGACAGTCAAAGACTCCACCCTGGCATGCATGTAACTGGAAATATATCCAATTTGCAAGTCTCATGTCATTGCAACTGTTGTCAATAATAATAATAATAATAACGCCACATCTGTAAAGCACATCCTATGTCCACACACTTTTCTGCTTCCATTTTTTTTCTTCAAACAACCCTTGTAAAAAGACCCTTGTTCAAGGCCTCACAGGTGGTGATTGGGTTGGGGTTACAGTTGGGGCTGCAGATCCTCAAGATTCTCACAGCAGTGAGCTTTCAACTTGACTCATTCCCTGTTACTAGTCAGCCCAGCAGTCTTTTGCTTCTCTGCCACTTCCTGGCATTGGGTCCATGATGGCAGCCCCCAGGAGCTGGAGTTTCATCCTTAATGCAGTCACTGGTGGGAAACTTGTCTTCAGTGGGGTGCCTGGGAAGTTGCTCTGAGACCGCACTATTCCACACACACCCTACATATACACACTACACAGATTTATATTTATACACATAGAATAATTAATGTACAAATTACATTGTCCTAACTACAGCTTGCTAATACTTCTCCACATAGCCATTTCTAAATTTTAACAAAATTTAATTAAGATATTTTACAGATTCTTTCTTGGAGATCCAAGATGGCTGCCAATGGGACAGCAGGCTGCCAGATAGTGTGTGAGTGAGAGAACAAAAGGAGAGTGTGTGGATATGCGTGTATTTGTGAGAGAGGGACAGCTATATTCCATGGGACTGTTGGGGACTGGTGGACCGGGCTCCCCTGGCCGGGCAGCCTCTACTGCTGCTGAAATCTCTCCTGGAGTGGCCAGCTCTGCCGCAGAGATCATGCCAGGCTCACCAAGAAGCAAAGAGAGAGGACCCAAATAAACAAAATCAGAAATAAAAGAGGTGAAGTAACAACTGATCCCACAGAAATACAAACAATTATGAAAAAAATACTATGAACAACTCTATTCCAACAAAACGGACAACCTAGATGAAATGGACATATTAGAAAAATACAAGCTCCCAAAACTCAATCAAGAAGAATAAAAACCCTGAATAGGCCTATGACTACTGAAGAAATTGAAGCAGCGATCAAAAATCTTTCAGCAAACAAAAGCCCTTGTCCAGATGGCTTTACAGGGGAGTTCTACCTAGCATTCAAAGAAGAACTAAAATCTATCCTCCTCAGACTATTCCAAAAAATTCAAGAGGAAGGCACACTTCCAAGCTCTTTCTATGAAGCCATCATTACCCTAATTTCAAAACCAGATAAAGACACCACAAAAAAAGAGAACTATAGGCCAATATCCTTGATGAACATAGATGCTAAAATCCTCAACAAAATTCTAGCAAATCAGATTCAGCATTACATTAGAAAGATCATACACCATGATCAAGTGGGATTTATTCTGGGGATGCAAGGTTGGTACAATATCAGCAAATCAATAAATGTGATACATCAAATAAACAAACTGAGAGACAAAAATCACATAATCATATCAATTGATGCAGAAAAAGAATTTGACAAAACCTGACACCCTTTCTTGATTAAAACTCTCAACAAAGTGGGAATAGAGGTATCATATCTCAACATAATAGAAACCTTATATGACAAACCTACAGCCAACATCATACTCAATGGGAAAAACCAAAACTCATTTCCCCTAAGAACAGGAACAAGACAGGGATGCCCACTTTCACCACTCCTGTTTGATATAGTACTGGAAGTGCTAGCCATAGTATTCAGACAAGAAGAAGTAATAAAATGCATCCAAATTGGAAAAGAAGTAAAACTGTCTTTATTCACAGATGACATGATATTGTACATAGAAAACTACAAAGACTCCATCAAAAACTATTAGACCTAATAAATGAATTTGGCAATGTAGCAGGATACAAAATTAGCACCCAGAAATCTATGGCCTTTTTATACACCAATAATGAACTCACAGAAAGAGAAATGAAAAAAACAATCCCATTTACCATTGCATCAAAAAAATTAAGATACCTAGGAATAAACTTAACTAAGGACATGAAAAACCTATTCTCAGAAAACTACAGGATATTGAAAAAAGAGATAGAGGAAAAATAAACAAATGGAAAAACATATGTTCATGGATTTGTAGAATCAACATCATTAAAATGTCCATACTACCCAAAGCAATCTACAGATTCAATGCAATCCCCATTAAAATAGAATGGCATATTTCAAAGATCTGGAACAAACTCTCCAAAAATTCATCTGAAACAAAAAAAGATCCTGAATAGCCACAGCAATCCTGAGAAAGAAGAACAAAGTTGGAGAGATCACATTACCAGATATCAAGCGATTTTACCAAGCCATGGTTCTCAAAACTGCCTGGTACTGGCACAAGAATACATATACAGACCAATGGAACAGAACTGAGAACCCAGAAATCGACCCAAGCCATTATGCTCAATTAATATTTGATAAAGGAGGCAAGAGCATACAATGGAGTCAAAACAGTCTCTTTAATAAGTGGTGTTGGGAAAACTAGACAGATACATGCAAAAAAATGAAACTAGATCACCAACTTACACCATACACAAAAACGAACTCAAAATGGCTAAAGGACTTGAATGTAAGATGGGAAACCATAAAAATCCTACAAGACTCCACAGGCAGCAAAAAAGCAGACAGCAAAAAAGCAGACATATATCGCAGCAATATCTTTACAGACACAGCTCCTAGGGCAATGGAGACTAAGGAGAAAATAAATAAATGGGACTACATCAAGATAAAAAGCTTCTGCACAGCAAAGAAGACCATCAACAAAACAACAAGAAAGCCCACTGCATGGGAGACATATTTGACAATGATATTTCTGATAAGGGTTTAATTTCCAAAATTTACAAAGAACTCATACAACTTAACAAAAGGAAGTTAAACGATCCAACCAAAAAATGGGCAAAGGACCTACATAGACACTTTTCGAAAGAGGACATACAGAAGGCCTAGAGACATATGAAAACATGCTCAAAGTCACTAATCATCCGAGGGATGCAAATCAAAACAACAATGAGGTGCCATCTCACACCTGTCAGAATGGCTATCATCAATAAATCAACAAATGACAAGTGCTGGCGAGAATGTGGAGTAAAAGGAACCCTCATGCACTGATGGTGGGAATGCAGACTGGTGCAGCCACTGTGGAAAACAATATGGAGTTTCCTCAAAAAGTTAAAAATGGAGCTCCCATTTGACCCAGTGATCCCACTTCTAGGAATATACCTAAGAAAACAGAAACACCAATCAGAGAGGATATATGTACCCCTATGTTCATAGCAGCACAATTTACAATAGCTAAGATTTGGAAACAACCTAAGTGCCCATCAGCAGATGAGTGGATTAGAAAACTGTGGTACATCTACACAATGGAATACTACGCTGCTGTAAAAAAGAAGGAATTCTCACCATTTGCAACAGCATGGATGGATTTGGAGAACATTATGCTAAGTGAAATAAGCCAGTCAGTGAAAGATAAATACCACACGATCTCACTCATTTATGGATAATAAAGAACATTACATATGTGGGATATAATGATCAACATAATTTGATGAACAAGAATAGATCCAGAGACAAATGGTAGGGGGGAGGCTAGAGAGCAACCAAAGGACTTGTATGCATGCATATTAGCATAACCAATGGACACAGACCCTGGGGCAGTAGGGTCTTGCCCGGGGTGGGAATGGCTGGGGGAGGGAGTTAATTGGGGAAAAAGGAGACATATGTAAAACTTTAGAAAATAAAAAAAGAGAGATTTTACAAATGGGTTTTGACATGGTAGAAAAAAATATTCTCAATATTTTCTTTTTTGGTTTCTGAATTGTGTAACACACTTAGAAAGGCTTTCTGTACTTCATGATTTTATTTTTGAAATTTCTCTCATGGATTTTTCTAGTTTATTTTTAATACAAATCTCTTACCTAAGGGACTTTATGTTCCTATCTTCTTTTATCTCCAGGAGGCTGCCTAGTTTCCCCAACACCATTAGGAAATAATCCACTGCCATGACCAGTATTGTTCAGTGGTTACAGTGTTGGCCCACATACCGAAGGGTCACGGGTTCGATTCCCAGACAAGGGCACCTACTTGGGTTGCAGGTTCAATCCCTGCCTGGATTGGGTGCAAGCAGGAGGTAACCAATCCCTCTCTCTCTCTCAAATCAATAGAAACAAAATTAAAAAATATATATATCCCACCAATTATGGACAGTTTAAAGACCAGATGTGTGGTGTCCATAGTTTGTGAGTTTTTGCATGTGTTTTGCCAGTGGTATTTTATATTATTGCAATGGGAGAGTAAAAACCAGGTTTACATATATGTTACATGAACTACCCATGTAAAAACTGTGTTCAATGTGCTTAGATACCTATATAGTTATAGCATTGTGCCCTTGGCAAGAAAATGCAATGAAGATACCAGGATGGAATAGTAATATTTAATTAACATATTTAAGACAGCAGAGGCAGTGGTTAGCATATATGAAAAGTCAGCAGGAATTTTAAACCTCTAAAATGCTATGTTTTTCACTTCCTTCTGAGAGTCATTAGAGTAAGAGGAATCAGGCAGAATCAGGACAAATGCTGGAGGGAGGCGATTTTGTAAGGGCTTTTTGGTCGCTTAGGCTAATTTGTTTTTGTGGGGTTTTTTTGAAGGGACCCAAAATGCTGTTCTCTGCCTCACATGGGTGTTCTAGAAAAGGAAGGAATTAAACTGAACTGGTGATGTGAGAGGAGTTGAGGTAAGAGGGTGGAAAACTCTACCCTTTACAGGAGGGGTGGGGAACGTCTGGTTTGCAAAATCATTTGGTTTGGCCCTGCCAAGGCAATCACAGGTGGGACGTGAAATTCAATACATCTAAGAGCTTTTTTCATAGCAACATAAATTTATATTAAGTGAATTATATTATGCAAATGATGTTAAAAATATCCAAATGACCCTTGGCAGAAAAAAGGCTCCCAACCCCTGCTTTACAGTCTCCTTCCTTTTATTTTCCCTTAGCTGCCTTTTTTTTTTTTTTTAGTTTTTCAAGGAAATAATCTTAAAATTTTAATTTTATTTTAAATATTTATTGTTGATAATATTACAGATGTCTCTCTTTTCTCCCTCCATTTCCCTCCTCCACCCAGTTCCTGCCCCACCCTATGCCTTCACCACCCAGATGTCTGTGTCCACAGGTAATGCATATGTGCATAAAAGATCTTTGGTTAATCTCTTCCCACCCCCACCCCTCCTCTGAGATTTGTTAGTCTGTTCCATGTTCCCATGCCTCTGATTCTACTTTATTAACTAGCTTAATTTGTTCATTAGATTTCTTGTTTGTTTATTTTGATTTTTAGATTCAATTGTTGATAGGTATGTATTCATTGCCATGTTATTGTTCATATTTTTAATTTTTTTTCCTTCTTCTTCCTCTTCTTAAAGAATTCCCTTCAACATTTCATGTAATACTGGTTTGGTGGTGATTAACTCATTTAGATTTTTCTTGTCTGTGAAGCTCTTTATCTGACCTTCAATTCTAAACGATAGCTTTGCTGGGTAGAGTAATCTTGGTTATAGGTCCTTGCTATTCATCACTTTGAATATTTCTTGCCACTCCCTTCTGGCCTGCATCATTTCTGTTGAGAAATCAGCTGACAGTCATATGGACACTCCCTTATAGGTAACTAACTGCTTTCCTCTTGCTGCTTTTAAGAGTCTCTCTTTGTCTTTAACCCTTGATGTTAATTATGATGTGTCTTGGTGTGGGCCTCTTTGGGTTCCTGTTGTTTGGGATTCTGTGCTTCCTGGACTTGTAAGTCTATTTCTCTCACCAGGTAGGGGGAGTTTTCTGTTATTATTTCTTCAAATAGGTTTTCAATATTTTGCTCTTTCTCCTCTCCTCTCCTCTCCTTCTGGCACCCCCATGATGGGAATGTTGGTTCACTTGAAGTTTTCCCAGAGGCTCCTAACATATTTTTGAATTCTTTTTCTTTTTGCTCTTCTGATTGGGTGTTTTTTGATTCCTCATATGCCAAATCATTGATTTGATTCCTGCATCTTCTACTCTATTGTTGAAACCCTGTAAATTATTCTTTATTTCAGTTAGTGTATGCTCAATTTCTGACTGGTCTTTTTTTGTCTTTGACATTCTCACTAAGATCCTTGAAAGTCTCACTAAGTTCCTTGAAGCTCTCATTAAGATCCCTGAGTATTTTCATAACCATTGTTTTGAACTCTGTATCCAGTAGCTTGCTTGCTTCCATTTCTTTCATTTGTAACATATTTCTTTGTCTTCACATATTGGCTGCTTCGCTGTGTATGTTTCTATGTATTAGGTAGAGCTGTTATGTTTCCGGTGGCTCAGCCTGCCCAGTCATCTGAGCTGGGCACTCTAGGTCGCCCCTGTGTGCACAGTCTTATTGTAGTTAAGCCTTGATTGGCATCACTGGGAGGAATTGGTGTTACTGGGAGTAATTGGCCTCCAGGCTAATTGGCTGTGATGACCAGCTGCATCTACAATGGAAGAGCTGCTATGCAGTAGACATTCCTAAGGAGCCAGGCTTGCTTTAGTGGGGCTTTGTTGCTCACTGAGTCTACCCCTTTAGTGTGTTGCTTGTGGATGTATAGAGTTGTAATCTGGTGTGGCCTGAAGCTGTCCATCAGGTCTCTGGCTCTGAGGCCTCCTGGGAGGTGCAAAGTCAGCCACTGCCTGGGGCCACCCGGCAGGAGCTACAGGGAGATTTGCAGATGGTTATCATTTATATTGGGATAGGAAGTGTCCAGGTGATGCCCAGCTATGAGGCAAGGCAGTCTGGTGCTAGCGCTGGGTCTTGGGCCTTTTATTGATAGGTTTGGGGTATGCTTACTCCAGCTGCTGCTTGTTTAAGAGATTTTAGCAAAGTATGAAGCCTGAGTCAGGACGGGCCATTCATATGGAAAAGCAGTTGCCAACAGCTTGGGTGAGGCTGCAAATTGGATGGGGCAGGGTCTCAGGAAATCACGAGGGTGGAGCAAACAGTGTGCTCCAGCCTGATGGAGACTCATATATGGTTGCTAGTCAGCCCTGCGACAGAGGAGGTCCCAGCACAGGAACAATGACCCCTGTGAGCACCCTCATCTGGGAGAAAGCTACTCCCAAGTTCCTGACCCTATGCCAGACAATCCAGTTTCTCCCCATATGTGTCTGGGTCCTCCAAAGCTGCCCAGTGCTAGGAGTCCAAGTAAGCTCATGCGCTGGAACACTTGGGGCTCCAGAAGCCTCTGTGTCACTCAGCCACAATCCCCACTGGTTTTTGTAGCCTTTAGTTGTGGGGACTTCTCTTCCCAGCTCTGGCTGGGGGGTTCGTGTGGCACTGGACCCTTTGCTCTTCATGGGAGGCCTCTACAGAGATGATTTCCCTGATAATTAAAAAAATTGCACAGGTGATTCTGAATGATGATTGTTTTGTGTTTTAATTGTAATTTTGATGTGGTTGTGGGAGGCGGCAAGTACTGGGATTTATCTACACTGCCAGCCATCTTGGTTCTCTCCCCTTAGCTCCCCCCCCTTTTTTTTTTTAGCTCCCTTTTAAACATAATTATAAATAATATGGGAACTCGATTGCTTTTTAGTTCTCTAATTGATTTTACCATTTCCTTATTTTCAATTTTACAAGAAATGATTTCTGGAAAAGGAGTAAGGAGCAACCTTTGAGCCAATAAAGCCAGCAATGAGTGACCTTCACATCCTCCTAATCTCTATCAGTCCCCCAAAGCCAACCCCAAAATTTACATAGGCTGGGTTAAACTAGGTGCTTACCTTACCAAAGCTTCTCCAAGATCAGGACATATCTTAATTTCTAGCCATCTAACTGAGATTGCTGCCTCTCAAACCCTCATCTAGAAAACTACTTCTAAATATCTTTATTTGATTATATATAATTCAAAAATTATGTAACCATAGTTTCCTATTATACCAAAGGCCTTGGGAAAAACAGCTATTTTAATGAGATCAATACTAAAAATGTTCTGAAAGCATTAAAAAAAATCTTGTAATGAAAGGGTTTTGTTGTTATTTATTTATTCACATTCATTCAGAAATAAATATATACCTGTTAGAAAATATTAGCTTGCAAAAATATGAACAAAAGGGTTTATACCTTTATATTTTGTTTGTTTGTTTGTTTTTTTACGGGTTCAACAGTATGCTTCAGTTCATAGAGATAGTACTTTATCCTCATGCTGGCTAAGTGTCTGTGGAAGTTCCAGATTTGCATCCTCATACCAGAAGAGCTCTTCCGTTCCAGCATTTGCTCTGCTGGGAACAGCTTAGGCCAATGGTCCATGCACTGTGACCCAAGGCATGGCAATGCTGGTGGACTTCACCAGTGTGTGTGTATGCATGTGCACATGTGTGTTGTATATCTATTTGAAAATCTAGCACTGTTAAGATGAGGGAGGGAGGCCAAAACCGGTTTGGCTCAGTGGATAGAGCGTCGGCCTGCGGACTGAGGGGTCCCGGGTTCGATTCCGGTCAAGGGCATGTACATTAGTTGCAGGCACATCCCCAGTGGGAGGTGTGCAGGAGGCGGCTGATCGATGTTTCTCTCTCATCGATGTTTCTAACTCTCTATCCCTCTTCCTTCCTCTCTGTAAAATATCAATAAAATATATTAAAAAAAAAAAAAAAAAGATGAGGGAGGGAGGAAGGAATACTGGGTCCACAGACAACAAATGTGTAGTGGAGAACCTGTGCTCCACTTTGTAGAAAATAAAAATATGAATGACAGCTGCTAATGCTCTCAAGGATCTCAAAGGGAATAGTTGAAATAGGTATAGTCCCCAAATACCTACACAACGATGTACTTTTACTACCATGTTACCTAACGGATGGTGTGATCAAAGTCTCATGGGAGAGAACAGTTACTTTTAGTATGACTCTGGGGGCTCTGTCGCCCTGGAATCACAGCTCTTACACAATGAAGATAAATTGACATGCACACAAAGAAAGTAAACAAAGCATTGGATAAGAAGAGAAAAAGGGCTAGAGCAGCCAAGATATTAATTTCTTTTATGTGAGTACCGGTATATCTGTGACTTGTCTTTTTGCTTGTAATAAGTTCCTCATTCTGCACTGGGGAAAGAAAATGAGACATATCCTTCCTTCCTAGAGTTCCCTTATTTTAAGATATCCTCATGTATTTTACAAGTTCATTTAACTTGTCTCTCACTTGGAAACTCTCATTGTGGTAGAATGAATAACGGCCCCCAGAGATACCCTGTACGTATCCCTGGAACTATGAATGTTACTTATATCAAAAGGGACTCTGCAAATGTGACTGAATCAAGGAATGTGAGATGGGGTGATTATCCTGGATTATCCTACTGGGTCTGATGTAATCATAAGGGTCCTTATAAAACGGAGGGAAGACAATCAAAAAAGGAGGAGGCGGGACAACAGATACAGAAGTTGAAGCGATACACTTTGAAGGTGGAGGAGGTGGACCAGGAGCCAAGCAACGCAGGTGGTCTCTAAAAGCTGGAAAAGACAAGGAATCAGAGTCTCCCCTGGAGCCTCCCTGGGATTCATTTTGAACTTCTGATGTCCAGAACGCTAAGAAAATGAATTTGTATTGTTTTAAGCCACTCAATTTGTGGTAATCTGTTACAGCAGCAAAGAAAAATAACACAATCACATCACCTCTTCCCCTGCTTCCAGACTCACTTCTTGGCTCTCTACTTGCAGCTACCTTAGAGAGGTCTCTATGTAACACAAATTTGATTGCTTAAAGCTCTTCACAGATCCCTGAGATTCTAGTGGCTAATGTTCAAATTCTTATACAAATTTTATTTTTTCTCCTTTCACAACCCTTAGCTCTCTTCCTCCTGTCTTCACCTTTCCCTTTTTGCATGTATTGTTTTCACTCTAGACTCTGGGCTTTTGCACATGCTGTTCCCCTGTCTGTAAGGGGGTGTCTACCCTTCCCTGTCTGGTAAATTATTTTCTTTCAACATCTTCTGAACTATGAAGACTCCAGAACTTTTCTGGATAGAGTTGATTGTTCCCTTTTCAAAGTTCTTGTCTATCTTGGTGATACGCATCACATACCATCTTCTGTTGACATTGCTCTGTTTACATTCTTAGCAGGGGCTGATCTTACGCAGGAACACTGAAAGAGTCCAAAAAATATTTGCCCAAGGCAGGGATGATTTCATCCTGCCTCTAGGTCTCCAGCGGGTCATACCCCTTCACCATTCCTCCTCTAGCACAGTGCAGATGGGCTTTAGAGTGAGTCTCTGGGTTGGCATTTACCAAACAGACCTACATCTCAGCCCTAGGCTTCCCAGCCAGAGGAAATGCTCTAAGACAGGCATGGCCAACGGATGCTCTTGATTTGAGTGTATGCAACCCTCGTACATAGGAACACAATACAGCAGGGGACTATTTTCAGTAGGAAAGATAGACAAGAGTTTGAAATCATGGAAAGTCAGTTGCTGGGGCAAAAGTAGGTTTACAGTTGTGAGTATGTGAAACACAGTGTACTCGTGTATTATTTTTTTTTATTATTTTCCATACAAACAACTGTAAACCTATTTTTGCCCCACCCTGTATTTAGTGTTTAACTAATGATTTCAAAGTATATTGAATCACTCTCTTCTTCCCCCAGCCCCCCGCTCCCAGTGGATATTCACTCATTATTGCTTTCCTCCCTTCCCAGTCTCCATTTCCCACTTCCTCACTTCTGCTTCCTGGGATTATCTCCAAAGCAAACATCTGCCCCAGCCCCTTGTCTCAGGGTTTGCTTTTAGGAAAACTCAAACTAAGGCATTGTTTAAAACCACATGACGACTCCTTAGGGAAAGTCATGACTTTTATGACTTCATTATGAGGATGGAGATAAGAGCATTTTTCTGCCCTTTCATTTTGAACTTTCACTGGCTGTCCTCTTCATCTGGTAACGGAGAGGACGGGATACTCTGCTTCTCTTCCCCTGGACTGGCAGCAGCTCCCCCTCCAAGGACAATGTCAGTCTGCACTCCCAAATTATAACACCCAGCATGAAGCCAGATCAGATAGAACACTAATGTAGGACTATCTAATGCAAACATGCCATTAAAGCAAAGACTGTTTTCTATCAATCTTGGACTTGACCTGTGAAACTTTCAAAAAGACACATGGAAACAATCACAATGAAAAGATTTCATGCATTTTTGGAGCAAAGCTTATTTATTCAAATTATCTTAATAGTTGGAGCCCATTATGTTAGAGGATTTTTGAGAAATTCTTAGGTGTCCTTTTCAAAGTGGTAGACTTCTTATTTAATTATCAATAATGTTATTTGGTGCAGAATTTTGTATTCTTTACTGGAAGTTTTCCTTATTGAATATGCAGAGTGAATCTCTTGAGGATTCCAAAGCAATAACTTAACTTTTCACATTTCATGGAAAGGCAAACTACATCTAAAGGACCGCAGAGGCTTTATTCTTTAGTCTAAAGCAGCAATTTTCAACCTTTTTCATCTCGTGGCTCACATAAACTACTTACTAAAATTTCGCAGCATACCAAAAAATACTTTTTGCCGATATGACAAAAAATAGGTATAATTTTGATGTGTTCACTCTGGACAGCTATTGTATTGGCTGTTGTCATTTTTTAATTTGACAATCTAAGGGAAAACGTCAGTGCCCCTGACTAAATAGTCAAGTATTGCATGTTTTAAAAATCCTTGCAGCACACTGGTTGAAAACCGCTATTCTAAGGTATCAGGGCCATCTTGACTTTTCTTTTTATGACTTTGACTATCAGTGAAAATTTATTATCTTGGACCCTCCTTTTAAAGCAGGTGCATCAGAACCTGAGTGGTTAAAGCAGATTAAATTAACTTCCAGTTGTCATGCAGGTCACTGGACTACAAGAGCTGGGAAGGCCCTGATTTTCTGAAGAATAGAATTTTGACTCTTGATTCATGGGTAATGTGGAGTCTCAACCTAACACCTTTTGACCTGGATAGCAGTAAAGAAACACCCAGCTCTTTTGTTGCCCACACAAAGAATTGAGCCTCACAGTTACCCATTATAGGTTGATTATAGGCAGAGAATCTCTGAACATCTCCATAGAAGTAAAAGATTTTCTACCCCTACTCTCCAAGACCCATTATAGATCTCTGTAAGGCAGGACAAGTTTTAGGAAAGGGAAAATTAATCTAAGTGGGCAGAGCAAGAAGCTGGAATCCAAAGCAGAAGCCCATGAGAATAGGCTGAACCTATGTCAGCTTTGTTGCCTCTGGCCCCAGTGGTGTGGGTGTCCTGCATTGCTGGGCCCTTTGTCATGGAACTCAACCCATACCTCAGGTATAGGAATAGGAACAGCTAAGGGGGTCCCTCGGAAAGGTGGGACAGCTGTAGCCCCATCGTTGACTCACTTCCAAGAGGTAAGTCAGCACATCAATGCCAGTGTGTGTTAGCTACAAAGTGACTGCTGCTTCTCTTCCTCCCCTCAAAATCTCATTCCAAAGCCTCTCTTGTGGTCCACCCTTACCAGAAACATACAGGAAAGGAAATTCAGAGAAATACAGTTCAGCCTTGGTAAGTTGACACATTACAAAGCCACCACAGTTCTTCCTTCATCAACTTGGAACCTATGCACATCTCCTTACCAGTGGTCGGCAAACTCATTAGTCAACAGAGCCAAATATCAACAGTACAACGATTGAAATTTCTTTTGAGAGCCAAATTTTTTAAACTTAAACTTCTTTTAACACCACTTCTTCAAAATAGACTCGCCCAGGCCGTGGTATTTTGTGGAAGAGCCACACTCAAGGGGCCAAAGAGCCGCATGTGGCTCGCGAGCCGCGGTTTGCCGACCACTGCCTTAACCCATACTTAATCTCCAAATAAAGACAATATCAAACCCACGTTTCTACCCGACATGATCCACCTGTACTAGATACAACCCAAAAACATTTATCCCTTTTCCCAGAAGAGGATACAAAGTCCTCTCCCCCTTTCTTAAAATTTGGGATGGTGTTTTTCTTTTGAATTCCCAATATGCTTCTTCCTACTCCATTGTATACTGGCAACACCTGTTTTCTCTTAATGCTCAGGATCAATCACTTCAATGAGTTAAAGCAACAACCTTCTTTGCCTGTTGATTCAGTGGCATGAAGAGCTCAAAGTGGCCAGGGGCAGTCTCAGTTTCTAGGAGGACTCCTTTTTGTGTCCTCTCATGGAAGGATTATTCCCTCTGGAACCAAGACTTCTAGACCATCCGAGCCTCGAGCTGTGTGGATAGGAAGTGAACGTTTTTCTAGCGGATCACTGACGTTCACAGTGAGAGGAATCACTTTTGTTTCTACCCCTCTATGCCCCATCTCATGAATCCTGCCTCCTGGAAGGTGATTCTCAGCTTTGTAAGATGCTGGCACCATAACTGAGTCTTTAAAAGGCCATTCCACCATTTTTGTAAGCTAATTATTTCAGGGTGATGGAGAGCACGAGAAGACCAGGGAACTCCATGAGCTCTGGCCCTTTTCCACATTGTATTTGCTGTGAAAGGAGTTACTTGGTCAGAAGTGATACAGTGTGTAGTATCATGGAAGTGGGAAGTTATTCTGTAAGACCACGGAGCAGCATTCCAGGAAGGAAAGAAAAATCTATAGCAAGAGTAACTATTTCCTCCAGTAAAAACACTACTCCCATCCATGCTAGAAGCAGTATACTTTAGTCAGACTGACTCAGGTAGCTGGCTGACTCTCTGAGGAATGGTGGCTTACTGGAGGTTCAGTGTTGGTCGCTGCTGTTGGCAGACTGGGCACTTAGCAGTGGCTGTAGCCAGACTGACTGTGGTTAGTGGAAGCCGATGTTGCTGAGTCTATACATGATCTCCATCCCTGCTACCAAGGACACTTTTTTCATGACCCCATTGGACTATGACAGGAGTGAATGTGACCATCAGGGGGAGACTGGTGTTTCTAGAAAAGCAATCTTTGTAATGAAAACCTTTTAGAAAGAGGGATTAAATAAAGAAGCAGTTCAGGAAGAAGAAGGAAAAAGAGAAGAAATAAATTTGAAATCCCCAAATAGACAGCAGAGGTTAGGAATCTCAGAAATATCACAAAACAATACCTTGGAAATAGAAGACTAAAAGCAAATTAGTGAATATATGAAAGGACTGAGTCATTAGTTCTATCTCTCAATAGTTTCTCTTTCTCCCTTTTAAAAATTATTATCACACCAAAAAGAACATAAAGTCGATGTAAGGCATGAGCGGGCATGGTTAAAATCAGGCAGACTCAAGGTGTTCTGAGGGACCAATGTGAAGGGACTATGGCTCTCTGCAGATCACTCTTGCTTTCTAAATCTTCACTTTCTGTTTTCACAGTCCTATTTTCACTTCAAATACTGTGTTACTGTTGCGATTTTCTTCTCTCCAGATGAAGAAAATATCCTTTGAACTTTCCTTAGCATAGCTATTTATTTCAATTCACAGATGATATTGTTATTGGTATAAAAAGAGCAAGGATGCATAAGTCAGCATTTGGTAGCCAATGTTTCACTATCAGGTCATATTACCTAGTAGAATTATTGTGTATTTGTTAGTTTGTCACTTCAGTGAGTTTTCCTTATTAATATTTTTATATCTGTCACCGACTGATAAACTGTTTTGCTTTTGCTTGTGTGAGATAGGAAGAAACTTTCCTATACCCTCCTAGGTTCTTTCACTGGACTGGTCTAATAATTAAACCTATGTGAAACAGACAAGAGAAGATAACCACCTTTAATTATATACGGACACATGGGAGCACCACATACATGAGAGGCTCAGAGACAGAAGGTGAGATAGGTATGGCATTCTGAGCAAAGGATAAAGTAAGGTGTCTTGGAGTTTCAGCGGGGAGGAAGGTCATTGCAGGACAATAAGAAGAGCAGATGTTCAGGCATTAGTAGTTTGCCTTGCCATATACAGAGGTTGAAAAATGTTATCTCTGATAATCTCTTATTATGGGCAAGGCCCCTAAATCAAATTCTTCTCGGTAGTTAAAGGGGAGGCAGTAGTTTCTCTTGATACCCTAGGGTCTTAGTTGACTTTAGTTCCAAATCATCTGCATCCCACAGAGGCACATCTAGGGGTGACTTGTTCTGAACCCTTACACTTGCTGTAGGCCAAAGCTAATTCATCAAAATAACTGGTTTTATAACATTTCACTAGTAGAGTCTACCATCTACGTTAATTGATTACTTTTTTTATGCCTCCAACACTTTTATTATTTTTATTTTTTCAATATTTATTGTTGAAAGCATTACATATATCGCCCTTCCCACCCACCCCCCCAACGGACCTCTTCTAGCCTGCCTCCATCCCCTGCCCCCTCAACTCCCACCCCACTGGCCTTCACCACCCTATTGTCTGTATCCATGGGTTATGCATATGCATACAAGATCTTTGGTTGATCTCTTGCCATTCACCTACCCTCCCCCACCTTCCCTCTGTGATTCCACAGTCTATTCCATGCTTCTATGTCTCTGGATCTATTTTGTTCATCAGTTTATTTTGTTCATTATATTCAACATATAAGTGAGATCATGTGATACTTGTCTTTCTCTGACTGGCTTATTTAGCTTAGAATAATACTCTCCAGGTCCTTCCATGCTATTATTTTTTTTCTAATAAATATTCCATTTAGTTATCTCAAATATGCTCAAAGTGCCAAGTTAACATTATCTGTCTTGAATAATGTTCCTACTATGGACACAGAACAAAGAATACTTTGAGAAAATACAGACCTAAAATACCTATTTTAGACAAATAGGAAAAGAAGTTTCAGGATTTAGGATTATATGTAGTACAATTTTACATAATCATATATAACATAGGAATCTTTTTTTTTTTTTTAGAGAAAGAGTGGAAGAGGGGGAAAGACACACACAGAGAGAAACATCAATGTGAGAGAGACACATCAATTGGTTGCCTCCCGCATGTGCCCTGAGGAGCCTGCAATCAAGGTATGTCCCCTTGACCTAGCTCAAACCTGAGACACTTCAGGTCTGAGAGCCGAGGGCTGAGGGCTGAGGGCCAGTGCTCTCTCTCCACTGAGTCAAACCAGCTAGGGCTTGTAGGGATCAATTTTTATAAAAACTTCCTCATGATCTAGTTTTATTAATCCAAAAATGGTCTAGTACCCATAGCATCAGAACCACCTGGAAGTTTGCTAGAAACTCCTAGAAACAGTGAACCTCAGTCCCATCAAGGCATACATTCTTTATTTTAGAACAACCAGGAGAAGGTCTTGAATTTTCCTCCTTTCTGTTTCAGCTTGACGTCTTATCATGAAAAGAGCCCTTTTTTTCTTACTCTCCTTGAGGAATACCCCTCTACCTCCTATTCACAAAGAGCTCCAAATAAAGTTTCTATATCTGCTAGCCTATATTGCCCCCAAAGAGGTTTTCCCAGGTATCAGGTGAGTGCCAAGCTTTGTTAGAAGAATGTAGGTAGGAAAGCTCACTGCTCTTCAAGACTTCACTCGTGAAGTTCACCTGTGGTTGTTGTTCTAGTTCCAAAATGTACTATTGGGATGGACGCACTTGGCAATTGGAGTAACCCCCTTGTGGGATTCTTGCCTGTGGAGTAAGAGCTCACGTGGAGAAGGCCAGATGGAAGCCTGACACTGGCCTTCCGCACACCTACTCTCACCCTCTCCAACCAAGATGATGCAGCAAAGACAATATCACCATCTGGGCGTTGACAGTGGACATTAGTCCACTCTTAAAAATCTAAAGGGTGCAGGGGTGGCCGTTCCTATCACTACTGTTTCCTCGCTCCTTTATCTTTTACAGGAGTTCCCCCTATCGATCTCTCGCACTTCAATCTTGCTGTTAGATCTACCTTGGGATTCTATTTCTGTATCTCTTTCTTATTATAAAAACTCAATGTTTAGGTAATGAAAAGTTGAGTGTATTGAAGAATAAGTTCTTAATTTTCTGTTATTTTATACTTGGAAAACAAACACAGGCATGGGTTTTCTGCTTCCTTCCTTGAGCGCCTGTATCAGTTCCAGTAAGAGGCGACAAGGGGCGCTCACATAAGCTATCTTGTTCACTGGAAGCAAACCACACAGCCTTTCCTCTTTGCCAGTTTTGGAAACCAATCTCAGCATTATCCAGCCAGGGTCCAGAACCAGTTATAATTTTAGGAGTAAAAAGTATTAATAGTAATGAGATCTTATAGTATTTTTATTTATGACAAACTCAGAAAGGAAGCATTTTACAATTCATTTCTCTTCCGACATCTCTCTCAGTTTTCATAAAATTGCCATAACAAACTTATTACCTCCTTTTTATGCAACAAAGAAGACAAAGTTTAATAACTATTAGGAAGGCAATAGTGAGACAATGGGAAGTCTATACTAAAATTCAAATTTCTCCCAGGTCAGTCCATTTAATGTCTCACGGTACCAGCATGTACTGGAGTCTCTTGAGGCTCCAGGTTTCCTCATGTCTGGTTACAAGTGTGTGTGTGTGTGTGTGTGTGTGTGTGTGTGTGTGTGTGTGTGTGACAAACGTGATGGTGAGAAAAGGATGTTTGGTTCAAACTTAATTTCTTACCTGCCAGGTAAGGCACTTGCCAAGGTGACGCAACCGGGATAGACAAAGTCTCCTGACTGTGCACAGGGCTTTGGCTCCTGCTGCTGTTCCAGGGCCTCTTGGAGTGCTTCTGCTGTGCTCCTTGTTCCCTGACCCCACGTCCTCAGGAGCATGACTAACTGAGTCCTAGTTCCCCGCCGGAGGTCTGGATTATTCATTCCCTTTTTAACATTTGCTGTATGTTATTTTTTCCCCCAAAATGACTGATTTTATCACCCCAACTCTTAATATTCTTTGCAAAAGAAGAATAAACACTTTGCTAGTAAAAAATGTTTGGTTTACATCATCTTTTATTTTATTATAGTCCATAAATATATACCAAAGGAATCATTATAGATTTCATATTTTAAGGCACGAAGTCTCCAAAGTTAAGGAACCTATTGTACTTTGCTCTCTCATTTCAAACATTAAAACATCAGAAGTAAAACTGCCAACATAATATTCAACTTAAATTCAGTGGAATAAATTAATATATTCAGGAGGTTCAAGTAAGGAATTAACAGGCTAGAGGCTGAACTAATAATCTTATTCTTTCTACTCATTGACCTTTTTTATTGACCAATCTATATGGAATGCAAATTCTACCTTTAGAGAGTACAGAGCGCTGTTAAGAAGACACTTCCATTCCTTCTCTGTAACTCAGGACATTTATCTTCTTTGAAACATGAATCTTTCATGTTTTGAGCCTCTTGCTGAGCAGTGAATGCTTATCTGCGCACAATCCATTTCTCTTCTGGCTGGGATTATCTTTCTGGTCCGGGGCCCCTTCACTGAGCAATTCCGAGTGTGCTTCCTTAGGCTTCTGCAAGACAGGTGTGCAAAGTCCAGTGGCACTCCACCTCTAACCAGCCCGGCCTCCCAAAGGCTGACCCACAGGCCGGCAGACAAACACAACACACAGACACATAGCACAACATGGCTTGTTCCTCCCCACCCCTGGCATGTATCTTCCATAGACATTTGAAATGGGATGTCAACATAAAATCTGGGATTCCAAGCCAACATTTCAGGAATGTGTGTTAACTTTGTTAACTCCAAAGTAGGATTTCCCATGATGAACGCCTTATGGAAGCTCCTTTTCAGTGCTTGCTGAGCACTTACACCTGCGCTTCTGTCCTAGACAGATTAGCTACTCTCGAACCGCAGGTAATCATTGATTTCTAGAGTTGGTTTGTGCTGTACCGGGAGGCAGAAGCAGATCCTATTAGCAAATCATTTGCTCTCATTCAAACGGCCTAATGCTTTTCACTGAGGGAAAGGACTTTGCTGACCACTGGATGTGCAGGCGGGCTCAAGGCACTGACTGTTCCTTTATTTGTCAAAGCCATAAACAAATTATGCAACAAAGCCTCTCAAGTTTTTGGCCTTACTGTTTCCCGCCCGCCCCGGGAGCTCTTTCCCCGACCCGGGCAGCTCAGGGAGGGAATGGAAAGGCCCTCTGCTGGAAGTGCCTCCAATGCAGAAATCAGGCCACTGGCTGCCAGGCGGTTCCCAGGCTCCGGAGGCCATTCGAAGTTTCGACTTTAGTTCACTTCTGGACCAAACTCTGGCATGTTGGAGCCACGCTGCGAATGCTTCTGATTTTACAGAGTGGTGTGTGGGGAACTGAGGCAGTATCAGGCGGTCTCAGAGCAAACAAGAAGGCATTTAAGATGAGTAATCATCTCTATAAATCTTGTAGGCCCTCTTTATGCACCTGAGAGGTTTTGGTGGTTGTTATGGGAATGATCCTAGAGGAATGATTCTGTGGTTTATTCATTTCAAGCGACCTGACACACACTTGAAATTCAGTTGTGCACTCAAAACTGTAATAAGCCCACCCTAGCAAAAGCGGGTTTTATTCTAAAGGTCATTGTACAATTTTTAAAAAAATTGCAATCTTTTTTCATAAATTCCTAAAGTTTTTCACTTTCCCCTAAAAATAAAGTAGCCGATGCTTACCTTTGTTCTGCATGGCGTATTCTCAGAGATCGTCACACCCTCAGAGTTGGCTCCAATGGCTTCTTCTAAAACTACATCAAGGAGGGCATAATGGAGGAGACAGAACATAAAAATCTCAAAAAACCCTTTCGGTATCTATAGGAATACTCTTAAGAATAGAGAGGTCAGTGTGTTCAAAAAATGTGTCACTATGCAAACGGCTGCTTTTAAACTTTTCTTTTTTTTTAAAAAAAAGTATTTTATTGATTTTTTTACAGAGAGGAAGGGAGAGGGATAGAGAGTTAGAAACATCGATGAGAGAGAAACATCGATCAGCTGCCTCCTGCACACCTCCTACTGGGGATGTGCCTGCAACCCAGGTACATGCCCTTGACTGGAATCGAACCTGGGACCTTTCAGTCTGCAGGCCGATGCTCTATCCACTGAGCCAAACTGGTCAGGGCTAAGCTTTACTTGTGGTGTTTCATTAGGATCATTTACAAGTGGCACTTGAGCCGGTGTTAGCTATGCCTCGGTCACTTTATTCAAAAGAAATTCTTCAGCTCATCATTGATAATGCTTAAGCTCCGAGATGAATTTTAAGTAACAGTGATCAGCTTTCCCCAGCTGCTACTCTTTCTATTGCCTGGTCCTTCACGGGACCAGAGGACAGGCAGTTGTGTTAGGAAAGCTTGCCAGGTTTCGGTGTCAGCATACTCTCAGGCCAAAGGTAGTGACTTATTACAAAGAACTTGGGCTGACCCGCAAGTTGCCAAACATTATCCATCTTGCATGCTACATTGATTCCTGGCTTCTCAGCCTTGTCTTACCCATGAAAGAATGAGAAGGGAGCAGAGAAGTTGAATCTTAAAACTACAACTAAAGCAACAACAAAAACGCTAACATTTGACAGTGCTTTATGTTTTCCAACATGGCTTTATATTGCTGGCTTACTTTCCAATCTCAATTTATGCTCATGATAGAAAAATAAATTAACCTAATTCTATAATATAGGTAAACAAAAGATAAATTCTAATGATAGACTATAATTACAAATGACAAGCAAAAGTCCTCAAAAATTACATTGCAATAAGTGAAATACATAAAATCAAATGATTCAGCATATAACAAATAATTGTTAACCTGTAGTCTATAATTTGTGTTAATACTGTTTTACATATTTTCACAGTACAATGTTGAAATAGTATACACTGCAGCATTTGCAGTGCATGGCACAATGTAGACATGCATTTTTTCTTTAAAAGGGAAAATCCTATCTAATAAAGAGGAAATATGCAAATTGACCATCATGCCGTAACAAAAATGGCTGCACCCACAGAGGAGGCAGGGATTCCGTAACACAAGATGGCTGCGCCCACAGCAGAGGCTGAGTTCCTGTAATGAGCCTTAACGAGCAATCAGCAGGGACCTCAGGCGGCGCACCTGCCCCAGCGCCAGGCTGAGGGACCTGAGGCTGTGCTCCCTGCTTGGTGGAACTTGACCGGGGACCTCAGGCTGCGCCCCCTGGCCCAGGCCAGAGGACCTCAGGCCACGCCCCCCACCCAGTGGGGCTTGACAGGGGTGGGGCTGGCTGGGTCTGGATCTAGCCCAATGGTGGGGGGCTGGCCAGGTCTGGGTCTCACGCGATTTTGAGGTGCACGTGGGTGGGCGGGGACTTGACTCTGGTTCCCATGGTGCGCCCCAGACTCTGACAGGAGGAAGATTTTCATATACATTTTACTAATTTTCTTTCATCTCTGACACTTCTATTATAGAGAAAGGGCAAATAGCAATATTAAAATATTTCCTCTAATTAATTCCCTTTTAATGTGCATGAAATTTTTGCACCGGGTCACTAGTAAATGATAAAAGTTAAACTGTGCTATTGCAGTAAAAGCTTAGGTTTGGAGTTGTGTGAGTGCAAACAGAAAATTTTGATTTAACTCAGAGTCCATGATGTAGTTATTCGTCAGCTTATCTTTTCCTAGTTCTATAAATACTAAGTTAACATTCATTTCTGCCTCCTTCAATTCCTTCATGAATAACAATATGTAGTCATGTATGACCAGGCCAGGCTTAGGGGTGGAGGACATGGCGTATGGGAGGCAAGGAGGAATCTTAAAAATCTGTGAACACACCTGTTAGAATCCCATCAAGTTGGTCCACCAAAAACTTTGCATCTTCTTCAGTGAAGCACATAGGTGGCTTTATTTTAAGCACATTTCTATGAGGTCCATCGGCGCTGAGCAGCACTCGCTTTTCTTTCATCCTAATCAGGATGCAGGAAACAATGTGTGAGTGCATACAAATGATGGTAAAGTTCTTTAATATTCTGCATGCAAGAAGCCCACACTTATAAATTGTATGTCTTAAACTTTCCTTATTTGGTGGGTGGGAAGAAGTAAAAGAAGCTTTCAAGAGAGTGGGCATCCCAGAATCCAGACACCAAACAGGTGGGAGTGCATTTACTTGTAGATAATGTGCTGCGCTTCGGCTGTGGCGGGGGTCCTTCTCTGATGGTCCTTCACTAAGTCAATTCCGATAAAAAGGCCAACACCCCTGAGGGAGGTGAAGAAAGAAAATTCGACACACACTCTACCAAACCCTACATTGTTGCAACAAGTTAACACGGTCCCCACACTTCAGGTGACTGTGACTCCCGTTAAGGGTCATTGTAATTGATTCTGACTAATCCAAGACACCAATCCAGTGTCCACGCCTCCTTCTAGTTTCTGAAACAAGTTAGTTTTTGTCATCCAGTGCCACCCCTCCCTCACTTGTTTGTAAAAGGCTTAAAAACAACCACTTCAGATCATTTAGTTTCTCAGGACATTAATGATGATAAATGTTTATATCTATACATGCAAAATACCAAGTTTTCTGGGATATTATTTAAAATAGTTTTGAATAGATCATTTAAAGTTACTGTAAGTTCCTTCTTTTCATCTTTTCAGTGCTGAAATTACCCCAACTTTATCTTTAAAAGATATACTAATACACCCAAAAGTTAGCAGGAATGATGATATCTGGGTTCTAGATTAAGAATGAGCTTTGTGTTTTATGTTTTCAGGGTTTTATAGATTTAATTTTATGCAATTTATTTTAAATTTTATAAGATAAACATAAGCTATTTCATTTGGAAAAATGAATAAGTACATAACAGCGCTATGATAAACACACCTGACATCTCCTATCAAAGTGTGCTTAGCCTTCTGTTTATTCAGTAACTCAGTAAGATAACTCCCTACTCTTGTGGCATTTCCTTGAAGATCTTCATTTTCAATTACATCCAGGACAGCCAAAGCAACAGCAGAAGATACTGGATTTCCTCCATACTTCATTCAGAAAAAAAAGATGAGAAAACATAAGTTAAATTAGCGGTATTACTTCATCTATGAGAAATTTGTCTCATACATAAGTAAAGATATAATTTCAATAAAATTCTCTTGTGATTTCATTTCATAAATTTAGAACATAGCATGATTCTATTCATTCAGGATTAAAGAGAAATTCATTCTAAATTATATTTTCCATGCTGCATAAGGACCATCAGGAAATGTATTGATTCACCCAAACAAAAAAATAGACAATGTGTTGGGAATTAAGGATTTCAGAGTGTGGTTCAGTGAGGGGGATGTGGATTTCTGCCCTTGAATAGTTGTGTGACAACAGCTAAGCAATGACATCTTCTCCAAATAATTTATGTTGTTAGATTTGAATCTTACCTTTAGCTATGTCAAATCCTATTACCCATACTACATAAACTATAATAATTTTTCCAAGCTTATGCTTATTACTTTTGGGGGTAAAACCACGGAAACAAGATTTCCTGAATAAAAATTTAGTATCTCCTACAAGAGCCATACAACGTTTATAGCACTAAATCATCTAAACAGATGTTTTGGAACTTAAAATATGATACAAAACAAAGAAATAATATCATCTGCTAGTGACATATCATAACCTCTTGAGTTTAGCAGGTCAGCCATCTATTAATGGAATAACTGATAATAACATTTGAGGAAAGATTCAGAAGGAAAAATACAAGCATTATGTCAGATAGAATGAAACCCGTTTAGATCAAAGTTTAGCTAGGGTTCTGGGGTGGTTAGCTGGCAATACTGAGCGTTATTTTTTACTCTATAGGCAAGAAGTGTAAGAACAGGCATTATGTTAACCTCTTAGCATGAAAGTCAGGGACCAGGGTATACCGTGTTGAAATACTCCATTCCAGAGCTGCTGAAGGCTTCCGCGATTTCTTTGGTGGTTACTACGCATGCCACGGGGTGGCCGTTGCCCATTGGTTTCCCCATTGTGACGATGTCTGGAACAAAGTCTTCGCCGTGCATTTGGAAACTCCAGAAATGCTTCCCAACTCGCCCGAAGCCTACCTGAACTTCATCAGCTATAAACACACCCCCTGCTGCGTGTACATATCTGAAAAGCAAAAGGACAGTCTAATGCCTTCAGGTCGCCGCGAGTCCCCACCCCCACCCACAAAGATGCAGATTATTGAGCACTTTAAAAAAAACGTGGCTAATCGGAAGCCTGGAATCGTTAAAAATATTCCAGTGCTCAGAACCCCCAATGACACCTATGTTGTCATTGACTTTGAAATATAACCATGTCATCTCCAGATTATATTTATTCTATATTTAGATTTGGGTTTGTGTTCAAGCAAGCTCTATGGCAGTTTTGTTTGTTTAGTTTCTTTTTATCCTCACCTGAGGATATTTCCCCATTGTTTTTTAGAGAGAGTGGGAAAGAGGGAAGGACAGAGAAATAGCGATGTGAGAGAAGCACATCGATTGGTTGCCTCCTGCACACGCCCGACCAGGGCCTGGGCCGGGGAGGAGCCTGCAACCGAGGAGGTACATGCCTTGACCACAATCAACCTGGGACCCTTTGTTCGCAGGCTGACGGTCTATCAACTCAGCCAAACTGGCTAGGTTACGGCAGTATTTTAAGTGGGAAAATTAAGAAGTGAACAAGAAGTCACGTTTAGCAGGATTAATCTTCAAATTTTTGCTAACAGTTAAGGCTTAGGCACTGGCCAATCAGGGAGAATGTCAGGCAAGAGGCTGAGGCAGAGTCCTGGAGGCCCCCCTGCAGGACCACATGTAAGCTTTTATTTGCTGGATCTTGGGAATTTGAAGGAATCCAGGAGTCCTGGGAAGGCAGGCACTCCGAAGTGGCTATTGACTAGTTGGTTTGGAAGTACTTCAATATTTTAACAACCAGTGTGGCCCTATAGAATTGTCATGGTGCCCTCAGTGTGACCAAGAATGCCCGTGTCAAGTACATACTCTGCCACTTTCTGGAAGTAGCCTGCTGGAGGGATTACTTGTCCGCCACAACTCTGCATGGATTCAGCAATAAAGGCAGCAATCTACAAAAGAGAAGATGGGGTCAAAGTTCATTAGGTCCCCCTCATACCACCTGAAAAAGAGGACTTCTTATAGAGCAGGTTTTTAAAAAATGCCTGGGAATGGATCTGTGGCAAGTGGCAAATAGGCCATTTAATTAAAAAGAAAAGATGTCTATGATGAAAAAGCAAGTGATCTGAAGCTTTTGTTTTTGAAATCCTAGGGTATCAATGACAATGAAACTACCAGGAGAAACGGAGGAGAGGGAGCTTTCCATTTTCTAATAATTAATTTAAACACTGTTTTTATTAGGATCAATGGAATAAGACTGATGTTTTGCTCAGTCTTGATATGAATCTCTTAAAAATTACCCAGGTTCTAACTATATTACTGTGGTGCCTATTCCTCAGGGTGGTGAAATGGGACTACCTGAGGCTGGAATTTGCACTAATGAAATGGGAGGATGACTTGAGGCCACACACAAGTTACTGTGTTATATTTCTAGTCCTTGTCCTGAACAGGCTTAACTCAACAGACTTAGGCAATTCACAATAGGAACTACAGAGAAAGTGTTCTAGAGGCTAAGAAAGGAGCAGAAAAGTAGGTAACACTGAGCGAAGAAGAGAAAGCATAGAACTATTGAGATATGAAGTCAAGAGAATCAAGGTAGGGTGAAGGCTCAGAAAACAGAAAGTCTTTTTCCTACTCTGAAGGATTCTGGTTCTGTCTTAGAAGCCCAGGCCCAGGTCGGAAGAAACTATTTCTGCTGTGACTTACCCAAGCTCCGTGCCTTTAGGAAAGTTGAACCAGTTCAAGGGAAGCACCAAGGCTCCCTGTGGGTCTGGAGTCTGCACTGGGCCTGATGCTCCAGGGATGCTCTGCCTGTTCCCTCCTGTCACCGTGTGTTGGCCCCTCCTGCTGCTCTGCACTGGGGTAATCTGTCCCTGGCCTATCACCTTCCTTCATCCTCTCTTCCCTGCCCCTTTGGACCACAGCCTGCCTCCCACTAGGAAGGTCAGAGCTAGGCCATCAGCTTTGGGACAGGCACAGTGATTGCATTTCCAGTATAAATAAAAATAGTTTGAGAGGCATGACTATAACAATGCACTTTTTGAAATATGTAACCAGAGAAGAACAGAAAGGGAATTGAGATCTAATTCTTTTCCATCTCTCCAATGTATCACAATGACTTAAATTCATTTTTATAAAAGATGTTGAAATGTTTCCAAAGCTGTAAATACACACCTTCCTTCCATTCTTATGAGCTTCTTCAATGATTTTCTGCACTTCATCTGCATAAACACTGGCTGGGTCTGCATGGTCTTCTCTATATTTTCCTCGGTAAGTATCTGGAATTGGTGCCTGAAAACATAAAATAATAGAGTTTCTAATGATTTGTTTTTTGCACAAAATGAGCTTTTAAAATTTGGCATTTCCTCACAAAAGCATATTGGGAAGGTGACCATGTGGATTTAAGTGATTGTAGGTTCTTTTGTTCTTTTCCCACAACATTTCTGAATTCAGTGAGTACTGAAATCTTTTCGTTGTGAATGGGAGCTTGGATTAGCTACTAGACCTTTATAAATCATGACTGCATACTTACTCACATAGGGACAAAATTCAAATCAACAGTGTGATTATATTATTGGAAAATTTCAATGAATGGAAACTGCATTAACTATTTTAGTTAGAAAATAAACTAATATTTACCAATTATATAGCAAACTGTAATCATTAATCATTCAGAAAACTCAAGTGTCTTAGCACTGCTTCCAGATCTTAACATTTTGAAAGATGGTATTGATGATTCTCTTGAGAAAGTCTACTGATCCTTAATTAAACCAAATTAAATTTACTGTTTCAACAATTTAGTTGCTTTATTTTACTTAATAAATCTAGGCAATAATTTAGCACAGAGCAATTTAATTTTAAGACAGTCATACACACTTAATTGAACTTTGAATTTCAAGGTGTCATCAGTGAAAAAGTAATTAAAGACCAAGGGGCAAGAAAAATAAACCAGTAGCTGTCAATAACAACTATCACTACCACTATACTAATTTGCCCATTGTGGTACACATCAGTGGATTTTAAGCCATATCCTCTCATTAACAGCTCTAGATTTTAGTTTCCTTCTCATGGTTTCATTTCAATGAAAGGGTTCGACTGGATTATCACTAGGCATTCGTCCAGTTACTAATATTCTCATTCTTAGATTCTAAAATACTTACCACATGCACAAATTCTTTCTTGACATCTTTGCCCTTTCTAAATTTATATGGACTGATCTCAATTAAAGATGTTAGGTGACCATGGTAAGCACTGAAAAGAAAAAAACAGTAAACTAAATTGCTCAAAGAAGATTGTTTATCTAGCATATGAAGAATAATATTACATCTCATGCAGGGAGAATCTCAATATTGGTGCCAGATTTAACAGTATGGGATCTAATTTTTCATGGCAAGACTGGCCATTTAATTTGTCCAGTTCTTTTTATTCCTGTAGTAAAATACAAGGAAAGCCAAATATGTATCCTCATAAAAAATTTCTTTTTAGCCAGAAAAGAACTTAATATTTTAAAATTATATCTGTTAATTTAGATAGTCTACATGTAAAAATATTATTTTCTACTAGAGGCCCTTTGCACGAAACTCATGCACGGGGGGGAGGGGTGTGTGGTGTCCCTCAGCCCAGCCTGCACCCTCTCCAATCTGGGACCCCTCGAGGGATGTCTGACTGCCCGTTTAGGCTCAATCCCAGTAGGGAGCCTAAACGGGCAGTTGGACATCCCTCTCACAATCCAGAACTGCTGGCTCCCAACTGCTTGCCTGCCTACCTTCCTGATTGCCCCTAACTGCTTCTGCCTGCCAGCCTGATCACCCCATAACCACTCCCCTGCCAGTCTGATTGCCCCTAACTGCCCTCTCCTGCAGGCTTGGTCACCCCTAACTGCCCTCGCCTGCAGGCCTGGTCCCCCCCAACTGTCTTTCCCTGCAGGCCCAGTTGCCCCCAACTTCCCTCCTCTGCCTGCATGGTCACCCCTAACTGCCCTCCCCTGCAGGCTTGATTGCCCCCCAACTGCCCTCCCTTGCAGGCCTGGTCCCTCTCAACTGCCCTCCCCTGCTGGCCATCTTGTGGCAGCCCTCTTTGACCACATGGGGGCAGCCATCTTGTGTGTTGGAGTGATGGTCAATTTGCATACTACTCTTTTATTAGATAGGATAGCTTCATGAACAACTTCTTAAATGTATTTGATAGTTACATTTCAGTAAATTTTAAAAATAACTATATCATGTAATGGGCTGTGTTTCTGTTTGGGATGATTTCCAAAGGATGTCCAGTTGCGTTTATCAGGCAAACACAAGTTGATAAGGAACAGAAGAACTAAGATTGAGAGGTGATCAAGTGGCTATGAAATTCCTTTCTTTCACTTAAAATACAGGTGGCTCTGATATTCTCTTTTCTGTTTCTTGCCCAGAGATATAATTGAGAGATCTGCAAAAGAAATTATAAGAGGCCTATGAATAGATAAAGCAAAGAGGGAGCACTTTCTTTACCATAGTTTAAACCTGCTACAGAGCTGTGGTAATACAATAACATGGCCTTGGAAAAAGACCAGAGCGAAGACTAGGACAGAAGGTGACCTCGGAGATACATTCGCACATAAATGGTCACACTGGGACTCCAGGGGGATTCAATATGAGGAGTAATTATTAAAACAAAAAAGATTATCTTTGTGACCTGGGAGTTGAGAAAGAGATATTAATAAACTAAGAAAACACAAAGCATAATATGAAAATTTTATCTATTTGATCAAAATTAAAGATTTCTGTGGAAGAATTCCAATGACAAAGTTAAAAGACATATGATAGATAGGAAAAAACATATCTGAAATGTCTCAAACTAATGTCTCAGATTAATTCCCAAAATTAATTCTGCCCATATATTAGGATCACTTGGAGAATTTTAAAACAAGTCTGTTTTCTAGAATCTGCCTCTAGAGATTCCCTTTCATTGGTCCGGCATGGAGCCTGACATTGGCATTAAAAAAAAAAAAAATTCCCAGGTAATTTTAAAACACAGTCAAGATTTAGATCCTCTGATCTAGACATAAGCAACTGCATACCAACAAGAAAAGGGTGGAATCACAATTTAAAAAAATGGGCAAAGAATATGAATAGTAATTTTCAGAAGAGAATTCACAAATGCATAAGTATGTAAAGAGACACTCAAACTCATAATTAGAAAATTGCAAATTAAAACAACATTGGAGTCATTTTATAACTATTAAATGGGCAAATATCAGAAAAAAATTAGAAAGCAGAATAGGTTTTGTTGAAGATATGGAAAAATGGAAAATTTCATACACTGTGTAGTGTTGCAACCATTTTTGGAGGTGGATCTGGCAGTATTTAGTAAATCAGCAATGTTTATAGTACCCCTATGGTCCAGCAATCCTGTTTCTGCGTATTTATTCCTAAGAAATTCTTGGAAAGGTCCGTAGGGCACATGTTCAAGGATGCCCACTGCAGCGCTGTTTATGATAGCTGGGGGTAAAGGGCATTCACAGTGTCCATCTCTGGGGGGAAGGATATGCAACAGTTCTAGCTGTGCTGTCCCCTATGACAGCCACACTCACATGCAGCTATTGAGCACTAGGAATGCTCTAGTCTGAATTGACATGTGCTGTAAGTGTAAAACACACATTGGCTTTTAAAGACAATACCAAGAGAGAGTGAGAGAGAGAATGCTCAATGTCTTTCATAATGATTACATGTTGAAATGATATGTCAGGTATAATGGCTAATAGAAAATTGTAAATTTCCTATGTGGCTCAAATTATATTTCTATTGGACAGCGCTGAATTAGAATAGATGTACAGCCATCAACATGGAATCTTGAAACAGTGCTGATAGAAAAAAGTCAGAAACAGAAAGAGATCTACAGCAATGTTTGTAAAATTAAAACAGATGCACATAAAATAATATATATTCTACAAAAATAAAAGATATACATTAGATGTATTAGAATAGTTGTCTATAAGTGGGGAAGAATGGGAATAAAATAGAACCAAAAAATCAGCTGTGGTAGCTATCCTGCCCCCAAGATGCCCATGCCCTAAAGATCCTAAGAATATGTTACATGGCAAAGGGGACTTTGCAGATGTGGTTGAATTAAGGATCATGAGGGAGAGATAATCCTGGAGGGTCCAATGTAATCACAAATCTTTGGAAGTGAAAGGAGCCAGGGGCATGGTGATCAGAAACATGGGAGGTGATGTGAGGATGCAAGCAGAGGCTGCTGTAATGCAAAGGCTGGCTCTGAAGATGAAGGAAGGGACCATGAGCCAAGGAATGCAGGCAGCCCCTAGAAGCTGCACAAAGCAAGGAACAGACTCTCCCCCAAAGCCTCCAGAGGAATCCAGCCCTGTTGACGCCTTGATTTTCGCCCTGTGAGAACCATGTGGACTTCTGTCATACAGAACTGTAAGAGAATACATTTGTGTTACTTAAGCCACTAAGTTAGTGGTAATCTGTCCCAGCAACAATAGAAAACCAATACACCAACCAGCACATACCAGGTAGAATGGGAGAAGCCTACAGAGGGCAAGAAATAAAGTGCATGTGCAATTCAACCCTCTGTGTCGAAGAGGGGGGTGGAGAGGTAGGAAACAATTTAAAAGAAAAATATCTCCTTAGTAAAGATTGAAGTTGTTGGATTGCTTGTTTAAAATGTAACAAATGTACATTTGAGAGGTAACATTAAATAGTGATCATTAATAGTCATAAACTAACTTTTACTTGGCTCCTTGTTTTCTTTAAAATTTGCTCTAAATGATTATCTTTTAAATTAATTACAGTGCATAATCACAATAGTGAAGTGAATGCTTGAACTTTTAAGAAACTACTTGTATTTTTATTTTGAAAAAGATTTATACATGAAGTGGCCCAATAAATAGTTAATGTGTGAAAAGTAAGCCCAGATTCATGCAAGCCCATGAGACCATAAGCACAGCACCCAGTAGAGCCTCCAGTTTGTAGGTACTTAGAAGGAAATAAGTCTCCTGCAGGCCTGGACTGGCCTTGATACCCTATTACAAGTAAAAGTCACTGCCACACACCCACCCTCCTCTACATGTGTTCATGGTATTAGTATGGATAGGGTCAATATGATTTTGTCTCTGAAGGAGCTTCTTGCTTAGAAATCTTGTGTCCAAGACTTACTGGTCAAGAGTGATCACATCTTGGTGGCCCCTGAACTGCCGAGCCAGGCGTAAGGCTAAGTCATTGGCTTCAGATCTATAAGACAACGTAGAGGGAACCATGTCATATAAATGCTTTTTAAAATATTTCAAAATTTTAATTAAAAAGTTGTAAGATTCTAATTACAGTAGTTTTCCTTATCTGAGGGGCATGTGTTCCAAGACCCCCAGCAGATGTATGAAACTGTGGATAGTACCAAATCCCATATATACCATTTTCCTCCTATACACACATACCTATGAGAGTTTAATTTATAAATTAGGCACAGTAAGAGATTAACAACTATATATATATAATTAGGCTGGGATGCCGTAACAGGTCACGACCGGACAGGAGGAGGTTGCGCTGCAGGTGAGGCCTGGAGAGGAGACAGAGACAGAGACAGGGGGGCCTGCCTGAGCTGGTGTGGTGGCTTGGGCTGCCCCGGAGCAGACACAGGCAGGGGGGCTGGGGGACACTGCTAGTTAGGCATGGGTCCCGGCACCCCGTGGTGCCGGTCCGGCCTGACTCCCGCGGCGGCTGGCACTGTGCGAGTCAGGTGTGGGCCCCGGCCCCCCGCAGGGTGCCTCCTCATGTGATTTCAATCACACACTGGGCCTCTAGTAACTAATAATCAAATAGAACAATTATAACAATATACTGTAATGAAGTTCTGTGAATGTGATCTCTCTCTCTACTGGAACTCACCTTTTAACTCAAAGGAAGCACTTTTCAGCTTCTCTTTGCATATCCAAACTGTCAGCACCACTCTTTGTGCTTTGGGGCCATTATTCAGTAGAATCAGTGCCCCTTGAACACAAGCAATGTGACACCGTAGGCGCAGGGGTCCTCAAACTACGGCGTGGCCCGCCAAGGACATTTATCCGGCCCGCCGGGTGCCGCTGCCTGTCCTGCTTAGCAGCCGACTCGTCCAGGTCCCGCAGTGCGCACAGGAATTTGTTCATAGTTATTTTTTTTAACTATAGTCCGGCCCTCCAACGGTCTGAGGGACAGTGAACTGGCCCCTGTTTAAAAAGTTTGAGGACCCCTGGTAGGGGATCAGACAGTCAATCTGATCACTGAGGGGGCACTAAGTGACTAGTGGGTGGGGGATTCGTACACTGTGGTTACACTGGAAAAAGGAATGATTCACGTCCCAGGCAGGACAGAGCCAGATAGCACGAGATTTCATCATGCTACTCAGAATGGCCCATATTTTCAGACCACGATTGGCCATGGGTAACTGAAACCGCAAAAAGAGAAATCTCGAATAAGGGGTGGGGAACATTGTATTCAGAAATGTATTAAGAAATAAATTGAACTCCTCTCCTTCACCTTTAATCTTGCCCATCCAACAATATCACCTCATCCTTCTAATACAAGTTCCCAGATGTCTTCAATAAAGAATGAGACACAGAAGAAACAGTACAAATGAGGGATATGCTGCCCATTTCACACGTTAGCGGAGTTCAGCCACATCAGTAGGTGATTAATTTTGAGGACATTTAGAAGCCTGTTCTCCCTGGGAGGAATGGGAGTGTGGGGGCCCATTAACTTGGCTACTAAAGTCTATTCTACTGGCCCACTATATAATTAATTTCTTATCTATAAGGTGAAGATCATAATTTTTCAACCTGATTCAGGGAGTCTAACTATACTACTCAGACACAGGGGAAGAAATCAATTGTGCAAATGCTTTCTATGCCAGACATCATGGTGTGTGTTTTGCTGGTATTTATTCTCATAACTATTCTAACAGGCTAGTATTGTCATCTCCTTTTTATAAATGAGGAAACAGCCTCAGAGAGCATAAGTGACCAGAATGAGTTCTCACAGCTAATAAGAAGTAGAGTCAGGTTTCAGACTGAAGCCTGTTTAACTTCAAGATTATTCTTTGTACTCTCCCAGGCTCTATCACCTCCAGTCTTTGGAGACAGCCTCCTCCTCCTTCTTCTTTTTTTTAAAAAATATTTTTTTTTATTGATTTCGGAGAGGAAGGGAGAGGGAGAGAGAGAGATAGAAACATCAATGATGATACAGAATCATTGATTGGCTGACTCCTGCACTCCCCCTACTGGGGATCAAGCCCACAAACCAGGCATGTGCCCTTGACCGGAATCAAACCTGGGACCTTTTTGTCAACAAGCCAACACTCTATCCATTGAGCAAAACTGGCTAGGGTGGGAACAGCCTTCTTTGAGGACAGTGTTCTCTGGGGCTAATCCCTCTCTGACTGTATAGGATTCTTTGGCAGTAAAAGTCAATTATGATATTTAGTTTATTAAAAGCAAGAATGCTTTAAAACAACCTATCTTAATTCCTTTTTATCCAGTGTTTTTTTAAAATGTTTTATTGATTTGAGAGAGAGAGAGAGAGAGAGAGAGGAACATTGATGTGATAGAGAAACATCGATTGGTTGTCTCCTGCATGCACCCAACTGGTGATTGAACCTGAAACCCGGGCATGCGCCCTGACCAGGAATCAAACTGGCAACCTTTGGGGCACAGGACGATGCTCAACTAACTGAGACACACCGCTCAGGGCAAAATATCTTATCTCTTTACAAAGAAAAAAGAATGATCTTCTGGTTTAAAATTTGCTGCTAAAATATCTCATTGAGAAGATACATTTACAGAATTTCTAATAGCTAATTTTAACACATACAAATCATTTAAAAATATAAGTTTATGCTGAATATACAGGTTCCCTCCCAATATAATATTGCATTGTGAGCTTTTCACATGTCATTAGGCATATAATTTCAAAACATACTTTTTTTGTGTGTTAATCCTCACCCAAGAATATATATTTTTCCCATTGATTTTTTTAGAGAGAGTGGAAGGGAGGGAAGAGACACAGAGAGAGAAACATTGATGTGAGAGAGACGCATCAATTGGTTGCCTTGCATACTCACCCTGACTGGGGCCAGGGGTCCAGCCTGCAACCCAGGTACAAGCCATTGACCAAAATCTAACCCAAGACCCTTCAGTCTGCAGGCTGATGCTCTAACTACTGAACAACACTGGCTAGCTCAAAACATACTTTTAATGTCTGCACAATATTCCAGAATAGATATGTAATAATTTGAATTTACAGAATTTGAAAGTTGGAATGTATCTATTCACCTGAATTTTTTCTTCCTTTCCTTTGTGGAAATATGTTCATTTGCCCAAGAAAACAAATCAATCACAAATCTTACTAAAGCCCTGGCTAGGTAGCTCAGTTGGTGGGAGAGTAGACCTGTACACCAAAAAGGTTATAGGTTTGGTCCCTGGGTGGGTTGTGTAGGGAAAGCAACCCATCGATGTTTCTCTCTCACATTGATTTTTTTCTCTCCCTCTCTCTCCCTTCCTCTTTCTCCAAAATCAATAAACATATCATTGGGTGAGGATTTTAAAAAATCTTACAAAAGTAATAGCTTGTTCAGTAGAGTTCTTTCTGTGATAAATTTCCTCATTCATGCTTTGAAAGGACTAAGCTCCTGGATTCTTTAGCTACTTACTCTACTGCTGGAAGAGATGAGTGTCATTTGACTAGTTAGGTTTTCTCACATGAGCACCAGACTTGAATATTTTTTGCAATGGATGGCCTAAGTATCAACCCTTTTGGGATACTTAAACGGATGCCTTCCCATCTTTCACCAAGAAAACCATGGTAATAAAATGTTGAGTGGCACATTTATCATCAGACTGTTGTTATAGGCTGTGCTCAAAAGCCTTGGAACATGCTGTCCGGTGTCCTACCTACAACAGGCTGGGGGAGTAAAGCACAGGAACCAGACTGGTCAGGTGCCCAGTGTGTGGTCATTTAGTAAATGGCAAGAATGTCAGCAAACCTTGAAATATCGGTGCTCCCCCACGAAAGGTGTGTGTGAGAGAGGAAACAAAGAGGTTGCCGGGAATGGGACGGGCGGGAAGCCCGGAGACATACCCTGAATTTGTAAAATAGCAAACAGAGAGCTTCTCCGGCAGCGTCGCGCAAAGGCGCTTGGCGTACTCCACAATGTTGTCGTGGAGGAATCGAGAATTGGTATTTAGCAGTTCCATCTGCTTCACGGCAGCTTTGACCACTTCTGGGTGACAGTGTCCCACTAAAATCCAGGAGACAAAAGCCAAAGAAATAAGTTACAATACTAAATGCCTGGCCAGTGAGGGGGATTCTGAAGCAAGAAAACGGAGCAAAAGTTGAGCTCCTTTCTTGTTCCACATTTCGCTGCAACTTTTCTCTGCTGGGACTACTGGCCCCGTTCAGCAAAGGAACTGCAGCCTCTGGGGTTCCTGGGGCAATTATTAATGGTGCCACGTCTGCCTGACTCCATAAAGGTACCCTCCAGACAGAACAAGGCAGGACAGTTACCATGGGCGACGTTGTTGATGCAGTCCAGGTACCGTTCACCTTTCTCGTCAAACATGTACTGCCGCTGGGCTCGCACTATTTTGATGGGGTCCGCAGCAAAGAACATTTTGCAGGAGGGCCTAGAAATAATGAAAGGGAACATTCTGGTCTGCTAGGACTGCTCAGTGTTTTTCCTTCTCAATGAAGGTCATGATAAGTGGAAAATTACAGTTACATCAAGAAACTGAAAACACAACCTGGGTGACATACTTTTAAAAAAAATATTTCATATCAGCCTGGAACCTTTTATCTTAATCCCGCATTCGTGACACTGCTCACATTTCTTATTGTTATATTAAATTTGCCATGAGTTGACAATACTGTTTAAAGGCACATAGATCAGTTCCCATAGCTCTAGTTACATGAACCAATAACTAATTTTCCTTTGGGAATTTTTGTTCTACCAGGAAAAAAAAAAAACCACCCACCAAACTTTTTTTTTTTTTCAGGCTTATTATGAGTCAGGAACTGACAGATATTACAAATATTATCTCATTAAACCATCCCAACAATTGTATGAAATAGGGGTTATTATTGTTCTCATTTTTATAGGTGAGGAAACTGGGGCACAGAGAAATGAAGACATTTGATCAAGGTTACACAGCTATTAAGTGAGAAAATCAGAATTTGAAAGTACGTAGACTGTTTTATGCCATAGCCCAAGTTAGTGCTTGCTTGCTTTCTCTCTCTCTCCTTCTAACCTAATTTATACGAACAACAATTAGCACTAAAGGCTAAATACAAGTAACTTAGTGTTAAATACTATGGAGATTACTTTGAGTAGTGCTTGTTCTGTACCCAATGGATTTTCCATTCTTAAATAATAAAATCCAATTATCATTCTAACCCTTTACCCCTCTTTTAAGCATAAAAAAGTCATCAACATTTTTTTGTTATTTGGGAATGTCTGGAGTATAAATTTTAGCAACATAGCAACAAGACCAGGTTTCTGACCTTGGCTCTATGGACTTAGAAATGCACACTGAATATATTATTTTTATTTTGGTGATTTTGCATGCAAAGCTCCCCCCCCTCACACACACACACACACACACACACACACACACACACACATTAAAGGTAGTGTACAGGCTATTTAAATACCTATATATGAACTTGATATGCATCTCTTTAGAAAGTATTTTCATTATTGCGAATAGGTCATCTGAAATTTTAACACTGCCTAAGCTAAGTAAAACTAATATGTAATGTGAATTTCTTATTGGTTCATGCTCAGCTGTTAGTTTATACTAAGAGTTAAAATCCAAAGAAAACCTTTGCTATGAATGAGAGCTGGAAACTGCAGACTTCACCTTCCCGTGTCATAATGTATTTTCCACCTTGCCCCTCAGACTTCGGGTAAAATTCTCCAGTCAGTTCATGGCTAAACTCCTTCTTTCACAGAATTTGTTCTGCTCATGTCAGAAATCATTAGGTTTTCATTGGAACCTAACTATATAGGACTGAAAACTAACAGAGTGGAGTGGTGATTAGAAAAGGGGAAAGGGGTGATCAGGTAAGGAGGAATCTATTTTGATTGCACGGTGGGGCTAACCGGTCTCCGAAATCATTCAGAAACTTCCCGGGTTGATATCAGGGGCCTCAGTATGACAAACTGCCTAGCACTTCTCCGAAGAAGAGGGCCCTGATTCTTTTCTTTCTTGGGTCCCCAGGCCTCTCTCCAGGCAGCCCGCTGCAGCGCTTGGTAATTACTTGTCATTATTGCAGACCCTTGACGTTACAGAATCTAGGACTTCGAATAGCCGCAATCATCGTTTTTGCATGTACCTTAAAAAACAGTCACAAAACCAAAAATAACAACAAAAACAGGTCACACTTATTTAATATCATTTGCTCGCTCGTGTGCAGCAGGATGTTATTCCTACTCTGCACAGAAGAGGAAATTACTTGGCAGAGGTCACACAGGTAAGAGGACACCCTCTAGGATCAGAGCCCAGGTCCGACCACGTTCACCGGAACATTACCAAGTGGTTTGCAGCGCGGGCACCGCAAGCGCACTCTGGAGAGAACATCGCAGCTTTAAACTGAACTGTAAGTAGCCCCTTAGCCTTAGGACGGCCGTTTCCAAGTTTTCTCCTGGCTGGGTTAACCCTCTACCTCTGAACCGAGCGTGCAATAAGAAAAAGTTCACTTTAAACAAGATGTCAGGGTTAGTTTGTTTTCATAATCGTCATCAAAATAAATATTTCTGAGTTCATAGTTTTGGAAACTTTTCGAGTTGAGTGGCGGAGAGGTGCGCTCCTTCCTCCCAGCGCCCGTCCCTGGAATGGTGTTCTAGGCCCTAGGGCCAGCACCTCTCCCGGGGACTCGGCCAGCGGCCCGCGCCCCGCTCGCAGAGCCCGGCTGCGCGGGGAGGCGGGAGGCGCCCGGGCAGGAGGGGGCGCCCTGCGCAGGTGCGCGGGCGGCGGGCTCGCCCTGGTCTTAGCCGCCGCTTTAGCGGAGCTTGGGGCGCGCTCCTGGCTCGCCCGCTCCCTGCCAGGCTCCGCTCTCAGCCCCCAGCACTCATGATTTCCCCCTCTCTGCGCCGTCCCTCGGGGCCGGGGAGCCCTTACCCGATGTGTTTCCTCCGCAACGCCAGGGTGTCCTGCTTGCTGTACAGCTCGCACATGGTGGCGGGCGGCCAGGCGCTCCCAGGGGTTCCCCTCTCCTGTCTGCACGCCTCCTCGCAAGTCAGCGGACTGCCTCACCGGCGGGTCTTTCCTCCCGTTCCCCAGCCTTGGGTCTCCTTGCCCTGGGCTTCGGAGGTCAATGGTGGCATCAACTAGCTAGGGTCATCTCCTTTTAAGTCTTGCCCTGCAATTACCCTTCCCCAAGCCCCACCCCCCTCCGCCTGGTGCCTGCTTGGCAAGTCACTGGACTATCCACTCATTCGCCACCCATCTCCTCCCGCAGTCTAACTGGCTCCAGTTTCTGCCCTGTTGATTCTCACCTCCCCTCCCCATCCCTGTTTCTTCTTCGGACTCGCCTTTTATTTCTCTAACCTTGTCTTCGCCTTTCTTCCTCCTCTGCCTGTGAATTCCCCTCCTTCCTGCTTTCGTGTGTGTGTGTGTGTGTGTGTGTGTGTGTGTGTGTCATTATTTTCTCTTTCTTTTCTTTTCTTTCTTTCTTTCTTTCTTTCTTTTTTTTTTTTTTTTTTTTTGTGGGGGAGAGGGAGAGAAACATTGATTTGTTGTTCCTGACCAGGGATCGAACCTTGACCTTGGCTTACCAAAAGATCGCTCTAACCAACTGAGCTACTAGGCCAGGCTCTCATTATTTTCTTGTAAATATTCAGACAGGCACTCTTTGGAGATATAAAGACTGAACAGTTGTCTCCATTCTCACATTGAGAGTATTCCATTACCATAACCTACCCGAACTCAAGGAAAGTAACAAGTCTGGGTATGGGAGCACCAAAAATAGACAGTGCTCCTCGTTTGACCCTTAACCCACCAGTCCCTCTTACCTACAACAGACTGGAAGATTCATAATATGAAGAAATTCATGATTCTTGTAGAGCTTCATAGTCACAGCTTCTTCTTTTTTTTAAATCCTCACCTGAGGATATGTTTTTATTGATGAAAAAGAGAGAAATAGAAATGTGAGAGAGAACAAAGGATCAGTTGCCCAACTGGGAATTGAACCCGCAACCTAGATATGTGCCCTGACTGGGAGTTGAACTGGCAACCTTATGGTGTACGCTGCAACCAACTGAGCCACTTGGCCAGGGCAAACACAGCTTCTTCCTTCGGGCATTAATACCACAGCTGAAGAGCAAAGATATTATCACACTGTTCCTCACATGACAATGCACCCTTTTCAATATCCTGAATAAAATGACAATGCTTTATAGTAGGGAAAAAGTAACAAGTCGCATGCCCTAAGGATAAATGACAGACTCAGCCTGGTATTTGCTGGGAAAAGTACAGTATTTCAAACACCTGCTTTAACAACAAGGGCACTTCTCCTTTTTCTAGTACTATACAGATTGCAAGATATTCACGTGATTTATCTGGTTCAATCTGAGAAACAATGCCGAGAGGTTTCACCCCATTTAGCATATGGGGAAAGTGAGGTTGTTCCCTGTTCTATGATTATCAGTCAATCTGGCAGTGAAGCTGAATTTATTCCTAGGTTTCTTGACTCCTTTTAGGTTGATCTTTGCCAGCTGATCAAGTTTGAAGTTAAATATGTGGACAGAAGTAACCCTAATTAACTATACTATAACATTAAATCATAAATTATTTTGAGAACTAGAGATAATCTGGTTTAACCACTTTGTTCTGTAGTTAAAGAACAGCGAGGCAAAGGTAAAGTCTTATTCAAGATCACACAACTACTTAGCCATAGAATTTAGGTCATTTCATTCTTTCTGTGTTTTGAAAAGTAACAGAGAAAGCTTAATTTTCCTATAATAACACACTTGATAAATGTTTGAAAATGACCTTCCTCTTTATTTATTTATTTTTATAGTTTACATTCATTGTTATTTTGTATTAGTTTCATGTGTACAGTATAGTGGTTAGACAATCATAATCATATACTTTACAAAGTGTTCCCCCAGTACCCACCAGTACCCACCTGACACCCTACTTAGTTATCACAATATTAGTGACTGTATTCTCTAGGCTGTACTTTACAGATATCACCAGTACCCACCTGACACCCTACTTAGTTATCACAATATTAGTGACTGTATTCTCTAGGCTGTACTTTACATTCCTGTGACTATTTTGTAACTACCTATTTGTACTTCATCCCTTCACCTCTTTCATCCATTCTCCTTAACCCTTTTCCTTTCTGGCAACCACCAGTTTGTTCTCTGTGTGTATGAGTCTGTTTCAACTTTGTTCCTTTATTTTGCTCTTTAGATTCCACATGTAAATGAAATCATATGCCATTTGCCTTTCTCTGAGTGACTTATCTCACTTAGTATAACACCCTCAAGGTTTATCCATGCAGTCACAAATGATAAGATTTCATTCTTGTTTATGGATGGGTAATGTTCCATTGTATATATGTGCCACAATGTTTTTATCCACTCAATGACCTTACTCTTGAATGAAAGTGTTAGTTTACTAACACACTGCAGGAATAGTAGAATTGCATTGTCTAAGACAGGTTGAGAAATGGAGGCCTATGATGAGCAGTATGTTAAAAATTCTAGGTGTCATAAATGAAGGGCAGGAGGCACTTAAGAAATTGCGTGTAATCCCAATCATATAATCTTGGTCTATTTGCATGCCTAAAAGATGTCGCCAAATCTATATCTACTTTCAAACCACCTAGATCTGGTGAAGTCACAGATAGTCAAGCTTCCTCCATCAACCTCCAAAAGTCCGTTGTCATTCCCATTGCTTTATCATATGTTCTTTATATAATTGCTGGACAATGCATCTTGGGTTCTAGATCTGGTTCTTCCAGAAACTATCTGGGCTTCTTGACCTTTGGAGGCCAGATTTCTTTGTATTTAAAACACACACACACACACACACACACACACACACACACACACACACACAGAATCACTCTCTGACTCAAAGCATTACCAGTAGGGCTTAAAAGAGATGATGATTGTGGAATGTGTCAGGATTATTTTGATCTCAATGCTCCTGTCTTCTTGGTCCTTTTATTTACTTACTAGAGGCTTGGTGCACAAATTCATGCACAGGTGGGGTCCCTCGGCCTGGCCAGCGATTGGGGCCAATTGGGGCTGGCCTGCAGGGGGACGGGGGGACAGGAGGAAAGGGGAGGGACCTTGGGAGTTTGGCTGGCTGTGGGAGGTTGGTTATGGGAGTGCACTGACCACTAGGGGGCAGCTCCTGCATTGAACGTCTACCCCCTGGTGGTCAGTGCACATTATAGTGACTGGTTGACCGGTTGTAACAGTCATTTAGGCTTTTATATATATAGATTTTTTTCACCTGACCTCTCAGCAGAGCTGACCACTTCTTTCCCCTTGAAACATTTTCTCTTGATTTCTTGAGAGCACCACATTTTTTCTGATTTTCCTTTCTCTCACTCAATATTTAGATGTTGGTATCTCTGAAGGTGGGGTTCTGGACCCTTTCATTTCTCTGCACTCTTTCCCAAGGTGATTCACAATGATTCCCTTCGATTTAGAACAATCACAGTGCCAAATTTACATCTCCCCCTACATCTTTCTTCTCAGTTCCAGATTCCCCATCCACTTTCTTTCTTGACATCTCCACTTAGAAGTCTCATAAACACCCTAGACTGACTGAGTCTAAAATGGAAGCTTTGATCCCACCCCCAAAACTATTGCCTCCAATAAGCTTCCCATTACTGGGCATTATTCACTCATTTAAAACATACTGAATGCTCACTGTATGTCATTGAATGTTCCAATTGCTGGAGAAAAACAGTAAACGAGACCAAATAGACCTGTACTGCCCAGTAGATAGCCACCGTCACAGGTGGTTATTAAGGACTTAAAATGTGGCTATTCTGAATGGAGATGTGCTGTCAGTGTAAAATACACACAATACTTTGAAGACTTCGTACAAAAAAAGTTAAAATATTTTATTCATTTTTATATAATTTGTCCAAATAATATTTTGAAAATATTGGATTATGTAAAATATATCAGTAAAATTGATTTTGCTGCTCTTTTAATGTGGCTACTAGCAAATTTAAAATTACATATGTGGTTTGCATTACTTTTTTTTAAAATATATTTTTTATTGATTCTTTACAGAGAGGAAGGGAGAGGGAGAGAGAGTTAGAAACATTGATGAGAGAGAAACATCAATCAGCTGCCTCCTGCACACCCCCTACTGGGGATGTGCCCGCAACCAAGGTACATGCCCTTGACCAGAATCGAACCTGGGACCCTTGAGTCCGCAGGCCGACACTCTATCCACTGAGCCAAACCGGTCAGGGCTTGCATTACTTTTTTATTGGACAGCATTATTGTAGATGGACAGAAAAACAAGTAAACAAATAAATAAACAAGATAATGGCTTAAGTTGCTTTAATTGTGGTAGGAGCCTGGAAGGAAATAAACTGAGGGAAATGATCCTAAGTCAGAAACCTAAGAGTCCTGAGAATTCCTACCTTTTTCTCAATTCCATCCCAGTGTCAAATTATTTTTAAGCTCCATGTACCCCACTTCAAGACATATCTTAAATCTATCTGCTTACAACCCTATCTGCTACCACTGTGTAAGCCTTTTACCACTCACCCAAGACTTATACGAAACACTCTGTAACTTGTTTCCTTGCTCCCCCCTCCCATCCTATGCAGCCCAATCAAGTCCTCTCCACCCATAAAGCCCATCAGTGACCTCCAGCTTCCTTCTCCAGCTCCTTTGGGGCACCTCCCCGCCAACCCAGACTGCATACACATAACCACACTGCTCTCCCTTGTCCTCAGTCACTTCAAGGACTTCGTATTTGCTTCATTTTCCGTTGAATTGTTCCAGACAACCTCTGAAAGGTCGTTCTTGACTACTCTGTCTCAATAGTTCTCAATTAAATAAAAAAAAAAAGTCAAACTAGTCCTACCCTGTTCCTCTGTCTTAATCCTCTCTTTATCTGTCTTGTTCATCAGTATACCCAGCACAGCTCTTGGCATATGGTAGACTGATAAATAGTTGTTGACTGACTGACTGAAAGGGGAAACACATTCTAAGACTTCATATCTTGTTTTGAAGATGAAATTCTTATGAACCATATAGCCCTTGAAACTGTTCCCTCTACTTGTGTGATGACTGCCAACTTACCTTTTAACCATTGTTTTTAGAGAGAGATGCTTGACTCACTATCTGAGGAAGCAAGTTACTGTTGCCTAAAAGCTCATTTCTCATTGTTTAACTTATTTCATAATGTGGAACATACAATTTTATCTAAGTATCAAGGACAGTCTTTAAGCAAAGAACAGACACAATAGCATGGAAATAAAGATGGATAAAAATTGACAGGTCACTGTATACAATTCTTTATAAAATACAAAAACTAAAGTATTTTTGGTACATTTTCTCATGAACCTCTCCATCGTATGACTGTTTGGTAGGAGTGGGCACTGGAGGGCCTTTTCTCCCCAGAAGCTGACGTTCGCTCAGTTTTGCTCCTGACCCTATTGATTGGCTCACCCTATTGAGTTTGTTCTGACCTGAAGGTCACAGATTTCTCAACTATCTGGGCTTGACCAGACGGACCATACTTGTGCATGACTGAAATGAAATGGCATGGCCCACACTAGCTTGGGACAATAAGACTTATACCAATAGTCCCATGAGAAGGGTCTGAATGGCAGGTTTAGTTTTCTTGTTAGTGAGAAACATGCAAAGGTGAGTGAACTGTATGTTCCAATAACGCAGATGCTCTAGCTTATTATTGTGGGGTCCAGAACGAGTCACCCAAGGTGTGCCTCTGTGGTATGCAGATTGTTTTGAACTAAAGGCAACTTTAGCCACAGGCTCAGGAGAAACTTCTGTCCCCCACCCTTAATTGATTGGAAGAATTTGAATTAGAGGCCTTTCTCATAAGAGATTATCAGTATGACCTTCTTCTCCTACCTATATGGCAGGACAAACTTCTATTTCCTAAAGGTATGCTCTTCTTTTCATTCTGCAATGACCTTTGAAGTCTCCAACATATCTTACCTCTTCCCTATCTCAAGAGGTCATATACAAGGTGAGCAAAGGTAGGTTTACAGTTGTGAGTATGTGGAACAGAGTTTATTCTTATATTATTATTTATTTATTTTCCATATGAACAACTGTAAGCTACTTTTGCCCCACCCTGTATACCCATGTTACCTTTTCATTTCCAAACCTTTCCTGCATGTGGGTCTCTGACTCTTTCATATGTTTGCGGGGTTCCCATACATATGTATGTATTAAACTTGGTTCTGTTCTCTTACTAATCTGTCTCATGCCTATTTGATTATTAGACCAGCCAGAAGAACTTTGAGGGTAGAGGAAAGTATGTTCCTCCCCCACATTATACAATATTCAAGACAGAATGAGGGAATTTGATTAGTTCCTCACTATTTCCTGTTACCCTATCCTGCCCTGACCTACCCCACCTCTCATGGGGACTTGCCTGTTCTGAAAACCACACACCATCTGGGAAAAATGCTGGGTGTGATACTTTGCTGACATGATACACGATATCCAGAGAGGGTCTCCTTTGTCCCTGACAGACCTTACATGAGAGTCCAGATCACACATCCTAACTTCCCCCAGGAGTCCACACTCACTTGTGCATGTAACTATCCACACAGCTCCTCATTCACATCGGTAGGAGCCTGACAGGCCTTCCCATCCCTAGGAGTCCAAAACCATTTTAAAGGAGTTATTCGACTATACATGATATGCGGGTATGTGTCCCTGCTGTATACCAATGGACCTTAGGATTGCATGTACCTACTCGTCTCCTCCCTCCATCCTGAATTTCCCCCCAAAACTACATCCATAGGAGTCTTCCAGATTTATGTTTGTGTGTGGTGGTGCATAGGAATGGGAGACCTCTTGGAGGAGGGAGTTGTGGTGGTGGAATAAGGTTATATTTTAAATACCCTAGGCTCATCTCAGTTCTGACTGGAACTGTTACCTGCAAGGCAAGGAGACCTTGGTTCTTGTCTTTTTGAGGGAAAAATTTCAATCAAGAGACCAAGTACCACCACAATGCAAGCAAGAATTTATTGAGCTCAGACAAAACACACTCAGGACAGTGAAACAAGGAAAGTCACAGAAGAAGCAACAGGAGAGCCTAGGCTGGGCTGCTTTGGCTCACTGGGAAGTCAGAGCAAGAGGGGCCTTGGAGACAGGTCCAGGGGGTTAGCCTGGGATGAGCTGCCACTGCCCACTGCCCACTGCTGCCCTGGTTGCAAATCTCATGGGGTCCCTTGGAGTTTAGGAGATGCATGCCTGTGGGGGAAGGGAATGGCATGGGTGTGCTCTGGGATCTTGGTTTTCAGGGATTTTAAAGGCTGCGTGTTTAGGGGAGGATCAAGAGAATATTCATCAGCTTTATGCTTTTGTGCCAAAATGAGATTTATTCTCTTAATTTGTCTGTTCTTGGGTGGTTAGCAAATGGCACTAATTGTATTTCTATTATCAGTCTCCCTGAGTAGGGTGATTTAAGCTATTTACCCTCTGGTTGGAGAGAAGAACTGCAAACCATTTACTCTTAAGTGTCCCTGGTTTAGGAAAGATAGGGTTTATTACGTGGCTGCAAACTGCTGCTTAACTATCTGTCTTAGTTTCCCTATTCTGTTTGTCCTGGGATTTTCCTAGTTTCTTGCTCTTCTGTAACAATAGTGCACAACCGTTACCTGTCAGCTACTATGGTCAAAGGGCCGGGCATGCAGTGAAAAACAAAATTGTAGAAAGAAGAAGAAGAAAAAAGATTTAAGATGTCTGCCCTTGGGAAACTTACATTGCTGCAGGGTCAGACAAGACATGTAAACAAAAATGAAGACATTGAGGAATGCTAAGACATAGTAAGTGAAAAGGGTCAGATAAATTTATTGCTGTGGTCAATAAATTCTTGCTTGCTTTTCTACACTTTATCTCTTGCTTGAGAACTTTCCTTCAAGAAGATACGAACTGAGGTCTCATCATCTCACTGATAACACTATGAAGGAGTGGATAGTAACAGACATTTATTGAGCACTTACTATACGGCAGGTACATATATTAGGTCTTTTAATCCCAATGATAACCCTGCTGTATGAATATCATTTGTTGGGGGCTGAATTTTGTCCCCCTAAATTTATATGTTGAAGTTCCAACCTCCAATACCTCAGAATGTGATTGTATTTGGGGATAGGGTCTTTAAAAAGTTAAAGTAAGATCATTAGAGTGGGCCCTAATGCAATATGACTGATGTCCTTATCAAAGGGGAGATTAGGACAGGGATATGCACAGAGGAAAGACCATGTGAGGACACAGTGAGAAGGCAGCCATCTGAAGAAACCAACCATTACCAACACCTTGATCTCAGACTTTGAGCCTCCAGAATTGTGAGAACATAAGTTCCTGCTGTCCAAGCCATCCAATCTGTGAAACTTTGTTATGAAAGCCCTGGCACACTAATATACCATTATTATTTCCTTTATCAGATGTAAAAACTGAAGAACCAGAAGATGAAGTAGCATCTCCAGTTAATAAGTAAAAGAGCCAGCAGTTGAGCAGTGCGAGTTTGATTCTCAGACTTATTCTGTTCCCCACCATGCTCTGCTGCCTCTCTGTGGACGAGCTGATGGAGGACAACTAGATAGACTGCAAGAAGCTTCCTTCCTACTCCAACTGGATAATATGCAACCAGGTCAAGGACAGAATCCATGTAAGGTCTTGGTATTTCCCTCTAGAGACATGGCAGAAGTAGGGTCCCAGTGACAAAGTCTCCAGTTGAACAATTGATGGGCTGGAGAGGTGTCCCTTAGCTGTGCAGGGATTTTCTATAATGCAGAAGTGGGCTGACGCTCCATTCCATTGCTCTCCATTCCAGCTGCTCCTGGCAGTGTTCTCAGCCACGGAGGGCCTGCTTCTTGTCTCCCTGACAGCTATACACAGCTAGACACCTATTAATGTTCCAAAAAACTCAGACTTCAAGGAACACACTTTTTAAAAAACACCAATTTAAAATAATTTGAATGTTGGAAATGTTACAGCTGAAGTGCTTTTAGTTCTAAGTAGGAAAAGCATTTGGTGAACTAAGAGTTCACACCTGGATCCTTCTCTGGTTGGGATCATGAGAAGCACCATCTCTAAGGATCAATTTACTTTACAGGAGGAACGCAGGTGTGCTTCCCCGTGCACTCTGCAGGGCAGCACTGGACCAACCTGACAAACGAGAAGAATCACCGGGGGAGCTTGTTTAAAGTACAGATTCCCAGGCCCTGCCCCAGACCCACCAAAATGGAATTTCTATAGGAGGAGCCTGGGAAACTGTATTTTTAACAAACTTCATAGATTTCTATCATCAGGCGAGTTTGAAAAATATTGTAATAGGAGATAGAGCCACGGCACACAGCACCCTTTCAACATATCTCTGCTATTCCTCTTCTAAAATACCACCATCTCTTGGCTGAATGATACCAACAGCCTCTTAATTATGGCTCCAGGTCTCAAGGCTTTCTTTTAGGTCCCCTCCTGTGTCATCCTCAGAGTAGGCAGTGACACATTTACTACAAAGCTGGATTATCCACTCTCCTATGAATACTTCTTTTTTAAAAAAAATAACATATTTTTTTAATTTTTCAATTAGAGTTGAGGGACAGTATAGTTTCAGGTGCATAACCCAGTGATTGGACATTTATATAACTTACAGAGTGATCATCCCAAGAAATCTCATACCATTTAGCACCATACATAGTTGTTACAATATTATTGACTATTAAACACTTGGAGGCTAAATAGCATGCTATTAAACAATGACTGGGTTACAAAAGAGATCAAAGAAGAAATAAAAAACATCCTGGAAATAAATGACAATGAAAACGCAACAACCCAATAGCTATGGGACACAGTGAAAGCAATTCTGAGAGGGAAGTTCATAGCACTACAGGCCTGCCTGTGAATACTTCTTAATGGTTTCCCAGTCTTCTCAGGAATAAAGTCTAGGATCCTCAGCATGGCCTGCAAGCTCTGTGTCCTCTGGCCCCACCTCTTGCCTTCTCTCTGTCTTGCTTGCTTATTTCAGGCCCTCAGAGCTGCCTCACCCAGGCCTGCAGCCTGAAGCTGTCCTGGCACCCACCCTCCTCTCATCTCTCCTATTTCAGGAAGCTTCAACGATGCTATCTCATGGCGGCTCCCCACCTGCCTTAGGAAAGCAGTTCTAGCCAGCCTCTCTGTTTAGGATTTTCATAACATTCCCTACTTTCCCTTTGTGGCATTTGTCACAATTGTAATTAATGAATAAATGTACTATGTCGTTACGAGTTTAAGGCTTATTTTTCTTCCCTAGAGGAAAAATGGGGCAGAAAACTGGGTCTGCCCTTTTCCCCACTCTGTCCCTAGTGACTAGTTCAGAGCCTGGCACATGGTAGCTACTCAATACATATTTTAAAAATAAATATCAAATTGCCTGGGCAGCATGGCTCAGTGATTGAGCATTGACCTAAGAACCAAGAGGCCACAGTCTGGGCACATGCCCAGGTTGTGGGTTTGATCCCCAGTGTGAGAGTGCAGGAAGCAGCCAATCAATTATTCTCTTTCATCATTGATCTCTCTCTCTCTCTCTCTCTCTCTCTCTCCCCCACTTCCTCTCTGAAATCAATAAAAAATAAATAAATCTCAAATTTAGTAGCCAGCATAGCAATCACAGCTACAAAGCACTGCCCCTCCCCAGGATGAGGTTGGCATATGCTGGGTGCTTTCACTTAACATCTCTTCAATCTTTATACCAGCAAGGCAGACATTGTTATCTCCATTTTCAGATTAGGAAATTGAGACTCAGAAGGTCAAATGATTTGCTCAAGGGCACAGAGCTGCATTGGGGTAGAGTCAGGACAAGATCTAAAGTTCATGAACCTTCTATTCTGTCCAACACCTGGGCTACCTGCCATAATTACTTACCCTCTTCTCAAATCTCCTTTCTTAGGAATTTTGTGTTTATTCTATTCTTCACACTGCCAAGACAGTGTCTGCTAACATAGGGTTAAGACAGCTTCTTGCAGGTTTGGCTGAGACTGAGCCTCAGCTGCTTTTCCCGGGGAAAGTTTGAGGTTTCACAGTCAAACCACCTCCCGCTCCTCACCCATCCCCCTCACCCCCGGCCCCCAAATTAAAGCCATCAATGCAGCAGCATTCAGCTGATATGTTAACTCCCTTTTACGTGAAAAAGTCCAGAAATGCAGTTAGTCTCTTTAGGGGACTAAGTACAGGACCAATGGGTGACTCTGCACGAATAAACATGGAACACGGGAGTGCCAATGCCTCCGGGCAGGCTGCCAGGAAGCAGCCTCCCTGGGAACTGGCAGGCCTCAGGAGCCACGTGGCCACCCAGTGCTTGGCTAGTGAGATTCCTTTACTTCCTGGCTTGTCCCTGAGACTGGAGATACAGAGGCAGGCCTGTAGCAACCAAAGTTATATAATATGTATGATCAATTTTTTTTAAATGGAAGTAAGGCAATTATTAATTTGATATTATGTTTGATATTATACACATTTATAAAACTAAGTATACTGAGCTTTTCAAGCCATTCTGTGTGTGTAGCCTTGAAATGACTCCCAGCCCATTTTCTGATTCTACAGCTCTGTGGCAGGTTTCGTGGCCTGGGCTACTGCTACTGTAACAGCCAGTCCAGCCTCCTCTGGGAAGGAGAGCTAGCTGGGAAAGCAAAAGAGCTTGAGAAGTTTTCCGAGTCGGCAACTGTAGGCATCAGAGCAGAATCTTGGATGGGAGGGCTCATGAGACTGAAGTGCTGCCTGGGAGAGGGGAAGGAATTCTTGTTCCGGAGACGAAGGGATCAGGAAGAGGACAGGAGGAAGAGAGAGCAGGAAGAGGGAGATGAGCATCATAAGGGGCAACTGGGGCTTGTGTGGAAGGAAAAGCTGAGCAGAACAGGGAAGTCTGGTCCATACATACCACGTTTATCCTGAGACTGCTGTGGCAACCAGGGGAATAGGACGGGATGGCAAAACTGAGTCCACAGTGCAAAGTGAGGACTAGGATTCAGCAGAGGGAGGAGCCTGGAGCAGAGATGGCCCAAAGGAAATAGCGCCATAACCACCCCAGGGACTTCTTCCACAATCTACACAGGGGTTTATTTGTAGACACTACTTCCTAGGTGCTGAGGGGCAGGGAAGCCCCAGCTGACATGCAGGACGCATCTGTAGCATTTGTTTCCTTGCCTCCAGTCTTCATCTTTGGCATCTCTTTATTTTTTTAATTCACTTATTATTATTATTTTTTTAAATTAATGTTTCAATTACAACTGACATTCAATATTATATTAGTTTCAGATGCACAACATAGCGATTAGACATTTATAGATGTTACAAAGTGATCACCCTGGTAAGTCTAGGATCCATTTGACACCATACATAGTTATTATAATACTAGAGGCCTGATGCATGAAGATTCGTGCAAGAATGGGCCTTCCTTCCCCTGGCTGCCAGCAGCGCCTTGGCTCTGGCCGGAGCCGCCTTTCCACCTTCCCACGTTGCCCAGAGGCTCGAAGCAGCTGGGGTGGTGCGGAACGCCTGTGTCATCACCATGATGTAAGCGTCCCACCCCGCCCCCAGCCGCTTGGAGCCTGTGTATGCAAATTAACCCACCATCTTTGTTGGGTTAATTTGTATACTCACTGATTGGCTGGTGGGCGTCACAAAGGTACAGTTAATTAGCATGTTACTCTTTTATTAGGTAGACTAGAGGCCTGGTGCATTGATTCGTGCACATTGAAAAGAAATTAATTAGAAGAAATATCTTAATATCACTATTCATCCTTTCTCAATAATAGAAGTGTCAACCAAATTCACGATTGACAATGACAGATCGAAACACACACGTGTGATTGGTGCCAGCAAGAGCTTTATATGTATGGTGCATGCGCAAATCAACTTAGCCTTTTATATATATAGAATAAACTTGCTTAATTAGACTTGCTTTCTGATTTAGCTAAACTTTTTCCAGCCCACTGAAGCACGCCAACTTCTCTTTCAGGTAATTGTCAGCAACACAGCAGTAAATATCAACATGAAGCAGATTATTATTGTAGATCATATAGGGAGAACAAAACTGCAGCAGTGTTTGACTATATTCTGCACAGTGAAAAGTCATTTTCAAGTTCCACCATTTCTTACTTCTTTTCAGTCAGGTCAAGTTTCGACATTTTCCAAATCTCCGTTTTCCAGCTAATGAAAAGAAAATAGGATTCTACTGAGTCTCCTATCTACCTATTCCAGGACTTCTGTGAGGATCAAATGAGATGAGGCACATGAAAATGCTTCACAGACATTTGGTTAAACTGTAAAATGTTTGCACTTGGCTATAAAGCAAGTCATGTTCCTAGGCTGAAGAAACTGCAAGGAGGCTAGTCCCTAGGAGAGGAAGCCAGGCGTTGCTACGTGACATCATTACCCAGTGCCCATGGTGATCATTTCTGGGTTGGGCTGGGCTATGGGACTCATTTTGTGCCATGGGGTCTTGACAGCATCAGCTACGATTTGGTGGGGTGTCGCTCCAGAGTGGTGGCGGGGCCTGTGTCCTACATGGGGGAAGTTGAGTGCCAGGTCCACAGTGCTGTTTCTTTTTAAATGGCCAGTGAGCATCATGGAAGCTCTTGCATTGAGCGTCTGCCCCCTGGTGGTCAGTGCACATCATAGCTACCAGTTGGATGGTTGGAGGGACACTTAGGCTTTTATATATATATAGATTATTGGCTATATTCCCTATGGCATCTCTTTCCTTTTAGGGAGGCTGTGGTGGAAGGAGTAGGGTTCTGTAGGCAAATTGACCTGAAATTGAAACTGAGCTGTGTTTCAACTGCTTAACTCATTTAGAACACAGTTTTCTGAGCTATACAAAGGAACTCACAGGACACAGGATTATGGGGAGGTTTAAGTTAAGGGACATGTCATACATGGGTTAGAGTTTAGGTGCTGGAGTCAGACTGCTTGGTTCAAGTTCTGGCCCCAGAGTTTGCTGGGAAGGTCAAGTGACATGATATGATAAAGCACTTAGAACAGTGCCTGGCATTATTACATCAAGGTTTAATTCCTGTTAGCCATTATTGTTGTTTTTATATGTATGTGAATATATATATATCCTATATAATAAAGAGGTAATATGCAAATTGACCATCACTCCAGCACACAAGATGGCCCCCCCATGTGGACACAAGATAGCTGCCACAAGATGGCTGACAGGGGAGGGCAGCTGGGAGGGATCAGGCCTGCAAGGGAGGGCAGTTTGGGCGATCAGGCCTGCAGGGGAGGGCAGTTAGGGGTGACCAGGCCAGCAGGGGAGGACAGTTGGAGCGTGGGGAACAGGCCTGCAGGGGAGGGCAGTTGGGGGCAACCAGGCCTGCAGGGGAGGGCAGTTAGGGGCAACCAGGCTGGCAAGGGAGGGCAGTTAGGGTGACCAGGCCTGAAGGGGAGGGCAGTTAAGGGCAATTGGGCCAGCAGAGGAACAGTTAGGCGTTGATCAGGCTGGCAGGAAAGTGGTTAGGGGGTGATCAGGCTGGCAGGCAGAAGCGGTTAGGGGCAATCAGGCAGGCAGGCAGGCGAGCAGTTGGGAGCCAGCAGTCCTGGATTGTGAGAGGGATCCCAAATTGGAGAGGGTGCAGGCTGGGCTGAGGGACGCCCCCCCCCCCCCACCTCGTGCACAAATTTCATGCACCGGGCCTCTAGTGTGTGTATATACATACATATATGTATAATATATTGACATGTCTGATCTTGGTAGGACATTAATTAATAACTTCTGCTGTTTAATTTTTTTTATTTATTTATTTAATTTTTTTAATAAATCTTTATTCAGATTATTACAATTGTTTCTCCTTTTTCCCCCCATAGCTCCCCTCCACCCGGTTCCCACCCCACCTTCTGCCCTTACCTCCCCCGCACTGTCCTCATCCATAGGTGTATGATTTTTGTCCAGTCTCTTCCTGAACCCCCCCATACCCCTTTCCCCCTGAGAATTATCAGTCCACTCCCTTTCTATGCCCCTGATTCTATTATATTCACCAAATTATTCTGTTCCTCAGGTTTTTAATTCACTTGATTTTTAGGTTCACTTGTTGATAGATATGTATTTGTTGTTCATAATTTTTAAGATAATTTTTAAAGATAATTTTTATTTTTACTTTTTTCTTCTTCCTCTTCTTTAAGAATACCTTTCAGCATTTCATATAATACTGGTTTGGTGGTGATGAACTCCTTTAGCTTTTTCTTGTCTGTGAAGCTCTTTATCTGCCCTTCAATTCTGAATGATAGCTTTGCTGGGTAGAGTAATCTTGGTTGTAGGTTCTTGCTATTCATCACTTTGAAAATTTCTTGCCACTCCTGTCTGGCCTGCATAGTTTCTGTTGAGAAATCAGCTGACAGTCGTATGGGTGCTCCCTTGTAGGTAATTAACTGTTTTTCTCTTGCTGCTTTTAATATTCTCTCTTTGTCTTTTGCTCTTGGCATTTTAATTATGATGTGTCTTGGTGTGGTCCTCTTTGGATTCCTTTTGTTTGGGGTTCTGTGCGCTTCCTGGACTTGTAAGTCTATTTCTTTCACCAGGTGGGGTAAGTTTTCTGTCATTATTTCTTCAAATAGGTTTTCAGTATCTTGCTCTCTCTCTTCTTCTGGCACCCCCATAATTCTGATGTTGGTACGCTTGAAGTTGTCCCAGAGTCTTCTTACACTATCTTCAACTTTTTGGATTTTTTTTTTTCTTTTTGCTTTTTCGGTTGAGTGTTTTTTGCTTCTTTGTATTTCAATTCTTTGACTTGATTCTTGTGTTGCTCTAGTCTGTTTTTGGGTCTCTGTCTAATATTTTTTATTTCAGTCAGTGTATGTTTAATTTCTAGTTGGTCCTTTTTCATATCTTCGAGGGTCTCGTTATATTTATCGGCCTTTTCTAGGATATTCTTGAAAAGCCTTATAACCGTGGTTTTGAATTCTATATCCAGTCATTTGTTTTCCTCCATTTCTTTCGTTTGTGACCTGTTTCTTTGACACTGCATTTTCACTGCTTCCCTGAGTTGGTAGGGTAGATTTGTGTGCTAGGTTTCCTATATGGCCCAGTGGGTCGGCCTCCCCAATTAACCTGAGGTGGACACTCTTGGTGTACCCCTTTGTGGACTGTGTGTACCGCCTTGTTGTAATTAAGTCTTGATTGTTGTTGGTATCACTGGGAGGAATTGACCTCCAGGCCAGTTGGCTGTCAGGATCAGCTGTGTCTACGCTGGGAGAAGTTTGGTGCTGGAGACAGCCTTATAGGATTAGACTTGCCAAATTGCAATAGCCTCTGTGCTCAGCTTGGATGGGGTGGAGTCTCAGGGCGGAGCAGACAGTCTTGGCTTCCAGTCAGCCTTGCCCTTGCGCTCATGCACATGCCTTCAGACCTCTGCCTTCCCCGCTCCCGAGTCTCTGCCCGAGAGTCCAGATTCCCCCCACAAGAATGTGGGTCCCCAGGGGCTCGCCTGGAACTGGGGTTTAGTGCAGTCAGAACTGGGGTTCAGTGCGGTCAGGGGCTTCCTTCCCCCTTCCGCCAGAGAAAGTCAGCCAGGCTCTCAGCCGCCCTTCCCTCTGCGCGCACAAAGACCCTTTGCCGTACATCCAATTGATGTTTCTCTCTCATTGATGTTTCTATCTCTCCTTCTTCCTCTCTCTAAAGTCAATAAAAACATATTAAAAAAATAATTCTTGCTTGCTTTGCTGCATTTTGTCTCTTGATTGAAATATTTCCTTCAAGAAGATAAGAACTGAGTTCTCGTTGTTTTGCCAGGAACATCATCAGTAATGTATTTCTAGCCCTTTGTCATCTAAAACATCTTTATGTAAAAGGCTCATATGCAGAAACAAACTCATTTGCAAGTGTCCCAAAACTTGTGCTAAACTCCAGTCAGAATGTCCTCACTTGCTGAGAAAAGCTTGATTCAGCGCTGACAAACATGACAGTAACACGAAAGCACGGCTCTTCTATTTACCATCCATGACCTCAAGAACTGCTTCATTATTTCCTCTTGCTTTCCACACCACTTTCTTTGTGCCACCATTATGGAATTTTATGCTCCCCAAGCTTTTCAATGAGTTGATTTTGTTTACATAGATTCCGAACACCTTTAGGGCAGGAGCCTCTTTTTGTTATCTTTGTTGTATAAGTTGGTTTTGACTTGAATAAAATGTGGGGGTGGGAAAATAGATTGTGAAAAATTGAAAGAAATAGTAGCAAATTTCACTTTTTGAACATAATCAAATAATTTTTTATTAATTAAATTTTTAGAACTTGCTATCTGTTCAATAAAGGTGACTTTCTAAATGTAATATTACTGTTTTAAAAAGCACTTACATAATTTACTTCATTTTTAAAAATCAGGAATTCATGAGCACTCAGGCAAATCCTTTCTGCCAGTTTTCAAATAAGTGGTCCTTCCTGGGGCATTATTTTGTTTGCAGTTTATTTATCTTAATTGAAATATAAATCTTTATGTTCATTAGCACCCAGATTTCTGGATATTATCAAATACACACCTTTCCTTGGATTTACTGGAAAAACCTGCTAGTTGTATATATCAAGTTTTGTTTTTATCTTTATGTTATATGGATTTGGACTTATCAAAATATTTGGTTAGCTTATTTGTTGGCTTTTTTATACTGTTTTCTTAAAGCAAGAGGACATTATTTGAGAGATAAGATGTGTATGCAAAAGAAATACATTTCATGCAAGTTAATTAGACTTGGGCTCACTGAAATAACCTGAAGGGCTTGCAGCCGTAATTCTTTATCCTACGTGAGCTTATGAGGAACTGGGCCCAAGGGCATTTAAGGACACTTAACTTTTCTGGGCATTCAGGGTCTGCCCTCTGTTGGCGAGATGTGCTACAAAAAATGCCTTTATCCCTCAGAATACTGCGCTAGGTTGAAATAAATTTTATTGATTAGGCATAGTGTTTATGGGAAGTTTGGCAAGAACAAGATAGAAAACTTTGTTTTACAAACTCAAAATCAAGTTACAATTTTTTCTTTGATTGGGATTTGTAATATGCAGGAAGACAGATTGGGGGAAGGCTAAAGAAAAATAGACAGATTAGGGGCCATTTTAAGTTTCACATTTAGAAGAATATTTACTTTGAAATCTTGAATCAAATGAGGGATTGGACACCTTTACTGAAGGAGCAGTAAGATCCACTCTATTTTTCTCCATGTACCTAGTACACTATTTGAATTCACATAAATATGTCATATATATACATATATATATATATATATATGAATTTACTGATTTCAGAGAGGAAGGAAGAGGGAGAGAGAGATTGAAACATCAATGACGAGAGAGGATCATTGATAGGCTGCCTCTTGCACACCTCCTCCTACTGGGGATTGAGCCCGCAGCCTGGGCATGTGCCCTTGACCGGAATAGAGCCCGGGACCCTTCAGTCCGAAGGCCGTTGCTCTATCCGCTGAGCCTAACTGGCTAGGGCGCACAAATACGTCTTGATACTCTTTGTTATCAGATTCTCCCTGATAGCAAACCCAGTGCTCTTGTTAGTTACTAATGAGACTCTAAAATACTTGGAGACACAAACATTTTTAGTTCATTGCAGAATACCACTAATTTAAGGCTTTCTAATTTAAAATAAAATTATAACTTCTTTAAACAATTAAAATTATAATATAACATAGTTTAAATATTAAAGCTTAATGGGATCATTAAATAAAATTAATAGAGCAAAATACTGTTTTGCATTCTTTTAAATCGCTTATGTTATCTTTTCTTTTTCATTAAAATTAATATATATGAGAAGTCTTGTGGGAGGAAAACACATTTTAAAAATTAAATTTATTGGGGTGACTTCGGTTAACAGGGTCATATAAATTTCAAGTGTACATTTCTATGTGATGTGATCTTGTATATTGCATTGTGTGTCCACCACCCAACATCAAATCATCTTCCATCGCCAAATATTTGGCCCCTTTGGTCCCTACCCCCCACTTTTTTCCCTTTGGTAACCACCATACTGCTTTCTGTGTCTATGAGTTTCAGTTTTAAATCCTATATATGAGTGATGAAAACATAAATTTTTTCACTTAGCATAATATTCTCAAGGCCCATCCATGTTGTCCCAAATGGCAGTATTTCATTTTAATATATTACTTCTATGGAGTAAATGCTACATGAGTGGACTCTGGAACCTAATGGGGTTTACCCATTGACATTTTCATATCTTCAAAACTGTTTTTGGTGAATACTATTCAAAGTTGCCAATTGTCCATCTCTTTGTCCCAGTTGTTTGGCTTGTAGACTTTGGTGCAGTTTAAAGTATAAGTAAATTCCTGTGTTAGCTTCATAAAAACCTGTTCTTAATAAGCAACCTCAAATAATACCAAAACCAATGTTTCTTTATTACAGATACTCTGGTTGTTGTTTTTTTAATATTTTTTTATTGATTTCAGAGAGGAAGGGAGAGGGAGAGTGAGACGGAAACATCGATGAGGAGAGAGGATCTTTGATTGGCTGTCTCCTGCATGCCCCTCACTGGGGATTGAGGCCCCAACCCGGGCATGTGCCCTGACAGGGAATCGAAATGTGATCTCCTGGTTCATAGGTTGATGCTCAACCACTGAGCCACCACAGAAGGGCACAAAGTCTCTCTCTTTAAAAAGCATTCAGCAGAAACAATGTGCTAGATGCCAAACCTTTTATTTCTAGAGCATCAGCATCACTCCCAGAAGGTTACTCAAGCATCACAGCAATTTTCTGAGTACAGTGATATTTGGGGTAGAAAAGCAAAGCTCCCAGAGTGATTGGTACCTGTCATACCATGGTTGCGAATTACATTATATCCCCCCAAAGAGGTTACGGTCCTAATCCCTTGTACCTGTGAATGTGATTTTATTTGAAAATAGGGTATTTACAGATAATCAAGTTAAGATGGGGTCATTAGGGTGAGCCCTGATCCTTAACATGACAATCCTTATAAAAAGGGGAAAGCTGGTCCCAAAGACAGACAGATAAAGAGGGAAGACCATGTGAAGACGCAAGGAGAATGGCATCTTCCAGCCAAGGAACACCTGAGGCTGCCAGGAACTAGGAACCCATGGAAACCGTCAGGATGCTGGCTTCCTGTTTGTGTGTTTACTCTGTGGTTCCCTGCATGCACCCCAACATACATTCGTATCTTTTACCTCCCATTCCCCCACTTCCCTATGAGTCCAATTTTGGTTTTCAGAAAGTCTTGGAATACATTGCAAATGATTTCCCCTTATATTTCATTAACCCTATTTTGCTTTCCCCCAGAGGGTTTTGCTTGCTTAAATTTTATACGTGAAGGTGCCCTCAGCACTTCAGAAGAAAGTTCAATATGAATTCAAAATATAATTATTCTTCGGAGACACTGTGCAGAGAAGTGTTCTGAAGCATGGAGTGCAACTAAATGGAAGCTGTTATTACAATTGCCAAGCTCACATGATTCATTGCAGTTATGTGCATCCTTGGAGTCCTCTCTCCTTCATTGTAAAAATGCTGATTAATTGAGGATATTTTAGGATCATCTCACCATCAAATGTTTTAACTCAGAATATTTTATGCATTGAGTAAATTTATTCTGATTAGCAGTTTTTTTTCCTTAGGCATCCCTTTTCATTATCTGATTCACATCTCTCTTTCGTGATTTTAGTGTAAATGGTTGAATATTCTCAGAGTATAGTAAATATACAAAAACAGTATCTTAATCATGTAGTGAGACTTGTTCTTCATTTTTTTGTATCTTAATTTTATCCTTGTATGTTTTGGAATACAGATCAGCTGCTTGTACACAACACAGGGTTGATTCTTGCTGTGCTTTCTGCTGTCCGGAGACCCAGAAGCACAGAAATATCTATACATGTTTAGTGTAATTAATAATTAATGTAAGATAGTAATTTGTATTCAAATGTATATTTGCATACATATTTACAAGAATATTTACACAAATGTGTGTATTTGATGTTTGGGTCCAGAGTTACATTTGAAGTTTCTGTCAATGTAACCACTATAGCTGGCTTCTTCCTGCTTTCCGATTTACCCAAAGAAATCGATTACATTATATGAAAAGAGAGGTATATTGAACTATGGATGGCTATCTTTTGGAAATGGGAAACATTGAGAGACAGTGACTCAGTTTACTATTGGATTTGATCTGTGTGATAGAGGAGACAGAAAACATTTTTAGCAAGTATCATGATTCTTAATTTTGGTTCTAGTCTCAGAGAGAAGGGGGAAGTTCACCCTCCAGCTCCCATATGAACCAGTTTCAGGTGTTGGCAACAGACATTTGGAGAGACCTGGCTGGATCTGCAGCCTCCTTCCACGAGTCCAGCCACATCCCCCTTTAGCCTTTTTGAGTCATAAAATGAGAAATGAAGTTGGTTTGGTCAAATGTTTCTCCTTTGTGCCAGTTGTACCCTAACTCACATTCTGGCTCTGCTACTTTCTAGCAGTGTGAGCTTAGGGAAAATACTTAACCTTTCTGACTTTTGGTTTTCTAATGTGTAAAATGAGAAAACAAAGTATGTAAATTACAGGTGGTGTGTGAATTAAATGAGATGATATATGTGATGGCTTAGCATAATGGCATGTGATAAGCACTCATTAAGTGACGTGTATCGCTAGTACCTCTTTACCTGTATAGATCACGAATTCGTCTGTGTCTCATTTTCACAGAGCTTGGCAGCAGACCTCTGAGACAGTTGAGCTGAACTGATTGATTAGAATTTGGTCATAGTTCCCATGGTATATAGAGCCACAGACCACTTAGGTTTGGACATGTGGGAGGACCACTGGCCTCAAAGCACCTTGAGCAAGAGCATTTTCTCGTTTCACTGGAAACCTATCATTAGTATTAGAAAACAGCTCAAGCACACGAGTGAGAGGCCTCATATCCATGAGGAAGCATAGCCAGAGCTACTTTGCTGCGCTTCAGTGTGAGCGAGGTTTTAGCCCAAATGCAAATATCTTTAAGAGAACACAACCAAACACTTAATTGCTAGGGGGTTATAGGACAGAGAAAGAGTTTGCAGTTATCTGTGATATTTTTATGAATTAATCTTTATTGAGTGTCCATAAAATTCTGTACTATTGAACTGACGCGGAAAGAGACTAGTTTATGAAAAGCCTATCACCCTGATCTTGGTGTCAATAATTTCTTTGTCTTTGTTAATGTTATAGTATGTCGTGTAGTGCCAGGCTTGGATCGGGAAAGCTCAGGGTTATGTAAATGTTCTGGCACATGGACAGCTTGAGAAAGACACGTTGAGCTCTCTCTTGTCCAGCAGTTTGACTAGATTGTACAAACAACACGCGTGAAAATGTAGCCAAATGCCTCAGTCTCAATGCTTCTCAATTCAGCTGGTTTTTTAAAAGTTTTTTAAAAATATATATTTTTATTGATTTCAGAGAGGAAAATATTGATTGGCTGCCTCGAGCATGCCTACACTGAGAACTGAGCCCGCAATCTATATACACAATCAAATTATATGTGAACAGCATCAGTGTGGGGGACAAAATAATGACTCCCAAAGATGTCCATCTCCAATCCCAGGAACCTGTGAACATGTTCTGCTACATGCCAAAGGGGAATGAAGATTGCAGAAAAATCATTGATGTTTCTCTCTCATCATTGATGTTTGCTGATTAGCTGACCTTAAAATAGAGAGATCATCCTAGATTATCCGAGTGGGCCCACTGTAATCACAGGATCCTTACAAGAGGAAGAGAGAAGCAGAAGAGGAAGAGCCAGAAAGACAGTGGCATCAGAAGGACTTGGCCTGACTTGCTGGCTTTGATGATGGAGGATGGAGCCAAGGATGCTGGCAGCCACTAGAAGCTGGGAAAGGCAAGGACACAGAATCTCCCCCAGGGCCTCCAGAGAGGAATGCTGCCTTGCGAGCACCCTGTGTTAGCCCAGTGAGATCTTTTGAACTGTGGAACTATGGGATAATATATTTGTGTTGTTTCAAGACACATTTTAGTAATTTGTTACAGCACCATAGACAACTAATACAGGCAATTTTGTTTCTTTTCAGCCCTTTTACTTTATTTTCCCCCTTTCTAATTCATTGGCTGAGACTTTCAATACAATACAGGGTTGGGCAAAAGTAGGTTTACAGTTGTTCATATAGAATATAATATAATAATAAATAATAATACAAGAATAAATTTAGTGTTTCATGTACTCACTACTGTAAACCTACTTTTGCCCAAACCTGTATTTAATAGGAACAGATATATTAAATATTCTTTTTCTTTTTTGTTCTTGACTTTATTTATTTTATTAATCCTTACCTGTGAACATGCTTAGAGAGAGGAAGCGCGCGCGTGCGCGCGCGCGCACACACACACACACACACACACACACACACATTGATGTGAGAGAGAAACATCAATCACTTGCCTTCTGTACATCCCCGGTCAGGGATTGAACCCTCCAACCAAATATGTGTCCTGACCAGGAATCGAACAAACAACCTTTTGGTGAATAGGATGATGCTCAACCAACTGAACCACTTCGACTGGGCTTGTTCTTGACTTTAAAGGGACTGTTTCTAACTTTTTGCTGTTGAAAGAAGATGTTTGTAGACTGTGGTGATGGTTTCATGGGTATATACTTATCTCCAAACTCAAGTTTCATACATTGAATACATACAGCTTTAGATATATTCATATATTTGATTTCAGAGAGGTAGAGGAGAAAGAGATAGAAACATCAATGATGGGTAAGGGGGAGAGATCAACCAAAGGACTTGTATGCATGCATATGAGCCTAATCAATGGACATAGACAACAGGGGGGTGAGGGCATGAGTGGGGGGGTTGGGAGGGTAATGGAAGAATAAGGACACATATGTAACACCTTAATCAATAAAGAAATTTAAAAAAATGATGGAAGAGAATCATTGATTGACTGCCTCCTGCACACCCCCTACTAGGGATTGAGCCCGGAACTGGGGCATATGCCCTGACCCGGAATCAAACCCCGACCTCCTGCTTCATAGGTTGACGCTCAACCACTGAACCACACAGGCCGGGCCATACAGCTTTCTGTAAGTCAATTATATCTCAATAAAGTGAGTTACCAAAACAAAAGAAAGATGTTTGTTGTAGGCTTTTTTTTTAATCCTCTACTGAGGAGTGAGGATATTTTTTCCATTGATTTTTAGAGAGAGTGGAAGGAAGGTGAAGAGAGAGAGAAAGAGTGAGAGAGACAATCAATAGGTTGCCTTCCCCATGCACCTCAGTCAATTGGGGTTGGGGATCCAATCTGCAACCTAGGTATATGCCCTTTACTGGGGAAAAAACCTGTGACTCTGGTGCAAAGGCCGATGCTAACCACTGAGTAATGCAAGCCAGGGCTGCTGTAGGTTTTTAACATATTCGCACCTATATCATATTAAGGAAACACTATTCCATTTCAGTTTTTGCCGAGAATAGCTATTGAATTTTATTAAATGCTGTATCTTAATTTCCCCTTTCTTATGCTATATATTCACTACTTTTTAAAATTAAAAACATGACATAATTGGGCTTCCCCCTCCCTTATATTTTTGAAAAGGTGATGAGTCAGGGAGAAAAAATACTCTTTCTTTTTTAAAAATATTTTTATTGATTTCAGAGAGGAAGGGAGAGGAAAGAAAGATAGAAACACCAATGATGAGAGAGAATCATTGATAGGCTGCCTCCTGCACACCCCACACTGGGGATGGAGCCCACAACCTGGGCATATGCCCTGACTGGGAATGAAACTGTGACCTCCTAGTTCATAGGTTGATGCTCAACCACTGAGCCATGCCAGCTGGGTGAGAAAAGTACTCTTTCAAAATTAGTGAATCCTTTAGCTCTAGGAGTAGACAAGATACCTTTAGTGCTGTGGCATTTTCAGAGCAGCACCAAAATTGTCAGATAAACGAAGAACAGAAGTGATAGCTAATTATGGCAGTAAGTTATGGACAGTAAGTTCAAAATGGCAAGTAATAGAGGAAAAAAATGGCAAGTAGTACAAAATATGTGACTAAAATAATTTCAGGGTAAATTACCTTGTCAAACACCTTTACCTAAATTTTTCATTGTCACTTGCTTTTAAGTTTGTTTTTTAGTTTCTGGAGATAGAATAGTCTAGGAAACTCCACAGTTGTTCAATATCTGAATGGCAAAGATATTTGATATTTTGTCCATCTATCAAACATTTTAGCCATAGGTGAAGTCAGCAACTATTTTTCTACAGTCTTACCTTTTCAGTATTCCTAGCTTCTCAGTCAGTGCCTTGATATATTGACTCAATAGACATGTGGCTCACCTATTTCCTTGTTCTCATATTCCACCCTCCCCTTTAATTGCAAGTCAACTCATAATTTTGTAAGAAAGGCTTGTTTTCAGTTGACTGCCTATTATGCACTCTGCCAAAAAACATTTCCCAAATGGGACTTTATTACTGTTGGATCTTGTCATTGCCTTTGAATGATAGATTTGGGTCAATACTAAAATCAGGCTCCAATTCAAGCTAAGAAGTGAACCCTAGTACATTTAGGGTGGAGATATGAGAGGGGATTGAAGATAGTAATGGAGATGAAAAGGGAGAATTTAAAGGAGTGCCAAAGAGTGAAGTGTTACCAGTGAAGACAGCTTTGAATAGAGTCACTCCTTGGAACAACTTCTGTGATAGGAATGCCAACTGAGCAACAAACACACTGACTGCTGCATGCCTGAGCTCTGGCAGATTTGGAAAGAGTTAGATCAAATAGTACCATGGAGTAGCATTTTCCAAAGTGTGTATCTTTCATCTGAATCATAGACATTTCAGTTCATATTCTTTTAAATATTTTTTATTGTTTTTTTGCTTTTTTTGGTGGGGGGAGCAGAAGGGAGAGGAAGAGAGAAACATCGATCAGCTGCCTCCTGCATGCCTCCTACTGGGGATCGAGCCTGAAACTTGGGCATGTGTCCTGACCTGAATCTAACCTTTGACCTATCAGTGAAATGGAACAATGCTCAACCAACTGAGCCACACTGGCCAGGGCTCAGTTCATATTCTTATATTTGATTACCTTAATTTGTGAAATACCTATTTCATAGGACATTTGTTTTCTGGAAAACACAAGTTGCTCCAAAAGGAGTGAGGAATAATCCCCTAAGTCTTGGTTGCTGTAACTATTTGGTGTTGTTACTATAATTTGTAAGAAAATAGAAAGGAAAACGCTGATAGAATGATGTCCCATATATTGAGGGATTACTTGTTCTGAGTCAATAGAATAATCATGCAAACTTTCACTTGAATTATATGCTTACTGTTGCATTGTATATCCTTACATTCAGTTGCTTGTATTATCTTTGGATGGTGTTTTTTTTCTGTATCCCTTTGGGTAATTGCTTTCATTCGTTTGTTTATTGAACAAATATTTATTGAGTGCCAACTATATTGCAGGCTTCATTGTGCTGGACATTAAGGACATAAGACCTCTCTCTCTCTTTCATGAAATGTCATGTAGAAAGTACTATGATAAATGAGAGGCAATGTGCAAAGGTAGCATCTAAGAGTTGAGGGTTTAGAGAAGTTCCTCAGAGGTAGCAATGTTTAAACCGAGATCTGAAAAACAGGTAGGAATTGTGGAGGTAAACTGGGTTTTAGGTAAATAAAGGATTAAAAAAGTCATGGAGAGAAGGTCTGGAAGTGCTAGAAAAGAGCCTATTTGAAGAACTGAAATAAGTTCTGGTTGTCTAGATAAAGTGCAAGGGAGAGAATGATGGGAGGTAAGGATAGAGAAGTACTGGTAGCTATGGACTGAGTAGAGAAGGATCTTGTAAACCAAAAGAAGGGATTTGAAATTTATCCCTGAGAAAAATGAAAAACTTAAATTTAAAGAGTTTTAAGCAGGGAAATATCATTCCGGCTACAGTGTAAGCCAGGACCAACTATTGTGAGACTTGCTACTAGAATAATCCAGGGAAGAGAAACAAGTTAAGGTTGTCACCATGGAAATGATAGGCCTAAAATATATTGAGCCAGGAGAAGCAGCTGGTCTTGGAGAGTGACTGGGATGATGAGGGGGAGGGTTGAGTCAGATATCATGGGAAAGTTTTCGTTTTGCCAACTATATGAATGGTGAGACCATTCCCTGACAAAGGGAGCACATGGTCGGAGGGCAGAGGACAAGTTCAGTTCTATACATACTGAGTTTGAGGATCCTGTTGCACATCCAATCATTGCAATCAAAACTGGAGTCTGGAAGGAGATGGGGCATACTGACAGTAACTTAATTCATAAGACTTTAGAAGTTCACTTTGCGAGAGTAGTTTGGTGGATTGTAGGGGCAGAGCTTAATAGTGGATTGAGGAGTGAATGGGAGGTGAAGAAATGTGAATATATAATCAACTTCCTAGAAGCTTGTCTTAGAAGGGGAAGCAGAAAAGAGAGAGGGCAGCAACTAAAGGGGCACATGGTATTGAGAAAATGGAACATGCTTGAATGTATTTAAATGTGTTTAGGACATAGTCTGAAGACAAGTTGATGGAACAGAGCAAGATCCATGAAATGGAGGTGAGGCATTTGGGGCAGATGTTAGCCTTAAGCAGAATGAGATCATAAAACGCTTAGTACTTTATACCTAAGTATATCAATGAAAATGGGGGACTACTGGAGAATTTTAAGCAAGGGAAAAGCATGATGAAATTTCCCTGAAGAACTGTTTTCGGTGAAGTAGGTTTTGGCTCATGCACTTGGCTTACGTTGAAGAATATTCTAAAAACCTGCTGTTATATTCATTGTAGGGGTTGCCCTAAAAGAAAATGCCCTTTATAAGAGTATCTCATAAGAAATTTCTTACCTATCAGTTTTGATTCTTTTAAGGAAGTAGTATGTTTTCACATTATGGTGATGTAAACATGTTATTGATTTATTTCTTTTTGTTATGGACACCAAGAAGCTCAAAGCCATACAATTTTATGTCATATATTTTCATTATAACTTTCTTTGTGGTCTTCAACTTTGTTTATGTATGGTTTTCTTGATTATATTTAAATTTATATATTTTAATTTCTTTTTTTATATATTTTATTGATTTTTTTACAGAGAGGAAGGGAGAGGGATAGAGAGTTAGAAACATCAATGAGAGAGAAACATCGATCAGCTGCCTCCTGCACACCCCCCCACTGGGGATGTGCCCGCAACCAAGGTACATACCCTTGACAGGAATCGAACCTGGGACCCTTTAGTATGCAGGCCAATGCTCTATCCACTGAGCCAAACCAGCTAGGGCTTTAATTTATTTATAGGTGTTTTAATTTGCCTCAAATTCTATGTGAAGTGAAATGTGAGGATAAATTCATAATAAATAACACACGACCATATTTGCTCTCTTTGACTCCTCCCCCGCAGGGTGATATACAGCATGAGGTGGAGGGGAGGTGGATAGTAGAGGCAGGGAGGTCAGTTAGGAGGCTCTTCTAAATGTCCAAGAGAGAAAGGAGGGAGGCTAAACTAAGGCAATAGTAATGGAGATGAGGAGAAAGGGGTGGATCTGAGAGATGTTTAGGAGGTAGAATGGAAGGAAATTGGTAATGAACTAGATGGTGCATGTTTGAGGGAATAGGTGGGTGAGGAGAGGCAGTGTCCAAAACAATTCTGAAGTTTTTGTCTTGGCTTGGATGGCAGGTGCGGATGGTATGTTCACTATAATATGGAAGTCTGGAAGAGAACCAGGTATGAAGGTGAAGATGGTGTGAGACAATCAGGTGGACATGCGTATAACAGTTGGTCTGGAAGTGAGAAGAAAATCTGTAGTGGAGCTAGAAACTTGGTTTTCATGGGACTGAACGTGCTTTCCTGGAGAGAGTGAGTGAGGCAGAGAAGAGCAAAAGCAAAAGAAGCATGTAGGTCAGAGTCCTGAGGATCACCATCTAATGATCAGGTAGAGGAGGAAGAGTTGGCAAAGGAAAACAAGAAAGGAAAGCATGAGAAAACAAGAGTATAGGGAAATGGGAACTAAAGGAAAGAGTGTGTAAGATGGTGGCTGTGGTCAAATGCATCTAATGCTACTAGTTAAGAGCAAGAAAGATGAGGACTGAATAGTGTGTGCTTTTAGTCAGGACCTGTAAATAGTTGGTGACTTGAGTGGAGATGTTCAGTCATTCATTCCCCAATACATGTCAGCGAACACTGTGTACTACATTCCAATCCTATCTAATAAAAGAGTAATATGCAAATTAACCATCACTCTGCTACACCCACAAGCCATGCCCACCAGCTAATCAGGAGCGAGTATGCAAATTAACCCAAACAAGATGGCTGCAGCCACTGAGTGAGCAGGAGGCTTGGGTTTCCCTGGTAATGGAGGAAGCCAAGCTTTCCGCACACCCTGGCTGGCCTAGGCCTCCACTCAAGGCTACAAAGTTTCAATTATAGAAGATAAGTAAATCCCAACAAAAATGGTGGCAGCCACGGAGCTGGAGAGAGCAGGAGGCTTGAGTTGCCCCTGGCGATGGAGGAAGCCAAGCTTTCCGCACACCCTGGCAGGCCCAGGCCTCCACTCAAGGCTACAAAGTTTCAATTATAGAAGATAAATAAATCCCAGATACCAGGGCCTCCACTTGGGTTGCTGGGGGGCGTGGCCGGCCTGCAAACCACCACAGGACCCTCTCCCAGGCCACCCCACACCCCAAGGGAACCCCCACCCTGATCCAGGACACCCTTCAGGGCAAACCAGCTGGCCCCCACCTGTGCACCAGGCCTCTATCCTATCTAATAAAAGAGTAATATACAAATTAACCATCACTTCAACACACAAGATGGCTGCCCCCATGTGGTTAAAGATGGCTGCCCCCATGTGGACACAGATGGCCGCCACAAGATGGCCAGCAGGGGAGGGCAGTTGGGAGGGACCAGGCCTGCAAGGGAGGGCAGTTGGGGGCAATCAAGCCTGCAGGCGAGGGCAGTTAGGGGTGACCAGGCTGGCAGAGGAGGGAAGTTGGGGGTGACTGGGCCTGCAGGGAAGGGCAGTTGGGGGTGGACCCAGGCCTGCAGGGGAGAGCAGTTGGGGGGGACCAGGCCTGCAGGGGAGGGCAGTTAGGGGCAAACAGGCTGGCAGGGGAGCAGTTAGGCATCAATCAGGCTGTCAGGGGAGTGGTTAGGGGGTGATCAGGCTGGCAGGCAGAAGCAGTTAGGGGCAATCAGGAAGGCAGGCAGGCGAGCAGTTGGGAGTCAGCAGTCCTAGGTTGTGAGAGGGATGTCCTACCATGATCAGGCCTAAACGGGCAGTTGGACATCCCTCAAGGGGTCCCAGATTGGAGAAGGTTCAGGCTGGGCTGAGGGACACCCCCTCCCCCCATGCATGAATTTCATGCACCGGGCCTCTAGTTGAGTAATAATGACTGATCTGATGTGGTGGAAATAAGTTAATGGGGTGCAAGGAAATTTAATCCATCAGGATGGATAATTATGGAAGAATGATGAGTTTGGAGGGGAAGCTCAGCCTGGAGGCATTACTACCTCAGAAACAGAGAGTACATTTTTTTTTTTTTTTTTTAGAAAATCATCATAGCTAGGTATGTGCACTAAGTTGAATGATGGTATTGCAATATTGTATAAAAGTAGAATAAAATGACTTATGGACTATGTTTAAATCAGAGAGAACAGGCCAAGGTATTCATGAACATCAATAAAGCTTTATTACAGTTCAATTCATTACCATTGTTTGGATTAATATTGTAGTAATTACACACTTTGTACATTATGAAAATAAGTCATAAATAGTGTAAAAATAATTTTGAAGATCAACTTCTCACAAACTAGGAACCCTGTAAACAAGTTACAAAAGCAAATAAAGACAAATGAGAAACTGAACATAATGCAATTATCTTCAAACTGCAAATTGAAAACCACACGCTTCTTTTGATTCAGCAATGTCAGCAGGAGAAATTAAAATGAAACTGAAATAAGAAATCAAGCAGAGAGAATTCAATCTTTCAATTATTTACACTGCTGAGAAAAACAGGTTTGTGCCATATTTACAGTGATAACACATAACACATTCTTAGAATAATCAATTACATGAGACTGGCCCACAAAACATTAAGAAAAATATGCAGTGTAATGCTTGCCAAAATATGTTTTCTGCATTTTCCTCTTATTTTGTATTCATGTGATTTTTTTGGCAATATAAAAATAGCTGCACATAGAGATGAACTTTAAAATGTAAAAAATACAAATAAAAATATAATATTTTCTAAAGGAAAATCAGATACATACATCTTTTAAAAATGTTATTAAGTTGCATGAAACATTTACAACAGCATAAAGAACATTCACATAAATGTCAATAATAAGACATTCTTTTGTGAATCCAATTTATCAACCGCATTTTGAGAAATGATGGTAATTTATTAAGTTATCAATAAATCATAACTGGTCAGGTTGGAAAAGTCTTCCTAGTCCCAAAAGGACAGTTCTGTCAAGAAGCAGCACAGGAAATCTTACGCATTTAAATACATGAAAAAAATCAGACATGCCATTAAAATGTTTCAGTATTGTATTAATGAAAATTAAACCCACTAAAAATTTAAGTTGGAAGGGTATCTCTGATATGGCATACAGTAAATCTAGTCAATGTGAAGTTATTCAACAAAAGTAGAAGTACACACTGAAGGCTGACAAAATCATCATTGGTCAATCATGTTAATCCCATTAGGAATGAATAATTTTAACAGCCAGAATCAAACACAGGTAATTGTTATTTATGAGAATATATGAATACGTTGCTATGGTCTTGACTTTCTAGAGATAGCAGGGATTTTGTGTTTTGTTTTGGTATAACTTAAAAAAGTTCACTTTTGGTACTGTTAATTATTGATATTACTTGATTATCAAGAAATAGGAAAGATGCCAATATTGGCATATTTCTATAATTACAACATCATTCACCAAACATAACTGACTTCTGAGAAAATCATACATAGGGCCAAAAACAGAAAAGAAAAGATGAAAAATGGTATTAACATTTTATGCTACAATAGGAACATTAAAAAATTTAAACCTTGGAAAATTAAGCACATTTTCCAAGTGATAAAAATATAAGCTACCAAAGACAATTTTTCCATAGCTACTGACATGCTGATCTGACCACTTTCCAAGCCAGGAAAGGACATGTAGGATGAACTACTAGATGTATACTGGTAAGTTCTTGCTGTCCCTTTAGAACATGATGCACAGGAAGTAAATTCAAGAACAGACATTTTTTGGGAGGTGGAAATTCAAGATATTCTCAATTTTTTATATAAAATCAAATAAAAAAGAAAAACTATCCAAGAATGCTTTTTATAATGAAAATAAAAACTAGAAGAAAAATTTAGGAATATTTGTATGCTATGAATGTATGCAGACATCTAATTCTGGTTTTGCCACACTTAATCAAATTGTGTCAGTTAAAAGATGAGAATGAAAGTTGATGAAAGGCATACAGCATATGAACATGTAATAAGAGGATCCATGATCCAAGTAAGGACACATCATCTGCAGGTTATACTGTTTTGTTTTGTTTTGTTTTACATTTAAAAAGACTGGTCATTGAAACATAATTACAACAAATTCATGAACACGAAAAAATAAAACCACACACTAACAGTTTAGGAATGCTATTAAACTGAGAAGTGAAATCCATAGTAGAGTTGCACTGTCCATAAAGAAAAATAAAAGAAATACATCAGCACCAACATAAATGAAAAACAGTTTTAAAGCTAAAACACATACCAATTTGGTATCCTTAAAAGATGCTTATCAGAAATAGAACCTGATTTTTGACTTATTTCCATTGTGTCTTTCAGGGGTTTATCTCAATCCTCTATTCAATAATATAAATTAAAAGAAAGAAATCTTTAAGAAAAATATGTATCTGCCAACACATATATCAGCAAACATAATTTATTAGTTCATTTGGCAATTATTTGATGACAAAATGGATGGTTGAAAATATTTTAGGAACCAAAAATTTAAGATTATCCATAGTGGTTAAGACCTAGTAATTCCACTGAACAAAGAGGAGTGCTATCATCCCTTTGTTTGTCCAAAGGAAATAAATGTAATGGAAGTTAATAATTTTATTCCTTAATCATGGAATAAAAGTCAATGTTGTAAAATCAGAGCAAAAACCCAATATACATATAGGACAGAACAATATTCTTAAGGGCTGTATTTAAAAAAAATTTGTACATAAAATGATTATCTTTTGAGGTATTCTCTTTAGAAGCTGTGCAAGTTTTAAATAGTGATCCATCTTGATACCTGTTTATACTAAAGGAGTAAGAAAGATACATAGAATGAAATATAGCCACCAGATTTTTCTCAAGACACTACTATTTGGTTTCCTGAAAATACTGTAGTTCTACCCGCTTTAGTTCATTTTTCCAATCTATTTAAGACAAGTCATTTCAGACATTGAATGATAATACCTCATCCTAACCATGTCATAGAAGAGATCATTAGAAAAATGCCCTCTATTGTTTTAAAAATGCCAAATTGGCTTCAGAGTGTGGAATGTTACTAGAAATGTGACCAATTAGATGGGGTAATAGTTTGAACATCTTTCCAATCTTGAAAACTTAATGGAAATAAAAAGAAGGCAATGTGATAATTGAGCATTTGGTTATATAATATAAAAGAGATCATAAGGACCTTAGGATCCTTGTCTTATAATCATATCTTAATTACTGTCAGCCCAAGTCAATGATGGATTAGTTTCCCCTCTGGTGGTAACAACCTATGCATGAAACTAGAAAATTTCCCACAAAATGGTGTTGAGTCCAGAGAAAAATTATATTGCCCCATGAGCTAAAAGTGACTATTCCTCATTGATGATGTTCCTCCTAATGGAACTCTTCCATGTAGAATAAGCCATTTCAAAACATGCTACCAACACGTTACTGTGCAAAGAAATGCTCAGTCTAATACAGCTAGGTAACTTTTGAGCAAGAAGATGAAAAAATACTCTTAATGGAAACTAGATGGCAACTATGTTTCACAGCTTTCTGAGATCTCAGATTTGGTCTGTGCATAAGAAATGTAAAAAAAGATAAAGAAATCTAAATATAAACAAAACTTATATCTAAGTAGAACTATAAAAAATAGAAATGAGTTAATACTATCAAATGTGACCAAATCTTGTTCGACTTTATCTTAAGTGATAATCACTATGTATGTTATATTCATCATATGAAAAAGAATGTCAAAAAGTACAGAAAAAATTTCTTAACTTTGATACTTTACAATGACTGAAGTGAAAGTGGAGCTTCTTTTACATTCTCTTCAATTATTCATAACAAGAAAGAAAGTTAGTAAAACGTCATCTTGATTATTGGTTCCGTTACTAGAATTTGAAGACTTTTCTTTAAAAAAAAAAAGTTCAAACAAATATGACAAAAGAGTTTCAGCTTAGTATTCCTTGGAATAAAAAAAGAAAGAAAAGAAAAAGTATTTGAAAGAGTTGGAAACATGTTCTGTTTCTAGAACTTTGTAGAAAATGTTTGAAATGAGTTCGATTTTGGAGAGAACGGAGGCTCTCACATAAGCTTCAGTAGAGACTGTGGAGTGAGCCGCCTTCAGGACGTGTGATTTCTTCAGCAACCTGAGCTTCGTCAGGAGGGACACACCCTTTACTAAGAAACAGGGGCTGCCATTCCAAGAATCTTCTACGCCAAAGAAGAGCTGTATGTCTCTGTCATTTTCCAAAAGCACCCATACTAACACCTGCTTGAATTCAGTTTATTAGAAGAAAAAGTCTGCTGTTCTGGGTGCCTGCACTCCTACACCTCTTTCCTACTTGGTCACAGGAGAGACAGCCAGGATACTGAACCGGTCCTCTTTCCTGGTCTTCACTGCCAAGGGCAGCCCAAGGAAAACCGGAGGCACACCAGCTCAGCCCCTTGATATTTCAACCAAGGTGGCCACGTGAGCCCACAATACTGGAAGCTGTAGATCAGCAGTTGGGACTGCAACGCCCTCAAAATACAAGACCACTTGTGTGTGTGCTCTCCACCACTTTATCTCTTTTTGGCAATAAGCCATGGTGTAACCCCCTTGAGATGACAAAAGAAAGAAAAGCTCAGATGTGATTGAAGGACTCATCAAGAGGCATGCTAGCATGTGAAGGTGCACAACAACAGGCAGGTCTGGCAGGGACATGCTTTTTTAGTCAGTTTCAATGGGTGGTGTGAACTCAGTGCTGATAGTGAAGGTGAGTAGGGATGTGATGATAAACGCTAACATCGGTCAGTATGGTACATTTTCATAGTTTTGAGTCCATATTTGGTCACAATTTTATGTAAACTATTTCATGGCCCCTTTAGTCCATGCAAGTAGCAAGCCCAAAGTAAGAAAATAACAAGAACAATCATTCTCTATCACTGATATGTCCATATAAATAGGCATCTTTACGTAAGATAAAGAGATAATGATCTATAGTTTTCTGCAGGCTTCTCACTAGTTTCACCTGTTGCCCAATTTTAGATGTAAGCGAAGAAAAGATGGACACGTGTACTACTGCAAACAGGAAGAAGCAGCTATATGTAAACATATCTCAGACTTGGTAAAATCTGCAATTCAATTTTCAACTATAAATATAAAGAGTGGACCACTATATACACAACTTCATGCTTGGAAGGTTAGTTTCATCACTGCAGAAAAACAAACAACAAAAAAGACAAATATATAGAATTAGTGGTCTGGGATAAAAATTCCAAATTAACATTTATTTTAAGAAAACTGGTAGAACCCTGAATAGAGTTGTTGTTTGTCAATCAATGAGCCAATCAATATGGATCTTACACATTACTTTCCTAAAACTCCAGTGTCATCAAAATTTCCATCCTAGATTCAACCCACATTTTCCTTTTGCTGCAGAGAAGTTTCTGGAAGTGTTTGTTTCAGTAACTATTCTGGGAAAGCAGAAAGTTAGGATTTTTAGCATATATGTGCCATAGTTAAAATACATGTCCTGTTTACAACTTCCATAACCTCTCCAAACATTAAAACACAGTGCGGGAATGGCTGAGGATTCTGACCTCAGTGGCACTACTTACTTCACCAACACCGGACTCTTCCTGTTTCCTCTTTCCTTTTGTTAGTCCTGCCCTGCTGTGGATGATAGGCAAGGTACACCAGCCTGCTAGCAGGTCTTTAAGCTGAATTACAGGTTCCACTGTGATCTAAGATACCATAAATCTCTGGTTCCTCATTTTGAACAGCCATAATTATTAAGGTTTTCCTAGAACTAAAATTAAGTCTGAGAGAACTGAGGGCCAATCATCTTTGAAGTATAAACTTATACAGCAGATCTTGGAGATGGTAACTTTTACTCAAAAATAAAAATCATTGAGAAAAGTAAAATTTCCAGTTCGTTAATGAAAAACATTTGTTTTTCTCTCTCCAAGAAAAATAGATGCTTCATTAGATGTGCCTAAGAGAGGCTGGGAACTTTGTGATCTTTAGAGATGGAGTTCACTCCATGTTTATGCATGTTGTGTCCATGCCAGAGAATATGGCCAGTGTTGCTCAGTGGTTGAGCATCGACCCATGAACCAGGAGGTCAGGGTTGGATTCCCTGTCAGAGCACATGCCCAGGTTGCATGCTCCATCCCCAGTAGAGGGCGTGCAGGAGGCATTAATGATTCTCATCACTGATGTTTCTATTTCTCTCTCCCTCTCCCTTCCTCTCTGAAATCAATAAAAACATTAAAAAAAAATCTGTCATCTTGTTTTAGGAAGGTTCTGCTAAAAACTTGTTAGCTTTACCTGGAAAAATAAGGTTTAGTAAGACATTAAAAAATACAAAAGCTGCAAGTATTTTTCTGATTAAATAGCTTTTAAAAAATATATTTTATTGATTTTTTACAGAGAGGAAGGGAGAGGGATAGAGAGTTAGAAACATCAATGAGAGAGAAACATCAATCAGCTGCCTCCTGCACACCCCCTACTGGGGATGTGCCCACAACCAAGGTACATGCCCTTGACCGGAATCGAACCTGGGACCCTTCAGTCCCTAGGCCCACCCTCTATCCACTGAGCCAAACCGGTTAGGGCTGATTAAATAGTTTTAATCTCCACATGGGGATGGATATGACTTTAATAGTCTGTAAGTATTTTCTTAACCATAAATGCTGCCATTTACTCACTGTATGAATTACACTATGAACTGGTACATCATTACTCTTCAAAATTCAGAAAACTGAACTGTACCTAATAGGAAAAGTAACTTAAACAAAGATCAAATCATTTCGCATAAAAAAAATTATTAGAGAGCAGCATAACCAAAGGGACTTGCTCATTAATCATAGTGATTTAGGTGGCTGCCTCAATCTGAATTTTCAAACATTTACCACTATGCTCCGGAGGCTAATAAACAATAATGTTTAAAAGGAGGATCCACATAAAACAGGACTAAATAAGGAATCTACTGGACTTCTTTTAAAAATATTTAAAAAATAATTTGGTTTGACTAAGTGTATTTCAGATAGCTCAGTGGTGGGCAAACTCATTAGTCAGCACAGCAGCAAACCAACCACTGAGATAGCTAAATTGACCACATATTTTAGAACATTCCATTTTTTCTAATTGTTTCTACTTTTTGGGGAGGAGGGTGTTGAGAGAGGTTGATTCCAATGATTTGTTTTTGTGTGTGTTGTGAGTGTGATAAGCAATACTGAGTTTTATCATTGAATTATTATTTTTTTATATAAAAAGATGCGAGACTTAAGAAATCCTTGATCTTATGGAAACCATGGTATCTATTCTGTGGAGAAATGAGTACTTAAAAGGGAAATATCTGATTTTCTGATGCCAGACACATTACTATTAGGATTGGCCTTTTTATGAACTAAAAGATGATGAGTGCTTTGTTTGTTGCCATTATTATGCCCTCACAGAAAGGAAGTGATTTAGCAGCAGCTGAAAATTATATGAACCAAGTTCTGAGTAGTATTAGAAGGCTGGCAAAATAAGGCTTTCACATCTACCTCGTATCAGTTGTGCCAATGTATTAAAAAAACATTGTAATATTAGATTACAGGTCAAAGAGCACATGGTAATCCCAGCTCAGGATGTATTAAACATTCCGAGAACAGGGGTTATGAGGTGAAAGGATACTTTTCTCAGGTGAAGAAGAATATGATGATAGGCCCATCTTCCTGAGAACCACTTGACCTCAGGTGTGATTGAGATAATTATCTGACAGGCTGAAAGTGGAGTTTGGGAAGCTACTAAATAAGTGACGTTGCCCAGAAAGAAGGAAGGTGTTTCTTTCCCTGGTCAAGTGGGGTGAGAGTGGTCAAGCAAGAGAGTAAGTTACACAGGATCTCACCAACGCAGTTGATGAGCTAAGACGAAACCAGGAGAGTTAAGTTTCTCTTCATCTTTCTGCAATCCTACATAGTTTTATATAACTTTGTCGGTGAAACATGCCTGTCAAAAATAACTGAATAAACCACAAGGTTTTAGAGGAAAAAAAAATAAAAATGATCAAAGCAGCATGGATGCTTCCTCCTGGCTTATTTTTACATCAGTGGAGTTCCTTCATCCTTCAGTAGCATGCATGCACAGTCCTTTACAGGTTCACACATTATTGTGTAAAGGTTTGGTACTCCCTCAGCACAGCAGAGACACAGCTTTTCCCTGCTTAAGGTTCGTCCATTGCTTCCCATCTCCTGCTTCTAGGTCTGTTACTTACTAGCTCTGTGCCTTGGAAGTTACTTAACCTCTCTGAATTTCAGCTTCCCCATCGGAATCATTGAGGATAACACCATAGGGGGTTATTGTGACAATTAAATAAAATGATACCCCTCATATAAAAGGGCTTGTTACATAGAAAGCTCTCTGTTAGGATAAGTTTCTTTTCCTACACAATGGTTATAGGAAGCTATATGAGGAGGCTAGAATAAACTAGTACAAAGGACAGCAACTTAAATATAACCAGAATCTTCTAAGTAACTCAAGACATCAATGAAGAAAAAAGATCATGCTTACATTTTCTGCTTTCTCAGCTTTGTGACTAATATTGACAGGGTTCTACCATGTATTTGCATGTTTACTTAAGTAACTGAATATAAATAGAAAAACAATGACAGTCAATAGTAGTTTTAAACATTAGGAATACAAGGAGGTCATTGAGAGACAAGCAAACCATTACAGAGATGCACTGCCTGCCCCTTTCCATCCAAAGAAAGGACTAGATGGGGAAGGTCCCAAATCACAGCGTTTCTTGGGAACTGTTTTCACTCCTCAGTTCAGGAAGAAATCAGCAGTAAACATACTAATGGAAAGATATTCTGAAGGTGGTATCTTTTTCTTTTTAATAGCCAAACAACTTTTAGCAATGTCAAATTCAAAAGGTCTGCTCTAAATGGAAAAGGCTAGGCCAGGTGGAGAGAAAGGGAGAGTGCTTCTTTTAGAAATGATTCCATAAACCCTACCTTTTGCCAACAGCCAGGCATGGGCAATCCATCTGGACCCTGTTTTAAAGAGAAGAATAAGAATTCCTTGGGTTCCACAAAAGTGATCACACTTCATGATTCACATGCTCAGTGTCTTAAAAGATGGATTTCTACTCAGTAGTAGCCTTAGTCATAGGCATATTTTTCTAATTATTAACAATAAACTCCCAATATAATACCTAAGGTTAATTAAAATGAAGAAAATTCAAATGTTTTTTTTTAGGGAGAGTACACATTTTGAAAATACATAAAGTATAAGAAAATACACCTAATTTTGAAAAAGCAATTTACAAAGCATAGTGGTCTACCCAGTTCTACCTTGGGATAACAAATCTGTACTATTCCTCCTAATTTCATTTACATATATTTCACAATTATCTTTATTAAGTAAACTGAAATAACTTCACTTCCTGGTCACTATGGTCTATGGTTGAATGCATGATAATGATGAATAAACAATGATGAACCATTTCTATCTGAAGTTTATAGCTATTCAGAGGCTATTTTCACTTTTCTATATTGAAAGCAGATATATTGGAATATATTTAATCAACCAAATTAAAACATAGGCAGCCTATCTATATATTTACAGTAAAATGTTATTCATAGAATTCATCAATTTTTCTATTAAAATTTTTTAGAAGCCGGTTAACAAATTCTGAATAAACCTGGGGTTCCTAAATGCTGCAAAATTTATTTTTACTTAAAGTGTGAACACTCTTCAGATACAAATGATATAAATAAAGCAGGGAGAGTTGGGATGTGATGAGGCATGCTTGTGTTTCCACCCAACGAAATGATTGTAAACTATTATTTATTATCATTACCAAGCAAACAAAATAAAAGGCTGGGCACTTCACATTGATATTTTCTAATTGTAATTATGAACTGAATACAATTTTTTTCTATAAACGCAATCTCTTAAAAGGCTTGAGAAACAAAGTTATCTTTATAGAAACATGCTTAGCATTAAAAAACAATATAAGGACATGCAGACAAATATTACCATCAACACTATCATAAAATGTTTTCCTTTACACCTCAGAAAATATGAATATACTTTTAAAAACAATATAAAAAAAACAACAACCCTGCTTTTGAAATAGCTTTATAAGATATTTGGGAAAAATTCGGTAATGCCAGATTGGTACAAGGAGAAGGATCACCCAGTAGAATTTTAGATTTTAGTAAAAGGAGGATTTGGGATTCATGCCAATGGAGATAAGGGAGTTCTGTCCACTTTAGGAAAGTGAGTTTCAAAAGGAGAGACCATTAAATCAAAAGGTTATGTGACAAAGAGGAGAGCTTGGGCTGTAGACTGTTATCTTTAGAAGCTCAAAGAAGCTTGGTTTACTTCCCTGCAGTCTCTTAACCGCATTCCCTAGAAATGGCTACTCCTGACCGCAGAGGCTTCACTCCGAAGGTTTGGCCTTACAGCTGGACAGAAATTTAGTGAAAGAGGCAAAAATGCCTTTATTTCCTTTAGAGGAAAAGGAAAAAAAAAAGTTCAATTTAGGGGTAAAACCCAAAGTTATGGGCTAGCTGTGCCTTTACATAGAAGCCTTTCATGTAATGTTAATGTAATCTTTAACTATTTGTTGAATAAATTAATATCCCCCAGAAGGCAGTCCCGGTTCATGTCAGTTGTGAGAACGTTAGGAGATTAGTTTCCAGTCATTGGTAGACATGCATGGTCGCTCTCTTCACTCTGCAGTGTCACGGAAGGAGCCATTCATGCACATGCATGTAGTGTGTTTATCATGTAAAGCTTGGTCCAGAAGCACCACTTTACACCCATAGAGATGAATATGTAATAAACAAAGGAACTGCATGCAGGGTGGTAGGAAAGAGAAATACTGTACCAATTGGCAAGGGGCATCCAGCCCATCCAGGCCAGGCTGGCCTGGCTCCCCTTTTTCCCCCTTAATGCCACGGAATCCCTGTTTGTAAAGATTAACTCATAACGTTACTAACAAGAAATCACTTATGCACAAATTCTGCTAAAGAAATAACCACAATAAGATGCTGGGAGAGGAGCAACTCGGAAGTGCAAAGTAACATGCGGTGAAGTTGGACAAAACTCCACATATCATGAGGGCTTGACTGGGAACCGGGGCCTCTGTTGAGAAGTACAGAACCATGCTGGTTCCTCTTTGGAGCCTCCATTCATGTTGGATCAACACTTGAGTGTTAAGAAACCAGGCAGAGCTGGTGGCCAGACACGAGGTGTGGAACATAATGGGATTACCCACAGGGCTCGTTCTAATACCTTGTAGTCCATGTTAAATGACCCCATCAGAACCCCAGCTCTTATAGGTCCCTCCAGCTTGCTCTTCTCCCAGCTTATCCCCTCACACATGACATCTGAAGTCAGAGTTGCATGAGTCAGACATACCAACGGGCAAGGTGCATCTAATCCAGGGGCACCCTGTTCTCCTTTCTCCCCTTTAGGCCCCTTTTTGCCTTTCTTTCCCTTTTCCCCCTGTGGATACAAGGGTTTAAATAAAAGACAGGTTTTATTGGACGGGGGTAAATAATGGTGATTCAAAAGATTACTTAGCCAATAGAAGTTTGGAAGGGCATTTACCATTGTTTTCTGGTTTAGGTAAGGCATGATATTATAAAAATAACAGAGTGACAATGGATTCTGGGTAATGATATGTGGCATTTTATTTACGATACTCAATAATTTGATAGAAGGAGACCAAAGGCCAACCCATCACGAAGGAGGAGCAGTGCTGACATAGAGCCTGGTGCAGTGGTCCTTTTGAAGGAGGTGTTTCTGCCATGGATCTGGGCTGTGTGTGTGTGTGTGTGTGTGTGTGTGTGTGTGATATCAACTGTACTGAAGCCAGCCAGTGCAGGTGCGGTTCAGAGGAATAATGGATACTTCGAACAATTTTCAATACCTGTCAACTTGTTTTCTCCGTAATCCTGTAATAGGTGAAAGCTACATTGAGCCAGAGAAAAGAATATTAACAGCATCTACCTTTTTGAAATATAAACAATTTTATGACATTATTTTTTGTAGCTTTCATTAAAAAATATTCAATGTATTAAAATATGCTTCTATTTATTTTAACATTTGTTTTCAGATAACTAAGAGCAAGTAATTTCCTTATTAAATCAGATAAATAAAGTTAAAAAGTGCTAATACTTCTTAGCAATACCAATGGGAGAAATGGACTTATTTTAATCACAGGGATCTTCTTTAATTCACTCTTATTGATCTCATGCCAGGTGCTCACAATGGTAAATGGGTTTCCAGCTTACTTACAATTAAAAATAAATTCTGTTCAGGAGAGGAAAAGCAGTTTGGACTTAGCTGAGCTAACACTAAAAATGAGATAGGCAGGATAATAACATAGTGGGGAGGTAGCCATGGAAATTAGTATTTAGGAATCAAGGTAAAGGTTGTGGAAATCTGCGTGGGTCAGAAGGATGGCGGAATTTAGGAAAGGAGGCAAAAGGAGGAGAAGGAAGGAAGGCACCTCAGCGGTTTTACATTAACATAAATATCTGCATATTTACAGACAAGAAGTTGGCGAGTACAAAATACAACATATACTTAGATTAGGGTATTCATTCTGCAATCAGGATGGCAGTTACGATAAAATGGAATAATTTCAGAAGCCAAACAACATGAATATTCAAAGGTAAAAAGACATACACATAACAGAAATATGAGATATGCATTCAAATTAACGTATTCATTCTGACTGCATGCGCGAAAGCTCCTCATTTCTGTCCTGTGTGCCAAAAAGGTTGCATCAGAAGGCTCAGAATCAAGAACACTCGGGTTGCTATAACACCCGGGAAAGAGTGAAATTCTGTGTGGTTTAGTTGATCATGATTAAAGACAAAGCCCGGAGAAGCCAGGGTGAAATGGGAGCAGGTGTGACAGGAAGTAAGCTGGGAGGAGCATTGGGGAGTAAATTGCTCACTCATGCGGAATGAATCAAATTACTTCGTCAGCAAATAACTTCAGTGCCATGACATAAAATGGATGTAAACTTGTTTAGGTGAATTCTTTCCTCCCAGGAGGCAGTGGACTCTCCTTCGTCACAAAGGTGTGACTGACACCAGGTGTGTTAGGTCTTATTAATTTAGAATTCACTTCGTTGTTTGGTAAATCAACTCATATTAATAACTCAACCAAAAAGCATTGTCATACTGATGTTGACTGAGATTTGGGGAATAATTTCTCAATAATATTTTTGTAAACTTCAAGCGTTATGAAAAACAGACACAATTTTTTTTTTAATCCTCACCCGAGGGAATTTTTCCATTGATTTTTAGGGAGAGTGGAAGAGAGGGAAAGACAGAAATATCGATGAGAGAGAAACACATCAATTGGTTGCCTCCTGCATGTGCCCCATACCAGGGCCAGGCTGGGGAGGATCCTGCAACGGAGGTGCGTGCCCTTGACCGGAATTGAACCTGGGACCCTTCAGTCTGCAGGGTGACGCTCTATCCACCGAACCAAACCAGCTAGGGCACAGACATGATTGTACCCTTCAGTCTGCAGGGTGACACTCTATCCACCGAACCAAACCAGCTAGGGCACAGACATGATTGTATAAAGAACAATATATCAGTGTTATTATTAATCAACATAGTTTTATAACACAAAACCATCTGTCCATGTGGGTATGAACACATTAAGGGTTCCTGCTAATATTTATCTCCCATGTCAAAGAATGCTATGCATAAAGTGTTCACATTTAGAATCTAATTTTCCTATAGATAAAACTTCTATACATGGAATCTGAAATATGAAAACATTTTGTATGGGTGATTAACATTACTCTGAGGATTAAATTTGTAGCTTAGTGTTTTCATAAGTTAAAATGCTGGTATTTTCTTCTTTGTTTAAAAGAGCATTAAAGTAAGTATCCTCATAATGGTGACATACTTTTGAGTAAGATTTTGCACTCATACTACCCATCAGGTAAATAGAAAAACTATAATATTTAAAGCACACATACCTTGAGCTAAAGTACCAGTACATTTATATTTTATAGTTAGAATTTGTAATTCAGAATAAAAATTATTATTTTTTGCCTCAGCTTCCTTGCCTGTGAAATGGGAACAAAATAGCACCAACTTCAGGAGGTTGTTATGAGGTTGAAAAGACTATCACTTTTGGGAAAACACTTAAGTGCTCAATAAATGTAATCATATTTATGGTGGTGGTGGTGGTGGTGCTTTTTACATAACCACTCACATGAACTCTCTTACCAATGGGAAGCTAAGTGATACCTAAGGCCTGTAGAATACAGAGCAGTCTTCATACCTTTCTTTCTTTGACAACTCTCACTTGGCCTTGCTTTTCAAAAGCTATGAACTTCACTGTTAAAAAAATTTTTTTTCTAGGGTTTTGAAACAGTGTGTTGTTAAATAGATCAGGACATGATTTACTCTGAGAAATATAATTGAACTGTGAAAGTGCAATTTACATTTGAACTGTAAAAAATTATTCTTCAAAGATCTAAGCAAAGGGGAGAGAAAAGGAAAAAAAAATGATTTTAAAAATCTATAATCTAAATTTTACTGTCAGACAGAAAACCCTTTTGCCTGATTTTGGCTCCTTTGTACACTGGAGCTGATGGTCCTGAGATAGAACCTAAACATGACCTCAGAAAATACACCAATATCTCCACTTAAAAATATCTATAGCACCTAAAAGCTGCCTAATGGACTCACTGGGGTTTATCAGTCACACTGCTTGTCTTCTATTTTTCCAGTTAAAAAATCAAGACACAGAACATATCTCCTGTCCCTTCCCTGGGAGTGCTGTGAAGATAACTAAAGCTTTACTGGGTTGGGCGAACTTGGCAAGAAAACCAGTACGGATTTGTGCTATTTCAGTTTACGTTAATGTGTAATTCTTTTTTTTTTTTTTTCACTTTCAAGAATCCCTGAACATTACATCTTTCAACACACTGGTGTCAGGTAGTTGAAAAATAGTAGCCTGGCTATCTGGGGATTATAATGTTTTCTTCCATAATAGACAGTGCTCTTATTTCTAGCGGCGCAGCCTTCTTCCTTCCCCTGTGAAGAGCTGAGTCCTCAGATCAGGCATCAGCATGTTTTTGGAGCACAGGACGGAGAAGGGGTAGACACAGGAAAGACCTGCACAGCTGAAGCAAAGCAGACAGCATGACAAAGGTCAAGCAGGCACATGCTGGGATGCAGAGGTCACCTTTTCTCCCTTTTCTCCTAGATCACCCTTTTCGCCTCGTGGACCAGGGAAGCCCTAGAGGACAAAAAGCAAACCAAAGAGATCTATTGATGTAACTGTGGCACAATCAAATTGAAAAAATAAATTTAAAATTGCATGTTTCTGAAACATAGATATAAAGGAAAAAGGCACGCCAACAATCTCAAAACTTAGAGAAAGTAGCACTTAGAAATAATAGTTTACTAACATGTCAATTATCTACATACTATAGGTTTCTTGCTTTTTCTCATAGGAAATGTACAGTGGAGAGAATATCAGGATCCTAGTTTGAACCCTGGGGAATTCACTGCTCTGTGTGGCCATGCGCAAATCACTTACCTCAGCATTTTAGTCCTTTGACTCTAAAATGGGGTTAATGATATCTACTATACAACTGTTGGTGGAAGCATTAAATGCGATGAAATAAAGTACCAGAATTATGTCTGCACATACAAGTTGCTCAATGAATAGTAACTACTATTACTTTTGCTATTGTTATTATTCACCTAATACAGGATGAACAGTGTTCATTTCAAGAGGCATTTACTTTTGAGATTCTCTATATTTATAGAATTGTAAGATAAATAGGGACTTTCAGCTAAAAAAATATGGCATAAGAGCTTTGAGGATAGATGTAATACACCATTACCTAAGGGTAGCAGGTGAAAGATACTTTAATTTTATGCATATTTTAAAATAAGTGGTTCAAGTACAAATGTTGAGAGTGTCCCTAATTTGGGAAAGTATTTTAAAGTGGCACTATCAACTATCAATTATTAATTTTATACCAGATAATTACTTTTTCCCTTTAATGTTTACCTTATGCAAACACTCTTGGTGTATTTTATGAGGCTATTTATATGCATAGCAATTTTTGTTGTATGCATATCTATGTGTACAGAAACAATAAGAAGTATTATTGCTGTTATTATGATGGAGACCATCAGCATCTATTATAATAGGAAGATGTTCATTGTATGTATTACTTACATCAAGACCAGGCTCTCCATCTTTCCCCTGCCAAAGAACCACAGTAGCTATATTAGTGTTCTTAGGTTTCATGAATAGGTTATTGTTTTCATTAAGGCTGCTTGCACATGCAACACTAGTATTAGAACTACTTCACCATCACCAATGTGAAAAAGATCCTCTACTGGTTAGTATTACACATTTTTTTTTCACTAAATCAAGTGAAATGACTGTTAATGTTGTTGGTAAGAGTCATGAAAATGTTTTCTTATATATCAGGTTAAACAGTTTGCTTTTTTGCTGAAGGTGAATGGTTGGTATCCAAATTATCAAGTCAGGAGTTAAGTTGAAAGCAAAAATCATTTAGCTGATTTAAAAACACACCAGCACTAATACAGTATGCAAATCAATGCTGCTTTAATTCTCTGAGTAGTGAGCTCAGACATGAGTAAAAAATGTGCAAACTTTATTGTTAAATATAGTTTGGATTTGGCTAGAGTGCACCTTGTCCATAAATATTGAGGGTGTGAAGGTCACAACTTAAAATACTGTTTTTAAGTAAACTTTGTAAATGAATGATCCCCAAACATTAAAGGAGCCAGAAGGCTGTTGTGCAAGGATGATAAATGCACTCCCAGGGCGCAGATGATCAGGGCAGTGCCTACTGTGCCTCACAATGGATCCACCCAGAGTTCCTGAGAGGTTGCTTTGATTCCGTCAACTGAAATCTATTTTAAAAATCAGCCTTCACTTTAAATCTATTTTAAAACCAGCCTCTCTTTTAGCATTGAAGTAATGATGGCTTTAGTTTGTTATTTCAGTTCATAAAAACTGAAAGTACATGGTATATGGAAGTGCATCGGGGTTAAAAACCTCAATACAAGCATACACTTCTATTGCAGTCCTTCCCTACCCCCATGGGATCATTTATGATGATCCCAAAGATAATGCCCTAAAGCAAACCCGAGGCCTCAATTTGAAGTCTGTGTCACTGAGAATTTTAATCCACATCCTATGTTCAAGATCCCCTGTGATGACAGTAACAGAGGGATCAGAGACATCGAGTCATCATAAACATCAATTTGAAAAATAACTAATTAGCAAGAGTGGTTTTAGTAAGTAACCCATGAGAACAGATAAAATCTGCAGGAAGTTGTTTTAAATAAAGCTCCTACACGCACTTCTGGTACAGTGGCCTTCCAAAGAAGTGCCAGTCATGGGCGTCCAGTCAGATGGTATGGGCAAGGCGTCACTGGACAGGGGGAGTCCCACCTTTAGGCTGGTGCTGTCCATCAATGGACAAGCTCTGATCCTCTCAGTCTTGTGACATGTGAGGGCATGTGTCTGTACGTGAGTGGGAGGATGACATGAATGTGACCTGTCTCTGGAGGACATGGTGATACTGGGGTTGTAGAGAATGAGTGGACTGTTTTTGCTCCTGTAATATGATTAGCTGGTCCCACAAGGGAGGGATTACGTGATCTGTGGATGCTGAAGGTGGAGACCGCACACGAGACAGAGAACTCACAGGCAGGCCATAGGGCCCTCTGGGTCCGGGCTCTCCCACAGCTCCTTTTTCGCCCTAAAACAAAAGGTAGAAAGTTCAAATCAGACACAGACACCAATATTCACACCTGTGCCCTAATGGCCTGTGTGTAAAACTCCTATCTGAATTATCATTCTATCAAAATACCAAAGATTCAGGCTCTTCCAGAATTGCTGTCAATGATACAGTAAAAGTAATCTACATAAGATGATTTTATTAAATCACCTTAGAAAGAGCATAAGACTTCCACTGCCTGGTTGTGCCAAAGGACCAGCATGTCTAGGATGCTGTATTTGGGTTTTTGGGCATTAATGTGAAACATTTATTTGTTACAAATTATTTTAAGTTACTATTTATTTATGTATTTATTTATTATTGTTAATCCTCACCCAAAGATATTTTTTCCATTGATTTTTAGAGAGAGTATTGGGGAGGGAGAGAGAGAGAAAGAGAGAGAGAGAGAGAGAGAAAGAGAGAGAGAGAGGAAGAGAGAGAGAGGGAGAGAGAGAGAAGTGAGACAGATTGATTGGTTGCTTCCCACTAGGGCTGGGGATCAGACTTGCAACCCAGTTACGTGCCCTTGACCGGGACTCGAACCCTCGACCCTTTGGTGTATGGGCTGATGCTCTAACCACTGAGAAAAACCAGCCAAGGCTTAAATGATAATCTTGAATGCTTATAAAGAATAAGTGTAATTGGAGGTGGTCCCACGAATATGAAATAGTTGCAATGACAGAGAAAAAGATATTCTGCGTTTCAAGTAGAAAACCCCCTCTGCCCCCATCTCCAAAATTAATGTGTTTGTCAGGACTTAGTGTGAAAACTTCAGGAGTCATGATGATGTTTATACGAGTGGTCAGACAGAAAATGTTACCTTCTTTTATCACACCTCTGAAGAAGTTCAAAGGTTAGCAAATCTTTCTCATGAGTGAAGTGCCAAGTTCAGCTGCTCACTATGAATGCAGATCCATGTATTTTGCTGTGTTTGTCTATACTCCAGATTCCCATTTGAGCACATTTAAAGTCCCTGATAACATTCTTCTTTAATCTAAACGTTGGGATTGGTGGAGCTAATTAGCACTGTCACCCAGAAGCACATAAAGAATAGGGAGGCCACTGAAAACAAATACGATAAATGCTTTTGAACTTTCACGCAGTATTACTGAAAGAGCAGCATTTGCTTTCGGGAAAGTGGCAGGCTTTGAAATAAAACACATTTAAATTTGAATTCCAGTCCTGTCACTAACTATCTGTATGGCCTTAGGTAACTTCCTTTTTTAAATCCTCATCCAAGGTTCTATTTTTCTTGATTTTAGAGAGAGAGTAAGAGAAAGAGAAGATCAATGAGAAAGAGAAACATCGATTGGTTGCCTCCCCCTAGGCACCCTGACCAGGGATCGAACCAACAACTTAGGTCTGTGCCCTGACCAGGTTTTGAATTCAAAACCTTTTGGTGTAGACTATGCTCCAACCAGCTGAGCCACAGCCCCACCCCCATCAGGGCTTAGGTAACTTTCTTAGCCTTTCTGTGCCTGAGTTTCATTGGCTGTTAAATAAGAATAATAATACATATTCTACAAGAATTTTTCTGAAGACAATTTATTTTTCTGATTATAAAATATGAAATTCACTGTTGTCAAATAATATGTCCCATAAATAGTAGCTATCATTATTATACAATTAGTCTTATTTTTAATTAAAAAAAAAGGGTCGGCAAATCAAAGAGCAACTCAAATTAATTCAAAATAAATTTATTTCATTTTGAGCTGGCATGTTATTTATGATTTTTAAAATGGTGGTGGTGGTGGTGGTAGTGGTGGTGGTATGGGTATGTGTAGTGGGAGGTAGGGGTTTAAAAGGAGGGTCCACATAGCCTGGAGTGGATCTAGTTTAAAAAAACACAACAGATTAGAGTAGATTTCATTTGAAAAGGCTCCACAGATTATTTTGATATACCTACTCCCTTCTTCCTCCTCTGATTGAGCACTTTGGCTTTATTTTGTTTTTGAAATGAATATACCATGGCTTATTTGAATTAAGCTGTCACTCAAACATTTGTGTGTGAAACTTCTCATATAGAATTGGCCTCCCCAAATAATTACTTTAAGCTAATAGCAATCCACTTCTCTCAGCAGTGACTGCTTCAGAAGTGGACAGGAGGTGTGGGGGAAGTCAGCTGGGACACTATGGGGCGCGTTCCTCACTGCTAAGGAAAGAGGCACGAGAAGGGAAGGTCTCTGTGTGTTCTCTGCCCATGGCTCCTGGAGGGGGGGCGGGTGGAGGTCAGCACCACGGGAACCTGCTTGCCAGTGGTCAGAAGACAAGGCCAGCAGGCGGGAAGGGCACAGAAGCAAAGCCGAGAGTCCCTCCTTGAACGTTTTGTTATATAAAACAACAAAGGTCTTAATTGTATTTTGAGTTGGGGTCTGTCATTTAGAGTCAAAAGCATCCTAATGGTCTCAGTTTGAAAACTTCCAGGAGTGAAATATTAACACAGGGATTGGAATGTGCAGCTTCTTCTCCTGGATTAAATAATTCAAAAAAAGAGAAAGACTTGCACCTCTCCAATTTAACAACTTCTGCAGAGTTCCTAAGAAGTTACAAGGCCAGACGAAGAAATCAGCTGAAGGCAGGAACCTCCACGAGCTTGAAGAGCTGAATACTAATGGTGCCAGTCACGCATTTGACAGTTTCTGAATAACACTGTCAAATGTCTGGCTTCCTTTAGGCTGGTCTAATTTTATTCAGGCTTTCTAATTTGCATGTCTACACTAAGAAATTATTCTAGAATGGCCCCCTTCCCTGATTCCTCCCGCTTTAAAATCTGAAACTTCTTCAAGACAGTCCAGATGGCGCCTCAATCAATTAACACTGAGAATCACACTCCAGTTTAGCACTTTGGGTGAGGGGCACTTAGGGAGTACTGATATCTGACCCAGTTAAGATAGTTAACGTGCTGAGTAAATAAATACAAGTGTAACACTTTACACTGCACACCATTTGACTTCAACTATGCCTTCAGAAATTCTTAGAGATTTCATTTGCTCTCCTGGTTAATCCTGCCCCAGGGCCGAGACCTGATACTCTTGTGACAGTGTGGAGCTATCGGAAGTAGCAGCTGATTTACCAAATGGTAAACCCTCTTGAGCCCCAGGGCCTCCTGCCAAAAGACTACTTGAGATTTGCTGCTCCATTTTTAGTACATGTACTGAATTTCTTGATACAGTGCTTGAGTGGGTCAGCAGTGGAGGCTCTTTGCTTTTAAATATTTTTAATTAAGAAGAGCTTCATAAGTCATTGGCTTGATCTTAGAAATAAGATCAAATAAAGGTAGTTGCAGATTCAGGTTATTTATGCCTTTCAGAGTCACCTCTTTCTAGAAGCATTCTTGGACGAAGCCAGCTTCCCTCATCACTGTATGGCAGCCTGGGCCTATCTGTATTCACTGTGGCCTCATTATCTGGTTATTTTTCTCAGAGGTCTTTTTTCCTCTGCAATTAGGTTGTAAGCTCTTCTAGATCAGGGAAAATAGCTGCTTCCTTTACAGTACTGAATAAATATATGTAGTGTATTAGTAAAAGATTATAGGATGAGGAATTAATTATAATGGCATTCAATTCACTGGAGCAAAATAGACTTTACATAAAAAGGAGGAGTGTGTTTCCATTTCATACTGAAAGTACAGTGTGTTTCATACATTGTAACATGTGATAAATATTTATTGAATGAATGAATTCAATTTATAGAACATGGAATTGGGATGTATGCCAAAGAAATCACTATGTGGACAAATTATCCCAGATTGGTGAAACTCTATCTAGTTTTAAAAGACCACAAATGAATTATTCCAACATTTTGAAGCCCTCACTATTAGGATACTTTCTTTTCATCCCATCCTGGATGGTGGGAAACTGATGACACAATTCCACTCAGACACACAAACACTTCTAAGTGTTCCAAGGCGAGGAAAAGGAAAAGTGGGAGAAAAACAGAGAAAGAGGAAGAGGAGTTCCAGACAGATGACCAGCTGCTGATGCGGCAGCACATTTTTGTGTGTCAGATATTTATCTTCCACTCTGACTTTTTTTTTTCTTCCCAAGGATATGGAAACATGGCCTAGCAATAGCGAGGTTAGTGAAAGGTTTTTGTTTTATAATGCACTGAAATTATTTCCGTATGGTTAAAGGAAGACAGTCTATTCTTTCTTTCTTTTTTTTAAACAGCAGCATGTATAACTGTGTGGAAAAGAATATGTAGATTTTTTTCATCTTCTTTACAAAGTTATAACTTACTCTCAATGAAATAAAATCGCTTTCTATGAAAGATTATCAGCCAGAACATGTAGTCGTGGAAATGCTAGCCCTATTGACTTCTATTTACTGGGTTAAGGCTAAGTGAAAATATCTTCCTTACGGGTTCTGAGCTATTCATGTCAGCTATGTAAATGTATGCACTGTTTTCTATTAGGGCAGCCGTATTCCATGTTATACTCTGTTGTTCTCTCTCTCAGAGTGAAGACTCTGAATAAAACTTATGATCATATCTATTTTCATTTAACAGTAGAGGGCCCTTTGTTTCTTCTGGGAAGTTCACACTTTAGTTTCTTATTTAGGTCACAGCTTAGTAATCTCAGGAGCAACTTACTCTTTCTCCTTTGGGACCTGCAGGGCCATGGGGTCCCATAGGGCCATCTGTACCCTAAAAAGAGATAAAAAATAAGATAATATGAGACATATCCCAGGGCTATAAGAAAAGCAGTTATAATGTATCCTGGGCTTTCCTGGGTGAATGACGCCCAAGAATGTCAGTAAGACAACTCATCTCCTTTCAAAGTGCTTTATGCTTGATTCTTTCAGGCCAGTGGTTTTCAAGAATCTCATGTAAACGGGATGAATTATATAACTGCCTGTTTCAAGGAAGGGCCCACACAAAAAGCTGTAGATCATATTTAATTACACATTTCCTTCCTGACTAAATGGAACATCTTCACTTTGCCTCCCCCAATCTTAAAAAAACCTGCAGTTGTTTTTTCTTCATATCACCTCTTGTTCACATTCATTCTCCACCCCCAATGTCAGCCCTACTCTCCTTGGCCACCGATGCTCCAAAGCCTTGTTTTCAGCTGCTTCAGAGGCTTGAACAGTTACACAAATGAACAAAATTAAATGAGAACAGTGTTCAAACCAAACTTTCTTGAGCTCCATGCCGAGGAGCAGGGGGCTTCAGGGGAAGGAATTATTGTTGCAGGTCCTGCTGCAGTGGCTGAAGTCACTAGGCTTACAAGGCACAAACCAGGCAGCTGGTGATCGAACGGCATAATTGCCTTCTGGCCTCCTGGTTTAGGATCAGGATTTCTGTGGCCCACGAGATAATATCTGAATGAATATAGGACCACTGAGGTCCAAGGGAAATAATGGCTGCCTGAGGAAGGTTTTTAGAATCGAAGAGCTAAAATTTCTTTTTGATTCTTAAAATTGTAGCAAGGACTTCAAGTATGTTGGCTCATTTTCAGGAAGACTATGCTTAGATTTGCAAAGAATTTGTCATAAAATCTGCAAATGGAACTATTCAGCACACATGTTTATAGTGTTTTTATTTCTCTTCTACTGCTCTTGCTTATTCTCTTACAGCCTTGTGATATGAAGTAACTCAGGGTTTTAAATTCATTCTAATGTTGGTGAATTCTCACCATCTTAAACTGATCTTTTACTGCCTGAACTCAAAGTTTATCTTCAGAAAACTTGTAAATACTGAGTCTGTGCAGCTGAAATTTAAGAGATGGAGCTGTTAAGAGCCAAAGAAAAGAGACAACAACAGAAGACAGACAATTCATTTGATGAACAAAGATTTGGAAGTTAGTCCAATGAAGAAGTTACATTTCTAATAGGAACATAAACATAAAAGGAAAAACAACTTAAAATAAATCCACATTATTTTAATCCCATCAGAGGGCCTCTCTCCTGGAATTACGGGAAATGTCATTGGTTATGGAGAAATCTGCCAGGATTCTAAGACAGTGATGCCAATTAGACTGGCTATTCTTGTCACCTAGCAGGTAATCCAGACCTGAGCTCCCATTTCAGAAACATGTTCTGTAGTTAAGGCTGTACCTCCCATAGAGCCGCAGCCCATGCTCTGTCCACCTTCCCCTTCTCTGCCACTGTCTTTGTCCACCTTCTCATTTTACCCCGATCCTAGGTACCCTCATCTTTTAGTGGGAACACATGAGCCAAAGGGGTCTGTCCGGAAGCACAGAATTCATAGCCACAAACGCGCTGGAGCAAGACGAGGCACTGACTCACCCGGGCTCCTGGCTTTCCGTCTAAGCCAGATGCTCCCTGTGTGATTTGGTTGGTAGCAGGGTTGGTGGGTGTAACACGAATGACAAGAACAGAGATTAGTATGAGGTACCAGTGAACAAGTGTAACACTTCAAACAACATAATACCCAGTTACAGGGTTCTGGGATGAATATCACATTGCTACAAATTGTTAGTTAAAAAAAAAAAACAAAAAACAAAACACAGGACAATAAACACCCCCATAGACGATGGCATTTTTATGACATTTCCATTTGACAAATTCTTATTTAGAAATCAAGGTAATGAGGTTCATAGAGTGGGCTTTAAAGTAGTCACAGTAACAGCCACAGGCTGCTAATATCCATATGAAATTCGTTTTCTAAAGACTGTACTATTCACAATATTTTTGTTAATTTCTGAAGGAAAAATAATGGCCCATCTCCTAAGAAAGGGTTCATTATAATAATCCAGTGGTCGGCAAACTGCAGTGACCACTGACCTAGACTCTCGATTCCAATAATTACAGGCTGTTGTTGTTCCTTGTGATTAAGCCCCTATCCCAGTGGTCGGCAAACTCATTAGTCAACAGAGAGGCAAACTGCGGCTCGCGAGTCACATGTGGCTCACGAGCCACAGTTTGCCGACCACTGTATAATCCATCAAGGATAGCATTTCAGAGGACAAGAAAAGAACTCTAGTCTTGCTTGTTAAAATAGCCTTTATGAATAACAAATGCAGAACTTGTACGTGCCGGGATGACTGTGGCTTTTACAATAACAGTCATTGATTTCTGGGTTGTTCTTACTGTGTTCACATTAGTCACCACTAGAGGGACTTCTAGGAACAGGAAAAAGCCAGAAATAGTTCATGAGTCCAATAAAAAAACAACTGTCCCAAACAAAACTCTTCCTTGACTCACTTGAAGTAATCAAATAATCATTGTAGCAAAGTCTGGATGGGAAATGTTTTAAAAATCCAATGCAATGCATGCTTTTCTTCACCTTGGACTCCAGTGCATGATTAAAAGATATCATTTTCAATGCTTATTTCAAGAATAAGCACAATTGCTTCTTTGATATGGCATTCGTATCTCAAAACTCAAATATTTATTTATAGTCCTTTAAAAAATTGATTAGATGAACAAGTATTTAGGAAAGACAAGGCACTAGCCCTATAAATTCTCTTGGCAAGGTTGCAAAACGATTTTCCCATTTTATGCTTCAGATGTAATTAATAATACAAAACGAAAGGAAAAAAGTATATTCCAGCTGCAAACTTTACCAATGATGCTATACCATATATATTTTGGGTAATTTTAGATTTTATTTTACAATTCATTCTGTATAATTTTATTATGAGGATTATCACTGCAAAAACATCTTTAGCTAGCAATGATTGAAAAATTTAAGAAGTGTGTTGTTTGTTCAATGCTAGCATATGCAGAGCTTTCTGCTAAGTGTATAAAGATGATCACTAGTCTTAAATTTAAATGAAACTGAAATCCAAAGTTTCTTTTGCCTTTTGGTACTTTGTTCAGTCACCATTATTATAACAATTAAAAATAAATAGGGAGATGGTAAAATTTTTGCATTGATAATATATTCACCTGGGATGTGAGTTAATGACTCACATATATGTTATAGAGGTTTTATTCCGATCATTGATCTAATTGGTATGATTTAACCTATGCTCTATCACTCATTCAATAAATGAATATCTATTAACCGACTACTACATGCCTGATTTATGTAAGGCACTGGTTATCAAATAGAATACTTACTACTTAAGATATAGTACCCACAGGGAAAATAAAATAACTGGTAATCAATTTTTTATGTGTAAAATATGTGTATAAATTATTTCCTATTACCAATTTTATGTCATTTTAATCATGTAATTTATAATGTTCTTTATTGACTTTTGTTGGCATTCACTGAATAGACAGCATAATAAAAGCTTGAAACTACAACCTCATAGTCAATAACCATTTTTTAAAAAATACCTTTTTAGTTGTGGAAAGAAGACTGGCATGAGGTGCAGGAAAGGTAAAAATCCATTTTTTTCTTAAAAATAAAAATCTCTAAACAATTGCAAAATGCTTCTCCCATCCTATCCACTATTGCCACAATAATCTCTTAAGAGAGCATTTCCAAAACAAACAACATACAACATTTAGACCTCGATATGCTTGATTAATGTAAGGAGCCACAGCACTGACCTCATGCCATCAACAATGGCCAAATGCACACCTGCCAACAACAGAGGGCTACAGTTTGGGTATCAAAGGAGTAAAAAAATTGAAGGAGGATTTAAAACTGCACTAAATTATAAAAAAAGTTTGGGAGAAATGATGAGCACAGTACATTTGTAAAGAAGAGGGTGATGGGAGGAGAACTGTCAGCTTTAACAGAGGAAGGTTGGCATGTATGTAATCGAAGGACAAAACAGTGTTGGCATTGTGTGTATGGGGTCTTCCTCTTACAGAAGAGCAGACATCAGGGAAAGAAACTGGGGCTGGGCTCTGCACTAACAAACACAATGTGTTCTCCAATTACAGAAATCTCAACTATTAGTAGTTGCCAAGCAAACCAGAGTAGTTGCTTAAGGTAGAAAGAAAAGTCTGAGATTTGCACTGAAATGGAAAGTTTTCTTTACTTACTGGAAGACCAAGGGGTCCTCTGTCACCCTTTTGACCTGGTTCACCCTTCAATCCTTTAACACCATTTAACCCTGGTTCACCCTAAATGCAAAAGCAAATGCCAATTTTGGTTGCTATCATGGGCGTTTCAGCTATGAGAGAAGAGAGCCAGTCTCAGAAATGGTTGCAGATTCCAGTTTTAGGTAACAGCTGAGTCAGGCTAGATTTGTCTTGTAACAGTTCAAACTTAATTTCTAAAACATTACAAAATTAATAAACTGAAATGGACAAATAATATTCTAGGAAACAAAATACCCTAGAAAGCATGCTCTTTAGAATCAAAATATATATAACTGAATTCCTGAAATTTTTAGTTGTATATCAAGGAAATCGGTGTTGTGCCACATTGTCCTGACCAAGCAAATCAGAGAGAATCAGTGGAGGATGCTGAAGGAGATTCAGTAATAAAAAACCTACTCTGCTGCAATGGAAAACTGGAATATGCAGGACAGTGTTATACACAGACATTTTAAGCCTTTAAGCATTTTGCCCAGGGGAATGAGCTAAAAATATAGCCGCTGATGTTTGAAGTAATGCCATTTAGTGAGTCCTCGTTCACTGACATTGCCAAGTCAGGTCCCTACATGGATCAATCAATAGAGTAGACAGCAAATAGCCAATCCCAGAAGAAAACATGAAGATCACAAAACTTACATGTAGTAAGTCCGTCTGCCCAATGTTTGAATGAAGAAGGTTTGGGTTTAGTTTAGGGTTACATTACAAAAGCAATGAGAAGTGATAAATTTTGTTGACTCTGTGGTTTTTTTTTTTTTTTTTTTTAATCTAAGAATACGGTACACCTATGTTCTATCAGCAGCAGCAGCAGGATGTTAGAAATAGAGTTTAACTGGTTCACTCTTTAACTTTTAAGCACAGACATTAACTTCATCAAGAAAATTTGAAAGCCTTGAAGACTATTTCAGTCTCCAAGCCCTATCGAGTCTTTCTGGGTGGGGCGGGAGGGAGGAAAGACTATGTCTACATGGCAGGAGGGTGGTATTTTCCCCCTTTGTCTGACAATGAAATCAGTGTGGTGCTTGTTCTATCTAATAAAAGAGTAATATGCAAATTTACCATCACTCCAACACACAAGTTGGCTGCCCCCATGTGGACACAAGATGGCCACCACAAGATGCCCAGCAGGGGAGGGCAGTTGGGAGGGAACATGCCTGCAAGGGAGGGCAGTTGTGGGCGATCAGGCCAGCAGGGGAGGGCAGTTGGGAGGGACCAGACCTGCAAGGGAGGGCAGTTGGGGGCAATCAAGCCTGCAGGGGAGGGCAGTTAGGGGTGACCAGGCTGGCAGAGGAGGGCAGTTGGAGGTGACTGGGCTTGCAGGGAAGGGCAGTTGGGGGGACCCACGCCTGCAGGGGAGGGCAGTCAGGGGCAGGGGAGCAGTTAGGCATCAATCAGGTTAGGGTGTGACCAGGATTGGGCCTAAACGGGCAGTCAGACATCCCTCGAGGGGTCCCAGATTGGAGAGGGTGCAGGCTGGGCTGAGGGACACACATCGCCCCATGCACGAATTTCATGCACTGGGCCTCTAGTTAAACATAAAGAGCCTGGGGCCCCATGCAGACCTCAGTAGCACAGGAAATGTGTATTTTTAATAAGCCTTCCAGGTGATTCCTCTCATCAGGAAATGCTGGGAAACAGATCATCCTTAGTACCATGTTACATATTTAAACTTTCAAAGGGGTCACAATGAATGAACACATTTGGGCAAAACCTAATGAAATTTTGGGATTCTAAAGATGATCACAGTGCTGCCATTACAGGAAATCTAAATGCTTGGTAAAGTATGATCCTGGGAATGTCATAGAGCTAGAGTTAATGTGAGGTCAAGACCAAGGCGCAATAGTCTACTTCACTTAACTGGTCTAAAGTTGAGATAGTTGCATGTGTGTGAGGTCTTTCAGCAAGTGGTCTTGAGATGATGGATAGGCAGGAAAGCCTTTGTAGGCTGTGAAATTTTTTGATGAGGAATCATGTATTGATAGGACTGGTCATTAGCTTAGAAGGTGAGTTTATAAACAGTCTAATTCAGTGGCAAAAAGACCAAATTTCAATGCTGGACCTAAATTCTAGTCCCAGATCTGTCATTTAATTAGTGTAATTGGGGGTAAATTACCTAAATTTCCTGGGCCTATAGTTTATCATCTATAAAATCAAGGAGTTAGGATAGGTATTCTATGAGGTCTTTGAAACTTTATAAAAATTCTCTGAAGTCTATAATTTAAGTATAATTAAAGTTAAGTATAGGCAAAAACATCATTGCATTTTAGATATCAAAAGAATCTTGGGCATCTATGAATCTAATGGTGGGATATCTGAATCACACAAGGAATTAAAAACACTGTCGTAGTGGCTTTAGCCTGAGTTATTATGAGTGGGCTGGTCTTTAGGGGCGCCTTCACATCCAAGGAGAAGCCAAGCATGGGGAAAGAGGCCCAGGGAAGTTAGATAACTACGAAGATTACAAAGCCGGTAGATGGGCTCTGTCTTCTACCCCCCAGAACAATGCTCTGACCCCAAACGATAACCCATGATTCTGAGACACTACCACTCACCAGAAGGTAAGGTATTCTACAAAGAATAAAGAGGCATACACTCGTCCTGTGCTTGGGTGAGTCACCTGCCTGACCTCGAAAAGGAAACTCAGGTTTCAGGAGTCAAACCAATATCTCTGCCGCTGCTAGAGCTGGGTGAGCCAGAGGAGAGGCTGGGCTGCCTTTCTGACTCTTATGCCAACATTACATTATGTGTTCTCTCACCCTCACCATTAAAATGCACCAACTCATTACCGAGGAGCTTTCAAGAGTATGTGAACCTTCTCTCAAACAGCCTTGAGGACTAGCGACATTTTTCTGTTCAGAACAAAGCATCAAATCAGAAGATAACAAAAACAACTGGCACTTATGGGTGCTTATCAACAACTGCACCAGATATTTTGCTATTAAATCATCACAACCCTCTGTGGTAAGTTACCTAGTTGAGTAAATGAAGGAACAGAGCGGGTAAATAATCTGCCCAAGGTAACATAGCATGTCAGGGCAGAGCTGAGATTAGAACATAGTTCCTCATCATACATGTCCCCTGGAAGAAGAAGATTGTCTTTCAGGGATCATGCTAATCCTCCAAGGTGTCCTCTTGGTTTACAGGAAAGAGAACAGGTGGAGAGACCATCTTCACAATACATGCTGCACCAATGCTAAAAAGCAGGGGCCATTCTCCACTGTTCTCTTGTTAATCCAGAGTATGTGTGTGTGTCTCAATGTATGTGATGTATTCTTCTCAGTATAGCACACCTGATACACCCTACTCCATTCTATGCCAGTGGCCTCAGGGGAGTACAAAATTAAGATGCTGGGCAGTCAAAGCATTTAGATGCGGTACTGCTACATGACAAGCAAGAAGTATCAATAACATCTAAATGTACAACTAAAGATATGATAACAAGAAAGCATCTGGACTAGTCTGAGAATCTCATCAGATTTACTTCTAAATGGTTGATTTTGAGTATATTATGATTAGTGATTTCAGAAACTTACATAATAACAAAGAAAAAAAAAGGCAAAATGAGGAATATTTCATCTCCAGGTGATACCACTTAAATTTGTTCTAAGTCATTCTGTGTTGTGAGAGTTAAACATCTGGATACTTAAAGGCTTAAAGATTATCAACATTCTTGACAAGTAAATAAGACAGGACAGACATGCTTCCGTCATGCTTCTCCATGATTAACAAGGAAACAGAAATCAAATAATCAAGGGATTTGTTAGATTACCTTTGGTCCAGGAAGTCCATGGGGTCCCTGAAAATGAAAAACACAGCTTTTAATTAAGAACCGATTCACTGTTTCCCAGCAGAAGTGATTACATAACGTAACAAAAGAGATGTAAAACAAGAATCTCTTTGTTTGAGCTATAGCTCCAGGCAGGCCAGTGGATGTTAATACCTAGTGGAAGTTCCTTCCAGCTTCTGGATTGCTCTGACATAGGAAATTTATTAATAGCAATTCTTTTTTTTTTTTTTTTAACAACAACAACAACAAAGATAATGGTTTACTCAATCATTCCATTGTTTCGTGGCCATTACAAAAGCTAATACAGAGGAAAAAATAACAATAGTAATTTCCATCACGGGGAGATACATAATGACAATCCCTGTCATTTCGTAGTATTCTTTCTAAAAGAAACTCTTGCGAGAGCCATGGCAAGTAAAGTACATGGCACACAGTGTTTAAGCATGACCACAGCAATTCTTTATGCTAAATACCTGAGAGGGGGAGGGTGGAATCCGAGAGAATGATAGGAAAGAAAAAAATAGGGAAAGAAAGTATTGTGAATCCACACGGCTCCTATTTCTCAAATCCCCATTAAACATATAGGTGGCAAATGTGAGATACAGTATAAATGTATATGGAATATAGATGTCTTAAAAGACAAAAATTTAGCAAAGGAAAGTCCCAGACTTTAAATACCAGTGAAGAGGGGACCTTTTCCATTGCTAACTGCTCTAGACCCAGGTATTGGGGACCCTAAGGTAAAAAGGAAATGCAAAGATGATAGTCAATTCTGCAACCCTGTTGCATAATTTATTTAACTTAAGAATAAGGAAAGGATCTAATGCAGTAGTGGGAAGTATTATTTAGAATGTACTTATTTTGACAAAGATGAATTCTTCAAGGTTCTTGCAACAAATGTTTAGCAATATAAAGAAGTCATCAGGGCTTTTTCCCTGTATTTTGTGGAAAATCTAAATATAGAGACTAATTAGCCAACTTAAATTAACTAAAGGTTACTATGAATTGCTTTAAAGTTTTTAAATAATTTAAATAAACTATTGAAAGAGGAGTATTTAAGTGCCCATCAGTAAAATCATATGACAGTAGGAAAAATTTTTAACAAGCAATACATTGAAGTTTGTTACATACATGTACATTAGAATATTTTCTCCTTAGATAAGTTGTGAATAAACATTTTCAGGAAATGTCTGATATTTTATCAAGTATTCTCATCTCATTTTAGTAATGATTTGAAATTCTTTTAAACTAATTAATTTTAGGAAATGAACAGGATGTAGTATTGTTTAATCTTCTAACTTAAAGTGGAGGGTGTATAAACAACCAAAATATGCCATTTGCTTAACTCTTAAAAAACTGTTTAGTTTTTAAGAAAAGGTTATTTATAATTGTTTTGTGAGTGAAATAGAAAAGGCAGTAAGAAATAGATGCGTGGGTCTGGACTATGCTCTGTGGCTTGCATCATTCCAATGACGCTCTTTCTTAGATTTGTATTTAATCCGTATGATTGAAGACATGTGATTATTGAGACTCCTCAGATGTGAATGTGATTTTAGAGGCTGCTGGACTTGTCCCCATCCTGCCCAGGTCGAAAGCACTGGAAGCATCTGACTTCCATGTTCTACCCTTAACACACCATCATTAGACAGACATTTGGAGAATTACACTGGTTGAATGGTGCCTTCTTCACTGGACCTAAGTTCCACGAGGACATGGCCATTGTCACACTGATCACTGAGGGATCCCTACAGTAAGGACTGTACCTATGAAAGTACCATAAAGTGCAAAGGAAAGGATTCAACAATGTCTGTCACCTGTGGAAGCGAGCTTCAATTTTTATATTATTTTATAAATGTTCTCATTGAACATTTCATTAAAGGATCTTAATCTTCAAAGTTAGTTAAAAAATTCATTAATGGCTACAATTATTAATCTTATTTTGCTACCAATGGCCCAGAACAGTGTTTAAAATGATTTTCTGATGTTTACGTTGTAAGGCTGGAAGTAAAGCTTGCCAAATCTGTCTTCAACTTTCCTATCACAAAACTACTCTATCTCTTTCCAACAGACGTGTTTGGGGGAGTGAAAGACAACACTGTAAAGTCAGTACATCTCAAAGCACCTCGTATTTTCTGTCCATTCCACAGAGAGTAGTAGGAAATACAAGCTGGCTGTTTTGAGGAATGCGCTCATGTTTTCTCTAGTAGCATGCTCATAAATAAATGACTACATTTTGTAGAGAAGAGAGACTTACCATGGGGCCTGGTGGACCATGGGGACCTGGTGGGCCTGGTGGGCCTATGATCTGTATGTCAAAAATATAAACATGGATTTGGTTACTTCATTTAGATAAGGCGGTTTGGCTTGAATCTTTTGCTGGGATTCTGCTAAGGCCATTAATAGTTGCAGAGAAAGAAGGATACTGGAAGAAATGATGTGTTTGATTCTCTAGGTTTAGAAATTCCTTTATGAGTACAAAAAAATCTTTAAGAAATACAGTTCTTTTACAAAAGCCAAAATAAATCAAATGTATATTAAACGAAAAGGAAGCAACTGATTTCCAAGAAATGCTATAATGCCACAACCACTATTAAACTCTCCAATATTTCACTAGGCAACAATAGGGCTCTGGAGAAAAAAAAGAACTTATGTTCTATATCCACAAAGCTCTACCCACAAGAGTCATGGGAAAACCATTGATCCCCCTCCCCCCCCAGGATTAGACAGTCCTCTGAAAAATTGCTTCTAACTGAGACCTCTGAGGCATTTTGTCTCTCATTGTACAAGGCCAACAGATATTTATTCTACAGCTTGACAAACCAAGAGGTTCATGGTTTTTCCACTGTTGATAAGCCATCTGGCAGAGGTTGAACTAGATGAATAATAGGCCCGTTTTGGAGTTTTTCAGGAACCATGGAAGTTCAGCCACCACGGACTTACAGAAGGGCCCTGAGGACCTGGCAATCCGGAGTCTCCTTTCTCTCCTTTCATTCCATTGGCACCCTACAAATGACAGTAAGAGAGTTGAGCTGGTCAAGTTATTTGCAAAGTGTAAGGAACAACTGAATTTTCTCCCCAAACCCATCATCCTTTTGAAATTTGTATATTATACACACGATATGTAAAAGAACAATTTATCCTCCTACATTCTAGCTTCCCCAAACGCCTAGACTGTGGGTGATATGTGAAATAAAATACAACATAAATATAAACCAAGTTAGGCTTGATTGGTTCAACTTATACATTACTGAAGATATATTATGAGTGTTATTTTTTTTTTTTTGGCAGTGCTCACTTTAAAAGGCAAAGTTCAGTCTTTTAACTATGTCATTAACATTTATTTATACACTTCCTTATTTTTTAAAAAAATTGAGGGCAATGAGGTTTTCTGCATTTTTTCCCTACGTTTGTCTACAATTTCCCTTCCAATTCTAGTAAAAATTATGGGGGAAAAACCATAAAAACACCATCCCATAGTATCATACATGTAAAGAGAAGAATTTCCAGAGTAATATATTTTTGTTTTACATTTTTTGGTTTATTTTTAAATTATGATTTATTTAAAAATGATCAGTTATCACTATCATACGCATACTAAATTAAAGTGACCAACTTTATTTATTTTAGTACTTTCTAGTAAAACGAATTCAGGGAAACATGAAGGTTTATTTCATAATTCATTTGTTTGGATGCTTTAAAATTTGTTGTAGAGTCCCACTTATAGTAATTAACCAATAATACCCCAAATATTTAAAAATTAGAAGGTGATATAAATGATTAGATGAGACTGCAGCTAATAATATAATTCTTTTCTGATTATTTATCTTAATAGGAACACAGAAACATACCGGTAATCCAGGAAGTCCGATTCCTCCTTTTTCACCTGGCACACCTGGGTCCCCCACATCTCCCTTTGAGCCTTTGAGTCCCTACAAATGATATAGTTTGCATGTAAGAACCAAACTATCCTTTGACAGTGACATCCGAAGGAACACAGAATTCCAGATCAATTTTGTCAGTGGGTGGGTCGTATGTAAAGATGATTCTGATTTTCATTTTTAGGTAGAGTTATTTCTAGTAGCAACCTTCTACATTCAATCAACATTATTTCCCTGTGTAATAGGAGGCATTTAATTCTATTATTTAGGCCATGTAAGTATGAAAAATATGAACTTAGGTATTGACATCACATCTCCTGATTCCATATTTTTTTACCTGGCAGCTAATTCTATATCACCAGTCCTGAAAACAATTTAATGGCTTTAATTCTCAACAGCAAAGTACACATCTGAACCAGAACCTAGTGTTATAATAACAAAGGTCCAAATAAATTTCTGCCATCTCCCCCTATATTCCTACTATTGCCTTGAAATGCAGGCAGAAGTTCCAATCACCACCAGTTTTCAATGGTCTAATCTAGACTAGAAAAATCATTCACTGCACACTAATGTTCAATCAATGCTTAGAAATACTTCAACTTTTCCACAGTGTCCTTATTTTGTTCTCAGCACATCTCTGTGAGGTGATCCAGGGTCTTATTTTTATTCTCCTTTTACTATGAGGAAATACATAAATGTGTATTCTGAAAGCCAACAACTCTGAATTAATGATACTAATACTGAAATTATGTTGTTAAGCATTTTCATTGAAGGAAATGCATAATTTCCTCATTCCTCAACACTGCATTCCTCACTGCAATATGACCAGATGGCCCATCTTCAGCAGAGATAATCATAGTTATTACAAGGGATGCTGAGGCTGCATAACCTGTTCGTCTTTTCTATACTGAAAACTACTTGTAGACAGAAAAGTGTCTTATAATTTATACTTATTTTATAGCACCTACTTCAGAATCACCCTTTAGGTGGGTGTGTGGATAGGTGCCTGAATGACTAAATAAATCTTACTGGTTAATCAGACCCTGGCTGGTTTTAGGGCTCTAGTGATTGCAGCAGAATAGCCAACCTGCTGGACACAGTAGCAGAAGAAAATCTTGTAAAGTCTATAGAAAAAACCCCCAGCTGTTATATGTGTACGGACCATGATGCATGCTGCTATGCATGTCAACTTATTATAACTAGAGGCCCAGTGCACAAAATTCATGCACAGAGCGGGGAAGGGTCCCCTCAGCCCAGCCTGCACCCTCTCCAATCGGGAACTCTCGGACATGCCTCTCACAATCCTGGACCGCTGGCTCCTAACCACTCATCTGCCTGCCTGCCTGCCTGCCTGATCGCCCCTAACTGCCCCCCGCCCCCGTCAGCCTGATAACACCTAACCACCTCTGCTTGCCGGCCTGATCACCCCTAACTGCCCCCACTGCTGGCCTGGTCATGCCTAACTGGCTCCCTCTGCTGGCCTGGTCACCCCTAACTGCCCCCACTGCTGGCCTGGTTATCCCTAACTACCACCCCTTGCTGGCCTGGTCACTCCCAACTGACCCCCCCACCAGCCTGGTCACCCCTTACTGCCCCCCCCCTTGCTGGCCTGGTTGCCCCCAACTGACCCCCCTGCTGGCCAGGTCGCCCCAACCCCCCCTTCTGGCCTGGTCACCCCTCAGTGCCCCCCTGCCGGCCTGGTTGCCCCCAACTGCCTCCCCTTCTGGCCCGGTCACCCCTAATTGCCCCCCCCCCCCCGCCAGCCTCATCACCCCTAACTGCTCCCACCCACCGGCCTGGTCGCCCCCAACTGCCACCCCACTGGCCTGGTTGCCCCACGCAGTCTGCTATTTGGCCATGTGGTCACCCCTCACTGCCCCCCCTGCCAGCTTGCTGTTCGCGCATTTGGTCGATACAGACTGCTGTTCAGTCATTTGGTTGTCCCTCACTAAACCCCCTGCCGGCCTGGTCAGCCCATGCAGCCTACTGTTCAGTCATTTGGTCATCTCTCACTAACCCCCTTGCTGGCCTTGTCGTCTCACACAGCCTGTTCGGTTGTCAATCTGGTTGTTTCGGTCATGACGGCCCCTGGCTTTTTATATATATGGATGACTAATAGTGTGAAAGGAAAAACATAACCAGATTAAAAAATTCTAATGTGATCTCTGACTAATATAGTGAATCATTTAAAGTCTCTTTTTTTAATTACCACATTTATTTAATGTGACATCATGTAATTTCAACATAAAACTCTGATATTAAAATATCCAAACTTAATTTCCCTATCTTATACTATCACCTGAGAAGTATATTTCACTATCTATATAAAGAATTCCCTTGATTTCTTATGATCTACTTGATTTTAGCCATTTCTTGAGTAAATAATGGAAGCCCAGAAAACATCAAATAGCTTGAAACTAACCTGTGATTTGATTCTGGAATTGGAATACTGGCAAATTCTTTTTGGCTTATGGACCAAATCCAGCCCAGGACTTGTTTTGTAAAGGCTGAATGCTATACAAAGTTTTTAAGGGGTGTTAAAAAAAAGAGATATGCAACAGAAACTGTATGTGGCCTATAAAGCCTAAAACATTTACTATCTTGTCCTTTATAGATGAAGTTTGCCAATCTCTGTTTTAGGAGAAACCTTGGAGAAACTGCCATATTCTGCGAAGCTACAACAGCCCTGACTGTTTCTGTCTTTTCTAATAATCTCAACAATTAGGTGTAATCTATATTTGCAAAAAGAAAACATATATAAGCAATATCTAATTTTTTCACTGATTTTAATCTTGAATCATTTACATTCACTAACAAAAGCAGAATATTTTTACTAAATAGGTAATAATTTTACAAGTGTATTAAAAATTCACAGAGGACTCACTGGTAGATTGATAAAAAGTATTAAGATAAAACTAAAGCATCATACAGCTTGTATGTTTCTGCAAAGAAAACTGACTTAAAACCAACTGCCTTTTAAAATAGCAATAGACTCATATAGAGAAAGCAAGCAGACAGTTCTGTTAGGGGGTTAGAGAGATTGAGCAAAAAAGGGGGGAAAAAGAGAACTCATGGACATGGACAACAGAGTCGTGACTGGGTGGGGGAGGGAGGTGGGTGGAGGGTAAGAGGGCATAGAGGGGATAAATGGTGATGGGAAGAGAAAATAAAATAAAATAAAATAAAAATAAATAAATAAAAGCAATTGCTTTTTAGAGTTAACATCATCTCCAGAACAGATGGTGAAAAAAAAAAACCACACAAAAAGAGAGGATATCACATATCAACACGCATGTTTTTCTTGGCTTCAAACCTATAATAAAAGTAATGATCAATAACAATGCTTTAAATGACAGTACGTATCTTTGAAAATTACCTGCTCTCCGTCAACTCCTGGGATTCCTGGCGATCCTGGCTCTCCCTGTTAAGATAAAAACTGATGGCTTCCTTCCATTTATCATTAGTAGCATACTAAGCTATATAAAAATGTTGCTAGTTGGTAACGGTACAATTTGACTTTCAGCAAATGTATCATAACCCAAGAATACTCCATTACATCATACCACATATCTAAACTAAGTAAAATAGCATTTTCTTGAATATTATATATGACAATACTCATATGTAGCTAAGATCTAGTGTTTTTATTTTTCCCTCATGTGAGTTGCAGGCTAAACAAAAATTGATGAAAGGAAACTGATAAATATCATTTGATGGCTGACCATATTCTATACTATGAATCTATAGCAACAACCTATATGCCTCAGTTAAATTTTTTTCTCCTAAAAATCTGTATGATTTCTCTTATTTTCCAATTTGAGAAATAAGTAAAAACATGACCATTATCTTAAGAGAGAATAAAATGCAAAGCCACATAAGTTCACAATAGTTTAACTGACACTGGTTGAACCATAAACAAAAATTCATAATGATTGTGAATGTGCTACTTCCAGATAAGTCTCACTGAAAGATGTAATAAATCAGATAATAACTTAATCCACATTAAATTACTTTTGGATCAATTCGATTTCCCATACTATGCTAGGAATGCACTACATTTACTATTTATATTATGATTTATTAGAACCCTTGACAAACCCAAAATATATAGATTTATTTTTTCTTAACTAAAGATGTTGTATTAAAAACAAATTTAAACAATGTGCTAGAGATTTATTCAAATAACAAATGTCCAATCACCTTTCAGCTGGAAAGGTACTGAACAAATTCTTTGAAAGGCAAGATATTATTTTATATCAATGAATCATGTATTTGAATCCCATTATAAATATCCCTTGTTTCCACACTGTGGAAACTTTGTAAAAACAGCTCTTTTGAGGGTTGAATGGCCTGCCTCACAGACAGGATTTCAAGGGAGCTGACTTGAGACTGTATTTTTCTAGAAAGGCTTGTTTGGTGATGTTATAAACCATAGTACTGAAATGGCTAGAGCTCTTTTCCCCGGTAAAAACTTTAACAGCTATTGGCCACAGCATGAAATTTGAGCTTTCCAATGTTTTAGAAGGCACGGCAAACAAATGAAAAAAAAGAAAAAGAAAAGGAAGAAAGAGAAAAAGGGCTTTTCTTTCCAGATTTCCTGCTCTTTGTGGTAGCAGCAAAGTTTATTTTGCCACAAAGCCTGCTGAGGTTGGATGCAACTGGCTAAGCCCTAGTTTCATTCAGTCTGAATACTTGTCAGCACTCTGGGTACAATAATGATTACTTTTCTAAACTTTTACTTCAAAATGTGACCCATGAGTGTTTAAAAGAAAAACATAATTCATGAGTTATTCATTTATCCTTCACTGATCAAAAGTGGTTTGTAAAGAGTTATTTGATGTGTAAGAAGTCAAACAATCCATGTTTGATAAAGGAAGCAGTGATGCTAATTGAAAAAGTTCCCATTCAGTCTGAGGCTGTGAGTCCTGAGTGAGAGAGAATGGGATTTATGTTTGACTCAGGCTGTATTTGCTGAGTCTTGGTCATAAGCACATCTCACCCCAATTATCTCAACCTTCTCAAGAAGAGATCATGGAACACACAAAGGACTATATCAACTAACCCAGGACCTCAATTACAAGATCCTTGTGAGATGTGAGGGGTGGGGCAGAATGACAGCACAGTGGGAAGAATGGTGGGGTAAGAGGGAGTATGACTAACTGCCTTCCCTCACCCCCTTGTCTAGACATTCATTTGGTCAATTTTCCTGTTTCTGTTTCAGCTTGAAGTAATCTTGACTCCCAAGGCTGAGACAGCCTTCTTATTTTGCATCTTGATCAAAGCACTCACTCTTATTTATAAACTAGTGGCCCAGTGCATGGATTCGTGCACATTGAAAAGAAATTAATCAGAAGGTGGCAACAACATAACCCATGGCCGAAGGTGGAATCGAGCAGCCCTGTGAGGAATCGGGCTCTCTTCTCTCTGGTTCCAGGGTGTGTCATCTGAGAACTGATGCTGCCAAGTCACCACAGCTCGGTAGCTCCTGCATTGAGCATCTGCCCCCTGGTGGTCAGTGCACATCATACCTACCACCTGGTTAGCCGGTCTGACAGTCACTTAGCCTTTTATACATATAGATGATTGTGCCATTACCTGCCTATCTCCCTCCTCAGGATATAATCCCCTGGTTGAAACCCCTTACTATACCTTAGTATTGTTATTAGATATTAGTACTTAGTACAGAGTAGAGGCTCAAAAATTACTTATTGAATAATCTATATATATAAAAGCCTAAGTGACCGTCTGACTGTTTGACCGCTCGCTATGACTCACAATCACCACCAGGGGGCAGACACTCAACGCAGAGGCATGGAAACATGGAACAGACTGATGAATCTCAGAGGGAAGTGGGGGAGAGGGCAGGAAGAGATTAACCAAAGGTCTTACATGCATACTAGAGGCCTGGTGCACAGATTCATGCACGGATAGGGTCCCTCGGCCTGGCCTGCGGGGATTGGGCTGAAACCAGCAGTTCAACATCCCCTGAAGGGGGTCCCAGATTGCGAGAGGGCACAGGCCAGGCCGAGGGATCCCACTGGGTGTATGAATCTGTGCACCGGGCCTCTAGTTAAATTAATAAATGAATAGCAATTGAATTATAAAACCAGGGTATGCAGGTTTTAATGATATCGCCCTCTCAGCTAGGTGGTCCTTTTTGCCCCTGTGGGCCAAGGGATGGGCACCCTTTGGGCTTTTGCAGGCATTTGGGCTGTAAAGAAAAATGAAGTCCTAGAAGCTGTGGAGGATTGTAGGGAATGAGGTGCACAGTTAGCACGGGGGACAATTTTGTTTCTGGAGACTCAGTCAAGTGAGGAGATGAAACAAGGAACTCAGACCTTGGTTGACTCTACATAGAGGAAAACAGATCTGCATATTTCTTTTTAGGTTGTGGAGTCCAGCTCACAAACTTATTAAAGAATATGAATCTAGGCCGACTTATTCACTAGGAACAAAGGCTATATATGGCTGTGTTACATCTCTTAGGGACCAGAATGTGGTGGAGAAATAGAAAGTTAAAAATCCTAAACTGTACACTCTTATACAGGAAATCTGTTTGAAATTAAGATCTATGTTCAAATATATTTCCCATAGCCAAGGACCTCAGTACTATTTTACTTTATATTTCTTTTTATAATTGAAAAATATGCTAGTGTTCTGTTCTCAAGTATCTTGAAAGAGAAAAGTACAAAAGCTGATGTGTGTGTGTGTACGTGTACATGTCTGTGTATGTATGATAGACTTAGCAAATAAACTGCCTTAAGAGGCATAAACAAAAGATGGATTACTAAACTACCTGAATTGCCCACAAAAATCCAGTGATGAAAGTCATATTTCAACACACATAGCTTAGTTCTGAAAAGCCAGAGTAACTGGCCATGTGTTAACTGATCGAATAATGAAACTTTAGTTTGGAGGGAGAAAGCTAATGCAAGCAACAAATTTTAGATATAACCATGTATATTTCATTAGATAAGATTTAAATGGCAGAATGTCTGAATATATACAATAACGGGATGCTATAAAAATGACTCAAATGATTTCTAAAATTGTCATTGTGAATGCATCCCTTATTCTTTTTATTATAAAATAATTGGAGGGAAGGATCCTTTTTAGTGTCCGAGTACATTTTCCTTCAATTCTCCTCTATTTAAATACTTTCCTTTCTTCATACACCACATTTAGTGTTTTTTTTTTTACATTTATAATTTACATAAAACTTGTTTTTCTCTTATTTAATATTCTCTCTTTTCCTCAATGTCCTCCTCCTAAATTAAATGCCATTCCTATTTATTTCCCTTCTTACATAATTTTCCTTTTTTTTATCCTTTTTCCTTCAACCTAAACCTCAATTTCTATTCTTACCTCCTTTAAGCAATATTGCTGATCTCAGCTCTCCAGCATTTTGTAAGATAGATTTGCAAAGATACAAATATTTAATAAAGGATTCTTTGCACCATATGTGGTAAATGGAAATAAGTAAAATAAAGAATAACCTTTGGCCCTTGTAGTCCTTGAGGTCCAGGTGGTCCAGGGGGACCCTAAATCCAGAAAAGACAAAGTTATGAAAGGGAACCAAGTCTATGTATTAAATTTCATACTTTAATAAGTATATTACATACTTTCTTAATTTCTATCATAATCAAATATTTCCTAATATTGATTTGCAAGGAGGAAAATTTCACCAGTTGCAGACCTACTTATATGCAAAAACATCAACAAACACGTAGGCCAAAATAATACTGAAGATGCTTTTGACTTGAACTGCAAGACAATGTAAAATTGCTACTGTCTCACATTCATCTTCTTGGGTTGAATTAGCTTATTAATATTATCTGTGCCTCTAGACACATTCCTCCCCTCCCCGCCAAAAGGCTTTGCTTTCCCAAACACTAAAAAACAAAACTGTATAATTAAGATAAGGTCAAAGACTTTTAAGAAAAATAACTTTTTTTTCTTGACTTTTTCACTAAACAGATGAAGTGGTTAAACTGGGGGAAATGTGAAAAAGGTTATTTATATAAGAAAAAATAAATCTCATATAAAAAAATTGCTACATTAGTACCATTATGAGCAGCATGCATCAACATCAAATACAAAGCCACACACCACAGAAATCATGCAATAGGAGTTACCGTGACAGTTAAGGTGGTAATCCTCTGTTGGGAAAATGTATTGATAAAGACAGAGTTACCTATTTTGTGTGCTAAAGTACAGTAATACATTTCTGAAATAACCAATGTTTTGAATATGTTTTGGCAAGACTGATAACTCATAAGGAATTGACAAGAATTTGAGAGCATATAATCCTATCTTCAAATGAATAGAATACTAGTATATTATAAAGATTCCTTTAAACATTATTTTTAGAATTTTATTTAAAAAATCTGTGGATAAAGAAAAAAATATCAAAATTTTAATTCACTTGATTTTATCATTTTATTTACTTATTTTTTTTAATTTATTGATTTTATATAGAGAGAAGAATAGTGAGAGAGAGAGAGAGAGAGAGAGGGAACCATCCATTTGTTATTTCACTTATTTATGTACTTATTGGTTGCCTCCTACATGTGCCCTGAATGGAGATTGAACCCGCAACCTAACCCACTGAGCTACCCTGCCAGGGCTAATTCACCTGATTTTTAAAAATTATGTAGTAAAATACTACACACTAGAGATTTGTCAGTTAACTGTGACCTGAGAAACTTCATCATTCATTCAATCTCTAGATCTTCTAGAGTACTTCAATTAGAGAAAAATTGAACAATCTAATTGTGTAAGTAGTATTTTTTTTCTCTTTTAGTTTGTGCCATGTCTAAAGATAGAAGCCGACATGGGATTCATCTAGTTTCTGAATGTGAAGTGCTAGAGTTCTGTAACAAAATATATTCTCTGAAAGTATAAATCTCTAAACCACTTGACCCCTAATCTAGGATCATTTTTTTTAATCTTTTATTGATTTTTTACAGAGAGGAAGGAAGAGTGATAGATAGTCAGAAACATCGATGAGAGAGAAACATCGACCAGCTGCCTCCTGCACACCTCCCACTGGGGATGTGCCCGCAACCAAGGTACATGCCCTTGACCAGAATCGAACCTGGGACCCTTGAGTCCGCAGGCAGACGCTCTATCCACTGAGCCAAACCGGCCAGAGCAAATCTAGGATCATTTTTGTGTTAATATTTTCTAATTTATGTTTTGTGCTAAATGTTCTATAGGACCTATAACCAATTTATGCAACCATAGAGGGGCAAACATTCTCCATGGGGTACTCCAGTCCCAACAGAGAAACATTATCCAATTACACGTAAACTTGTGAGTACCAGTTTAGCACCATCCCTTTGTTTTCCAATAATACTCCATTCCAATTTCTGATTTACTAGTAGGTTGTTGTTGCTGTTTTTTATTATTGTTGTTGTGAAAAAAATAATCTTAACGTTATCTATCATACCTCAAACACTTGTGTCTCTAGTGACATGATGTCATTATTCCTTAGAAAACAATGTATTATGTGTATGTATAAATATTCAATTTTGTACTCTATGATAAAATCTGTTATGGTCATTACAGCTTCAGAGAAAACATAGTAGGAGAAAATCAACCAGTACTTTTTTTTTTTTTTTAATTCTCACCCGAGTATATTTTTCCATTGATCTTTAGAGAGAGTGGAAGAGAGAGGGAAAGACAGAGAGAAATATTGATGTGAGAGAAACACATTGACTGGTTGCCTCCTGCACGTGCCTCAACCAGGCTTGGGCTTGGGAGCAGCCTGCAACCAAAGTATGTGCCCTAGACCGGAATCCAAATACAGATACCACTTACTTTATTCATATGGGATTCACCTAAACAAGAGTCAAATTTAGGATTGTGAGAAAGCTACTTCTTTGTTTCTATAGGTAAATTAGTCATTTAAAAAAACCTGCTAGAAAATTAGAGTAAAAATACGTTCTTATCATTGCCTTCCAATTACACATTGCAATTTTAACTAGAAAACAGAGTCATAAGGCCTTAGAAAAGGAAATGAGCTTAAAAATTAAACCCTTGAAGGTTTTCCAACAGGTGCCACATATAATTCATTTTTTTAAATCTAAACACAAAACTAGTTCTTTTATAAATTTAAATATAACAGCATGTTTTATAATGAGGTGCACAATAAAATAATATTATTAATGGTAACTGAGCTATCTAACAGATGGGGTTTAAATGATCTTGTTAAATAACTGTATTTGTGAGACCTAAAAGTTATACAAGGCAGGGCAGGTTCCATCCAGTTAATAGAAGAACAAATGACAAAACACTAAGCTAAGTTCTCAAAACCAGAGTTTTTATAGCCATCCTGAAGCACTAATGTGCAGACACACAGAAACGTCCTAAAGATGTTTGCTCATGTTGGATTTCTTGTATCTGGTTCCTCTAGGTTAAAGGTATATATGCTCAGCAGGATTCTCGCTTGAAGTTCAGTTGTGACTTGAAAGCAAGAATATTGTTGGTAGAGCAGAAGAAAGGCATGCCATTCTCTCATGAGGCATGATGGGAAATGGGAAGCATGAGCTAGAGTGACTAAATTGGTTGACATTCGCAGGCTGCTTAGTGATTTATTCCCTAAGATACTTATGTAAATCACTTTAGAATTAGAGGTTATTTCCTTTATTTTCTGACAAAGATGCACACTTAAAATCACCCATGATTTACACCAGAGAACAGGTTTAGTTTGAATGCTATTGAGGACTTTTAAAAGCTTGAGTAGGAAATGGGGAAGTTTTACTGCAAATTGTGGAAATGCAACCACCTTAAATAAAAATAAATGGCTTATGGCAAATGTTCACGTAAATAACAAATTACAATTGAGGCAACAGTAAAATATTTGTAATGTGATATTTTTATAACTGTAAAATACTCATATTTATCTAATTTTCCTAGACTTTTTTTGCAGAATTTTTAGAGGAGGCAGTAGTAAAATTAAACAAAACTGAAAATCCATCACTGGGTAGAGAACTAGAAAAATAAATGTCTGCTATTTCCTTTCAGTCTAATGGCTATTTAGTTTAGTTCATTTTTTAAGGGACTCTTATCCACTAGAGCAGTGTTCGGCAAACTGTGGCTTGCGAGCCACATGCGGCTCTTTGGCGCCTTGAGTGTGGCTCTTCCACAAAATACCACAGCCTGGGTGAGTCTATTTTGAAGAAGCGGCTTTAGAAGAAGTTTAAGTTTAAAAAATTTGGCTCTCAAAAGAAATTTCAGTCGTTATACTGTTGATATTTGGCTCTGTTGACTAATGAGTTTGCCAACCACTGCACTGGAGTATATAATTAGGAAAACAAATAGTTTCGAAGTGAAAAACAATGACACTATAAACTATTTACAAGCATAACATATAGTTGCCCTAACAAACCCACAAGAATAATAAATCTTTAGAGGTTGAGATATAAATATGAACCAGTTGATTATGATGAATATTGACTTGTTTACAGTCATACAGAACGCATGGTGAGAAGAAGAAACTGAGCACAGATATTCTTTCATATCAAGATGCAGGTGTCACAATTTTAATAAAATACAGTGTGTTCAGGAACACCAGCAGAAAGGGTTCAGGAACTCAGAAAATAATCCTAAGTATGTTAGAATCTAAAGACTCTTAGAAAAAAATCTGTTTAATCAAACCCTCATTTTCCAGATGCAGTCAATGAAGTATAGATACATTGATTTCTCTAAAATGACTTAGCTAATTAGTAGTAGAGGGGAGATCAAAACAGAGAATTCAGTTTTAGGTTAAGTAATTCCCTTTCTTAACTAACCAGTTTCTGTTAATGATACCATAAGTCTTTGAATTTCTTGAGATAGGAATTGCTCCATGTCAGTCCCTGTTCATGCACAAGATGCTTTAAAAGTCCCCCTTTACCATTTTTTTTTGAAAAATGGCCAATAATATTGGAGCAGTTCTTGGAAGGTAAGACAATGGATATCTCTTAAATATTATAGTAAGAATGATGGGAAGCAGTATAAGGGAAATTTACAACATTGTTAATAAATTAAGTTCAAAATATGTCCCTATATTTTATAAGTAAGAACTTTGAAAACATAGTAGGTGCATCTAACTAACCTTCTTGTTCTGTTTCTCTTTTTCTTTACACATACCAATGAGAAGAACAGAAAAAGTAGGCTAAGCTGAACATAGATTCTATAAAAATGGTAGTTGTAGCAAAAGACTCATAGGAATGAAGGCCTACAATAATTAGAGAATGTTAGTGAAGTCATGAAGATAGAAAAAAAAAACCCCAAACAAATAGAAAACAGCAAATATTTAAGACAACTGTTGAGTCTTTCAAGCAAATAAATGGATTGTACATATGAGATAAGTATATTTAATATTTATGCCCAAACCTGTGTCAGGCATGTTGGGGGATGCAGAGTAAGCACAAGACAGATTTCCCATCACCAAATAAGTTCCAGTCAGGTAAGCAGCAAGATTAAATAACTTATGTGACTTAAAGAATAATTAAATGTTAAGCTACTGGGCCCTGACTGCTAATGTTTAAAAGAGGAGGATCTCATCTGGGTGGCAGCAGTGCATTGTTGGAGAGGACTTAGATGGATAAAAGAAAGAAAAGAAGGATGGGATGAACGGCAAAAAGAGGAGGGTTTTTATGGATAGGATCAATAGGACCACTTCAGGGGGAAATGTGTTCTGGAAAAATAGAAAATTCTGTATAGGAAACAGAGGAATATAGATCCTTAAAAGCCAGGTAGAGAAGTAGAGAAGTTTGAGCTTGATAGAGTAGGCAAGGGGGTCCATTTTGGTTTCTGAGAAGATTGAAACCATCAAAATAGTAAAAATTATGAAAATTAACCTTGAAGTGATGTACAGGATGGATTAGAAGAGTAAGGAGGCACTAGGGCAGAGGAATTGGCTGAGGGCTTATTTCAGTGTTAGACCTGAAATAAATAGGATGTGGACTTAGTTGGGAATGAATAGAATGGGGCAACCTCAACAGATAGCTTGAAAGAAAGAAACAGTAGCATCTGGTGAGATATAATGGATGAAGGGCTAAGAATAATTAAAAAAGAACTCTAAAGTTTCTATCTCAAAAAATTAAAAAACTTGTGGTATCATTAACAGAAACTAATAAGTTAAGAAAGGGAATTACTTGGTAGGTGGGAAAGGTAACCAGTTTAACTTCATATCTTGGTGGAAGTTGATAATCAATTGTGCATCCATTGAGGAAATATTCCTAGGCAGCTGGAAATATATGCAGATCAGACATGGTGTGAAAGATTTAGAAGCAGTCATAACACAGAAGAACATGGAGTGATGTGCCAAGAAAAGATCAGAGACTTGAGGATACCAAAAATTAGAGAATGGATAGAGTGGATCCATCATAGATGAAAACTGGAAGAAATGAGAGTAGAGGATCAGAGAAACCAGGAAGAAACAGTTTCAGAAAAGGAAGGTGGTTTAGTATAAATGTCACAGAAAAGTCAAGGGTGATAAGTACAATGTGCTTGACCTAGAGGTTATTAGTGACCTTTATAGGAGAAGTTACAATAGACTGGTGATAGAGGCTAGAATGCAGGAGTCTAAGCATGAAAAGGATGAATAGGATGCAAAGTGATGGAGACATGCCACACAATCTATGGTTTTCACTTAATGGAAGAAAAAGAATTGAATGGTAGCAGTAATAAGAAACACCCATAGAGGATTTATTCAATGCCAGGCATTTAGCCATTTACAGCTCACAACAACCCTATCAGGTAAATACTACAACTGTCCTCATTTTAGAGAAAACTGAGGCCTAGGTCATGCATTTAGTAAGCAAAAGGGCTGAGATTTGAGCCCAGGCATCTTCAACTCCAGAACCACAGGGCTTTTCATTGCTTTGCTTGGCTTGCTTTTTAAACAAGGAGGCAAAGATTGGTGAAACAAACACAAGGTTTAAACCAGATAAGACTTGCACATATCTGAAGGTACAAAGGAAAGGGAAGCTTGAAAATGCTAGGAAATAAAGAGGATAAACTGGGGCAAGAAGAGCAGATGGGTTCAGAATAGGAGGAGGGTGTGGTTTGACCCGTGGAGCCCCCTGGGATCCCTGGGGGGGTAGGGAAGCTGATATTTACGCTCATCAGTGTCACTGTCTGTGGCAGGGAGCAGTCACTTGCCTGCAAGGCTTCGTGGAGGTTGCCATTATAGTCTATGATCTCTGTGGCTCCTTGATCCCCCTTTTGACCAGGTGGGCCCTATGGAAAAAAACAACCAACAGGAAATCATGTGGTTTAGGCTAGGACAGTGGTCGGCAAACTCATTAGTCAGCAGAGCCAAATATCAACAGTACAACGATTGAAATTTCTTTTGAGAGCCGAAAACCGACTTCTGCGCATGGGCCACTAAGTTTCAATCGCACTGTACATGCGAGCCTGCACATGGTATTTTGTGGAAGAGCCACACTCAAGGGGCCAAAGAGCTGCATGTGGCTCGTGAGCTGCAGTTTGCTGACCACTGGGCTAGGATATAGAAGGGACTTTGGCAAAAACAGAATTAGCAACTTGCAGCTCTTTGACCATCAATTCCCGGCTAAGGCACAACCACACTTTAGAATACATAGTCATGTTTGAATTTTGTCCTTATTTCATAGGAGGTGAACCATTTCTAACTTCCTTGTCGGTGCATGTTAAAGATATGAAATATGAATAAAAAATGGGTACGAGTCAATCTCTGAAACTGTTTTCTGAAAATTATAAAATGTAGGCTAATCTGATTCAACTTGTAAACATTCATTGGCTTTATCCATATTTACTAAAGCAACCCTAACCTTTTCTAGTCATTTACAACTCAAAGATTGCTTCCTCATTCTTTAAGAAGGTAGAACACTGTTCTTAGGAAACTCCTGGTTTTCCCAACAGGAATAGAGTTCCATTGAAATAAAACCAAAGAGGGAATGCAAAGAAGACATATATCTTTAAAATTTCTACCCTACTCATCAGCTCTGCCACTGAATTTCCATTAGTTATGTCCTAATTCCTTGCCTGTGTTTTAACAAAAGGCTCTGAAAATAGGGGTGGTTGCTTTTTTGAGAAAAATGGAAAATTCTACTAGCTGGATGACTATGGACTTGCTATTGCTTGTTTAGCAGAGGGGAAGTAGATCAAGAGAGTTCTTTAGACCTTCTTCTCTTGAGCTCATTTTATGTGTTAGAATCTATCCACTCATTGCCACTTGTGAGTGAAAATGAAAATAATATGAAAGGGGTATCAATAATAATTACACTAGTCTCCCTCTGGTGCTATTATTGGGTATTATTAGTTGAGGTGCCTTGTGAAAAGCCACATAGATACATACTTTAATTCTGGGTTTGTGGGGGCATATGGGGCAAAAGCTGGGATGAGAGACACACTCACCCTTGGTCCCAGGGTTCCAGAGTCTCCTTTGTCTCCACGTTCACCCTTTCACCAGTGAAAAGAGAAAAAACCTAATTAATAGGAGGGCCAACAGTCTAGAAATATCTCAGATCTAAGGATGTATTCAATACCATACAGCAGCACCCTTATTACAAACTTCTGAAGTACAAAATCACAACTAGAAGAACAATACCACCTACATGGAAAATGCTTCTTTAAGGTACGTCTTGCAGTGAATTAAAACTCCCCTTTCAGATAAGAGAGTATCTTGGAACAACAATGTATATGTTAGCTCTTTCACTAGGGATCTTCAAAAGCAAAGCAAGTGGTTTCCATGACACCCAATGTACAATGTTACCCTTCAGACTGAGCTATGTTTTTGCCTTTATATGAAAACTGGGGCAAAGGTAAAAAGAGCCAACCACTTTGGTTATCTTTCCTCTGAGAGGTAATGTGTAAATAATTGAGACAGGGAAGGAATGGAGAGCTCATTCTGGGAGAATCAGAAGGGAAAGGTCACCAGCGAGGCCTTCCTCTGATGATGGAGATCTGAGGAAGAGTTTTCCTGTGGGTACAGGCATTTTAGCACAGAAGGTGCTGAAGTGGACAGCAGCTAGCTGGGACTGGTGGGCAGGGCTGAAGGTCAGGGGCAGGGCAAACGCAGCTCTCTCATTTTTTTAAATGCTAAATGAAAAATCTCTGAAGTTTCACTTATGGTGTTATTACCCCTCCTGCAGAGACACAAGGAATAGTCCAAGTCTCAAACTGCATCCACATCACTTTGAGAACACTCAAAATTCTTAGAAGTCTACACAGAAACATTGGAGAAGAGATTTGAACCTGTGTACATTTGAAGGTTCTTTAAAACAACCTTAAATTTATAGAGACCTTTGTCTAAATGGAATTCAAAGCATTTTGATATATCTTTCTATATATTCCTATAAACTGGGTAAGGACCAATGAAGAGAAACAAGAAAAGGGATTATAATTTTTATCCATCCACATTGACCCATAATAATTAAATTGAGAAAACAGAGAATAATTTCTGCTCTGTTTTCTTTATTTCTGCAGCAATTTTCCATATTATTAGCTAATAGCATTTTAAATAACACGATTCTGCTAAAAATGTATGGATAACTGCAAATATTATAAACAACATGGTACAGAAAAGAATTTCAATTAGTGGTGAAATTTTAATGCAATGAAAGGAGTCAACTAAGCTAAAATCACAGTAGCCCTGGCCGGATGGCTAAATTGTTTGGGGTGTCATCCTATACATCAAAAAGTTGTGGGTTCGATTCCCCATCAGGGCACACACCTAGGCTGCAGGTTCAATCCCTGGTTGGGGTGCATATAGGAGGCAAATGATCTGTTTCTCTCTCACATTGATGTTCTCTCTCTCTCTCTCTCTCTCCTCTCCTCTCCTCTCCTCTCCTCTCCTCTCCTCTCCTCTCCTCTCCTCTCCTCTCCTCTCCTCTCCTCTCCTCTCCTCTCCTCTCCTCTCCTCTCCTCTCCTCTCCTCTCCTCTCCTCTCTCTAAACATACCCTCGGGTGAAGATTTTTTTAAAAAGCAAAGTATAATTGGAATATTTATTACAAAGACAGGAAATGAAAAATAAGATTATACCATACATAAGTTAAATTAAGTACAGTACTTAATTTTTTCCAAAGAAACTATTCTATGAAACAGGAATTAAAACTTCCCTTAAAGAATAGTCATAAACACACAAAAACAAGATGAAACAAACCAATTGTTCTGAAATATCATCATAGGGATGAAATTACTGGAAGAGTTTAATTTAAAACATGATTCTCTGTGGAAGAGGCCAAAAGCACAGCTCTTGAAGGCCTCATGTAACATTAAAATGATTGTCTGGTTACTGACCTTTGACCCCTTTGGGCCTCTAGTTCCTGATTCACCTTGTTTCCCCTATTATAGGAGAATATGAAGATGAAAAAGAGAAAAGAGACAGAGTAGTAAGAACAGAGAAAAGAAATGATCAGTGACATAAAAATGGAAACACTTTATTTTAACGGCCATACTATATGGCTCTATGTAACGTTGGCTATTAAAACACTAAACGTAAGTATCATCACAGTATCACTGGTTCATTCCCTTGTCTCCCCGTCAACCTTCATTCCACTATAACTGAAGACTGCCCTCCCACCAGTGGCTGGGAAGAGCTCTGTGAATGATTCTTATTAGTCTCAATAGTGTTTGCATAGATTTCCTTTCCATCGAAGAGTAAATCATTTCCTGGGTATCTAGGCTGGGTTATTAAAATAAAGTGTTACCATATTAGTTTGCAGGAAGTTTAGAGGAATAAAGATTGAACAGTCAAATAAATTTCAAGGTGTTATCATCAAGTTAGCATCAAAGCTAAATACAACACATATCAACATGTTCTCAAATGTTTCAATACCCATTGAGTGATAATGTGTTAACGACAGTAATTCCCCCTTTACAGTTGGATGTGTTATTACGTTTGTTCATTGAAAAGAGAGAAAATTAGGAAAGTTAAATTGTAAAATTCCTTTTTATAAAGAACCAACTGTTTTGTATTTCAATAAATTATTTGTGCATCTCAATAAAATATTTGTTGAGGAATTTTAAATTTTATTTTATGTTCTAAATCAAGAGGCACACATTTCCAAACCAAAGAATGTTATTTTCCAATGTAAGAATAACTGACCTTTGGTCCAGGAGTTCCAGGCTCCCCTCGCTCACCTCTCCCAGGAGGCCCTGCCTCCCCTCGCTCACCCTGTCACAAAATGCAAAACCATAAATGGCAACCCTCTTCTCTCTCCCCCAGCTGGTACGTGTAAATTAGTAAGTAAGTTGAATAAAATTAAAGAACGCATATAATTGCCATTTATTTATCATGTACCCAGCACTGTATTAATCGCAGCATGAATTATCTAATTTAATCAAATGATTGTTCAATCCATTGTATTATCACTTCCATTTGATAGATAAGGACATGAATTGGTACATGCCTGTCAGACACCTACGTTAATAAATGGAAGACCTTTAAAGGGACCTGATAAGGGCCATGATGATACCTCAAGTCAGGAATAGACCCAGTTTTCATTCTGTGGCCACTTTCTCACTACTACCCGGATGCAGCATGGCAAAGTGGTTAAGGCTTTGTAATGGCCATAACTCATCACTTAATAGTGGCCAGGCTTCTTGTAATCCCACATCCTGGGTCTGTTATTTATCAGTTCCAGGTTTTGAGGCAAGTTAGTTAAGTCCCCAAAGCCTCAGTTTCCGCTGTAAAATACGAAAAATTATAGTACTGATCTCATAACTTATAAATGCAGCACACGACACATAGGTATTACCGCTTCACTTTCTCCACAGCTCTGTGAAGTATGAATATGGCCAACTGCCCCAAGGAGCCACTGATCTGCCTAGACAGGGTCCACATAACAAAACAGTCAAGAATTCAGGAGCATAAGGCCACATATGAGAGAAGAAGAAACCCATGGGCTTTTTAATGGTCCAAACTGGCCCCCTGAGGGTGAGACTTGAGTCATGTTCTGAAGGATGAGTAGGTTGTATTTTATAAGTATTGCTGTTATGACTATGCCCTTAATGAGTGCAGGAACTGCACAAAACACTTTACATGCATTATCCTATGTAATCCACAGGGCAGATGAGAAAGGTGTTAGTATTCACAGTCTTACAGGCGGCGCAACTGAAGCTCAGAGAGGTTAAGTAACTTTCTCAAAGTCACAAAGCTTTTAAAAGGAAGAGCTATAATTTAAAACTGTGCTCAATCTTCAACTTCTGTAGAAATATGTTCGTATGTGATCCTTTAAACATCTCTGGTCATTTTCTAAGGAAAAATTTGTAGTCGGGGAATTGCTGTGTCAAAAAGTATGAACATATTAGAAGTTTGCCCAATCACCCTCCAGGAAGACGCCGCCGTTTTATACTCCCTGAGCACAGAAGACTGTCTGGCTTCCCGCATGATGGGCAGCATTCAGTACTCAAACAGGCTTTGAATTCAGTCTGGTGTTAGCTGGGTGATATAGGGCTTTCAATTCCAAGACCTTTATCTGTATCAGTCCCTCTCTGGGAAGCTGTTATGGTTTTGCAGGCAAGGTGGGATAGAGTAGTGCAAGGATGAAAGAAGACTAAGGTGGCTGCTCAGCATGACCCAACGAGAGTGGGCCAGTGGAGAAGGTGGGAGAAAGGCAGGGACTTGAGGGATGCAGCAGACGGAAAAGATGCTCCGAGAGCTTTCCCAGGGATTAGAGACTGAAGCACTTCGGTTAATATATGGATTTTTTATTTTAAAAAAGTACCATATTTGACATTTCTCTTAATATTTTACAGAAGAATTCTGAAATAGTAACTATAAGCTTGTTTTAGGGTAAAACAGAAAATCATTTATCTGTTATATACCATAAGAGTGGAGTGGCTATATCTTTACCTAGAATCACTTTAAAAGATTACAATGCCCCTAATTGGTTATTTGTCACTTTCTGGAATTACATTATTTATTTGTTCACTTCTTTCTCTCCTCCCACCCTTCCTCACACATACTGGAAGGTAAGCTTCAGGAGAATAGGAACCATTTTTGCTGCATTTAGTTTTCATTCTCAGATACTAAAAAAGAGTCTGGCAAAAAATTGTTGAATTAACAAATAAACAGTATCACTCAAAGTATTCTAAATTATTGAGAATAGCACTCCATTTCTTCAGAATGCTGTAGGTGGTATCTCCCAGGACTGACATAGATGCTGAGGACACAGCAATGCATAAACAGATTTTTAAATGCCATCACACACCTTCTTTCATTATGATTTCTCTTCACAGGGGGTAAAACACAGATTAATTTATATTTTTAATCTGAATTGAGTGGGACAAAACCAGATTACCTAAACAACTGGAAAAAAAAACAAAAAAACAACAACTAGTGTTTGGCTGGAGGAAATTTTTAAATAATCATGACTTTTCCGTTATGATACCAAATTCATGTATGAGAGGCAATTTAGCTGAAAAATAAACTTCACAATATTGCTAATAAAATGAATATCCTATCTACATCCCTTCTTGTAGAAATACAAAACAGGTACAGCACATTCTTCATTTTTATTGGGAGTTCAGAGTAGTATCTGTGATAAGAGGATCTGGTCTGTAAAATCAGGCTGGGCTCCTCATGAGCAGTAATTAATGGTGATTTTATGGCCCTGCATCTGGATCTTTTTTGAAACTGTGGAATAGCTTAACGTCGGTGAACTAAAGAAGAGACATTTAGAGCCAACTCCCCTCTCTATGGCCCGTGTTTCTTCTATATTTCCTTGCTTAGCAAACCAAATGCCACCGACATTTTTTTTTTTTATTTAAAAAAATTTTTTTAAAATATATTTTATTGATTTTTTACAGAGAGGAAGAGAGAGGGATAGAGAGTTAGAAACATCGATGAGAGAGAGACATCGATCAGCTGCCTCCTGCACGCCCCCTACTGGGGATGTGCCCGCAACCCAGGTACGTGCCCTTGACCGGAATCGAACCCGGGACCCTTCAGTCCGCAGGCCGACGCTCTATCCACTGAGCCAAACCGGTTAGGGCATGCCACCGACATTTAGAGATGAGTTAGCTCCAGCCTGGTTCTCTGAAGTACCCACCAGGCAGAGGTTTGAGCCTATAACCAGGCCGCCTTCCTTCTCTGAGGCTCAAGCCTGAATACATACACCGGCTCTTATATGAACACAGAATGCTCAGTATTCCCATTCATTCTCTCTCTCTCTCTCTCTCTCTCTCTCTCTCTCTCTCTCTCTCTCTCTCTCTCTCTCAGAAAGTGTATTTCTGTGTAAGTCTGTTCAGGCTAAAACAGGCATTCCTCATATTTTGTTAATAAGCCTGACAGCTCATTATGTGAAAATGAAATTGCTTGAAAAAACAGCAATTTTGCATACATTGGACCCAGTGCCCCTTGGGCCACGCATAGTTTCCGTTTACTGGGATTAGAGTTATTTTCTCTTGAACAGTGGGAATGAGGACGCCTCTGTCAGAACAGACCACGAACACATTTCTCTGGCTCCCGGAAATCAGCCTGGTTTATTTCTGGCGAATGCAATACACATGGAGGCAAAGGCGGCTATGGGTTAAAAATAAAAAATGTAGTTTGATTTAATTTTGCCCCTCCTTTGATTCATGACTCTGTCATGAGTAAAGTTCCTCAGAGCTGTACATTTTAATGTCTTACTGGGTAGATAAAAAGAGAACGATAGGCCTGACTGTATCTGCAGCAACATAATTTTTTATTTGGCGGCATATAGACTATGCTTTTAGAGCCCTCTCTAGGGTTGCCAAATGGAAGATCATGAGATGGTTTTCATTACAGGATCTTATTACAGGATCAAACGTTATTCAGGATGGATCCTTTTGGGATGAGGCACTTAGGAATCTCTATGACATCAGTACGCCTTGAAATCTAGGGAGTGATGTGGGAATAATAATAATGTTTGATTTACAAGTTTGTCCTAAAATCAGCGATAAGGAGGAGGAGTTAATGAGTTCTAGCTCCCCTCCTCAGAATTCCCCCACTTTTCCATATGGCCAGGAAGCTAACAGCACCACATCAATTTAGGAGCAATTTGGGGGACAACTGGAACAAGTAATATATCCCACCTTCCTGTTGTCTTGCCCAAGGCTTTCTAACATTAACTTCCTGTTACTCTATTTAATATGGGACCCCCATTAGAAGTGTTAGAATGGGTGATAGGCTGCTTTTGTTCTTTATGAGGCAAAAATGTAAGGTCACCTAAATAGTAAAGTGACCCCACATTTCTTTCAACAGAATGGACTAAAATTTTATGACAGAAAATTTCAGAAAGAAAGGAAGGGGAAAATTCCACTCACCTTTGTTCCTGGTAAGCCTGGTAAGCCTGGCTCTCCTTGAGGACCAATGAAACCTGGTTCACCCTTTAAAGAGATGGGCATGTGAGATTGTTATCACTTGATAGTAAATAAGTGAGTGAAGTTAAACTGATTTCTTTCTATTGGAATTTTACTCCTTTGATAGTATACAGCTTTCTTAATGAGATCTAGCCACTGACTATAAAATTAAATAGGTTTTGAGCAATGAGAATGTTTTGACCAAAGTTTTGGAGAAGCTAAAGAAAGTAAAAGTGGCAAACCACCCAGATCAATTTATATATAAAAGGCTAAGTATCCCTCTGACTGGTAGCTATGATGCGCACTGACCACCAGGGGGCAGACGCTCAATGCAGGAGCTGCCATGACACGCACTGGCCATCCTATATAATGAAAGGCTAATATGCAAATTGTCCCCTCGGGAGTTCGACCGACCAGGAGTTTGACCGCTCGCTATGACATGTGCTGACCATGAGGGGGTGGCACGAAACAAAGGAAGGCCCCAGCCGGCAGCCAAGGGAAGGAAGGCCCCAATCGGCCCTGATTGCTGGCCAGACCTAGGGATCCTACCCATGCACAAATTTCGTGCACCGGGCCTCTAGTATCTTTATAATTTCCTTTCTCATCTGTTGTCCTGTGGTTCTTACCATTTACCAGGTCCAATTAATTATGTTTGGGTGAGTGTGGTAGCCTTTAAGATAGGTGTAAGCAATCCCACCTCTTGGTATTCATGCCTTTGTGTAATGCCCTCTGCTTGAGTGCAGACTGGAGTTAATGACATGTCTGATTAACAGAATTTGGCAGAAGTAATGGGATATCACTTCTGAGACTAAGTCATAAAAAGACTGTGGCTTCCATCTCCAGGGGGTCTTTCTTGTTCTCTCTCACTTGGATCACTTTCTTTGGGGAAAGCAAGCTGCCATACTGTGAATAGCCCTATGGAGAGGTCAGAGGCCAGCCAATAACCTCATGTATGAGCTTGGGAGGGGATGCTCCATGCAGGTGAGACCAGAGCCCTTCCTAACAGCTTGATTGCACCCTCATGGGAGACACTGATCCAGAGGCACCCTGCTGACCTGTGCACAGATTCCTGTTTCTCCAAAATTGTGAGATAATTGTTTGTTGTTTAAAGCCAGTTTTTGGGGGTAATAATGATATGCAGCAATAGATACCTGAATTTTAGATGTGGCTAGGGAGGAGATTCAGGAATGTTCAGCATGACAGAGAAAACCTCTCTCCTTGCCCTATTTCCATAACCTCTTCTCAACTTAGAGGAAACCCAGTTGTGGTATACTAAAAACTCTATTTGGTCTTGTTCCTGGTCCCTGGCACAGAGCTCCTACAACCCTTTGAATTTCCTGAGTGATGAGAGTAATAGGAGAAAGCAGCAAGAGAAAAACAGTTAGTTACCTACAAAGGAGCACCCATATGACTGTCAGCTGATGTCTCAACAGAAACTATGCAGGCCAGATGGGAGTGGCAAGAAATATTCAAAGTGGTGAATAGCAAGAACCTACAACCAAGATTACTCTACCCAGCAAAGCTATCATTCAGAATTGAAGGTCAGATAAAGAGCTTCAAAGATAAGAAAAAGCTAAAGGAGTTCATCACCACCAAACGAGTATTATATGAAATGCTGCAAGGTATTCTTTAAGAAGAGGAAGAAGAAGAAAAAGGTAAAGATAAAAATTATGAACAACAAATACATATCTATCAACAAGTGAATCTAAAAATTAAGTGAATAAAAAAATCTGATGAACAGAATAAACTGGTGAATATAATAGAATCAGGGGCATAGAAAGGGAGTGGACTGACAATTCTCGGGGGGAAAGGGTGTGGGGAGTGCAGGAAGAGACTGGACAAAAATCGTATACCTATGGATGAGGACAGTGTGGTGGTTAAGGGAAGAGGGTGGGGTGGGGACCGGGTGGAGGGGAGCCATGGGGGAAAAAAGAGGAACAATTGTAATAATCTGAACAATAAAGATTTATTAAATTAAAAAAATAAAATAAAAAGCACAGGAAAAAGAAAGAGTAATAGGAGCATCTTTTGTTATTCTTGACAAGCCCCTTTCAAACATACCTGAGTTTATGCTAATAAGGGGACTCTTGGTAGGCCCCTAGATAGCTTCAGGATGGAGCTGTGATAGGAGGAAACTTTCAGCCCTTCCTCTCCTCTCACCATCTCCAGAGAGGGGAGAAAGACTGGAGACTGCGTTCAATCACCGATGGCCAATAATTTAAGCCATTGTGCCTACAATGGAACTTCCATAAAAACCCCTAAACAAAGGGGACTGGAGAACTTCTAAGCTAGTGACCACATCCACGTGCTGGCCGGATGATGCACCCCAACTCCATGGGTACAGAGGCTCCTGTGTTCCAAACCCTTCTGACCTTACCCCATGCACCTCTTTGTTTGGCTGTTCATTTTTATCTTTTATAGTAAACTGTAATATTAAGAATGGCATTTTATTGAGTTCTCTGAGTTGTTCTAGCAAATCATCAAACTAGAGTCAGAATAGGTTGTGAGTACCCTCAAATCTGTAGTTAAGTCAGACAGAAGTCAGGTAACCAGGGGCCCCCGTTCCTGTAATTCACGTCTGAAGTGAAGGCAGTCTTGTGGGACTGAGCCCTTCAACCTGAAGAATCTGATGATAACTCTGAGTAGTTAGTGTCACAATAGGATTGAGTTGTAAGATAGTTGGTATCAGAGAATCAGAGTTGGATAATTGGTTTTGGAAAAGACACTACATATTTGGTGTCAGGAGATACCTGAGGCTGATGTTCATATTTTCTTGACTAGCCATAAAATTTTATTTTCTTTTTAAAAATGTGAGCTCAAATGTAAGATAGTCTAACTTCCTAAAATCGATAATAAAGTTTTAAAGTAAACAATGTAATGGCTCTGTTCCCATATTTCCTCTCCCCCCACCTCGCACCCCCTCCCCTCACCCCACAATGAATTATTTCTGGAGCAGTTGCTAATGTTGATGCATTTGTTTTTTTTTCTAAGGTAGTGATATTTGTTTTTTGATACTTGGAGTTGCATTTTTAAAATACACTATATAAAATCTTGGATCTTGGGCAAGCAACAAACTGATATCACCACCACAAATATATCAGACTGGCATATAACTCAAATGGATTTATCTCTGGCTCTGATGCGCCTGGTACTGGTTAAGAACAAAACAAGGTGGAGGAGAATGAATGCTTTAAGTTTATTTTTTTGTGAAATTTCTATAACTCTATTCTACCTGTTCCCATACCCTTACACACACTGGAAAGGAGAATCTGAACAAAAAATTTTGGGTGGATCTCTTAATGGTCTAAAATGAAAATCAACTATATTCAGAAAAATCATGATGACTATTCTACTTCTTGTAAAAGAGTTTAACTTGTTACTTTAAACAAAAAAATCATATAGAATACATTTATTTACAAGTAAAATATTTCTCCCAATAAAATTACATATATAAACATTCCCGCTCCACCCTCAAGAAATAAAGTTGTATTAAAGTCAATGTGAATCATTAGGAATGACTTACTGGCATGGAAACATAATGCAAGTTAATAGGTTGAAAGTTTACATGTAGACAAAACTCTTGCAATATCTTCAAGTAGAAATAAAATGATCTCACTGTTTAGCAAAGCAATAGAAGCACCATTAAAGCATACTAATAAAAGAGAAGAAAAAAAGCAAGTGTTGCAAAAATGTATTTCTTATTCATGTTAGTGTTTAGTTTATAAAAAGATGAAGCATGCAGTTTCATAGTTCACAAATAAACAAATAAGGCTTTGTGATCTCAGTGACCAGATTAAAGTGGCCCTTTCTTCATTTTTTAGAAAATAGAACATATTTTATCCCAAGTAAATATATAAAAAGTGCCTTTAAACAGAATGGTCAGAGGAAAAATTTAAGAAAGCACTCACCACATCCATATTCTTATTTATTTCAATGTACTCAAGGGGAAGATAGCATATTTAACTTGAGGACCACAGACATATTTATTTAATTCCAGAGTTCTCAGTCACTTCAGAGATATCTCTATCCTCTCTATGGGAAGGAAGTAATCATTGGCATCTTTGACTCAGGTTTGAAGGATAATTATTGAAGTAAATAAGGCATAAATATGTCTACTCATGATTCACCTGGTTGGACTATTTTTTACCTTTCAAAACTTACAGCAGAACCTTTTCACTTACCCTTATTAGTGTACAGAACAGGAAAAAAATCATTGATACATTTCAGATTCCACATGTCACCTAAACTTTAAGAAACTACCACTTGTAGAGTTTGGGTTAGTATTAAAGAAGAATACTCACAATTTTATGAAAAGGCTTTATTAAAATAATCTTTCCTTGTCCATTTACCTATCTGCATATGGCTGGTTCTCCTTTATATACTTCAACCAAAACAACAAATTGCAACAGATAGAATGCAGAAGCAGATATGAGAATCCAGCTATTTTCTATTAAGCCAGACATTAAAGATATTGGCAAAAAATAAAAAAGTCACTTCTCTTCCTTTTTTTCTTTTGAAGATTCAGTTATCTTTCATAAAACACATAACCAGTTTTGCCAAAACCGGTTTGGCTCAGTGGATAGAGCATCGGCCTGCGGACTGAAAGGTCCCGGGTTTGATTCCGGTCAAGGGCATGTACCTTGGTTGTGGGCACATCCTCAGTGGGAGGTGTGCAGGAGGCAGCTGATCGATGTTTCTCTCTCATCGATGTTTCTAGCTTTCTATCCCTCTCCCTTCCTTTCTGTGAAATATCAATAAAATATATTTTTAAAAAAACACATAACCAGTTTTAATTAACACACAATCAGTTTTTTAAATTTCTGGGTTTTAATTTCTAGTACATAAATATCAATAGATAGAATCTACATAAACAAAAACTGTTTTAATCCTAATTTGTAAGTGTGTAAAGGGGTTTTGAGACCAAAATGTTTGAGGACTATTGGTACAAAGTCAAAGAACTGGATTAAAGCCTGATTTTACAAGCTGGAATCTTGACCTGCCATATAATGGAAGATTCTGGCATTGTTACTGGTGGCTTAGTTAAGACTTATTATAAAGATAATGTAATCAAAGCCCTCAGTACTGTCTCTATAATGAGGTAAGTGAACAATAAATGTTTGTTATTATTGTTGCCCTTATTATTGGCTCAACAATTCTGGCTATCATTATTATTAGTAGTAATAGTAATAGAAGTATTATAGCTCCCCAACTAATTGGTGATAGACAAGGTGAGCGCTTGTTTCTTTATAACCTGGATGGGGCTGTACTCAATACCTCTTCAACTTATTTCAAGAAGTAACCATAAATTTTCTCGTGTGAACATATCATTTTATGACACAATATCCATCTTTTAGAGCACTTAGGATTGCAAAACCCAAAGTGGGTAAGGTAGAGAAGTGACAGATTTACTATGAATGAGTTTTCATTTTGTAAGAAAAAGAAAGAAGAAAATGATCATACCTATTGAATTTCCCTAAATAAATGTAATCCTTTAAAAAAAAGTCTTGCCTCTTTGACTGATGTAGAGATTAAATCTAGAATCTCCTAAAAAGCCTAGTTAGTAGAGAGGCTATGCCAACCTACAGGTCTATGAATACTTTAATGTGATAGAAAAGCGAATGGCTATTCTACTGTAGTCACAATGCTAGTTAACCAGCATAGAGGAAGGAACCTGGATCAGGGGAAGGCAGGGAAAGCAGCTGAAATGTGATTCAAACACAAAACAGTTTGGGGAAATCACCTTTGGAGTAAAGCAGACTGCACAAAAATGAGGTTACATAAGTTTCCAGGGCAATAAACAGGGGAGTAACTAATTATATTGGACTATAAAGTGATTCTCAGACTTGTGTTTGCATATCTAATCTCATTTGTTCAGTGGGAAATAGGAGACTGCTAAATTGGAAATTATTCACACATATTTGTCTAAGTAGACAGGTGGGAGTGAGATGCAATAGAGGAAATTGGCACTATTATGAAATTAAGCTCTTACATTACTTTAATGAAGAAACAACTAAATCTAGAGAGTTTTTTTTTTCTTTTTTTTTTTTTTTTACAAGTCAATTACCTGAATTAGAAAATCCCAATTATAATTTCCATGAGTCATTTTAGGAATAACATGGGAAACATAAGGCTGAGGGCCTTTGAAAAGGGCAGATGCTGACCCCCATAATCAGGAAAAGAGAGATTTGCACAGGTAAACAGAAAGTAAACTAGCTTTACAATTAAAGTGAAAACAATAAAATATGACATTTTCTTAAACAATATTAATCTTTTCAGTTTATGATGTGTTAGTGCTTTTTTCAATTTAATAAATCTTTATTGTTCAGATTATTACAATTGTTCCTCTTTTTTCCTCCCATAACTCCCCTCCACCCCATTCTCACCCCACCCTCTGCCCTTAAACCCCCCCCGCACTGTCCACATCCATAGGTATATGATTTTTGTCCAGTCTCTTCCTGCACCCCCCCACCCCTTTCCCCCCGAGGATTGTCAGTCCACTCCCTTTCTATGCCCCTGATTCTATTATATTCACCAGATTATTCTGTTCATCACATTTTTTATTCACTTGATTTTTAGATTCACTTGATAGATATGTATTTGTTGTTCATAATTTTTATCTTTACCTTTTTCTTCTTCTTCCTCTTCTTAAAGAATACCTTGCAGCATTTCATATAATACTGATTTGGCAGTGATGAACTCCTTTAGCTTTTTCTTATCTGTGAAGCTCTATCTGACCTTCAATTCTGAATGATAGTTTTGCTGGGTAGAGTAATCTTGGTTGTAGGTTCTTGCTATTCATCACTTTGAATATTTCTTGCCACTCCCATCTGGCCTGCATAGTTTCTGTTGAGAAATCAGCTGACAATCTTATGGGTGCTCCTTTGTAAGTAACTAACTGTTTTTCTCTTGCTGCTTTTAATATTCTCTCTTTGTCTTTTGCTCTTGGCATTTTAATTATGATGTGTCTTGGTGTGGTCCTCTTTGGATTCCTTTTGTTTGGGGTTCTCTGTGCTTCCTGAACTTGTAAGTCTACTTCTTTCACCAGGTGGGGTAAGTTTTCTGTCATTATTTCTTCAAATAGGTTTTCAGTATCTTGCTCTCTCTCTTCTTCTGGCACCCCCATAATTCGGATGTTGGTATGCTTGAAGTTGTCCCAGAGGCTCCTTACACTATGTTCATTTTGGATTCTTTTTTCTTTTCCAGTTGGGTATTTTTTTGCTTCTTTGTATTTCAAATCTTTGACTTGATTCTTGTGATCCTCTAGTCTGCTGTTGGATCTCTGTATATTATTCTTTATTTCAGTCAGTGTATGCTTAATTTCTAGTTGGTCCTTTTCATATCCTCGAGGGTCTCACTACATTTATCAGCAGTTTCTAGAAGATTCTTGAGTAACCTTATAACCATGGTTTTGAACTCTATATCCAGTTGTTTGCTTTCCTCCATTTCTTTTGGATGGTCTGGGTCTCACTGACTCAGCTGCAGTTTGTTAGGTAAGTTTAGAATTCAAAGGACCAGGCCATTCATATGCAAAAGCCTCTGCGCACAGCTTGGATGGGGCGGAGTCTCAGGGTGGAGCAAACAGCAATGGCTTCCTGTCAGCCCTGCCCTAAGAGGCCCCTGGGTCTCAGTGTCCCTCAGTAATTGCTGCAAGCACCTCTGAGAGAAAGCCGCCCTCAAGTTCTGCCCGTTGCCAGATAGTCCAGTTTCTCCGTGTATGAGTCTGGGTCCCCAGAGTCTCACCTGGAACTGGAGTTCAGAGCAGTCAGGAGCTTATGTCTCCCTCCGGATTGAAAAAGCAAGCCACGTACTCAGTTGCCAGCCCACTCCGTGCACGTGCCTCCGTACCTCTGCCTTTACTTCCGCAGCTCCTCTAAGTCTCAGTGTGCTTTTCTCTTTCCTCCTAGTTGTAGAATTTCCACTCAGCCAGCATTCCTGTGGTTCTGGATGATGTCCATTTTGGCTTTTAGTTGTAGTTTTGAAGTTGTTGTGGGAGGCAGCAGTTCAGGTATTTACCTATGCCGCCATCTTGGTTTCTCCCTAGCGTTTTTTTTTTTTATGACAACAAAAAATGTCTAAAGATAATGGGGGAAAGGCAAAGTCTTCAAACCAATGAAAAGCAGAGGAATAACTAAAGAGTACTAATTACTTCTGAGCACTTTAATCTGTTTTTCTCTCAAGTGTCACATACATTTTTTCCCTTCTTTCAGCTATTCAGAATTTTCCTGTCTCTATTCACTCACCATCTCAAGGGAGGTGGCATTTTAGGTTTTTACTTTTGTTATTGTTAAGAACAATGTCAATTGGGATTCTATTCATATTGGTGCCACTGACTGTGTGAGGACGGGAATTAAAAGAGTGAAGGCAGCCAACTGAAAGATCTTAAAATGTAATTGCTTGCAAAGTACCTAATCAGGGAAAAGTAAAAAGAAGGGAGAGGAAAAGGAGAAGAGGGATAAAGAAGGAATGGAGGGAGGGGGTAGGAGTAAGATGGAGGAAGACAAGCAGGGTGAGGAAGAATGGAGAGAGAAAAGCATCTCAAAATGTTATATTCCTCTATCATGGCCATAACAATTGAATCCAGGTTTAATCTGTTGTGTGTTTTTTTGGTTTGTTTTCACTGGTTCTAGAAATGTCCAACTAGATCTATACTTGAGCCAAACAAACAAAAAAAAAAAAACACAGTATCATATTTAAGTCTTAAAATAAATACAGAGTTATGACTTAACCACAGTCTGGAGATAAAATATATATAACACTATCAGAATCCTAATGCAATCCAAAATGTTAATCACTAAAACACAATTAATAATTGGCATCATATTTTGCTACCCAAGCCACTTGCTAACCAGTGATTAAATGGTTGTCAGAGAAATAGAAATCTCAGCTCTGTTAGTGGTATTATAATATGGCACTAATACAGCATCGAATTCCAAAATGAAGAAACCTTTAGTTTAATTTTCTGGCCTCGTCCTGGATATTGCATCTGATTTCTTCCTGAGTTGTTTCATGAGTTTTGTCCTTTACTTATTCTTAACATTAATTAATCAGCTCACCACCAATGAATTAAATAATCCAGGTTTCAATACCAAGACTGGACACATTTCCTTGTGTTGAGTTGGTGGGAAAGATGTGGTTTTGGCAACTACACTGAGACCCAGGTTGGCAGCAGAAATGTTATGAATTCATGATGAAGCCCAATAGAGGCCTCGTAGTAAACTGCTGGAAGTGGCAGCAGCTGAAAAATCTCACACATGTTGCTCATTTAAACACACAGGGCACATAAAGATGCAAAACCAAGTCTATGGATTTCAGCTATAGAGCTGGGATGAAAGGTGGATCTTCACATGACCAATTTTGAGGGGCCTGATAGTTTCACATTGATCTTTCCAACTACAGCTAACTGTTTCGGCAGCCATAACTTTGATCTTGTAATGTGAAGCTCAATGAATATGTCACAGTAACTAATATGTACTATGTTTGAAAAATTATCCTATTTATTCACCAAACAATAGTTCCTTTATTGATTAGAGTGTCAGTATTAGAGAGCATGCATGCTCTCTCTCTACTTTCTTTCATAAATTGGCAATATGTACAGACAAATGAAGCAAACTACCAGGAGATTTAGCTATAGGAAGGTGGGATCTATTCACTCTATAAGGTAAAGTGAAGATACCACAAAAATTAAGATTTTGACTGAAGTCACTTTTGCTCAACTCATTTGCTATTATTTTTAAAAAATTTAAACAGCCTTCTGAGACAGCTTAAATTCTGTGTATTCTGGCAAGTAAATAAACAATCCCAAAACAAAATGTAAATCCCCCAAATAATGCAAACAATTACCATCTTTACAAACCTAGAAGGCAACAAAACCTGGCCTTCTGTAGTACAAAAAGGCCAGTGAAGTCTAGGAAATGCCTTAAGAACTTGACCTTTCTGAACTCTAACAAAGACCATAGAAAATCTGGACCAATTTTTCTTCAAACTCACATTTGATACATAGCAAGAAAGTATTTCAGATAACCTTACTTTAACTTTAAAATGACTACTGGGACAATTTACCTAACACTAGTTTGTCAAATTTACATAAAGGATGTCCTTCATATAGATGAGAAGAGTCAGCAAATATGGGAATGGGATTATTAGTCAAGGTGAAAAAGGAAGAGACAGACAGCTTCATTCATACAGAAATGGCACACCAGGTGTTTCCCTATAAACTTCCAGAACTCAACATCTGTTAAATAGAAGGGTGGACAGAAAGTCCTAACTGATTAGCTCTTGCCCACAGAAAAATCTCTGGTTTTTCATTTATTACCATTTGTTTTATTTTTATAAGTCATTATCAATTAAAGGAGTACAAGATATCATTTTTTAACCTGTCTAAAAAGACTCCTCTAGTACCTGCTTAAACCAAGCCATGTTTTCCATGATATTTATTACCCCAAGCAGATCCAATCTTCATTGCCCCCCAAAACAGTACCACAAGGCTCAAAAAATATGAGCTGATTTGCGTGGGTGCTAAAAGCATCACCAATAATTTTGATTAATGTGTCTTGACACTGAACGCATTAGCCATACAATATTCTTCTTGCTTAAAGGCTAATTAGAATTCAAGTCAGCATGATACCTGCTTTTGAGGATTACAGCAAGAACATTTGTTGTAATAAGAACCTCCAGGCAGCCAGTTTTGGTAATGATTGATTTGTAAAATTATTGAGGGGGAAAAAATGAGAAAGTAGAGCTTATCCCAAAAACATTTATTTCCCTTTAGGATCAAATTTGAGTGTAAATTAAAACATCTTAGTGGTTACGATGAAAATGAACTACCATAGCAGGTTTATTTAAACCCCAGAAAACATATCTTTCTGATTTTTTTTTTCTTAACAGAATTACATCATGAAAGCACATTTGGTGTATTTATTGGAGGTTTTGTTCTGGTTGCTAAAAATCTCTGATTTCTGGTTGTATGAGTGTCCTAATTGGACTCTTAAATTATTCAACTGCTCAGACACACTTGGTGCAAGCAGGAAATAATTATAAGTAACAATAACAATGTTATCCTTTTAACCGGTATTCCTTTCTTTTTTTTTTCTTTTAGGAATTCATTTCATATCCTATGTTACTTCCAAAAAGTTTCCTCTGCTATTTTTAAAATGTGATTTGATGTTTCTGAGGAAGAAACCTCCTCTCCAGTGGATTTAAAACATAGGTTTCTATTAGATTACTTAATCCTAAGAATGCCAAAATAAATGTTCCCCTCACCTTTAAAAGTTAGTCTTTATATGATTTAGTGTCAAAGATGATTTCATATAATGAGGTACAAAGAGTTACTGTCTCATAACCTCCTGATCCTCAAGTTCTTGTTCTAAATGTCAAATTTTCACTAATGGGGAAGCCAGAGCAAAAATATCAAGCTATGAGGGAAAATCCTATAAAAATTTCTTTGCCATCTAAATGATTTGATGTAATTTTTACTGTTTTATGTCTCCCTACTGTATTAATTTCACTGTACTATGTACATTTTTTCAATTTCTTTTCTGAATATGAGAAAATCTGGTGGTCCATGTTTAATGGAGAAAGCAAGCATTGAAAAATCAATATATTTAAAAAATGTCTTGGGCCCTACCCACTTTGGCTCAGTGGATAGAGCGTCGGCCCTCAGAATGAAGGCTCCCGATTTCAGTCAAGGGTACATACCATAGTTGCAGGTTCGATCCCTGGCCCTGGTTGAGGTGGGTGTGGCAGGCAACCAATGGATGTGTCTCTGTCACATTAATTTTCTCTCTCTGTCTCTCCCCCTTTCCACTCTCTCTAAAAATCAATGAAAAAAATAATCCTCTAAATAAATAAATAAATAAATAAATAAATAAATAAATAAATAAAAAAGCTGTTTCTCATTTCTTAATGTCACCTCCATTGAAACATAAAATCTTAGGGTGATGTTTTATTAAAAAAATGTCTTGGGCTAGGCAACACCATGACTGAGGTCTAGAGAATTTCTTAATTAATTTGTCAAGTTTCCTTTTGCTTTTGTGTGAACAGCGTCAGGAAGGAGAACTTTGACAGCACCATGTCTCACACCCAGAACACTGTATCCCCTCATCTTTTGTTCCTGGAATATACTTTGGTGATAGGAAAAGAGGAATAGTATGAAGCCATGTTTCAAGAAAAAGTAGGTTATCTGACTGTTCTTAAAGATAACATTTACCTATCACTGCAAATGAATTTTCAGAATTTACACCTATTAACCTGTAGAGTATAAATGTCTTTATGTTCCTTAGGCTACTGATTTTTAGAGAGAGAGGAAGGGACATGGATAGAGAGATAGAAGCATCAACGATGAGAACCATCGATCGGCTGCCTCCTGCATGCCCTCTACTGGAGATCCAGCCCACAACCCCAGCATGTGCCCTGACTGGGAATCCAATCTGTGACCTCTTGGTTCCTGAGTCTACGCTCAACTGCTGAGCCACACCAGCCGGGCGATGATTCTCATTTTATAAGGAGTTGTGATGATATAGATTCATGAACTGGTGAGGGGCAGGACCAGATCTGCACAGTGGTGATCTGGCTCTGCAGTCAGGGGTCTTGACCCCTGCTCTATACTCCTTAATTACTAGGGTCATATAATCATAAAAGGGCTAAGTAATGTATTTACATTTTTTTTTTCAAAATAACTATGGGGAGAAAAGGGTTTTAAAAATAGGAACTTTGAATCTTATGCTTTTATGGGATATCAGAAAAGCTAGTTATAAGTTTTGCCCATGAAAAATATATTTGCAAGCTTGTTTATAAAAATAATTTTCTGAGTTCAAATCTTATTCCAGAAGACCAATGTCTGCATGGTACATTGTGCATAATTTAATTTTCCCAGTTGAACATCTTGACACTATATGAACCATGAATGCATGAAATAGGAATTCCAAATGTCTTCCACATGGTGAGAGGACTTTGCAATACTTGTGCAGGAAGCTGGAGAGTAATTTGAAATTAAGTTATGCCTGTTCTTAGTGGCTTTTATTATGTATGCCTAAGGTAGTAGCACTTTTCTCTGAGTGGGACCCTGAGGTGATAGATAGATGAGTCTGCTGTCTGTATTTAGGCACTTTGCTCATTTCCTGAGAGCCGTGTGGAAGGCATTTGGATGCTCATTAAATTTCCAACCATTCCCCGAGTGCAACAGGTGGCAAATCAAAGCTTCCCTGGTATGTCATGGCTGGTTTCCTCAATGTCTTAGAAATAACGAATGGCATTTGCATGCTCTCCGTAGTACCAGCAGATAAGAAGGAGATGAATAGCAACAGGAAGTATTTCCAAAGCATAAACAAACACACAAGTTTGGGGAGGTTATGACTAATGTTCTTGCTACCACACTTTCTATATACATACACAGTGGTTTCATCTTTTAAATATTGTTATCTTTCAAACTATGAAATCATGATGAACTCTTCTGTGGTTAGCTACCTAATAAAAGCAGATATATTCAAGAAATAATAACATCACAATTTAATGAAGCTACATCATAAAATTACAAACTTATAACTCTACATTTATGACTATTAAATGAGTACTAATGACTATGATATGTTCTTCAATTGTCTCCTTTACAAAATTACTTATTTATACCGAGAACCTACTACGTTATAAGGAAATCATGTCACTCACATCCTGAACCAGAGTGAGAAGACAAGGCTTATTCATCCAGAAATAGAATCTGTGATTTAAATAAACTTTTAGATAGTTACCCAACAGTCCATAGTAATTATACAGCAAAGGTTTTTGTCACTATAATCACTAGTCAACATTGGAAAAGGAAAGACAAATGTCAACTATATGATCTTGACAGAATTTGTCTGGCAGTTGCGTATGACCCTAGGAATAAAAGTATTTACTGGGGTGGCAAATCACCAACATCTTTCCTGATTTGAAAGAATTCGAAACATTCAGCTTAGTCCACAGATGACTAGAAAAATGACCTGGGATATTTTAGGACAAAAAGAACTAAAAGGGAATGATAATAAACAGTAGTAATTGAAATTGTTTGTTTTAAAGAAAAAAGACTCGAAACCGTCATCCTATATACTCTCTCAACAAGAAAGTGCCTCATGTCAGGAGAAGAAACCACTGTATTTCAAGGCAGCATGGAGGTCCCTGCTGTGGACCTGGTGTTGGCAGCACAGCCCTTCTAACCTACAGGCAAGCGCTGCAGGAAGCCCTGCCCAGGTCCTTCCAAAACGCTCCTTTTAAATGCCTTCCTTTTACTTATACTGCTACAGGTTCTTTATAATTAATGCTATGACTTTCTTAAGTTTGTTTTAAAAAAATCTGTGACCTTCCAATCATTTTTAAAAAGTTCCTTTTTAAAAAATGTGTGAGGACTACTAAGGAACTGTCATAAATGAACTCTATAGTATGAAATCACATATTCGTTTATTAAGTTATTTTTGCTAAATATCAAATGATAAGGAAATAATTTGGCTTTTTAGTAAACTATTGTCATAGAGTATACTTTTTTCCATGGAAGAAACCAAGATTAATAATACATTAAAAACACACATCTGAACTTCAATAAACTAATCTGAAACCATCAAACAAAAAGCAGAACCAAAGTTTCTGAGTGCCAACCTGGAAGACATAGCTTTCACGTCTGTCAATTACACCAAATATACTCATAAAATATTATGTATGATACCAGATAATGTCTGGGAGCTCAATAATTTAACATATTTAGTCTACCATCATATCATTTCATCTAACACACTTCAGATACAACCTTCATAAAACAGTATACACAACCCGCACAGTGAAACTAGGAATATTAATTTTAGAATGGTCTAATACAGTGGTCGGCAAACCACGGCTTGCAAGCCACATGTGGCTCTTTGGCCCCTTGAGTGTGGCTCTTCCACAAAATACCATGGCCTGGGTGAGTCTATTTTGAAGAAGTGGTGTTAGAAGAAGTTTAAGTTTACAAAATTTGGCTCTCAAAAGAAATTTCAATCGTTGTATTGTTGATATTTGGCTCTGTTGACTAGTGAGTTTGCCGACCACTGGTCTAATAAATACTGGAGATTAATTAAAAACTCTATAAGGTGATAGCAATAAAAATATATTTAAAAAGAAAAAACTCTATGAAGTGAGAAAAATGTAAGGAAAAATCTACTTGCATTGTGTTTTCCTATCAAACAGCTCTGGAATTGAAAAAAGAACTTTAAAATAAGAAGCTGATTTTAAAGGAGTAACTACAGCTAAAGCAGTAGAACTTTTAAGACTTCTCCGTTGCCATGTGAAAATTTTTGAACAATTAAAAAATATTTCTTAATATTTTTAGATGGTTTAAAAATATGTAAACAACATTTTAAACTAAGCTTTAAGCAATTATTTCGAGAGATACATAAAAAATTTATGGGAACAGTATACTAGTATGAGTCCAAGTAGTTTAATAAAATGATTTGTACTTTTCAGTGAAAATTATTGACAGGAAGTGGAAGCACAAAACATTTTAGAGGGATTGTTATATTGAGCAAATCATAAAAACAGCTGCCTAAGTGTTAGATTTATGGGGATGTGAACACTATAATTCTGGTAAAAAAAAATCTGTTAAGATCTTAAGAATAAAGCTAAATGTGAAGGTAGACATTCTAGACTTTAAAGAATTCCTATGATTTCAAACGAAGTGGCTTTTACATTTATTTAAGTTAGGGGCATATTATGTTACATAACAGAAAATATAGTCCACAGAGCGATGGGAAACTTTAAAAATACCTATGCTTAATTTTTAATTAAAAAATTTAAGTGGTTGAGAGGTGAGTATTTAAAGAACAACACTATGTTTTTAGTTTTCATCCCCTCCCTATCTTCCTGCAATTTTTGTGACTCAATTGCAGTTCTATGAAGCCAAGACTGTCAGTGCAGTATTTACCTTTATCCCCGGAAGTCCAGGAAGCCCAGGAAGCCCTGGTTCACCCTACATAGGAAAATCACACAACATTATAGAACAATATTCACTCAGTCACAGTCTCTGGAGAAAAGCATGGCAAATGTTCCTCGCTGAATATTGCCATCTACATATACACTGTCTCGTTTCAAGAACTTGGTGAGATTATACAGTTCAGTCAACTCTTGATTCGACATTGGTTGACCCTTTTGCAGATTTCCCTGCCAGTTCACTGCTCATTGGCATCTCTACCAGAAGGAAGAAAGAGAAGTAAAAGGAGAACGAGCTCCCACATTTTACTAATTCCTGGTAAACGGTTTGCTAGGGAGGCGGAAGCTCTGCTGAAGTGAGGATTATGCGTGCATCTGAATAACGCCTCCGAGTCCAGTGCTCTCTTACCTCAGATAATCAAGAGTTGGCTGTGTGAACAGATGGTTACATCAACACAATATACATTAAAAGTTGTGCTCACTTAAAAGTATAGTAAAGTTTCTTTTCCATTCCTGAATGATGAGAAGATAAATGCATGGTTAATATTATACTTAACTCCAGCCCATATTTCTGACAATTGTTGAGTCTGGGTAACCCTGCCTAGCAATTTAGAGCTAATGGTACCATGCAGCTGTTCCTGAGTACAGGTCTGAGATTAAGTGGCAGATTTGGGGTGAGCACACTGGAGTCATGATTAACCTTCTCATTTTCACAGAATGGTCTACATTATTTTAAGTACAAAGTATAGTGACAAGAGGTTACATTGCTTAGAAAATCTCCTGAATTCCACTAAAGGAGCATAATGGAATTGCTGGAGAAAATGAAAGTCCATCTTGTGCTGGATTGAGGTGACTATTTGTGGAAAGTAAAAGGGTTACACATTTTCATGATGGTCAGTCAGTGGGAAGATAACTATACTAAGAGACAGGAGTATCAAACTAATAAAGTGGTAGAGGGAGATATTTCTTTTCATCTAAATGCTTTAACAACTTTCATTTCAAAGAAAATATACTAGAAACAATCAGACATTTCATTTTTTAAATATTATTACTTTCAAATTATGAAGAGTCATAATTTGCTCTATTATTATCACTAAATGACTTCATCTACTGTTGATTAAGCTGTATGGTTAGACATAGGAAGGACAATGACTTTCCTGATGGTTTAAGTCAAAGGTGCTTCAGGAATGCAAAAGAAAAACTATTATGTATGAAACTACAAATGGAAGTTTGCATTGTGAACAAGAACACTAAGATGAGATTAAGCCAGAGAAGAAAGGATGATTACTATGAATTTGCTATTTCATTCAAATAATACCTGTCCAAGTAAATTATAGTTCATACAGATACCACATTATACATTTGATTTTCTTTTTTCTTCCTCCTTTTTCCTTCAATCAATAAATTTAGGAAGATTTAGTAAAAGGGGCTGGTACCCATATTTTACTGAAGATTCTCATTTACTTTATTTAAAAAAAAATATTGATTTCAGAGAGGAAGGGAGAGGGAGAGATAGAAACATCAATGATGAGAATCACTGATTGGCTGCCTCCTGCATGCCCCACACTGGGGATTGAGCAAGTGCCCTGATCGGGAATCGAACCGTGACCTCTGGTTCATAGGCCGACTCTCAATTACTGAGCCACACTGGCCGGGCAATTCTCTTTTACTTAAAAAAAAAAAAAAAAAAGGCCCTGGAAAATACTACATTGCAGTAGAGTATACAACCAAAAAATTAAATCTATTGGTGACAAATCTATAGTTCTGTATTGTTTTAGAAAAGTCTCCTAAATCTCAGGACATTCTATTTGAAACATATGTGAAAATGTATAGGTTTTAACACTGTTTCCCAGCAGTTCTCACCCTCTGGCCAAATTAAAAGGATTGTATGACTAATTTGAAGGAAGATATTTATATACACATGCATATATAGACACACACCCATGTTTTCTAACAATGAGAATGACTTATAAGACATTATGGAATATTTTGTAATGTAGATTGAATACTTAGAGACTTTGAGCATATAGTTGTTCCCTACATTATATGTGTATGTATGTATGTATAGAGGTTATAAATGTATATATTAATGAACAAATGTTTCAGAAATTAGTATTTCATAGTCTTGTATTTTCATAAATTTGACATTTCCAAATTTATGTTTACTTAAAAAGTGGCCTAAGAAAAGATTATAAAATATTTAATGTTATCCTTTGTGGAACATCTCTTAACAGTCTTAGGAAGATATTTCTTCCTATATAAAATTTCTATCTTTTTACCATTACGGCTTATCTTCAAATTAAGAGAGAGTAATTTAGTTAATTCCTCCATTCTTGCCTACTCTTTGGTTCAGAAGCTTCTCTGAGTTGAGTTCTTGGGCATACATTGCCCAAGGTGAGATCTAGGTCATAATTAAGAATTAGTTTGTTATTCCATTTAAAGAATACTTGTCTAAGTAGACTGAAATTCACACAGATGCATTATACTTCTGCTTTCCTTTCCCTTTCACTCTTTTCCCTACACCTTAGGAGGTCTCTGTCTACTGTCAAAGTAAGAACACTGCCTTTACCCTATGTCCCTGTGATGGTCCACTGTCCTTCCTGATAGAATTTAACTGTGAGAGTCCCTTCCAATGGGAGATCAAGTATCTTTATTTACATGGAGAAGTTGGGAAGGAAAGAATTATGTGGTGAAACACAATATCTACACACTTCATAAACATATATACACACTCTAACTCATCTATCAATCACACACTCTAAAGAACAAAATACCAGACAGTGGAAACTAATCAAGGGGCTTTTCATCCTCTATTTTTCTGGGAATGTCCCTCACGCAAGAGCTTCAGTGCCAGTGAACCCACAGCACAGTTTTGCAGTGATGAGAAAAGGGCCATGAGAGATCTCTTGAATTGATTTTGTAGTCACTTCTGTTTGCCATTTTCTAATCTAAGTAAGCAAGCAAGCATAGAAATACTCTACTTTTAAATTAATGTTGGGGTAAGTATTGCTAAATCCAGACATTAGACAAAGGAAGTCATAAATATTGCGGGAAAGTGAGATTGCGTCAAAGGGTAGAATCTGGCCTAAATATTAATGAAAAAGATGCTGCTCATTTCAGGGCACATGTTCATTCAGGCTGGTTGAAAACTTCCCTCAATATAATTTAAAACAGGTGCTTGATGAAATACAAAAGAAATTCAATGTTTCCATATGCAAATCTACAAACTTCCAGAAACGAATCTAAAGTATATTTCTAAATATTCATGACAAGGCAATGTTTTATGAAGCAACTGAAAATCAATTTTGACCTTCATTAGCTGGGTGGAGGGGATTTGGTGGGAGTGTGGAGGGATTGAGCAAAAGAGAAAAAAACTCATGAACATAAACGATAGTGTGGTAATTGCAGGGGAATGGAGCGGGGCTGAAGGAGGTGGAGAAAGGTATAGGGAGGATAATGGTGATGGGAGGAGACTTGACTTGGGGTGGTGAACACACCATACAGTGTACAGATAAGGTGTTATGGAACTGTGCACCTGAAACCTGTATAATTTCGTTAACCAGTGTCTTCCCAATAAATTCTATAAAAAGGGAAAAAAAATTAAAATTAAAAATTAAAAAGTGAAAAAAAAGATATTAATGGTTGTAGAGATTTCTTTTAGAGATATCACAGAATTGAAAAGCAGCTTAAAATTAGCCTTTAATTTTTACTAAGGGACCTAAAATTAGATCATCAGAGAAGATTAGTTTTTTTTTTTAAACCAAAGCAGACCATGGATCTCTATTAGGGTGGCATCACTAATTTCAAATTTCTCAAATAAAGAATCAGGAGGAAATCTTAGGAACTGAATAGCAAAATTTTCAGAGTTCTGCTGGGCTCTTTGGAAAAGTCTCAACTTTGCCTGAAACTGGGCCTGATGAATCATTACTCTTAGACTCTTAGTTTCTAGAGGAAAATCTATTTTTAAAGTAGAGAAACATCTAAAGAATGTAAAAGACCTCAAAAATTACTTTAACCCACCTATTTAAAACAAAGCAATGATCCTCTCAGTAGCTTCAAAAATGTGGGAACATTATTTTATCATGTTTTAGGGTTCCAAACTACTACAAGGAAATTGATTCTCTCTTTCCCTTTATACTAATGAGATAAATTCTATGTTTTTAGTCATGTCCTTTTTATTTTTTCCCCCTACATCAGCTACTGCTAGACAAAGACAGAGTCATGCTCTTCAGAGATTTAACCTAATGGGGAATTCACATTTACTTGTTAGCTGTAATACATCTGTTATCGCAAATCTGACTGCACTGGGCACTGATGGCCAGATGCTGTGACAATAAACTGCTAACAGTTGTTTCCTGCCTCAGACTCAAACGAGAATATGGATCTCAACACATTCACTGCATGTTCTCTCATTCACCACTGAAGTGAAGCACAAATGATAAACATAAAATTATGTTTATATCTATAGATTAGTTAAAGTGGTTTGGCTAGTGTCCGTAATTAAATTTCAGTTCATGAACAAACCTCTTTGTATAATATAACAGTCAATGCACAGATGGATATTATTCACATAAAAATTGTCAGTAGGGTAGTATTTGAAATGAGAGGAAAAGGGAATATAATTTTAAAAGAAACTGACCATCCTTCCCTATTGAAACCTTTTAGTAAATATTCATTTCTTCTCATGAAAGATAGAAACATGCAGAGTAGAGTGTCTTTAAACATGCAAGGTAAGTTGTTGCATTCCAACCCAACTGGTCTTTGTCAGTCTCAAACAGCTCAGCACATGCAGACTTTAGTTCATTAGGCATCCTTTCACATGTACACAGTGTGTTTTCACTTTTGTGACAGCATTATCCCTTTTAAAATGCAAAACAATCAACAACAGTCAGCATGCAAAGCACAAAAACCACCTCATTTTGTAACAGTCATTCTCATACTACACAGCAGATAGTAGATATAAAATGGTGAGACACTGCAAAGATCACACTAAAATAAAGATGATATTAATTACCTTTTGCCCTGGACGACCAGATTCTCCAGGTTCTCCCTGACCAAAGAAAGCCAAATGTGAAAAAAAAAGTCTTAAAAGAATTTTCCAAAACTCTTATGCCTCTGGACACTCTCACAGAGATGGCCTAGCCTCCTCGATCACATATATTTCATTTATTTTATTCTGTTACTCTACATCTTACTAGACACAGGAAACGCTTTTTTTTTTTTTTTTTTTTGCTGTGAATATACCTAAAGCTCACATACAAATCCACATTTCCATAAAAACCAATCAGAAAGGCAAGAGAAGGCCAGACCTCTTATTAAGCCTTTATCAGATTTCCAGCAGATACTTCCTGTTGTATTTGGAGGCTGATCATTGCAGGAGAATAGGAACAGAGTTATAACCATCAATAGTGGTAAAAGAGAAGAGAAAGCAGAGGCTTATAAAAATCAAAACTGTAACTCCTGGGGTACATACTCTTGCAAGGTTAGCGTTACCTTAATTCCTGCAGCAGATGATCCAGGGTCACCCTAAAATGAAACCCACGAGAGATTATTCCACAAATTATGGGAATAGGAAACACACAAACACACAGAGAGCCATTATCGACAGGGGCACTCAAGGGAACCCCATGACTAATGCGCTTAACTAGGCTCTCTAAGACTTTGTATCAATCTGTCAGCTGTTAAAATGTCAACAATTTCCAAGATAAACAATGTACTTTCTAAAAACATGGATTTACTTTGAATGCAAAATACATAAGGACCATTATATTTTTGGAAATTATAAATATATAAATAAGGGCCTTTCCCTTGATCTACTGCTAAAATTGTATTCTAAAGCAATAAATTATAATTTTGGGGATCTGGAATTTTGGTTTTCTCTGTTTCTGGAATTTATTAATGTAAATGGCTATCATTTAGTGGGAGTTCCCTGACCCTTCCAGTCTTCAGAAAGTCAGGGTTCAACAGATGAAGTCAAGGGTTAATGATGCTGTGTTGGAAAAAGCCACGCAGCAGGTCAGCTTGTCTCCCCTTGAAGCACTGTCCCAGTTAGGACCAGCACGTTTTTTCCCAGCTTTACACTTATTTCATTGTAACCCAGTCACCGGAAAATTACAGGATGATGAATGGCTTGTGGGTGACAAGGATACATGGAAGATCTGAGAGAAAATGTTGAGATAGAATCTGGTTTTCTAAAAGGCACTGTATTCCACCCGGATTTCACAGAGGGTGTCTACATTTTGAGAGCAAATATGTTATAAATGAGCAGATAGGGATGAGTGGAAATGACCATGGAGGATAGCTGAGAATGCTGCTTTTTCTGAAATGAGGCCAGCAAAGGGCCAGCATTTTCAACCTCCTTCTAGCCCTCTGTCCCATAAAGGGAGAAAACTTAGTTTTGTGAGACAATTACGAAAATAGAAATAGCCACAAGGAGAAAGGCACATATTGGGATTTCCTCAGCTGTTCTATCTGTGCAAGTGCTCAAGGAGCTCTGGGGGTCTATTTCCTTGTTCTAGATTTAGGAAGCTGCTCACCAGTCTCATTCAGAGAGAGATGAGGCCTCAGGCCTCTGCATGTGCAGACGGAGCACTTGTCCCCCTCTCTCATTCTTACCCCCTCTCACCTCTTCCTGTGTCTGGCACCTTCTCTTTCTTTGTATCTTGGCTGACGTGGCTTTGCCACAAATAACCCTTCATTTACCAACCAACCAACCAACTTAGACACATGTCCCTCACACATACATCAGACCGTGCAGCATCGCACACTTCATAATTAGGTATTTATGTTTTCTGCTGTTTTTTGTGTGTCTCTCCATGAGACAATCAGATTCAGTGTCTATTTTTATTCAGTGGCTGGCCCATAGTATATGTTTGATACACATATGGTGAATGAACAAATCTCAAAACAGAATATTTTAAGCAGAACAGAAGTCAAGAACCAAAATGAAAAAAACTTTAGAAAGGAAAAACAAAGCTTAGGAAGGAGATGGAAATAATAAATTAGCTTATTGAAGAAACTGATATATATGTGAGTTTCTTTGACATCTGTAATTAGTATTAGCCAAGGAAAAAAATTAAACCATGATGAAACACAAAGAAGACCCTAGATATTATAGAATGACAATTATTTTTCTACCCAATCATTAACAATCAATTGAGTTCTAATGGGAAGTGAAATAAATGTGGCTATTAATACTTATATATATTTCTACTAAATCAAGTCTAAAAGCTATCAACACAAATGAATCAATTTTGCAAGATTTTGCACAAGACCTTTGTATTCATAAAAGCAATTTTGACTTGGCTAAGTCCCCTCTTTCATCTCATTTGGACCTCACAAAACTCCCATGATTTAGGGCAGATATTACTATATTCATTTAATAGATGAGGATATTGAAGCAACTAGAGACTACGTGAATTTTGGACTTCCTAAATTCTATTGTCATAAGAGAATTATTGGTTTATTTCATTTTGACAACAGGACATAAAGGTTATAGTAAACTGTAAGTAAAGTTGCTTATATTAACTGTAGGTTAAATACATTTTTTCAGTTTTTTAACAGAAAGTGGCTAGATAACCTGCTAATGAGAAGACTAGATTTAGTTCTCAGAAAGTGGATGGAAAAACAAAAAGGACAGTTCTCCAAAAGACTGATTTATTTGTGGGAATTGGAGCAGTTTCGTTTGTTGGACAACTATGAGTGATATTTTAATTCTCTTATAAAAATTAGAACTGTGAAATCTCAAGGAATTTTTATATCTTTTAAGTGGCAAGGTAACTGCTGGAAGACATTCATAAGTTAAACATTTTAAAGGATAATGCCACAAGTAGTGGGAAGAAAAGTCAGTGTTTATAATCCTCATTCCACAAACAGTGAAAATAAATACAGGATTAAAGTAGGGGAAAAAAACCTGTGCCTTAAGTATACTCTTAGCTTTATAAGTCGGTTGGTTTGGAAACAGAAGTTTTCATGGGGTAAGTCAAAAATGGGGAAAATACTTTTAGAACATACTCGAGGTAAATGAATTTGACTTCAGTATTTTTCAGTCAAGCACATAGAGTTATGTTTAGTTGTGATTATTTTCAAACACAAAACTCAGTGTGTAATTATATGTATGTGTTAATAAAGTCTATGTGGGTCTATACAGTGAATGTGGCTGTATTTCTGTCATTCATTTAATAAATATCTAATGAGCTCCAATTATGTGCCAGCCATGTTCTGGATGCAGGGATGCTAGGAGCTGGGTGACAACAGTGAACTAAGTAGTTGCAATCCCCGCATTCACTTACACCTGTGTACAAAAATATCACTGATTGAAAGCATCAAAGATACTTTCTTTTCATTTAAATAAAAAAAATCTGGGATAGGAAGAGATTCTCAGGTTTTGAAAAGTCTGTGTCACTGTAAATACACAGAAGACATGATATACAAATGCACAGCACAGGAAGAAGTTCTCCCATTCAGTGAAAATAAAAACAGCTGAAAGCAACAAAATTTTTTTTTAAAGATTATTCATTCAATAACTATTTGTTCTCTTCCAGGAACTTGGACTGGTGCTAGGACAATTTGGTATCATATAGTTTTTTCATTGTTTGTGTTTTCTTTTTCAGTGAGCTGGATGTCCAATTAAACAAAGAATTAAATAAATTATGATACAGGTTCTGAAAGGGATCATAAGGAGGGCTGTGGGAGCATGCAGTAGGCAACCTAACCAATTTAGAGGAGACTGGAAGGCTGCCCCAGGGAAATGACACAAATTCATGTTTCAGTAGCCTGAAGAATAGGATTAGGAGCTGGAGGTGGAGGTGGACAGAGCAAGAGTGTCCTAAGCTATAGGAATCAGATGTGCCAGGTTAGAGAAGACTCTGCATTGGTTGGGGTGGGAGCACCCACTGAGATAGCCCTTCACCTGTGATTTTCAGAAAAGAAGACAGCCAAAACCGGTTTGGCTCAGTGGATAGAGCGTCAGCCTGCGGACTGAAAGGTCCCAGGTTCGATTCCGGTCAAGGGCATGTAACTTGGTTGCGGGCACATCCCCAGTGGGAGGTGTGCAGGAGGCAGCTGGTCGATGTTTCTCTCTCATCAATGTTTCTGACTATCTATCACTCTTCCTTCCTCTCTGTAAAAAATCAATAAAATATATTTAAAAAAAAAAAAGAAAAGAAGACAATGTGCTTGGTGGTTCTAAATATGAGTGTGGCTTCTGCAGAGGCTCAAGGGATGTAAATCACAGATGTTATGCAGCCATACCCCAAGAAGGCAGTGTATTCACGGGAATGGAGATGGAGGAGCAAAAAGAATGAAGGCACAGGAAGTAATACCAAGAAAATGAAGGCGGAGCTTCTGCACCCACAGATACTATTATAAACAAGAGAGTGGCACCGCCAAAACCATCCAGTGCGTTGCACAAACATCTACTTTCAGGTGGAGGGAAACAGATAAGAAACCCATTTCTACTTTTGTTGGTGGGATCAACACTCCAAAGAGCAGAACACAGCCCTTCCAGAGTAACCCCACACAGGACTGAAACCAGTCTCTGGCAAGTCATTCTTAAACCTGGAGTGCACCACACTCACTGGCCACGGGGACGCCCAGCCCAGTGGTTTTATAGTTGCACAACGTTTCCAGATGACCAGTCTGGAAAGGCTTAGATTGCTTTACCATCTATAGGCACCGAGTTGGATCAAAAGGGGAAAAATCCTATTAAAGTGAATCCGTCCATGAAGTAATTTTTACTACATCAATGGCAAAAACGAAGCATTTTTTGATTTTACATTTCAAACTTGGTATATGATGAATTAGTTTCACATACTAAACCCAAAGGCCATGAGAAGAGTGTTTCCAACATGCTGGAAACAAATTATGTGACAGAAGCAGGAAATGTTTAAAAAACACATCAAAAATTATATTCCAATTACAGCATTCTCGGGATGAATGCTGCAGGTCAGATTACATATTATACGTTACAGATTCCTATTTACAATTCCCTGTTTAGACCCATTGTAAGTTTATAGAAATGATTTCCGTTTTAACTGAAGCATTTCTTGCACTTAATTTCAGTTGACTAATAAAACTTCTTGATAAAAAAGAAAAACAACCAATCTAGTTGATTTCAATTTCCATGTGGTAAGAAAGCTAACATTTATTGAGAGTTTACTATGTGTGAGTCAGTATGGTAAATGATTTGCATTAATATAAAAAGTAAGAACAGTATTCCTTTGAGATGAACATGGTCTTGTAAAAGAAAAAAGTTACTTCACTATTGGAAAATTACATTTTAAAAATGTGTGATTAAAGAAACAATTATTGGCCTATATTCCAAAAATGAAGCTTTAAAAGTATATCTTCTGAAGCATAAAATTCTGTACATAAGTTCACATAGGCGTAGTTCAGACTTGGCATAATTTTTTTTCCTTGCTTGAAAACATTGCTCTCTGTTTAGATTTCCTGTCTTTAAACTGAGGTGGCAACTATGGCCCAAGGGCCAAATCAGCTACCCACCTGTTCCTATATAGCCCACGAGCTAAGAATGGATTTTATATTTTATATAGCTTTAAAAAATCAACAATCACACTTCTCAGCACATGAAAATTTCACAAATTAAGATTTCAGTATCCAAAGATAAAAATTATAGGGCACCGCCATACTCATTTGTGTATATATTGTCTACAGGTGCTGGCACACTACAATGACAGAGTTGAGTAGTTGTGACAGAGGTCATCTGGCCCACAAAACCTAAATATTTATTTTCTGGCCTTTTATAAGAAAAGTTTGTTAACTTCTGCTTCTAAAAACAAGAAAAGTTAAATATAACACATAGGTTTCTATGTCTAGGGTTTGAAACTTTTACTTTGAGAATAATCGAGGTATATCATCGTTCTCATTAGTATTAAATATATTCATGTCATATCTCATTTCAGCATGATACTTAAATTTGACAGGTAAATAGAATGGGCCTACATCAGTGATTCTCAACTAGGGGTAATTTTGTCTTCAGGGAACATTTGGCAACATCTTGAGATGGTCTTGGTTGTCACAACTCAAGGATGCTACTGGCATGCAGTGGGCAGAGCCAGGAATGATGCTAAACATCCAACAGTTCCCACAACAATGATCTGGTCTTGTCAATTGTGCTAAGGCTGGGAAACCCCAACCTCCAAGAAACTGAGAGTTTACCCTAATGGCTAGGCTGCTCCTTGAATACAAACATGACTGCTACTTGGTGACATTAATTCATTCCTACCACCATGCCATATTTATATTAATATTTATAAGAATGAGAAAGGTAAATTTATCTTTATTTTTATGAGTATATTTTATGAGTAACCATTACCCATCTGTATTGTAATAATTTTCAAAGTGGAATATTCTTATTCTGAACTACAAGTCTAAATAAATAATTCAGTTCTTTTTTTCAATACTCAACTACTTAGGTTGATTTAAATTAAAATATGACTGATATTCTATTTTCAGTTTCTTAAAAAGATCTTTTCTTTCATTTTTAACAGATAGCACAAGGGAAATAAAATATCCTCCTTATGTCAGAGATGTCTGCCAGTCTGAACTGAGGCAGATTGTTGGAGAGAAAAAGAGAGGGAGTAGGAAGATAAGCCACAAGACCAATGTACTATGAAGAGTGGTTTAAAGGACCAAAAATAATGACAAAAGGCTGACAAAATATCTGGATTGAGTACATTTCAAGTTGAGACAAATCTTTGATTCCATTAGAGAATCTAATCAAGTGACATTTACTCTCAAACTTTTAAATCTCACTCCAATCCTCTGACCTGTTCTCTCCTAACACTGGGATAAACAGAATCACTTTAGAAATTATCCTATCTAATAAAAGAGTAATATGCAGATTGACCATCACTCCAACACACAAGATGGCTGCCCCATGTGGTCAAAGATCCTGCCCCCATGTGGACACAAGATGGTCACCACAAGATGGCCAGCAGGGGAGGGCAGGTGGGAGGGACCAGGTCTCCAAAGGAGGGCAGTTGTGGGCGATCAGGCCAGCAGGGGAGGGCAGTTAGGGGTGACCAAGCCGGCAGAGGAGGGAAGTTGGGGGAGACCAGGCCTGCAGGGAAATGCAGTTGGGAGGGACCCAGGCCTGCAGGGAAGAGCAGTTGGGGAGGACCAGGCCTGCAGGGGAGGGCAGTTAGGGGTGACCAGGCATGCAGGGGAGGGCAGTTAGGGGTGACTAGGCCTGCAGGGGAGGGCAGTTAGGAGCAAACAGGCTGGCAAGGGAGCAGTTAGGCATCAATCAGGCTGGCAGGGGAGTGGTTAGGGGGTTATCAGTCTGGCAGGCAGAAGCGGTTAGGGGCAATCAGGAAGGTAGGCAGGTGAGCAGTTGGGAGCCTGCAGTCCTGGATTGTGAGAGGGATGTCCGACTGACCGTTTAGGCCCGATCCCACCAGGATCGGGCCTAAACGGTCAGTCGGACATCCCTTGAGGGGTCCCAGATTGGAGAGGGTGCAGGCTGGGCTGAGGGACACCCCTCCCCCTGTGCACGAATTTCGTGCACCGGGCCTCTAGTATTTTTATATCTGCATATAAAGGGAGCGTGCCATTTAGACATGAATAAGTGTTTTTATTCCTTGAAAGCCTGGAAACCTAGCTACACATTTTTTAAAATCTGTGACATACCATTTTATGTCTAAAATATTTAAATTTATAGCTAGGAGCTTGAGGAATAATCACCTTTTATACATTAAATATTTAAAGATTTTCTAAATTTGTAGAATTTTCTATTTTCTTATGAAACAAAGATACTATCATTCACATGTTTTTCAAAATTTCCCATTTTCATATATACAGAATACTATTTCTTGCTCATACACATACTCTTTTGTATTTGTCAACACTGTACCTTTTCGCCTGCATCACCTTTGGGACCACTCTCGCCAGCATCTCCCTAAGAGGGGAAAAAAAGCGTTACATGTAAAATATATTAGTGACATTACACAAGAGTATTTTCCATTATTTTAAGTTTTCTTTCAAAAGCACCATATATTAAAATCTGTTGCAAATGTTCTACTTGAGCAGTTGACTGATATCACTGGTTCTAGATACATTTTTTTTTTTACAATTAACATGGCTGAACAGTTTTAAATTACTCTATGATATTAATGAAAAGCAGCAATTTCTCTGATTTCTAGTAGCTTATTCTGGCACTTAAAGCTTCCTTCACTCCATCTCTTTCTCCTCTGCTCAAAACTCCACTGTAACAGACTTTCTCCTGACTATTCCCTTAATATGCCACCTGCCTCACCACCTCTGTGCCTACTCCTGCCACCTGGACCCCTGATCCTCCTTTCCCTTTGGTCTGTATAAATCCACTCTTGTCTTGAAGCCCATCTCAAACCTCCAGGGCCTCGAAGTGCATGAGCCAGCCCTCAAGGCCTGTGCCCTGAATATCTGACTTATCTGTACTTACATGTGTTGCATTTGTGAAGTAAATGTTTTTGATTTTATTACAAAACTGCTTTTTAAATCAAAACTTGGGGAGTTTATGTCTTATTGGTTATTTTTGAGATTTCCTATGCCTATTCCCTCACTAACATCTCCTTTCTATCCACAAAGCAATGCATTGGGGGTGGGGGGGGGAAGTCAGTTGTTTATTACCCATGCTTTGCTTCCTTAAATTCTGAATTCTTTGTGTCTCGTAGCATGTTATGGTGGAAATATCATGGATTTGTAGCCGAGAGACTAAGCCCAACTCCAAAACTGACTGGAAAAATGAAATTTTCTATGCATCGTATTTTTCATGTGTGACATAAGGGCAAGAAAACTTTATGGGGTGGTAAGAAATAAACAATGTACCATGTGTAAAGCAGCTAGGACAGTCTCTGACACAAGCTGTTAATGATAGCTGTTAGCAACAACAATGCATTATTGTTCTTACACTCCATAAGCCCTCTGTCTAGCTTCAGAAGAGGTCACTTTTCTCTCACTTAAAAATGTCCTTAAAATAAGAGAGACACTATTGATGACTGTTTCCCTGAGAGAAGGAGGGGTGGCGAGGGAAGAAGACATTTTCTTTTTCTCTAGTTTCTTTTCTTGTTTCACAAGCATGAAACTAACCTGCTCAGGCCTTTGTCTCTGGTGACGGATACCCCACTGCAGCCTGGGAGCCTGAGCTGCTTTGTCTGAGGAGCCGGGATGGTGCTGGCTCTGCCCCTTTTTCCTCCTTAGTGTCCACACAAAGGAGTCACCGGGTGACTAATTAACTTCAAGCTAATTACCATGAACTGGCTGGATGCCCCGTAAATGTACTGATAATCTGTTATGAGGGACCTTAATAGGCAGCATACTTAAAAAATTGCTTGGAAGTCCCTTTATTAAAAAACAAAACCAAAGAAACTAACTTTTTTATTAGGAAAACAGGCCCAGAGTGGACATGGGACAGAGGGTCTGAGTGTCCCCTCTGGTTTGCTCTCCTTCCATTTAAATAAGTGGCTTTTGTTCTTTTTGTTTCTCAATACCCAAATTACAGTTACATTCAAAAGTTTGCTGGATCTTTAGAGGTACTTCTTTGGGGAGCAGAGGTGATGATACTGATTTGTCAGAAAGATCAGATCACTTATGAAGAGCATTCTGGAGTATCTGGAAGTTTCCTGTGCAGACAGCTCACTTCTCAAACGCTATGAAGTAGCACGAGAACCAGGAAAGTTAGCTTTAAAATACAATCTGAGAGTCTAAAAATGATCAGGACATGCCCAAAAAGGTAGTAAGGAAGGACAGCAAAGAGAAATTTAACATATGGCACTCTTCTTCTTTTGTTTCTCTTTTTGGTTTTTATGGGAATTCTTTGTGGGGCAACTCTCAGTATATTTGCTGCGGTAAACATCTGTATCCCTTTAACTCAGTGACCTAAGAAGCAGTAGAGAGATGTGGATGCTCAGAAAAGCATTGGAGTGGCATTAGCGAGCAGGGAAAAAAGAAATTTTGGAGGCCCAGGGATTTCTGAAAGTCATTTAAAATCCAGACATAGAATGTTTAAATTTGCTCCCTTTCCCTCCATTTCTTTAAGCCCTTTAAAAATTTCTATCTATACATAAGAATTACACAATTTTCTCCTTCCACTAATTAATTATGGAAAAAAACAGTGGCCATTATATCTATATCTATACATCTATATATCTATATCTAAATCTATTCATCTGTCCATACTTTATACAGTTCAGCTTGGTACCTCTTTGGTGGGGGGCAGGGGGAGATAAATGTGGGTAGAATAAACCTCACCTTTTCTCCTTGCTCTCCAGGTTCTCCCTGGAGGAGAACAAAAGAACAAAGATTGAGTGACATATTAAATTGTAAAACACCTAATTAAACAATACCAAACAAAATCAGATATTGAACATAGTCAATAAATCATGTGACCTTTTTTGGGGGCAATATATAGTTGCTACATGAAAACAAATGATAATATGAGTTTCCTGGAGAATTGGGTATGGATATCAATATAAAATAAAATCTTAACTCTTTGCTTTTAGAGGACTAAAGAAAAATATTTAAGATTATCATTCTTAAACTGGGGCTCTAAGGAGAACAGTGTGGTGGCAATTTAATGTCTTTGGCAGTTTTTTAGTCTAGGGACTTGGTGTTCTGCCCGAACTCAGAATCAGTAAGGTGGGTGAGCCCATCCTTGCACAGAGTCTTTATTCAAAGCAGCCCCTGGTACATGGACTATTTCAGGATTTCAGAGTCCCCGTGTAGTCCTGTCTACTCCTATCATGACCATAAATACAGTCCTGAACTTGGACCCCTTCACAATGTCATGAACTCTCTTTACCCTACTGGTAACCAGCATGTTCCAAATCAGTTGTACTTTGGGAGGCACTGGTACCTTCAGGAAAAACATGAGAATGGCAGAATCAAAGTGAGTTTAGGAGAATGTCTTTACTAGTACTCAGAATGATGACCCCGTCACTATGAGGATTAAAGTGAAAAACCGTGCTCTGCAGAGTATCTCACTTTCCCTTTCTCTGGGAAGGGACAAGGGATGGCGTGGGAGAGTTCTAAAGTAAATTATACACTTTAGGTGAATATTCCCTTTACAAAAAGTGTGAGTGCTGCCATGAGATCAACTGCTTCAAAAATGGTTTAAGGTGATTATTGTGTTTTTAAAAATTATAACCCACTCTAGAAGTCAGTTTGGAGTCAAGATTATTTTCACTCACTGGAAGTCAGCCTGATCCTTTGGCTTTCTGAATTTCTGACTACCTTTCAGCGCTCAACATCCATCCAGGGTTGCTAGGCAACAGAAGAATAGCACTGAGAACAGGCCTTGAGCATTAACTCCTATCACTTGCCTCTTTAGCACAGAACAAGAGAGGGAACAGATAGGAGAATGGCTGTAGAACCAGAAGAAATATTTTCTTTACTCTCTTACAGGACAAAGGACAGGTCTACAGGTTTTAGGTCCATCCTAAGTGCCTGTCAATAGCAATGTGATCTGTAAAATCAGCTGACAGGCATCTGTGAGTATGGATAAACACCAGCACAGCTGACAGGATTAGACGTTAGTTTTGTACTTCAAGGGATGTACACTCATCAAAGGATTTGGGATTTGTCTGCCTGTTTGGTTTAAACTAAACTGTCACCAATCTTTTTATATTTAACAGATTCATTTGTTCTTCAAGAAACAAAGAAAACTTGCAATCCAAAAAAAATAATCTTCATTACATTTTTTCCCTGTTTAGTAATTGACTACATCCATTTTTAAATTTTAAACATGCCACGTCTTTATTCTGCTCTTTATTTGATTAACTGGTTGTGCTGTGTAAGTGCTAGAGGTCGCCAAATCTTGAGGAAAAGCCACAGCGACACTGAGAACAGCATCTTTAGTAAGTTGTGTAAATAGTATGCAAATTTTAGGCAGTATGGACATGGCCTATGTTTTAATATGCTCATGTTAAGTGTCAAATGACCAGTCATATTTGAAACATAGACTTTCTCATGTTAAGTGTCCCAGAATATAGGTTTTAGATGATTATATCCTGCATTTGTAATGCTAAGAAGAATCACAAGCATAATTTATTCATTAATCACGAAGTTCTGTACTGTAGCATATTATACTATTGACAAAAAACAACAATAACAAATAGATAAAACCAGGGGGACATTAAAAAATTGTAATAATTTACGATTTCATGAAAACTCATGATAATCTTACTTAAGTTTTATTTGTACTGACCTTTGGCCCTGGTGTTCCATTCTGTCCCACTGCTCCAGGCAACCCAGGCTCACCCTCAAAATAAAAAATAGGTACTACTAAATAAAATAGACAAAATCAGCACATTATGTAGATCATTGGAAGATATGATCATCCAACAATGCTCTAAGTGTAGATAGAAAGTAAGTGTCTACCAGTGTAAATACAAGTTAGCTTATTTGGTTCAAAATTCCATGTGGTAAGCACCAAGGATAAAATGGGCTAATTTCCTTTGTTCAGTCTTTTCACCTTTAAGAAAGGAAAAGCAACTTATCAATGTGAAATGAGCATCTACCATGGTACTGGGTACATTGTAGGCAACAAATAAGTATTTGTTGCATGAGTAAAAGACATCTGAAAACATAAGACTTTTAAGTGATTAGTCAGTTCAGGAAAATATAGACTAAATCATTATATAATTAGACTTAATCAAATGAGCATTTCCAAATCTAAATCGTGAAGAACAGACACATCTACTTAATTCATTTAGACACATTTGATACAAAAGTAAAAAGTGAAAATGGCTTTGTTTTCTCTTTCCAATTTCACTGTAAAAATAATTAGAATAAAACATTCAGACTTATGGCTCTCGTCATATTGAATGATAGGAATTTGGGGAAAAGATGATGGCTATTATGCTAGAAAGCGTTCCATTTCAGAAAGATGATGATGCATACCAGTCTTTTCAGATGCTGAGCCAGCAAATGTTTACCAAGGAGGAGAAGAGCCTGGAAAAGGCCCTGAAGCAAAGGAGAGATACCCTGGCTCTCAGTGCTTCCATGTGGCTCCAACTTAGAACAACTAGAATTTCATTTTCTTTTAAAAACATTTTCAAAGCCCTTGATGATGTGCTGCAATGATTGGACCACTTTCTTCTTCCACTGAGAGTTGTAAAATTGCTTCTTAGTTAATTAAAAAAACACACACAGATTTCATCCTTAGATTAGTTGTAGTTTCACAGCAAATTTAGTTGATTTTTAAGCATGTTGTTTAAGTCACCTGGGGGGCAGGGATTGTGTCATTTTAATATTGGTGCTCTCTGCAAAAATACACATGAACATGTACATGTATGAAAATATGTACATTAATGGTCATAATAATAGTAACATTTAAGTGCCAGCAACTTAACATTCACTAACTCAATTATCACAAATTTCTATGAAGTAAGTACTGTCTTTATCTCTACCTATCAGATGAACAAAGTAAAGCACAGAAAGGTTAAATAATTTTTTCAGATTTACACAACTACAGCCAAAGTTTGAACTCTCTTGATCTGGCATAAGAGATTGTGCTCTTAACAATATGATGCACCGCTGAATGAGTGAGTGCATCCACAGGTCGGGAGAGAGTAGATGATGAGTATTCTATCTCCATTATCAGTCGGTTTATACTTCTCATTTATAAATGCCCTTTCAGGATGTATAGAAACCTGAATTAAATATTACTTACAAAGATGATTTATGTACATCTATCAGATAAACTAAGCAATGTGAAGTTATGGTATCTTTCTAGAAAAGAAAAAAATGTTCTACTATTATACTGGATTATTATAATTGTGAAAGTCTTAACTTCCTGGAAGAAAGTCTGCTTCCTATATCAAGTTATACTATAATCATAACTCTTGCACTTTCCTTGCTAAAATGGCAAACTGCTGACTTGGAATTACGCTGGCCATTATAGGAAAATCTTGATAGACCATTTGTAAATCAAAAGGGTAGAGGCTTGGAAATAGAATCCACCCCGAAAGAGGACTATCATTTTACTGTGCAACCAGAAAGAGCTACCCAGTCTGTTTTCTTCAAAGACTACAACAGAATGTGCTAATGTCCGAACTCATGGTTGAATGTAAACGAGATATTACCAGAGAACAATACAAACTTTATTTAGACTTTCAAAGAATAACCATAGTAGCAATAATAATAACAAATGGGTAAGCCCAGCATTTTTAGAAAGTTGGGTAAATAGTATGTAAAATTTAGGCAGTATGGACATGGCCTATGTTTTAATATGCTCATGTTAAGTGTCAAATGACCAGTCATATTTGAAACTTGGACGTTCTCATGTTATTTAAGTGTCCCAGAATATAGGTGTTAGACAATCATATCCTGCATTCGTAATGCTAACAAGAATCACAAACATAATTTATTCATTAGTCACAAAGTTCTGTATTGTAGCATATTATACTATTGACAAAAAATTATTTCCAGCTAAAACCAGTGGGATATTTAAAAAATTATAATAGTTTAAATTTCATGAAAATGCATGTCTCAAATGATTCTACTTCGTTTTACTTGTACTAACCTTTGGTCCTGGTATTCTGGACAAAATACATGCTGAGATTTTGAAGCAAGGAAAAGAAACATTGCTTAGGTATCTACATAACATCTACCTTAATATATGGACATTGAGGGACTAAAACTTGATCCCTTTTTTCCTTAATTTTATACATTTTAAAAAATAATATTTTAACATAAAAGAAAACAAATAAAAACTTGCACCCATAATCCCCTCACCCTATAATAATTGTTTTCATTTTGTCCTGTTTCCTTCTAGTCTTTTTTTATGTATGCTTACATATTTTAAGCAATTGTCAGCTGATTACATAGTCTGATCTGTTTTTTTATTATTATTTTATATCACACATTTGTTTTCACACACTATTCATGATTGTCTTGTGAATAGTTGAATTATCATCTACCAAAGTTAGGTTTGAACCTGTTTAATCTGTCGCAAATTGTTGAATACTTAGGTAATTTCCAAATTTTTGCTATTAAAAATAACCACCTCTGCAAATATTTCTTAATTGCTTTCCAAAAAGGTTCTGAGTTTTATCTGCATGCATAGGCACCCATCCTGTGTTACTTTTCCACAATTTCATCAGTACTGGACATCACAATTTTAATAATTTTTGGCTATTTTAATAAGTACAAAAGAGTTACTGTTGCTCAGTTTTGTATTTATCACTTGTAAGGTTAAATATTTTTCATGTGTTTATAATTTAAATACATATTTCATAAAATTTTAAAGCTAAAAATTGAATAGGCTTTTCCTAAGTGAATCAAAAGAGAATAAAATGAAGAAGGAAAGAATGACTTATACAAAGTTCATCTTTTTAATAAATTACATTAAAAAATGTGAACTTAGATTAGGAGGTTTTGGAGTATTCTGTTGTTATGCAAACTTAGTTTCTTGGGTTGTGAGAAAGAAATGTTAAAGATAAAATGCTGCACAACTCTGCGTACCGAGGTCAGGTTATGGGCTACTGGAAGGCATTAATTCATTCAACTAACACTAAATTTAGTGAAAATTTATTGTATGTCCTACTTTGGGCTTTTTCATGGGATATAAAGATGAAATAGATGTGGCAGATGTCTGTGTCTAAAGAGATTACTTTTGAGTGAGAAAAAAATATATACAAAAATAGCTTGGGACCCCTAGTTGAAGTCATAGACTATTTTTTTTAAATGTTCTTGTTGATTTTTTAGAGAGAGAGGAAGGAAGAGGAATAGAGAGATAGAAACATCGATTGATCAGCTGCCTCCTGCACGACCCCCACCGGGGATCGAACCTGCAACCCTGGCATGTGCCCTGATCGGGAATCGAACTGGTAGCCTCTTGGTTCCTGGGTCGATGCTCAACTGCTGAGCTATACCTGTCGGGCCATAGACTATATTTTTAGGCAAAGTTTTCTTATACTTTATGAAGTAAAGAGGCACAATAAATATAAATCAAAGGTAAGTCTTAATGAAGAATGAACCATATGTTATATATGGTGTTCATATTTTCTGATATAGGAGTACAAAATATAATTATCAGGAGGTTTCTTCAAATAAAGTTATAATAATATCATATTGCTACATAATGTAGTAAAAATGTACATATACAGAGAAATATATCAGAAAAATACAGACCAAAGAAAAGGGAATTAGGTTTTGTGTGTGTAGAGCGAGAGTATCATTTGTTGGGTAATCCATCCATTTTTTTCTGAATGCATTTCAAATTCACACATTCTGAAGGACAATCCAAAAACAGAATAAAGAGAAACATCAGCTAACATCTTAATTATAGGTAGATTGATGGGGTTTTCTCTAATATACTTTAAATTCCAAGGCTATTCCCAAAGGACCATTTGCATATTCAAGCTACAAATAAGTTGGGCTGACTTTTAAGAAGGATGGCTTTCTTTCTTTTCTTTTCTTTTTTTTTTTACACCAAACACTCTTTAGAACTCTAATGTAAAACATAATTCAGGGCTTTTACTATTATTTCAGGTACAACTTGAAAGAATACTTAATGATAGAAAGGAATGCAGTTTTCTCATGTAACTGAGTGCTAAAGGGAGATAGGTTATTTAGCAGCAATATCGCTCACCATTACTCAATCATAATTGTTTTTCATCCTGGCAATGAGAATGAGTCATAGCTTAACATTTTTAGCATAATATAATTTTAACATTTTTAGCATAATATAATTCACGTGTCAAAAACAGATTTGCTTCTGTTATGTACTGCATTTTCTTCAAGAACTCATCCCAACAGAAGAGAAAAATAATTACAATGAACATGGACCAGCAGTGGATGGAATGTGGTATTGAGCAGAATGTGGCGTCAGACTTAAGATTGTTGGAATTGGTGGTGTTGGTGCATATGTGCAATAAAATAAAGACTAAAGGTGGGCAGCAAGGCCACAGATACCTCTCTAAAACACTGGCTGTATGGAACCTTTCTTCCTGGCAGTGACAGAATGCTGAAGGATCTCAGTAGCTTGCCTAGTGAGCAGGACTGGCCTTGAGTCATTCTTCTCCTATGGGAAGTCACAGTGGAGAGTAGCTGTCCCTTTTTTAGGCTTCAGGGCCTTGGAGGCTTTGGCAGCAATTGGATAAACAACACTTGGTAGAGGAGGATTCTTTGAAGGTGAGGCACCCAACCCAGACTTCAGATATAACTATTTGGGGAAGAGGTAGGAAAATGGGGTTCCTGCTCTCCATTCATATGTGTTCTCTCTCTCTCTCTGATTTAGTTTTTCATTCTAGTCTCCTAAGGGCAAATTAGTATGAACATGAATTTGAGTGAAGATAGAAGGTACAAAATAACCAATGTATTTTACCTTAACATTTATAGAAATGTAGCACGACACAACAATCTACACTAATAAAAGAGAAATATGCAAACTGACCGTACCTCCGCAATGCCCACCAGTCAATCAGGTGTGAGTATGCGAATTAACCCAACAAAGATGCTAGGTTAATTTGCATATGCAGGCGCGGAGCGGCGGGGAGGGACTGCTGCTATGAGGGGGAAGGCGGGGGGTGGGGGTGGAGGGACCTACAGGAACGGCACTCCGGTCGGAGAGGAGAAGATTGAAGGCTCTGGCCGGAGTGAAGACGGAAGGCTCCGGCCAGAGTGAAGACAGAAGGCAGCGGCCAGAGCGAAGGCCTGGGTCCCGGGTGCCAGAGGAAAACTGGTGCCCGCAGCCAGGGGAAGGAAGGCCTATTGCACGAATCTTCGTGCAACGAGCCTCTAGTACAAAATAAGAATCTTAGCTCCAACCTTCAAGTGTTATCAGTGCTCTAGGAGAATCCTTGTTCTTTTTGTATCTGTGCACACTTGTGTGAACTCCCAGGGATACCCAACCCCAGTTTAAGAAGTTTGACTTAAGGGAGACCCAGGTGACACTGATAACATATAGCTTCGCTCCACTATCTTTTTAGTGAGTCTGTGAGGGGTGGTCTGCTGAACTATTCATCCTTGGAAACAGTTCTTTTATGTATGTTACCTAACCCATTTTACATCTAAAACACAGCCCACTTGTATATTGGAGATATACAAATGTCCCCTTATTACAGGGTTGGCCCCAGAATCTCCACCACTGCCAGCACTCCCTCCGCCCATTGCCTCACTTTATTTTCTCTGTTGCACCAATTACCACCTAAGCTATAATTTTAAAAGGTGTTTTGTCTCTCTTACTATGAATGCCAGATTTGGGAAATAAAAATACAAAACACCCAGTTAAGTTTGAATTTTAGATAAACAACAAATACTTGTTTTAGGTCAATATATCCCAAGCAATAAAAGGGATACAGTCATATTAAAAACTATGGGTTGTTTACCTGAAGTTCAAATTTAACTGGGTATTTTATTTGGCAACTGCCATCCCTATCCCCTCACCACTACTAGAATAGAAATTTTGTCTATTTTGTTCACTAGAAACTGTTCCTGACACATAATAATTGTTCAGAACATACATATTGGAGGAAAGAGTAAATACAGGAGATGCAAATACATTAAACCTACATAAAGATGTGAAGCCCTTATAACCCTTTCAATACTGGGAAAGCAGAAAAGCCCTATAACCATGGTGACAACAGATGGTTGTCTCAGCTATAGCAGGACCCAGGAAAAAGACAGGAGAGACCTTAACCCAGCAGTGACACCTCCAATCATGCAGGTCGATCTGGAAGATTTGCATTGAAGAGCAGAGAAAGCGCCTGGGGTAAGAGGGAAGGGTGGGAGTGAGTGTGGAGAAAAGTCCCATTAAGGACTGGGTGCCAGGAATGAGCTCAAGAAAGCCTCTGAGCCCCTCCAGGACTCTGCAGGGGAAGCTGGCTGCCCAGGACTAAAGGATCCAACAATTCTGCCTGCAGGTACAGAGACTGGGCCTCCGTACACATGTCCATATACTCAGTTATCTCCCCTCTCCCATCTGCTCTGTCCCTCACCCCATGTGCCTCAGGGGAAAGGTGAGCAGTAGCCGGGGCAGTATTGGTTATATAAATTAACAGCTCATCTAAAGTTTCCAAAACATGCTTTCAGAACTCACCCAAGTATCATCATTTACCTCATGAACTCACGCTAACATCTGCTTTTCCCTAAGCAGAAACATACACAAAATAGTGAAATGTTTTAGGTGAACCAAGCCTCATTCTTAACAGATGAAGAAACACATTCAGAGAGGGCAGAAACACTTCCCCAGAGGAACTCGCTGCAAAGAGGAAAATGTGAGGTTAGAAGCTGGGTCTTTGATTTCTCATCTTGTGTTCCTTCTATGTGAGCACCTTGTGTCCAAAAATCCCATTCATTTTTATGCTTCTTTTCTCTTTAATTTGAGCATAAACTAGGAGAGTGGCTCCAGTCCTATGTTTGCCACTTCCGGTCCTGGGACATAGAGCGAACGGCTTGAGCTTTTGTGGAGCTTGGTTTTTCTGCTATGCAGTGTGCGGGGTGAATTAAACGCTTCCTCTCTCCTGGCTCTAAAGAATTAAGACTTAGTTTCACTATTACTATTATTTGTTGTTGTTGGACTAAAGATGTCACTGGTGGCTTCTTATTCATCAGACATCTGATTAAACTTGGCTCAAGTCCCGGTTTCACAGGTTGTGGAAGTCCAAGACCGGCTCTCCGACATCTGCAGGTGTCCCCTCTGTTTTGCCCCAGACCAATTCCGACATGTCAGTCAGTCAGTGGCCTGGAGAACCCCACTCCCCCCAGACCTTTTGCGAGCTCAGGACCGAATACCTGGTGTTCTCGGGAAGCTGTCACATCACAGAGCATGCAGTCGTTCTTCATCTTCCTGCCTTCTCCTTTCTCCCCTTCCCATCTCATCTCCTCCCTCCCTCCCTCCCTTCCTTGACAGTTCTGGGAATTCAGCTTCACTCTCTCTCCTGTGGAGCAATTCAGCAGTTTTGCAAAAGCTTCTACTTGCATACCCAATCCCTACTTCTTTTTCTGTTTCTTTCCTGGAGGTGGAGGGGGCTTTGTAATATGGCGAAAGGAAAATCAGAAGGGCCCTGGCCTGGGCGGTTAGGGTTGGTTATGCGTCAGAGCTCCGCCCCCTTCAGAGGACTTCGTTTTGTTCCTCTAATCAGCGAACTCCAGCCCTGAAATTAGAGTCTCTTCGTCCGCATTGGAACTATGAATGCTAATGAGTAGGAAAGTAGACAGGTCTAGCAGCCAGGAACTTAATAAAAATATTCTATTTCAGATAATATACTGAAATGGGTCTTATACTGATTAAAGTAATAACTAAACTAAACCTCGTAATCAAGCCTTCATTATGTTTTTTTTTTTTTAAAGTACCACTGTCTAAAAATGTAAAATAAGAAAACATGATAGTTATAGCAATAATATTACAGTATGGACTATTTCAGAAAGAAGTCTGCTGGTTAGCTCTTTTTCTTTAGTTTTTTTTTGTATTGTTCCTGAGATGGAAATATACCAAATATAATTTGAACAAAGAAATTCAAATGCAGACATAGTAAGAATTTAGGGGTCACAGAAAGTAGTTAGGTTGAGCTTATTTGTATGAAATTTAACACAAATGGGAATTATCCCTAAAATTTAAAGGTCTGGGTAGGAGTCCATGGCTGCCCCCATCCACCCCACAATGCTAATGTCCTCCCTCTTCCCAGCCCCAGTTCTCCAGTTCCCCAGGAAGTGCCTTGGGGTTGTGTGTGAGCGCAGCCTGGGAGTACTGCCCACAGATCCCACTGATAGCTGCTCCCAGGCCACCCACAGGCTTAGGAGCACACACCCTGGCTGTGCGGTCCACCCTTGGGAATACGGACTTGGGGACAAGGCCACTACAGGTACTGGAAGCAGAATCAGGGCAATGATGGAGGAATTCCTGCACCTGGTATAATCTAGAAGTAGGGAGACTGGGCTGTGAGTAGGCATGTCCCCTTGGCCTTACAGACCCCACACTCCATGGGGACAAGTCCCATGTATCAGAGGGACAAGGGGGGGCTGGACGAGGAGCACCATGTGCTGGGGTCTAAGAGAAACACTATCCAGTGCTTCCTGCTTAACTTAAGAAAGGTGAAAAAGTGGGCACAAAGCGGCCAGAGTATGATGCCACAGAGGACAGTCTTTTCTGCATACAAGGAAAAAATTGTTCTCTGTGTGTATTCTCATGGAAAAAAAGGGTGAAGAACAAAGAGATGTTTTAGAAAGACAAAATGTCGAAATGGATGAAGGGGCTTATGTGAAATGGGAGAGTTTGCTAGGACTGGGTTAAACCACATACAACACAGTGGTCAGCTCCCTGGCTACATAGATCTCTTCTCAATTAGACAATGCATGTTTTTTGCAGCTCTCCATGGGACTGGGGCTGCCAGAGAAGAAACTCAGTGGAAGCAGCTAATCACTGTCTCCAGTTCACAGGGAAAAATAGCCTGGACTTACGTTATATTTGAATAAACAGTTATATTTATTAATTTCTATATTTTTCTGATTACACTTTGAGGTAAATGTTATAATCCTCATTTGACAAACAGAGAAACTAAGGCTCAGAGAAGGTAAGTGACTTGTCCAAGGTCATACAAATAGTGACGAGTGAGCTGGGACAGAATTTAAAATACTCACTCTTTTATTTTTATTTATTTATTTATTTATTGTCTAAAGTTTTCCATACGTCTCCTTTTTCCCTGCTTAATCCCTGCCACCCCTCTCCCCTGCAGCCATTCCCACCCTGGGCAAGCCCCACTGCCCCAGTGTCTGTGTCCATTGGTTATGCTAATATGCATGCATAAAATCCTCACTCTTAAATCTGGGGCAGAACTCCTGGCTCTGAAGCTGAGCTTACCACAAATATCTGATGATCTCGGGCAAAGCACTGGTTCTTCCGGTGCTCCCCTCAGGTTCCTCATTTAAAAAAATAGACATAATACTGTACCCACCTCCTAGGACAGCTGTGAGGCATAAGTGAGTGAATATGCATACATTTAGGACAGTGCCTTTCGTTAGAAAGTGCTGAATAAATGTTAGAAATGATTATATACTGCACTGTTACTTCTTGGCACTGGGCAGAGAAGACAGAGAAGAGAATCCTGAGAGAGATGCAATTCCTCATAAATTAGCCCCACTGATGCTGTTTCACAATTGGGGAATGGTCACTGTCCCCTGGGCAACATGGTATCAAATGGAGGGAACTGGGTAGATGTTAATGTGTTATGATTGTCCTAATAAGTTATTGCATGACAGCTGACTCTTTAACCACTGAGCTAAACTGGCCAGGGCTGTTCTTGTGCCATTAGATCTGACCTCTAAGTGATGCACTTGATTTGTGAAATTTGCATTAAAAACCGAGCTGTCTTGTCTAAGTACTGAAGCCTAGTGATAGGTTCTCTTCCCATTGCCAAGTGCTGTACATCTTTTAAGTTTCCCCTAAAATCACCTCTTCAGGTCCTTCCTTGACCCTTTGCTCCAGGCCAGGCTGGCCTGTGCTTCTCCACCGTGGTGCTTAACAGCACTGCAATTTAACAGATTTTAGTAAGAATGTTCATTTAATGTCCATCACCCCGACTAGGCTGGAAATTCCCCGAGGGCAGAGAGAGCTTTAATGTCAGTGCTCAGATGGTGCTTGTGTTTAGCAGTTAGGGCCGAACAGGTGGTTGAAGAAGGCAATAAGCGAATCAATGGACACATCACATGTCAGGGAAGTTTTTTTTAAAGTTGTAAAATTATGTATGCAATGTAATCAGATCCAGTAAATCGGTATTTTTGTGATCCCTTCTATAATATGTAGTGTATTTTACAATGGAAAACAAGTGGTGTTGATGATGTCATAATACCTTCAGACACATTTGCTTGGTTATTTCTTTGTTTTGCAACAGCCTGTGATCAGCTTCCCTTCCTCTCATACCCCTCACCCCACCTATCCCATTCCCTCCATTTTCTATTTTCCCCTCTCCCAACACTTTCATTTAGCAGAATGATGACTGGTGTCAAGTTTGATAGTAACATGCCTAGATAGAGTGAGGGGAAAGTGGTTTTAAAAGTATTTTACTATCGTTTTTTATTTCGAGCCAGCATAAAATGACCCCTTTCAACTATATTCCTCTCTAAAGGAACTTTAAGTTAATTACATAAAGAATAGAAATACTGTTTGTCTCACTTGAGTAAAAATTATCTTTAAGAGTAAATTTGTATTATAAAAACGCCTCAGAATGTGTGAATCACACTCAGGGATGATGTGATTTGAGGATATGAAATATCGTATAATAGATGATAATGATGTTTCTTTAAGAAGAATGCATTCTAGGAGAAACCAAGATGGCGGCATAGGTAAACACCTAAACTGCTGCCTCGCACAACAATTTCAAAACTACAACTAAAAGACAGAACGGACACCATCCAGAACCACAGGAAAGCTGGCTGAGTGAAAATTCTACAACTAGAAGGAAAAAGAAAAGCTCACAGAGAATTGGAGGTACGGCAAAGGGGCTTTGTGCGCGCAGAGAGGAAGGGCGGCTGAGAGCCTGGCTGTCTTTCTCTGGCGGAAGGGGGAAGGAAGCCTCCGACCGCACTGAACCCCAGTTCTGACTGCACTGAACCCCAGTTCCGGGTGAACCCCTGGGGACCCACGCTCTTACGGGGGGAGTCTGGACTCTCGGGCGGAGACTCGAGCTGGGAAAGGCAGAAGTCTGAAGGCGCGCGCGGGCCAGTGCGCACAAAGGCTGCGGAGGTTGCCACAGGCTTTCCCTAGTGGAAGGGAGTCAGAGGATCCTGACTGCACTGAGCCCCAGTTCTGACTGCAGTGAACCCCAGTTCCAGGCGAGCCCCTGGGGACCCACGCTCTTGTGGGGGGAGTCTGGACTCTCGGGCGGAGACTCGGGAGCCGGGGAAGGCGGAGGACTGAAAGTGCGCACGCGCGCGTGCCAGTGCGCACAAAGGCTGCGGAGGTTGCCACAGGCTTTCCCTAGTGGAAGGGAGTCAGAGGCTCCTGACGGCACTGAGCCCCAGTTCTGACTGCAGTGAACCCCAGTTCCAGGCGAGCCCCTGGGGACCCACGCTCTTGTGGGGGGAGTCTGGACTCTCAGGCGGAGACTCGAGCTGGGGAAGGCGGAGAACTGAAAGTGCACATGCGCGCAAGGGCAAGGCTGACAGGAAGCCAAGACTGAGACTCCACCCCATCCAAGCTGAGCACAGAGGCTATTGCAATTTGGCAAGTCTAATCCTATAAGGCTGTCTTCAGCACCGAACTTCTCCCAGCATAGACACAGCTGATCCTTACAGCCAACTGGCCCGGAGGTCAATTCTTCCCAGTGATACCAACAACAATCAAGACTTAATTACAACAAGGCTGTACACACAGTCCACAAAGGGGTGCACCAAGAGTGTCCACCTCAGGTTAACTGGGGAAGCAGACCCACTGGGCCATATTGGAAACCTAGCACAAATATCTACCTTACCAACTCAGGGAATCAGTGAAAATGCGGGGTCAAAGAATCAGATCACAAACGAAAGAAATGGAGGAAAACAAACGACTGGATATAGAATTCAAAACCACGGTTATAAGACTTTTTAAGAATATCCTAGAAAAGGCCGATAAATATAACGAGACCCTCGAGATATGAAAAAGGACCAACTAGAAATTAAACATACACTGACTGAAATAAAAAATATTATACAGAGACCCATAAACAGACAAGAGGAACACAAAAATCAAGTCAAAGAATTGAAATACAAAGAAGCAAAAAACACTCAACCGAAAAAGCAAAAAACAAAAAAAAAAAATCCAAAAAGTTGAAGATAATGTAAGGAGCCTCTGGGACAACTTCAAGCGTACCAACATCAGAATTATGGGGGTGCCAGAAAAAGAGAGAGAGCAAGATACTGAAAACCTATTTGAAGAAATAATCACCGAAAACTTCCCCCACCTGGTGAAAGAAATAGACTTACAAGTCCAGGAAGCCCACAGAACCCCAAACAAAAGGAATCCAAAGAGGACCACACCAAGACACATCATAATTAAAATGCCAAGAGCAAAAGACAAAGAGAGAATATTAAAAGCAGCAAGAGAAAAACAGTTAATTACCTACAAGGGAGCACCCATACAACTGTCAGCTGACTTCTCAACAGAAACTATGCAGGCCAGACGGGAGTGGCAAGAAATTTTCAATGTGATGAATAGCAAGAACCTACAACCAAGATTACTCTACCCAGCAAAGCTATCATTCAGAATTGAAGGGCAGATAAAGAGCTTCACAGATAAGAAAAAGCTGAAGGAGTTCATCACCACCAAACCAGTATTATATGAAATGCTGAAAGGTATTCTTAAAGAAGAGGAAGAAGAAAAAAGTAAAGAGAAAAATTATGAACAACAAATACATATCTATCAACAAGCGAACCTAAAAATCAAGTGAATTAAAAACCTGAGGAACAGAATAATCTGGTGAATATAATAGAATCAGGGGCATAGAAAGGGAGTGGACTGATAATTCTCAGGGGGAAAGGGGTATGGGGGGCTCATGAAGAGAATGGACAAAAATCATACACCTATGGATGAGGACAGTGGGGAGGAGGTAAGGGCAGAAAGTGGGGTGGGAAATGGGTGGAGGGGAGCTATGGGTGGAAAAAGGAGAAATAATTGTAATAATCTGAATAAAGATTTATTTTTTAAAAAAAGAAGAATGCATTCTATTGTTATGCTTAGTTATGAGAGGAAAAAAACACGTATTTTTAGATTTCTGCTGCACACAACTGCTAACTTTAAAAGATAAAAAAATTAGTAAAAATAATGTAATTTTCAACTTGAACCTACAAAAGAACTAAGGTGCTGTAAGATACTTTTTTTTGAACTATTAATTAATCTGGAATCAGAAATTAATTGCTTCATTTAACTCTAAATATCTTTACTTAAAGTCTAAAATTGAAAAGTCATAAATAGATTGGGTAGGAGATCATGGGGTAAATTCTGTTACAGGAAAATTTTAAACTAACCAGAAAACAAGCCAAACTATAACATAGTCAAATCCTTCAGGAATTTAATTGAGACTGTTTAATGATAAAGTCAAGGTAGCCAAAGAAAAGAGTGTAGTTAGTGACTGCAATAAGTAAATCAAGAATAAAAAATATTGAGTTCCTTGGATAGTCCCCTGCATAGACTTTAATAAACAGCTTGACCTTTGGAAGTCTGAGAGCTTCAATTTATCTGCTCTCTAAATATGCTTACAATAAAAATGCCATTAGAAATATGCTGTGAGGATGAATGTCAGTAAAGAACTGTGAGACCCATGGATAAAAGATGAAAAGGAAGTTTAAATACCATAACTATAAACTAATTAAAATTTAATGTGACTTCAAAATCACATTGCTATCTGGGGCCGATTCATAGATGATACACTAATAGCAATTTTTAATTTATATTTTATTTTGAAGTCTTAAAATAACCCTTAAAAATACACAAAACAAGATCACCTGATATTTCTCTTTTGCTTTGGAAGCAATCCCTGTGACTCTGGGACCTCAGAAAAATTCCAGCTTGCTTAGACAAAAATAACTTGTTTTTAATTTTTAAAAATCTTTAATATTATTTTTACGGTAACAAAGAGACAAGGATGTGAACTAAGTGATGCAAAAATTAGACTTTGACTGCATTCTATCTCTTCCACACGAGCTCCTCTTCTATGACATTTGCACAGTCCAATCAATTATTTGATTGCTATTCAAATAATTTATTATCATGATGACTTACTTATGGATGCTAATTAATGTGGAAATGTGGAAAGTAAAAAGTATAGGGTTGTAATAACACCAATTAAGAGCTGAAATTTTAAAAGCTCTGATATATATATATTGTAGACAGCAATTTATTTTGTCAAAGGATGATTCAGTTTTAAAAAGGTCTACCCAAAATATCATTTTTAAAAGTCCATATACTTCTCCAGTATATCTGAGAAGTAAGGTTTAATTTACAAATATTCATATGTACATTTGTGTGTGTGTGTGTGTGGTCTCTCTCTGAGAGAGAGGGGGTGGGAAGGGAACCATGGAGTACAAATAAAATATTAGTTATACTCTGCCAATAAGATTTACTCATAAGAATTACAAAAATGTTTGTGCCCAATATGATTATCCTAAAAAGAGGACAACATTTCATATTTTTAGGTAGGATGGTGTTAAATCTGCTCTAACTGCTTCAGCTATTTGTTAGAAACAAATCCCAATTGTGGAAACAACTTTCAGAATTGGGAACAGCAGATGCTCACAGCTGGTTGAATTGGGAATGAGACAGGAGTGACTTTTCGCAGATACACAGCATCACTTAGGGACTTGGAGATACATTAGTACAGCCCCTCTCTCATTTTACAAATAAAGCCGCTTGTCCCAGAGAGGAAAGGGGCCTTTCAAAGGCTGCAAAAGAGGCAGAAGACACAGAGTGTCCCCACTCCAGGACAGCGCTCCTACGTTGTTACCCCATGCCAGTGGCTGAGCCTTCAGATAACGAGATGTGTCTTTCTCTTTCCCATGTCTGCAGTACTTACATCCCAACTACCTAGTATGGTGCATGTGGTGGGGTGCCAGGGGACAGAGAAACATTTCATATTTAGAGATTATATATATTTTACACATTATATTTATGTGTAATTTTGCATATTCATTATCTCCTTCTCATAAAGTCAACTGGCTTCTGCTACCTACTTGAGACTAAGCATAGGGCTCCTTTGCTGAAATGCTTTTTTTTTCCTCACCCGAGGATATTTTTTTCCATTGATTTCTAGAGAGCAGAAGGGAGAGAAGAGGGCGGCAGGAGAGAGAGAGAGAAACATCAATGTGAGAGAGACTCATGGATCAGTTGCCTCCACATATGCCCTGACCAGAGCTGGGGAACCTGCAACTGAGGTACATGTCCTTGACCAGGAATCAGACCCGGGAATCAAACCTTTGGTCCATAGGTCAACACTCTAACCACTGAACAAAACCAGCCAGGGTATGCTTAAACTCCCTAATATACTACTATTACAGATACTTGATAACATTATTGAGCACCTATTTATAATAATAAAAGGGTAATTTGCTAATTAGACCAAATGTCCTTCTGGAAATCATTCCAGAGGTCTTTCCTGACAAAGCCAGGGCCAGAGGCAAGCCAGCCCAGGCCCCGGGTGCCTGCCGGCTGCCAGAGGGAAGCCCTGGTCCTGGGTGCAGGAGGGAAGCCAGTGCTGGCAGCTGGGAGAAGGAAGGCCTACTCTTGCACGAATTTTTCATGCATCGGGCCTCTAGTAATATTATGTTCACTTTAGAGATATCATCTAGTTACTACTGCCAACTCTGCACTTGTATTTTTAACTTGAGCCTTAGAAACATCCCGTGACCTGTCCAGAGGAGGACGGGCCTTGAAGCATTCCCTCTCTCTGCCCGCAGAGTCCATGCTCCTCCCTCTGCCCCTCCCGCCTCCCACCACTAACAGAAGGGTGCTCAGGAGCCATTTGTGATGCCTGAAAGAGCTAGATTGGAGTTTACACCATGTTACTGCTTATGCAAGTCTTCATTCCTACTGGGATCTGAAGAACAGGAAGACCATTACAAAAATAAGAAATACTCAGATTAGCAATCAAGGTAACCACAATTTAAAGAAAAGTAGTAAAAAAATATCTCCACCAAATTGATTCGTCCAAGCCAATTACCAAGTTTGTGAATTTGAATGGATGGAAAATGTTCCAGTAGAAAACAAACAAAACATCTTCTTAATGTAGTTTACTTTTCTTTCTTTTTTTATAGGAGAAAAATCATTTTATTTTCTAGTTCTTTTTTTACTTTTTCCATCACCATGTATCCCCTCTATGTTTCCTGGTTTTTATTTGGCATATTTCTTATGGCTCAGAAATCATTTCCTCCCTTAACCATTGTCTGAAAACTATTTCCTATGCATTAAAAGTATATCGGTGGAAAAAGTAAACTTGTAATGTGGAAAAAATGTTTTCTCAAGACAATTTAAAGACATTGAGGTGGTTTTTTTGTAAAAAAAAAAAAAATTATGTCATTGTAAGCTGTCTTCTTAGAGAAGCAAATTCTAGAGATTCAAGACATATCTCCTGTGCTCTAAGGATAGAGCTCTGTTTCCAACTTTGTTTTTCCTTCTAAATGACCCGCTGTTTCAGTGAAGTGGACTCATTTTTTTGCACTTTGTTTTCCTAAAGATGATATGCCAAATATTGCAAATGTTAGATAATGACTAGGATTAACAGAAATCCTACACCCCAAGTCTTAAGTTCTATGAAGTAGGAAAAACAATTTTAAATTACATTTTGCTGATACCTTCATAAAAGTGTGAAATAATTTTGCTTTCCTGGGTTTTACAGAAAACACTTTAAAATGCCACAAAGATGTATAACAAGACATAAAACTGCAAATATTAACTGTCTATTTCCTTGAAATATAATTTAAATGTGGTGACTAGGACAAGAAAATGTCACATTCCTTTCTCTTGCTAAGGAAATTGCAAATTTCCTTTGCAAAACTAAAATATATGCAGTCTTCATAAGCATATATGTGACAGTTTTAAAGTTGTCTTGTTTGAGGTTAAAGGTTTCTATAAATTTTCATGATTGTCTCCAAGTTGAAAAAAGAAAAGAGACTAAGAAGAAAGAGGGAGACACTAACCTCAGGTACAAGTTTGTTTTCTCACCAATGTTTAAAACAACGTTTATGCTATACCCACATGTTGTACTTTCTATATAGCCCGAGTTATGTAATTTTCAAATCAATCTTCCAGTGAATACAATTTTGAATTTTATTTGTTCCTCTCCTTGATCTGCCACCTTGCAGACAGAAAGTTAATCTTCTCTCTTTACCAGGGTTTGTAAAACAAATGGATATGCATGGGACTAAATGGCATGGGCAGTCCATTATTGATAAGCGTGCAGTGTTTAGTTGGGGGATTTCAAGACACTATAAGCCTTGGCTGAGAACATTAATTTCACTTGGAAACTGAGGGCCTCTTTTCAAACACAGATCCATCAAATTTCCAGAATTTCACTAACATGAAATGAAGGAAAAGATGAATAGTTACATCACTGACATCAGGGCTTTATGCCTATTTACTCATTTAATCCTCACATTGACCTTATTAGGTAGGTATTGCTATTGTCTCCTTTTGCAGATGAGGGAACGGAGGCCAGAGAATTCAAAGTTTTGGCCAAAATTCACACTGTCTATAAGTGGCAGACTCGTGCTCGCAGCCACTCAGTAGATTTTAAGCTGTGATTGTTTTTATCTTATTAGAGAAGAAAAGATGAACTGGAGAAGGTCACGTGGTGGTTTATTTTGTCTGTAAGAATTGGGTTCCTTATGATTTCAGAATTCAATCCAGAGTGCATAGATGTAAAATCTTCCGGGAAGAGAAACTGACAGATCACAGGATTTCACAGAGCCAATCCAAAACTTCTGAGGGGAACAGGCAAGTCCCTAACTCAGCTCGCTGGCTCCAAAGCACTGGCCCAGCTAGTGGCTTTATTCCCTGCCACCGCAGCTTTCCTGGTCTCTGTAGAGGTTCCCGATTGACGAGCCAGTCAGGACTACTGGGGAGAACAGAATCCAGACCTAGCTGTGGGATACAGCTACTTGTTTTTTCCAACTAGTAAGTATGTTGCAGGGATAAAAGTATACATGTACATAGATATGTCTCTGTAGAGTTGTGAGTTTTTTTTTAACTTTATTTCTGCCCCCCTCATTATTAGCAGTTCAAAAGAAATGTATTACCAGAGCTTGGCAAGTCTATTTTACTCCTAATTTTGCTTATCAGTAAAAAGAGCTTGCTTCTGGATTCAGATTTCAATAGATTCCCACTGCAAGAATAAATTCTGTTCATAAAAAACAATACATATTGCTTTGGCCCTGACAAGAATAATTAGAGTGCATATATTGATCACAATTTGTGTTAAACATAGCAGTTTCCCTATTCCATATATATTTACGAGAAAGGTACAGCCCTTACACAAATTATCAAAATAAAATGGAAAAATTTCTAAGAGTTTCTATTTAATATATTTTCAAAAATTAAACTAATTTGACCACTGGCACATTAATTTTATTATATTTCAAAAGTATTTGTAGAGTTTTTATAAGCACATAAACTTATTACTAACATTACTGAGTAGAATAATTTTGCAATTTTAGTCATCTCCAAATGATCAAAAATATAGCACTCACCTTTTGCCCATTCATCCCTGGAATTCCATGTGCTCCAACAGAACCCTAAGGAGACACATGATTAAATTAAATTGATAATCACAATCACAAAATATTTAAATTCTAAATTTATAGTGTTAGTTATGTCAGCCATAACTTTACCTTACCAAAACATATCTGGGAGGCTATGTTTTTCGGTTCTTAACCTCTGTGTTTAAACATTCAACAAGGTAAGTAGGTTCATCAAGCTTTTTCAGAAACTATAGAGTTAAATTTAGCTGTTTCTCCATATCCACCAAACTGCAGTAAGATTTTAAAGAAAGTCACATCATAAATTGAGATCCACAGCTGTCACAAGGCCACATGGCTCTAAATTTGGGTGCTTTTAGGAAATAAACAGGCTTAGTTCCATCTGGAAAATGCCTAGCAGTAGCAGCAACTCTTGAATTTTATGAATTTAAATACCATAAAACAAAAGGTAATTAAAATAACAACCACTTGTTGCACAATTAGTCAAATAAGGGACCCATGTTGTAAAATTCAAATTTATTGTATTTGCAACATTTCTCCCCAGACTTTCAGGGAACACATTGAGCCACATGAGTGTGACTATGTCTTGCAAAGCAGACTAGGAAAAATGTTACAAATGCTAAACACTGAGTAGGAAGAACATGACTTCCGTACATAAAATATTAAGTGAGTGCGCATGCGTGCAGGCACTCGGACATGTGTGCATGTGCTCTGGGGTGAACACCAATGGCTGGACATAGGTGGGGTGAGCTGAGAATAAGCAAGCTGTTACCTGAGGAAAATCTATGACATTGAACTGGATACAGTAACATTAACAAATGTTTTCAAATAGTGATGTCATTTCCTTCCATACACCTTCCTTTTAGGCTCTGGAGAAACCATTTTTAAAGAAAATGTGCTTATTCTTTGCCTAGCACTAGAAAACAGCTTTTTCTTAGTCTATGTATGCTATTAAGTTTCTTAATAATAGTGGGCAAAGTTAAAAAAAATAGTAATTATAAACCTAAAACTACTCTATAAATAAGTCGATTAAAAATACAGTCATTATAAACAAAACAAATTGAGATGGCAAGTTCCTTAGTGCTTCCATGACTCTATTGAGTGGGTCATTAAAGTACTTCCCGAAGCCTGAGGCAGTAATTTTATCCTGGTTGCATGTGGATTAGGGTAGCTTTACAATGTCACACCATGCTTAATAGAGACATTATTGCGAAGGACAGAGTGTTCCTATATTCAAGTTGTCTCACAACTCATTGGCTTTTACTTGGTTTGCAGGATTATGTTTCAACAGATGCCACATGCCCAATGCTTGGGGATAAAAAGTCTCTATCTTTGATGGATTCCAAAGACAAAGATAATCACTTTTCCACCTGTTGTGATACAATTGTTTTCTTTAGTCTTCTACAGGTTAAATGTCCCTTTTCCCCCCTTGTGGGGTGGGAGGTGTAATGGGCAATGGGGACTTAGAGATACTTTGCTGGCAAAGGGCCATCTACCTGCTATGATACATTTATTACTGCAGTATTGGTGTAATTTCAGAAATTCTAGACCCTCTCCATCTTCCTTCTAATAAAAGAGTAATATGCAAATTGACTATACCTCTGCTACACCCACAAGCCACACCCACCAGCCAATCAGAAGCGAGTATGCAAATTAACCCAACCAAGATGGCTGTGGCCACAGAGAGAGCAGGAGGCTTGGGTTTCCCCGGCAATGGAGGAAGCCAAGCTTTCCGCCTTCCGTGGCAGGCCCAGGCCTCCACTCAAGAATACAAAGTTTCAATTATAGAAGATAAATAAATCCTAACAAAAATGGCGGCAGCCATGGAGCAAGCAGGAGGCTTGGCTCCACTCAAGGCTACAAGTTTCAATTATAGAAGATAAATAAATCCCAGATACCAGGGCCTCCACTTGGGTTGCCGGGGTGTGTGGCCGCCCTGCAAACCACCACAGGCCCCTCACCCAGGCTGCCCCACATCCCAAGGGAACCCCCACCCTGATCCAGGACACCCTTCAGGGCAAACCAGCCAGCCCCCACCCGTTTACCAGGCCTCTATCCTATCTAATCCCATCTAATAAAAGAATAGTATGCAAATTGACCATCACTCCAACACACAAGATGGCTGCCCCCATGTGGTCAAAGATGACTGCCCCCATGTGGACACAAGATGGCCACCACAAGATGGCCAGCAGGGGAGGGCAGTTGGGAGGGACCAGGTCTGCAAGGGAGGGCAGTTGTGGGCGATCAGACCAGCAGGGGAGGGCAGTTGGGAGGGACCAGGCCTGCAAGGGAGGGCAGTTGGGGGTGACCAGGACAGCAGAGGAGGGAAGTTTGGGGTGACCGGGCCTGCAGGGAAGGTCTGTTGGGGGGACACAGGCCTGCAGGGGAGAGCAGTTGGGGGGGACCAGGCCTGAAGGGGAGGGCAGTTAGTGGTGACCAGGCCTGAGGGGAGGGCAGTTAGGGGTGACCAGGCCTGAGGGGAGGACAGTTAGGGGTGACCAGGCCTGAGGGGAGGGCAGTTAGGGGTGACCAGGCCTGCAGGGGAGGGCAGTTAGGGGAAAACAGGCTGGCAGGGGATCAGTTAGGCATCAATCAGGCTGGCAGGGGAGTGGTTAGGGGGTGATCAGGCTGGCAGGCAGAAGCAGTTAGGGGCAATCAGGAAGGCAGGCAAGCAAGCAGTTAGGAGCCAGCAGTCCTGGATTGTGAGAGGGATGTCCGACTGCCCGTTTAGGTCCGATCCAAGTAGGATCGGGACTAAACGGGCAGTCGGACATCCCTCGGGGGGTCCCAGATTGGAGAGGGTGCAGGCTGGGCTGAGGGACACACCCCCTGTGCACGAATTTCATGCACCGGGTCTCTAGTTAAAATATAATGGTCAATTCTGATGACTATGCACAATGTTGAAGTGACCATCAGGAAGTCACTTTTCAGATTACCTCAGCAAAGGAAGGCACTCATGGGCCACTTGAGTACAGTCACCAAGCAACAAGTACATCCTTTGGTCTGATCAGTTCTATGGTCATTTGGCAATCAGATGTTTGAGCAAGGCCATGCATTTCATTTGCAGTGTCGTATAATCCTTCACATTCTAAGATGTCACATTTAATCAGTATTTGAATTAAAAATTCAATAACCTACAAGTTTGACAGATAGCATAAAAAGTCTGCTCTGGATTTTCTATAGTGAGATTGATTAGAAATCTAATGGCTCACCTTCTATGATTCTATTTTTAGACTGCATAAACCAGACCACTTCACCGTGTCTTACTGTGGCTAATCCCATCCACTCTCATGCTTAGTCATTAGGCAATGGGAGCATACTTACTTTCACAGTGTTGTTTATACTTTACCTTTTGTCCTGGAGGCCCCATAGGACCCTAAAAAAATCAATTCAATTAACATATTATAACCATTTAAATGACCAATTAAAACAGTGCTATTCTATAAGGTTCTCTTAGCTGTGTTGAAATATGCTCATATTTTGTACATCAAGGAAAATGAAAATTTCAGTTGGAAGTACATAAGAGATCCTTTCTTGTCTCTTATTCTCTTTTGAAGAACATAAAGCACATGCAGTAAGATTCTGATTCTGCAGTTCCCCAGTAAATGGACATATTCTCTGACTTCTGCATCTTCAAAACCTCAGTCAGCAGATTTGCAAAGAACATAATTCAACAGTATTACAAATAAACGTGTTTTATTCTGTTCTTCTTCTTATGAGATGTGGCTAATTGACCTGCACAAACACTTGTTTACAAATGAGGGAATGACAAGGTCAATTTTGGCAACCAGTGTGTGCCAGAAAAGGAACAAATGATGCTGCCAGCTGTTGCATAAACTGTGATACTAGGGAGGGAGGTGGGGGAAGAAGAAATATAATATTTAGGAAGATGAATGGAAATATTTACATACAAAATGGAAATGTGGCAGTTCTGAGATTTAGCAGTTTTTCAACTACAAAGTGTGTTGGGATTCTGTTGGCTTTATTTGGAACAAGGCATGGCTTTGGGGTGATAGAAAAGAGCACAAAAAGATGCAGCTTGAATTCTGACCATTTACATCTATTTCAATATTAAAATATTAAGCAATTTTTCCATTTTTTAAAAAAATACTTTTAATTTTAATATATTTTAACAAAGTTATAGATAATCTATCATTTCATATAAAGAGCTCTTTATTCCATTACACTTAACTAATGGCTAGTTTGTTTTCAATGTGTTACATTTCAGTTAATCAGCATCTTACATTCATATCTGAAACACTGAAGCACTAGAGTGGTCATCAGAGGAAGAACTGGTCATACATAATTTTTAGTAAAAAGTACACCATGTTTAGGAACATTTGAAGAACCTGTTCCTCATAAATTATTTTGTAATCCTCACAGGAAGAGTAACAATTTCCTCATATAATCAGCTTCAGATTATTGAAAGCACATGTACAATATCACCTTTATATATTCTTTTCAGATTTATTCAACCAACCAACTTCTTAATGAGCTTGTTACCTGACATATCTGTGTGGTCAGAATCCTTCCTACCCATCTCATTCCTTGTATTTAAAATTCTCCAAGTCTTATTTGATATTTAAAAATCCTTACCTGAGGACATGATTTTATTGGTCGAGAGTGAGAGCGAGAGCGAGAGAGAAACATCAATGTGAGAGAGAAACATTGATTGGTGGCCTCCCTTATGCACTCCCACCGAGGAAGGATGGAACCCGTAATCTAGGTATGTACCCTGACCAGAAATCGAACCTGCAACCTTTTGGTGTACCTAATGATGCTCTAACCAACCAAGCCACCCGGACAGGGCAAATTCTCCCTGTTTTAGATTTTACAGAGAAAATAAGGCTATCAGGTGTAAATTCCCTCAACATCATATCTCTCAACAATTCAAATCCAGTGTAGCTCCTTCCTTTGTCAGAAGAAGAGGCCCTCCTCCTCTACAAGGCAAATCATCTTAGAGACACTGGAATCCATCCTTGCCTCTGCCTTGGGGCTTTGAGAAAATCAATTATCCCTGCATCCATATCAGAGCCTCCTGCTTCCCACTAGTTCCTTCCCCTTAGCACATAAACATGTTTAATCATTTCCTCACTCGGGTAAATTGTTTGGGAAATGAATGTTAATGCTGAGTAAAGTCAGAATTTGAAAGCTGTAGTTATAGATCTGAGAGTGAAGAAAAGACTTGGGTTTTATCACTGTCTATGATTCCATTTTTTCCAAGGGTCTCCAGAGTATTTCACTTCTTAAAATGTTGATGTTAAAAAGAAAATCATATAACAAAAAGTACATTAATTCAATGTTTAGACTGAGAATGTGTATGTTCAATTCAAAAGGGTTTGTTTCCCATTACAAACCTAACTTTGCCACTTGAAAAAATATTGTTCACTAAAATTGAATATTTTATTATATTGATGTATAACCCTGGAAAAAATATGTCATATAAAATTAAGGGCACATTTTAAATCAAATTTTTTAACTAGAAACATATTTGGTATTTTCTAATTTGGTCTCTATTAGATGATCACATTATATCAGATATTTAGAAAGACTACTTATAACTTTGAAATCCATAAAATTATATTAATTGTATAATTTATTTTAGCACAGTATTTAATGAAAGTCAAAGAATTGCTACAGACATAAAGTTCTTCTTTACTGTTAGAAAACTACTGCCATTTTTGCTGAACTCTAAAAGTAAAAGCAGTTTTTAAAATATAACATTAATTTTGATTTGCGAATACATGTCTTGTGAATTATTCATAACTATGTTGCCAAGGATAAGATTCTCAGCTACCAAAAATTTGAATTTCTCATTTGATATCATTAGCGGGAAAAATGGTAGCAAGCCAAGGATAGTGTCACCCGTTATTAGGAGGGGACTAGAAATAAAGCAGAGTTGAATAAAAGACACAGACATACATTTGAGTAAACATAAACACACAACACACACACACATGCTCAATAGTTATTTTACTAATCAGACTTTGCTTTTATGTATGTGCTTTGAATATCCTTAGGTTAACAAACCCATTTTTAAGTTAACTCAAGAAGTGTTCAAATATAATTTGAACCTTAAAATATGCTCATTTCAATATAGGTTCTGGGTGTTGTAAAGTATATCAAGCTTTTTCATTGAAAGAGTCTACATAATGGCCATACTTTTACTCAAATGATAAAAACAAATGAGCCATTGAAAGTTTCACTTGTCTACAGGTGAACTTTTACACCGAAGTTTTCACAGTCTTTCAGAAAAGACCATGGGGAGCTATGCCAAGTTAAAACCTATAAAAAACTAATAAATTTATACAGTGTACTTGATTTTCTTTCCTGTTTACCCCACCTCTGCTACTTTCCCTTTCTAAAGATTATATAAAATATTAGGTAGAATATGGTCAGCACATAAGTTAAAGAAATATGATAGTCCCCGTTTAGTGATTGTCTTTACCGAAACTGTGCTGCTCAGGCCCGAGTAATCCTTTACTCCTTGTGCTCCAAGTCCAACAGATACTTACTCAGGAATATGTTTCTGGCCCATCCTTCTTCAGCAGCATTGCTAAGCTCTTGTTCAAACCCTTTTCTCTGTCACATAGCTAATGTGACATCCACCCAGGGGCCTCTCTGCTTTTAGTCTCATTCCATCCTTTCTACACAGTGCTGCCTGAGTAAGCTTTCTTAAAGGCTGATGCATTCACATCTTTCCTCTGCTGAAAAACCCTTCAGTGTCTTTCCACAGCTTTTGAGAAAAGTCCAAGCTTTCATAATAACTGTAGTTCAACACATAAGCCATACTTTCTCATCTCTACACCTCTGGCCGTTGGTTTCTATAATGGGCTTTTTATATCTTTGGTCCTCTCTTCCAGCCTTTCCATAATGCAGAGCTCAGTGTCCCCTTTTAAACTCCCCCCCCCCGCCCCGCCCTGCCCTTGGGGTTAGGTTCCCTTCTTTTGTTCTTCAAAGCACCCATGGTAGGACTTCATTTATAGAATTTACCGAAAGGATTGTAATTGAGTGGTTACTTCTTTCTTGACTTTCAATGTGTTTATCATGCTCAGTAGCTGGCACATAGTAATTGCTCAGTGAATCCTTTTGAGTTCCTTCATTAATTCATCTCTTTAACAGTGTTTGAATGCCCACTGAGTGTCAGGCAATGTTCTAGGCACTGGGGATACAGCAGTGAACAAACTAAACAAAAAGTGCATGGCCCCTGGACTTCATATCTAGTAAATTGAGGAAGACAGTAAACAAATAAAATATGAAGTTGTGTGGGGTGGTAAGTGCTAAAGCCAATAAGGAGGTTGGGGTGGGAGATGTAGATGTGGTAGCATTTAAACTGGGGAGTCAGTGAAGGTCTTAGTGATAAAGTGACTCCTGGATGGAGCTCTGAAAGAGATTAGGCAGGAACTAAGCATATAGAAGGTGAAGAATGTCCCAGGCAAGAAAACAGCAAGAACAAAAACCAAGAGGTGGGCACCCGCTAAGTGTGTGCAAAGAACACCAACGCTACAGGTGAGAGTAGGAGACGGGGATATGGATAGGGAAGAGAGATCCTATTTGCGTGGCCTTGTAGGTGCTTCTAAGCACAATGGTGTTTCCTTTGAGTGTCATCCTATATAATAAAGAGGTAATATGCATATTGACCATCATGCCCTCGCACAAGATGGCCACCCCCATGTGGTCACAAGATGGCTGGCAGGGGAGGGCAGTTGGGGGCAATCGGGCTGGCAGGGGAGCAGTTAGGCGTTGATCAGCCTGGAGGGGAGTGGTTAGGTGGTGATCAGGCTGGCTGGCAGAAGTGGTTAGGGGCAATCAGGCAGGCAGGCAGGCAAGCGGTTTGGAGCCAGCAGTCCCGGATTGTGAGAGGGATGTCCGACTGCCAGTTTAGGCCCTAAGCCAGCAGTTGGACATCCCCTGGGGCATCCCAGATTGGAGAGGGTGCAGGCTGGGCTGGGCTGAGGGACACCCCTCCCCCCTCAGTGCACGAATTTCATGCACCCAGCCTCTAGTAAAATTATAAAAATGAGTAAGTGAATGCATAAAGTAAATCAAATTTTTTTCTCACCATTGTGTTCACCAGAGTCATGCTAACCCTCTGGGCCTATTCTAATAGCCTCTAGATAGATCCCCTCCAAGTGCAAGAGTAGGTGGAGGAATTCAGTTCATGGCATCTATGTTAAAACAGCAAAGCAAAAATCATCCTAGCTACACAATCTCATTAACACTTAGGGTGCTGTACATGTGGGTATAGATATAGGGTTTCTAACGCACATCAGAAAGCCATCATGCAAACAGTACGTAGTAGTATCAACTCAAGTTCATCTTCAGAGCAGGCAGTTAAGAAATGAATGTTTCTATAACCATTCGGCATTTGCTACACTTTCCAGTTCATAAAAATGAAAAAAAAAATTAATTAAAAAAGCTTTTTGTTGGGTACATCATGAAATGGGAAAAATTAATGGATTTTTCTGACAAAACCGATGCTAGCACAAATTTGATTGAGGTATTAATTACTTAAACAGGATGCAGATTTTCTAAATGATGTGCTTTAGGATGCCTCTGGGGAGGTGTTGGAAGGCAAGCTCGGGCTGCCTGCTATTAGGAAATGATGTTCTGCGTGAGCAGGGGGCGGACAAAGTTCCTGTTCTGTCCCTGATGGCTAGCAGTAAAATGTGAAGCTCTGAAAGCTGCTGGTCATTCCTAGATACAAGAATATACAACCAGCTCCTGTCATAAAAAACACAGAGAACAAAAAAGAGGTGGTCCCTCTGTGAAGGGGAGATAAAAGCCCCAAACTATGAAGCCATTTAAAATTATTTCCTTTTTTTTGAGGTAAGAGTTTTCCCATGATTTAATAAAGTGAAGAAAATTATCTTTAAAGTCTGATTCCATAGGAAAGAATGATAACACATATAATCTAACTTACGGAGTCATAAAATGTTAGTATTGGACTTTCTCAAGGGTTTGGTGCAACAGACTTTAATGATAACTTCTGAAAGATATTAACCTGGTCAAATACATCAGAAGTTCTATAAAAGTGGTTTATAAAGAATAAGAGGGAATTAGAACTAAATAAAGGAAATTTTTCTTAAGGAGGATTCACTTCAGATGTACTTATATAAAATCTCACGTTCTACTTGGATGATTGATGAGGGAAGGTCATAAAACATAAACTCTAGCCACTATTATATGTATGTCTGGAGTATAATTCTAGCGATGTTTTATAAGATTCAGATTTCATAGCTTAAGTGTGTGGAAGTGCCAAACTAGCAACTACTGGGAAATGTTTAGAATATAAGAGAGTGTGCTGAAATGTTTTCAGTGTAAAAAGCCAATAATTTAGTTGAACTGGGTATGAAGAAACTCAGCATAAACAATAAAAGGACAGGACAGTGCTAAGATGGGAGAGCCTCATCTCTTGTTTCAAGTCTTTCATGGACTGCCTTCTGTCACACTTAATATCTGTATTTTCCCAAGAACTCTCCTATTAGTCTTCATGAGACGTTCTTAATCATTCTTCTAGGCTCTGCAGTCATAACTCACTTCCTCAGTGAGCCTTCTCCAATGCACCCAGATGGGGCTTGTTTTTATCTGAGTCTCTCCAGCATGTTAACTGGCTGTATTTTAATATATGTACATATTTATAAAATGTGCTTGACTAGGCAGCAAATTCTTCAAGCCACCTATTTTATATCTTTGACACCTAGATCAGTGCCTAACAAATAAATAAAATTATTGACTAAACTGAAACAGTGAATCAATGAATATAAAAAGTATTAAATTTCATTTACCGCATTTCCTCCATTGTTTTACTACGCAAACTATCATGCCTATACCCCTGGAAAGAGTTCCAGTTTGGAGGCAGTTGTTTCTGTTTAAGTATCTGGGATTTTTGTTTTAATAATATAACTCCATAATTTCTATTATTTGGAGAAGTTTCTTTAATACAGATCTAATTTAGATCACATCAATAAGATGGTGTGTCATTATATGAATTCATAAATATTTGATGAAAAAAATTTAAGTGAGGTAACTATTTTTTAAGTAAATTATTTCTGATGTAACTATTTCACATGTTGACTTTTGGGGGGAAATATTAAATCAAGATTACTCATTTATTGTGGTGACCTTTGTAAGGGAGGTTTCTTAAAGCTCAGGAAATTAAAGAAGTAATACATGTTTTCTCAACACTTGGCAAAACCAGGACCCAAGACTAAATATTGAGCATTACCCACCACCAGCAGATTAAAGAAAGATTAAGGTATTTGAAAATCCATGTTCTGATTTGGTCCCCAAACAGAGACTCTATCGCCTCTCACCAGATATTCTGGGCTGAAAATAGCTTACTCCATCCTTTCTAAATATTCAATAAATTGTTTCTCATTGCTAAACCCAAAATGGAAATGACCCGGAAAGAAAGAAAAATTAGCAGGCTTCCTCTGCCCTCTGTGATTAAGCATTCTTCCCTAGCGAACCATAAAGGAAACACATTTATGACTCACAAAGGCCTATCACCCTACACTACACTCAGTAAACAATGTTCCTATTCAGTTATGTATAAGCGCTTTTCCTATTTTAAGTCAACAATGCTGAGAAACACCAGCTACTAAAATTTAAATATCCCATGATCAGCAGAAGGAGGACTTAAATTTAGGAGTACAAAACAGACTCTGGTCTGTTTTCTATCTAGACCAGCACTGTGTAAAGAACTTTCTAGAATGATGGGAATGGTCTATATTGCTCTATTCAGAATGGTAGCCACTAATCACATGTGACTATTGAGCACTTGAAGTGTGGCTAGTGCAATTGTTAGGAACTGGATTTTAAACTGTATTTAATTTGAGTTAATCTTATATAATAAAAGTTTAATATGCAAATAGACTGAACAGCAGAACGACCAGTCACTATGATGCACACTGACCACCAGGGGGCAGACGCTCAATGCAGGAGCTGTCCCTGGTGGTCAGTGCGCCAGAAGCCAGGGTCATGGCTGGCAAGCTCAGCAGCAGTGGCAGGAGTGTCTCCCGCCTCCATGGCAGTGCTAAGGATGTCCGACTGATGGCTTAGGCCTGCTCCCCATGTGCCTAAGCCGTCAGTCTGACATCCCCTGAGGGCTTCCAGACTGCAAGAGGGTGCAGGCTGAGGGACACCCCCTCATTGAGTGCACAAATTTCGTGCACCAGGCTTCTAGTTTAAATAAAAACAGCCACTTGTAGCAAGTGGGTAGTGTATTGGAAAGTGCAGATCTAGCAGATCCAGAGTGTAAAACACGTAAGACTAATCAGGTGAACTGGATTCCAGCCTAGTTCTGCCACTGACTACTTTGTGACCTTGATCAAGTTATTTATTCACTCTGATGCTGTTTTTTTTGTAATCAATTAAGTGATAAACTAGATCATTCCTAAGATTTCTTCTGTCTTCTACACTCTACTTTAAAAATAGCCACATAGTTTGATGAGAAGTTGATACAAATATCACTGTCCTCATGAAAATCAGTCTTTTAGTTACACCATGCACATCCACAAACACACATGTACTCCAAGAAATCTGTAATACATGAATGACTATATGAAGATGCAGGAGAAATAGCAGTTTTATGGTAATTCTGTTGGATTTATCCTGTTTAATCTTAGTCCTGACATGCAATGACATTGGTTAAAAGAAAAATATAAACCTGCTTCTTTTGCATCAGTACCTGATTTATTAATTCATTGATTCCTATCATTCAGTCATTCAGTTTATTGAATACACTAAGTCCCAAGCACAATTATTATATGACATGATAAATGCTGTGGAAAAGACAGTTTCCAACTTTGCTTGTGGGAGTGTGAGTGTGTGAGTGAGTGAGTGTGTGTGAAGTTTTCCCAAAGGAAGTGACTAAGGCAGAAGTCTTTTTTTTTTACTCCATTCAGACAGAGACTCTGTGCCTTTAGCCATGGGCAGGAGGGCTTTTTCTTTGGGACCCATGCTTTAGCGAGCTCTTTTCTGGCTCACTCCTCTTCATGTGGTAGCTGACCCCCTGACCTTAGACTTTGCTTTGAGTACTAAGAACCCTGGAGTTCTCTGCCCCAATGACTGGAGTTCAGTTCAAAACTGCGAGTTGCCTCTTTCTCTGGTCTGTTCTTCCGGAGATGAACCACACCACTGGTGGCACAATAATGGGCTGGAGAAAGGGGCAAAGAGGCAGGTATTTTGAGGTGTGTGGCTGGAGCTGGATCTTGTGTGCATCCCAGAATGCCTACATGTGAGAGCTTGAGTCTTATCAAGTTAAGGGATGGGGGAGGTGTGGGAGAGAAAGGAGCAGGCCAGGGCCAGGAGCTGGGGCTAGGTACCAGCTCTCCTCATCCAGAATGCTGCCACATTCTGGCTTGGATCTCCAAGAAGGGCAACAATTCTGCATTTGAACTTTCCAAGTCAGTGTAAGGATATATCATGAAGGTTAGAGGATAGAGCGTACTTACTTACCAGTTTATTAGTTTGGATTATACCTTTTTAATATTTAGACATATTGTATAAGGGTTACCATTTATATGTTTGCCCTAAAATTTTTACATTTGTGTTTAACCTGCAGATATAATGCACAACTTTATTTTAAAGTTTCTTTTTAATCTAATGATAAGATATGAGAATTTGGTAAAAGCGGTTAATTTCACTAATATCTTCATACAAGATGGACATATTTTATACCAATTTAGCCACAGTAGGTTGGATTCTAAAGTTAAAATAAATGATAACAAAGGAGATAATTTTTAAGGTTTTCTTCCATTAAAACGTACCATATGACTGTTGTTCACTGTATCTATTTACAGAATTCCATAGGTGTGCATATATAACAAGATTAAACGACTATATAACGTGTGTCTGTGCATTAATAATGAAAACAGGCCAGGACTTTAGAGCGGGAAGTGGGTCCAGATATCATTTAGTCTCGCCACTTTTATAGATGAGGAGTCTTAGGCCTAGAAATCTTAATTGGTCCATGAGGACAGAGCCTATTAGACCTTTAACTGGAACTGTGCAACATAGTTAAAAATAGATTGACAGTCCAGAGGTAGTGAAGAAAAACAGAATGAGAAACAAAAGAACACAGTCATGTCTTTGGCCTTTTATACTATCTTTTCATTCTTACGTTTCTTGATTGTGTTCTTAAATCACGACTGATCCCCCAACAATTGACCTTCTGTTTCTAGGAGATCAAACCAGCTTAATGCAAAGTCAGATGTTCCCATCTATTACCACACTAAAGTGACCTCTAGACACCCCTAGAGAAATCCACGCACAGAGTGAATGCCCCTAAGCTGGACAACTTCTGGCAGTGGGACAGAACCAGAAGGAGAAGGCATTACTTGTCTACTTTCTCTCGGTCCATTTGGAAAACTCAGCATTACAGGCTCTGGACAAAAGCATCTAGCAGGTCCGGAGGTGGGCAGTACCCTGCCAGTGTGCCATTTACATGTACTTCATAGGCAAGCAGTTTGAGTGAGGATAATAGAGCATTAGAAGGGCTCGTAAGCCATCCCAGCAGGCAGTGTGCACAACTTAGGAACACACGGTTTTACCACACAAGATTTTATTGTGAACATCTAAAGACTAAATATGCTAAGATGATTTGGGTCATGTTTGTAATTTGTGATCTGAAGGTGTGAGGTTTTGCTTTATTTGCCAGATTAAAATCTTTGCTGTTGTCTCCGACGTCTGCCATCCTGCTGCTCAAGATAGCTGGCAGAACAAGTACAATGAAGTAGAGTCTTATCAAATCTGTGGGATAGCATTACTTCACAGCTGAATATATTTAGAGTAAATCTTCACATATTGGCTGTTGCAATTTTATTTTAAATGAAGCAGAAGCAATTATTTATGCTTATGTTATTAATTAATTCAAAAGCATTATATGTATTCACTTGACCCAAATGTACTAAATGTGTTTATAGGCAAAATTGAAATAAATGAAAATATCTGAAACCTTTCTGACACAGTGCAAATTTCACTTTAAGGGACAATAACAACAAAATTTTTCTGCGTTTTAAATGCTGAGACATCATCAGGGCCCAACGAATGATATTTTAAGTACTCTTATAATTCAGAAAGAGATGAATGGATATGCTATGGAGTTTGCATATATTTGGGGTGAGGGAGAGAAATGAAGAAAGAGCTTCAGAGTGGGGAAAATAATTTGGTCTATAAAACCTTGGCTATAGACACTTTATTTATTTTTTTTTAATATATTTTATTGATTTTTTACAGAGAGGAAGGAAGAGGGATAGATAGTCAGAAACATCGATGAGAGAGAAACATCGATCAGCTGCCTCCTGCACACCTCCCACTGGGGATGTGCCCGCAACCAAGTTACATGCCCTTGACCGGAATCGAACCCGGGACCCCCCAGTCCACAGGCCGACGCTCTATCCACTGAGCCAAACCAGTTTTGGTGGCTATAGACACTTTAGATAAAAATAATAATTCCCAGGAAACTGAGACTAGTTGGTGTGTGTGTGTGTGTGTGTGTGTGTGTGTGTGTGTGTGTGTGTGCCATCCACCTTTTATGCTTTTGAGAACTTCTACTACATATGTCAAAAGAAACAGTGAGAATACCAAAAGGAAGACACCTTAAAAAGTACTATTTTAACAACCATTGAAACTTCTGAAGAACTGCAAATAAAGATTACTCCCATGAGGGTTCAGGACTTTAGCACTGTAATTGTGGTCAGTCCTTGCTTTGATGCTCAGGTTTAGTCTTATGAGCTAGAGCAGTTTTCTCTTTATTCAGATGCAGTCCAATTTATTTTAGCTCAAGATTCTGTCTTTTAAAATCTCATCCTGAACTTCTCGGAAACCCGAAGGTCATGTTTACAGAATGGATGCACAGCAGGATTAAATAAATGCGGAGCCGCCTAAGCAGCAGGTCTTCTTCACTCCACCAGAGAGGCTGTTAATCTTCAGATGATTATTTTTGTAATATAAAGTATATATCTTGGATCAGGAAAACAAATTCCCCACCTGACACGCTCATAAACAGCTTTGTAAGAGCTAATTTTAGATTGTTCCTAGCTTTTTCATTGCACCATCAGGGACATTTAAAAATTTTAACAATTCTCCAGTGCTTCTCAAAACTCTCATTTAAGCAAACACAAACACGCCCTGCACAACACAAACCAAGAAACGTAGTGGGTTTTGTGAAAAGCCGAGAACAGTTGTATTTGTTGTCTTTCCTTACTTTAGCTAAAGGGTGAGCTGGGCAGTGTTGTGAAAAGGTGGTAATGTAAGATGATGTGATACATAGGAGAAGGCCAAAAATGAATGACAACAACAAACAGGACCAAAGGAGTAAGTGGCAATATCATCGAAGTATCTGACACACTGTGATTTCACTGATGACTATATCCACATTGTCCTTAGCCCTTACATTTCAGAGTGGTCTTCCTGTGTGTCAAGTTGTATCACTGGACCTTTAACTGCAATACTTCTCATTTATGGCATCTTTGTAGCTCATAAACCCTTTTCATATTATTATTATTTTATTTGCTTCTCACCATAACCCAGTGAGATAGGTAAAATGGGAATTTATCCACATGTTTTAGGTCCATGAAAAGGGTCACAGACTACAGTCATGCACTACTAAGTGGTTTTGAAGCCAGAACTGGGGGGTGCAATGTACCTTTTTGCTTACCGGACTTTGAGTCAAAACACACACACACACACACACCATTATTTAAAAGAAAAGAGAAACTTTCTAAGGAAATTTTTCTCCTCATGAAAACTGCTATTATATTTTTAGTCCTTCTTCTCTTTTTGAGATTGTTTAATATACACAGGTGCTATTTAACTTAACAAACATAAATAGTGGTTTTAAAAAATGATAGCTTTTAAAATCATAAATATTTCAAGTTAAGGAAATAAAAGATATAAAAATTCAGTTTTCTGGGAAGACGAATTAAGAGATTATATTACTCTGTAAGAAAATTCTGAATAGGATTGCTTTATATAGCAAAATTCCTCAGCACATATAAGATATGTTGATTTATGAAAATCTGATTCATACAGAACTTTACAGGAATGCATCTGTTATATAAATCCACGCTCACCTGTAATTTACTCTAGAGGGAACAACTGAGTGATAATAATAATAACATACTCATATATTCTTCATTATGCAGTTTAAAGTACTTTCCTCTAATTTATTGCATTTGTCTTTGGCAACCTTAAAAGGAAGGCAGACAGGGTATTATTATCCTTTCTTTACAGATGAGAAATTGAGAGGTTAAGTGATTTGCCCAAGGTCAGACAGACTATTCATTCATTTACTGCTATTTTAGTTATGTACCTTTAACAGGGTAGTCAAGGAAGTAAGGTTGTTCCTCCTACTTTTTTTTTAACCAGATGTGAAGGCTATTAAAACAGAGGTGGATGATCTCACAATATATTGTTGAACGAAAGAAGCCAGACACAGAAGTGTACATACTGCATGCTTCTAGTAATGTAAAATTCAAATGCAGGCAAAATTAATCTATGGTGGCAGAAGGCAGAACAGTGGCAAAATTTGGGAAGAAGGGGTGGCAACTGCAGTGGGAGGGGGGTTTCTTGGATACGATAACATTATATTTCTTGACCTGGTTTTCGGTTGTACAGTTATGTTCACTGTGAAAATTCACTGAGATCTAGACTTAAGATTTGCCTACTTTTCCTTAAGCATAGTGTAGAACAAGCATGTCAAACACGCGACCCACGGGATGTATGCGACCCTCAACGAATATTTTTGTGCCCAGCCAATATAATGGTGTGTAAGTAACATTTTAATAAAAATTTCGTAACTTAATTTTAACAATATCCTGTTATACATAATTATTAATAACGAACGGCAATGTTCACTAATAACTGATTACTATAATCATGTTGCATTCATTTCCCTTATGCACCTCATGCACAGGCGCACCATTTCTCCCCACTAATACTAGCAGCAAATATTTTAGCAGCCGATTGCCACGTCATTAGTCTTGGACTGACTTGTTTGGTATGTGCAATAGGAAATATTTCATTTTCAGAGAATAAGAAAATTAGATTTATTTGTGTTATGCTTATTAATTTGTGCAGTTATTCAGTGTCTGGTAAGTTAATGTTCAAGAAAAAATATTAATTTTTATTAAAATGTTCTATTATTTTATGTTAACGATTACTCATTTATTTCAGCCCTTTGTATTCAGCATGTCTCTATCGAAATAAACCTATGTTTCTATGAAAACTGAAGCTTTTTTTTTTTTTTTTTTGCGGCCCACATAAACTTAAAGCTTGTTTATTTGGCCCGAGTTAGCCTTTGAGTTTGACATGCTTGGTATAGAAGTTTTCTGTTAAAAAAGAATTTTATATCTTGAAAAACAGTACAATGCACTTTAGAAGATCATTACATCACACATCCTTTAAACATTTGTGATTTAATAAAGTTTCTTAGCTGCATTTTAAAAATGAGAATATGAACTAAATATGAAGAGTTTAAAAACAGAAAAATAGCTTATAGAAAAAAAAACACACCCATGCCCATCCAGCATGGCTCAGTGATTGCACATCAACCTATGAACCAGGACGTCATGGTTTGATTCCCAGTCAGGGCACATGCCTGGATTGCAGGCTAGATCCCCAGTGTGGGGCGTGCAGGAGGCAGCCGATCAATGATTCTCTCATCATTGATGTTTCTATCTCTCTCTTCCTCTCCCGTCCTCTCTGAAGTCAATTAAAATATATTCTTAAAAACCCAGGATTATCTTCATCTCAAAAGTTGCTATAAGAAATGGGAAATTGCAGGACATTAAGATAATTTCAGGTGCAATATGCATATTTAATAATATTAAGCTAAGAATTGTAGGGAAATGAGATTCCATTGTTATTCATATAGTATATTCTAGAGAATATATACCTTTAAGGAGGATAAGATTGTAATTTTCTAAAATATCCATTTTTTTCTTTTAGAACTTTGTATATCAGGATACTGCACTGGACATCGGGGTAGAAAGCCAAAGGTAACGATAAAAATCTGAGTAAGATGTGCACACCTGGGAACAAACAAGGCTCCCAAGAGTCCCAAGGAGCCTTCAATGGAAGAAGGTCTGGGAGGAATATGTTTTGACCATTATCCAGGACAGAAATCACAGGTGCATTCAATTGCCTAAAGCAATTTCAAAATTTATATTGTAGTTTTCCAAGAATCCTTCACCTCCTGTGACTCTATAACCCTGACAGCTAATGCTGCTCTTGTATGCAAAGTTACCACAGATGACAAATGTTTTGTTTAATTTTTATATATGGTCTTCTGTTGTTCATCTCATTCTCTTTAAAAAGAATCCAATATAATATCCACACCCATCCCCCAACCCCCCTCCCCACACACACATTATCTGTATCAAATACCTATCTTAATATCATAGGTCAGGAACAGAGAATTTCCAGGTGAAGGGTTGGTTTCAGCCCCAGGGGGCTTTCATTTCACCAGTGGTGTTTCAAAGGCAGCTACACTACTGCTGTGAATGACCACAGTTTGGTGAGTTTCTTCCCACGAGGGCTATTGAAAGCATCCTGTGCAGGGATAAGACTTTGACCTTTAACCCCTTCACACATTTGTTTTAATTCCTGACCGACTGTCCTGTGTCTGTGCATCAGTTTCACTAGCACTTAGCTGACATGTTTTTACAAATAAATTTTGTACCCTGAACACCTGCGTGCTGCATGTCACACATTCCACAGAATGAACAGGATTGAGCTCACTGTGATCACTGTGTCCGGGACAATGCAGTGAGACACAGCTGTCCTGTGGAACGTGGGTTGTTACATTGTCAACCTGTGTTCCCCAATACGGTTCATGTCATAAAGTTGGTCAGAAAGATGGCTCCAGGGACAGGGGAGAGAGACAGGGAGAGGCGAGTTGAAGGGATTCTACTCTTCAGGGCTCAGCAAGCTGCCCAAACTCCTCCCACTGATAAAAGATAAACAATCCTGAGGAACTGACCCTTCGTGTCTACGGGCGAGTCCATGTGGAATCATTTCATGATCTTTTTTAATGACCGAGATCAAGAGACACAACTGCTTTTCTCTGGGTGAAGCCCTTCAACAAAGAACTCCTTGAGTCGCTATGAAATGTTGCCTATACTACTTCACTCCTAGTCTCACCTGATCCCTTTCAAAACTCACGTTATTTAAGCTAATAGGTATATCCCTACATTTAATCTCCCTTATAGCAGAGCTGCTTAAAACAAATTCTCCCTTTGCCCTTCCTAATTATCTCTTTCACTCCTCCCACCTAGAACCTTCCTCTTCCTCTCCGGTCAGTTCTGTACATGTGTTGTCTTGTGATGCTTTCCGTGCAAAAAGCCATATTAGTTTTTAACTTGTACTAATTTTCATTCTTTTTGTTATAGGTTACATGACAGATACCATGTGTTACACACAATATTGACAACAGTTTTGAATAGACTTCCATTACTTTTTATAGAAATTTTGTGAAAATTTATAGAATTTAAAGTAAAAGATAAATTGAAATACTTGCCATTGAGCCTTGTTTTCCTGGGTTCCCTGGTTCACCCTTAAAAAAGAATAGTGATAATTTTATTAGTGCTATAAATATTAAAAAACAATTTCCATATATATTTTTCCCTTTTTACAGTACCCACTGAGGTGCATGAATGTCAAATATACTTTTCAAGCTAAATAGAGAAATGCAAACACAATGCAATGGAAAAAAAAGCCAACATTCTTTCTTCAAATGCATTCTATAAACATTTTAGAATTTAATAAAGTGAGTCTAGATTATGGTAGAGATTTAAGATTATGCCAAGAGTATATTCTAAATAATATATTTAGAATATATTATTTAGTAGGAGTGATTGTGTAAGTCATTAAGTAGTCCTAGAAAAAGATTTAATTATAATCACAGTCATATCTCATTTATTTAATTGCAATTACAGTAATCTATTATTTATTATTATGTCCTGTTTATAATGACATAAGATGATGACATGGTCCTCTTTGTGAGAATTCAAAACTCCTACATATTCGACACAGAGACAACTGCTCTTAGTGCAGGAATTAAATAAAAAAAGGAGCAGAGATTGATTTTAAATTTTAATTATCCTGGATTAATAATGGCTGAAGTAACATTCTTTATTAAAATTGACAGCACATATTAAAATAAAATTGTCTGCCATATTACACCACTATCATAACTTTCTAATACTCAGATTCATACATGTTTTATTATATTATATCATGTTTTATTATATTATTATAATGACAGTCATTGGCTACAGATATTTTTTAAAAAAACATGATTGTAATGCCAGTATATATAGATGTTGTTGGACTTTAAAAATAAGTACTTCTCAGTTTATTTTTATAAAATCTTTTTCCATTGGTTAAGAGAGTATATAAAAATCAACTCTGAGATTATAAATCCAGTTCAAATTATATTTGTGGAATTAAAAAAATTCATACCTTTGTATTAAAAGCTCCGTTTCTTACTTAGATGAATAAACAACATTCACTTAAAGGCTGACATAAGTTTGGATGGTTTACAAAATGTCATACCCTAATTTTCTTGTTTCTTAAAAGTAATTTATGCTTTAAATTTTCTGTACAGTATATAATACCCAATGATCTGACTAATTCTATCCCATCAAAAAGGGTCTTAACTATACTTCTTACTTGAGAAGACACACTGTATCTTGTTGGAAACCAGCAATCAATCGGAGAGCTCTAAATATCCCTAAAGCTACAGCTTTTTCTATCTTTTGAGATATCAACCCAAGAAAAGGGGAAACATTAGACAGTTTAGGATGAAGCTACTATCTCAGGTGATTCAGTTAAAGCAGTCCTAAATCATATGTTACAAATTAATTCCTCATTTCATATGACAAATTAATAGCAGCTTTCAGAAAGGGAAGTGGGCTTATAGAAGGTTGTCTCAGAAAAGTTTTAAAGTACCCTATATTCTTATAAACAGAATTGTTTTTTGAAGGACAAAAAAAAGGCCATAATATATGAATACAAAAATAAAATATAGCAAAACAATAAGCATGGATGATTTTTTTTCTTTTTGGTTGTCTTTATTTCCAAAATTTTCTACATTATGGATAGTTTCCGTATTACTTTTGTACTATCAAAACACTAATGAATATAATTATTAAAGTTAATTAATACACTTGCCCAATTGGTGTGGCTCAGTGGTTGAGCATCAGCCTATGAACCAAGAGATCATCGTTTGATTCCCGGTCAGGGCACATGCCCAGCTGTGGGCTCCATCCCCAGCAAGAGGCAGCCAAACAATGATTCGTTCTCATCACTGATGTTTCTCTCTCTCCCACTCCCTTCCTCTCTGAAATCAATACATAAAATAAACAATTTAATTCATCAATAAACCTGAATTTCAAATTCTGACCTCATAATATAAGTGTAAAATTTGTTTGCCCTTTTCTACATATTTATTTAAATTGCTGGGTTGTCTCTACCAAAGCAAATCATTTATCTAGTGTCCTGTGCTGCTATATATTGACACTTGACACTAAGTACTTAGTACTTAGATCTAAGTATTGAGATCGCTTTTATTTTTTATATTTTTAAAATAAATTTATTGGAGTAACAGCTCACTTTAAATCATTTCTATTAATAAACTTCACATACAAAGGACAAATAATATTCAAACCAGACCCACTGATGTTTTAATCATTAATTTTACTGTTTTATCAATTCTTTTGGTCAAGTTATTTACAAGGGATTAAATATTAGAAACATTTAAATTCTTTCTTCTCCATAAATCATATGGGACTTGGTTGTCTCTGCTATCAATTTTTGGAAATTGTTATTAATTCCCCACCTAGTGTTTCAAGCTAGTCTCCCTGTTGAACCAAAGGCACCGATGAACTCTGTGGAGTCAGGACACAAGTGACATCAGGTTCTCCGATCCGACTCCGGAGGCTTACCTGAACACCGGCCTAGTTGTCTCCCCAGGTCCTTGTGGTTGCATGGTTCCCCGGGATTGAGTGGTAAAGCAGAAGCCTGGATGGCAGTGCCCTGCTTGGGGGCTTTCCCAGCTTCCCCCATCCCTCAACCCACTCCACTTACTCGACCTTCTAATCCCTCCCAACCCCACTCTATCCCAATTCTCAGCCCTTAACGCAAAACCAAACCTGTGAGAACAAGTGATCCAAAAAGCAACTCACGGGCTCTCCTGGCATTCCTCGGGGGCCATCTTTCCCTGTGTCTCCAGGAGGCCCTCTTGGGCCTGGAGGGCCAGGCGGGCCTGGGGGCCCAGCTTGTCCTTGGTCACCCTACAATGGAGAGGGGGACAGACCAACCATGACCATGGAGGATACAGACGCAGGTCTTCTTTTCAACACTTTAAATTTGCATTATCTAATTCACATTTACACCGTGAAAGAACCAGAGCAAGCAGAAGCATGAAGCCTGTAGGCGATTTGCCTGCCAGCAGGGATCAAATAAATATTCATGCTGAGGAGCTGAGTGCAACTATTAAAACCAAGCAGCTCAGGAACCAGCACTCTCAGCTCTTGGAAATCCTGTGTCTGTTATTCTTCTATTCAGAGCTGGTATAAAGCCGTTGCATAACTTTATTCATGACAATCCTATATCCGCCTTAATAAAATGGCTGCATTTGAAATTGGACAATGTTTACTTTTTCATAACCTATAAAATTAAGCATACAAGCCTCTTGTCATGCTTTATAATAACTTATACATTACCAAAGCTCGAGACCTTAAAAATTGGGTCTATTACTGAATATAACTTAATTTTTAAAAAAAGACCTTTTTCTTAATTAAAAAAAATTGGTACTTTCATCTACATTTCAAACAAATGCAGCTCACTAAACATAATTTATTCTAAGATAGTGCCAAATAAATACACTTCCATCCCCACCCCCACACAAGGGAGATAAATGGTAAAGCAACAGTATACAGAGTAAAAACTGAATGCAAAGAAGAAAGACTTGAGCAAGAATAAGCACTACCTTAATCAAGCGGCGTTTAATGAGCTGCTGATCAGCAGAGAGAAACCCATGATTGATTTTAGGAAACACCATCTGATCAGTCAGGTGAGGTCAAAGGTTGAAGTTCAGAGGTGAGAGAGTTGAAGAATAGACATCAGAAGGCCCCAAGAAAGAAATAAAGATATACGCATTAGAGTTATAATGACCATTAAATAAAACAGAACTGGCACTTGTGTCTGACATCAGACCCTCAGGCTCTTCTTGACAGAAATGTAACCCTGAACCAGGATGGTGAGACCTGGTTTCAGTCAGAGGTGAACCTTCTTTTGGATCCCATTGTTTTGCCGTGGGTTTGGGCCTTTCTAAGGTAGTATACTCAAGGGGCAGGTATGCTTGAGCCACCTGCATTCTGCACTCTGAGCAGAAAGTCCTCAGACAAAGCGCCAGTTCAATTTCCGTCAGACTTGTCAACCAGCACAATGTGGCATGAACGCGACTGCCCTTTTGTTGATGCCGAAGTCCAGAGTACTTAGGATGATTGAATTGATTGAAAAATATTTAGAGCTTTGCAAAGCATACTCATTCAACCCTCCAGGTCCGCACCGCCCTGAAGAGTCGTGCCTGCCTCTGCCCACTGTCCTTGCTCGACTTCAATATCTTAACTCTCTCATATGCTCAAGATCCTCCTTCATACATATCTGGCCTCACTGATGTACATGAGGTCCAAGAACCCAGGAAGCTGGTACGTTGGATGAGAGGGAGCGGCAGGACTCGGCAGGCCAGTTGAGCTGTTCTTGCTCACCCTTATGCTGATTGCGGGCTCTGACGGAGGGCATGGGTGCCAACCACAAACCTTGACGGTGAGGATCTGATTACTGTGCAGGGCAGCGACTGTGGGGAAGCCTGGCAGACCCTATGGACAGGGCACAGCACCAAAACACGACACAAAACGTCACACAGACATTTCACTGGTGGACAAACAAAACAAGCATGTACCTAAAATCACCCTGCCCAGCTCTAAGTCTTGCCTTGCCTGACATGCCATGAACAATATCAGACACACGAGGCTCCCAAGTGAACCAGTCCTTAAAGGGAATGCCAGATTGAGAACCCTTGTAACTGCTCCTTGTGGCAGGTACAGTGCATCGCAGGGTGTACTCGTACTCCCAACATGTCTGGACTCTTACGTATAAAATGTTAGTACAAACTGGAGATCACTACAGACACTGTTATGAAAACAACACTTTAATTTCCCTCTACTGATATTCTGTTGAATCTACAACACAGGACATACAATATGTGCATTCATTCCTTTTTGGACAACCATGAACAGCATTTTGCAGTATTCCTCAGAATAAATGGAGTACGCCTCACAAAATACCACCCACATATCAGAATTTCCCTCCTGAATCATCTGATGATTCTCAGGTCTTTCCTGTTTCAGGAATTCCTGCAGAGGTGGTAGATGGAAATCTGTCTCTTATAACATGGGTATTTCATGTCAGGGGGAGTTATGGTCACACTCCATAGTAATTACTTCTGTCACGTACCTTTTCCAAAAGAACTTGACAGTTCACACAACCCCTTGAAGCAGAAAAGTGGGTTTGAATTCCTTAACCCAGGAGCACGGGGGAGACTGCGCTGGAGTCCTGTACTTCACTAACTATACTCAAGCGGCCCTAAAGGCAGTATCGATTGGGTAGGTCTGAGAGAGAAATTCTGCCTTTGTTCTACGTCTTTTGCAACAACATGTGATATGGGAGCTTTTTACTCCATTTTTCTCATGCAGAACATGTTCCCCATACAAACAAAATAAACAACCACCATGGCGATCCGTGTTGCCTTCCTACATTCTCTCCTCCTCACTGTTCTTCTCCTCTTCCCACCCATATCTATTTTGAGAATATTTTTAGGAAAGGCCAGAAAATTTCTAGTTTTTCAATTTTACTAGTTTGGGTACATTTTCTCCTTTATTTTCCCCTTACTAGGGATATATTTTTCTTTTTAACAACATCAATAAAACTATGCTTGTAGCATGAGACTTTCTTTTCAGCTCTAATGCCTTCGATTCTCATTCTTTAGAGCTGGGGCTCCTCAGGAAGCAAAGCAGAGGAAGTCGGATCCCTTTCGCCAAATCCTTTCCGATAAGGCAATTAAGTGGCTGGGTAATTTCAAGGTGACCTGTATCCTCTTTTTTCTTCTCCCTGAGTAAAAGTCCTTTAAGCATAGATTCTACACAAATTCAGAAATGCTACAAGTTGGAAAACAGATGTGTACAATTTGCTTTTGTTTTACTACAGAATATGAGTTTAAAATGTTATTAGATGGTAATGTGCCAGCATCTTTCCATCTGTGACTCATTAGCCCTATATTACACAGTCAGAATTTTATGTATAAACCTCATATTTATGTAACAAAGAACAAAAACAGATACAAACAAGGAGTCTACAAGGGATCAGAATCTTGATTAGTGGCGATAAATCATAATGTCACTTTAAACAGATTATCTAACAAAAATCATTTAAAATTAAAAACCTTTAAACAGCACACATGGTAGGCCTCAGAAATGTTTTGAAATGTGAATGTATAAATAAGTCACTTCTTGTACTCCTATCTGAGCATGATGAGCTTGCTGTTTGATCATCCTCTCTAAAGGCTCCAAACAAAGCATTAAGTTTTAGAACTTCTCAGTTTGGTTTCCAGTGTTAACCAGATCTAAAGAGGAAGTGAAGAGGTAATTCTCACCTCGGACTGAGATTTTCTGTTTGAGGAAGCCGAGTGTATGTCTCTCTGTCATCTGAACTGTGGACATGCTGCCAATTAGGTGCTTAGAACTGCATTTTAACAATCTCACTAGTGAACTAAGCAAAAGGACTTCAAGCGTTTGCATGTAGCAAAGTAGAAAGGGGACATGTGGAGAAATCTCCTAAATTCTAACAAAAATCCCATGGCCTGGGCTGCAATGATCTAGGACCCTGTGTTTTAAAAGCTGTGGTAATGCTTGACGGGTACTTGTCAATATCGCAGGAGTGTTCAAAGGCAATAGTAAACATGGTCCATCTTCCTTAAGAGTTCATTTTAATTGACAGCAAATACTTTTATTTTTATTTATTTTTAAATTAAATTTCTTGGGGTGACATTGGTTAATAAAATTACGCAGGTTTCCAGTGTACAATGCTATACTACATCATCTGCATATTGTACTAGAGAGCCGGTGCATAACATTTGTGCACTGGGGGCGGGGGGGGGGGTCCCTCAGCCCGGCCTATGCCCTCTCGCAGTCTGGGACCCTTCGGGGGATGTCCCACTACCGGGCCTAAGCCTGCAGTCGGACATCCCCCAAGCGGTCTTTAGTGCTGCCTCGGAGGCGGGAGAGGCTCCCGCCACCACTGCTACACTCGCCAGCCATGAACTCAGCTTCTGGCTGAGTGGCACTCCCCCTGTGGGAGCACACTGACCACCAGGGGGCAGCTCCTGCAATGAGTGTCTGTCCCCTGGTGGTCAGTGCACGTCATAGCGACTGGTCATTCCACCGTTTGGTCAGTTTGCATATTAGGGTTTTATTTTATAGGATTGTGTGTTCACTACCCAAGACAAGTCTCCTTCTATCACTATTTATGCCCCCTTAACCCTCTTCTACTCTCCCCACCATCCTTCCCCTCTGGTAATCACTATACTGTTTTCTATGTCTATGAGGTTGGGTTTTTTGTTGTTTTTTTTTTTTGCTTAATCCCTTCACCTTTTTCAGCCAGCCCCTCAATACCCCTCCCCTCTGACAGCATCAGTCTGTTCTCTGTATCTGTTTCTATTTTGTTAGTTACTTTATTCTGTTCATTAGATTCCACATATAAGTGAGATCATATGGTACTTGCCTTTCTCTGACTGGCTTATTTCACTTAGCATAATACTCTGCAGGTCCCTCCATGCTGTCACAAAAGTTAAGATTTCCTTCCTTTTTCTTCCTTTTTATAACCAAGTAGTATTCCACTATATAAATGTACCACAGTTTTTTTATCCACTCATCTACTGATGGGCACTTGGGCTGCTTCCAAATCTTGGCTATGGTAAGTAACACTGCAATGAGCATAGGGGTGCATATATTCTTTTGAATCAGTGTTTCAGGTTTCTTTGAATATATTCCTAGAAGTAGAATCACTGGGTTCTGAGGCATTTCCATTTTTAATTTTTTGAGGGAGCTCCATACTGCTTTCCACTGTGGCTTAAGAGTTCATTTTAACAAAACCAATAAAATTATGTTTGTAGTATAAGACTCTTTTCAGCCATAATGTCAATCTGCGTTCCCACCAACAGTGCACCAGGTTTCCCTTTTCTCCACATCCTCACCAACACTTGTTATTTGTTGATTTATTGATGATAGCCATTCTGATAGGTGTGAAGAGATATCTCATTGTAGTTTTAATTTGCATCTCTCTGATGATTAGTGACTTTGAGCATTTTTTCATATATCTATTGGCCATCTGTATGTCCTCATTGGAGAAGCATATATTCAGGTTCTTTGCCTATATATATATATATATATATATATATATATATATTGTTGAAAGTATTAAAACAATGTCCCCCTTTTTCCCCCATGGACCCCTTCTAGCCACCTCCGCCCCCACTCCAGGCCTTCACCACCCTATTGTCTGTGTCCATGGGTTATGCATCCTTTGCCCACTTTTAAATGGGATTATGTGGGGTATTTTTGATGTTGAGTTGTATAAGTTCTTTATAAATTTTTGATACTCACCCCTTATCATATGTATAATTTTAAACATTTTTGTTTTTGTAAAACAAATATTAACATAATTTGGGGTAGAATGTAAAATTTGCACACATTTTAAAAATGTTACTATTTGACGATGATAGAGAATATCTTCTCATTGGGGTTACTTCCAGATTCACACACAGACAAACTGACTCTGCTTCCTGCAGGTGGTCTTGGGGGCTAAGGCTGAAAAGTACCTGTGCTGAATGCTTATCGGTAGGTCACAGCTTTGTGTGCTGTGGCTGCTAGGCTTTCCTAGCTGTTTACACAGAGGGAGTACTTGTTCATTACTATGCCATTTTCCCACAGCATCATTAGGCATACATCTTTCTAAGTAAGTGGAATGGACATATTTTACTTGATTTACATCTCAGAAAACTTGCCTGGTACACAGATGGTTCGAGTGGGTGTGGGAAAAAAATGTATCCCCAGGAAAAAAATGGAGAATGAGTCCAGGAATAAGCTAAACTACTGAAATTATTTGCACAAATATCACCGCCCAAATATATTGAATTCTTAAGAAATGGGATATACAAGAGTATAAAACTACTGTATGCAACCCATTTTCCTCCTGAGAGCATAAACACTAGGAGCCCTTCATGGATCTTCCTGTCATGCTGTGAAGTAGGTAACCAACTCAGAAAAAGTATTTTGATACCATTGCAGGAGAGGCTCTATCTCCCATCACTACCTTCTAGAAGGAAAGATGCAAGCCTACCCCAAAGGGATGTTGAACAAATAAATAATTCATAAGTAATGCTTCTAACCTACTTAGAAACCATACATTCAAGATGCTATAGTCATTTTTATTGTGTACTCACTAATGATGAGTGTTATATGATTACATTACAGTGAGAAATTGTGTGTTTTGTCAAAAGTATTCAGTAAGGCAATGATAGAGCCAGAAATTCAATCCAGGACTTCTAATTCCAGACTTTGTCATCATGCTATTTATGTGTTTATAATTTCTTTTTACTTTATTTATAGTTTAAGTACAAGAAAGCTTGACAAATATTCCACAATATTTGAGAAGTATTTATCGAGTGCCTTCTGTGCAGCATTCACTGTGTTAGGCCCTGGGGATTGACTGGTGAGCCAAGACCTCATGCTCACAGGTTTGAATGTCTGGTAGAGCAATGGGGGAAAATAAGCAGTCAATAATCATAGGGATGACAGCGTTTTGTTGGAGAAGTAGAGGGACTACAAAGGAAATAGGACATGCACCTAATGCCAGGTTTGAGGAGCCTTGGGAGACTCTCAGCAAAGTGAATGAGAGACAGCAGTTGGCACAGAAAGAGGAAAAGCGAACAGAGAGAAACTGTCTAGAAAAATGCTATCATGGTCTAGTTGAGGGGCTGTGCCCTAGAACTAGGGAAGAGACATAATGAGAGTTTTGAGTGATATTAAGGAGGTAGAATTTGCAGGATTTATAGCTTGGCTGAAAACATAAGGGAGAAAGAGCAGAGAATGGTCCTTGGTCTATAGACTGAGGAACAGAGGATGTTAGAAGGAACACTAGAAGAGACTGGATTTTCTGGGCAGGTAGCTGGTTACAGATGATGACTTTAGTTAGGGACTTACTGAATTTGAGGTGTCTATGGACAGCCAAGGAACGGAGGTTGGATATGCACATAAAATAGTCAGGAGACAAATGGGAATCACGAGTCATAGGGCTCTGTGAAATCATGAAGGGAGGCTATAGGCAGAACAGCCTTCCATTTAAGGGATGGGCAGAGAAAGAGGCAACTACAAAGAGGATTAATAAAAGTGGCTGTAGAAGCAGGAGAATGCTAGCTCTCTTCCATACAGGCAAATGACTCAAAATGATAGACACACACACTTGACTTCACTGTTTACTGCATCATTAATTGCGCTGTACAAATGTACAGAAATGACCCATAGTCAGAATAAGCTAACAATGGCAATGTCACTGACAGTGCTCAGGGAGCTGTAGAGGTAAGTAGGCAAAACAAGCAATTATTCTAATTGTAAAGGTCGCCAAGGGCCCCAATACAAGAAAAAAAAATCTGTGTTATGCTGAGAAATGAGAATCCGTAAGCTTCTCCATAATGTAAATAGTATCATGATTCTGTTTGCCCAAAATATATCATGCATTACAACACAACCATCACAGTGGGTATGTGTGCAGCATAAATAAAGATAAATATTCCGAGAAGTTGATAAGATGATTTCTAGCTAAGAGAGACCAGATGGGGAAATAGTATAATAGAATGCAAAAATATTTAGGTAAAAGAATAACTTTAGTTTAACAGCAGGAAAGGAATTAAGAGAAAGAAAATTTATCACTAAATCATTCCACATTGTAGTAGATGGTACAATCTGTCTGAAGAGAAAAAAGCAACTATATGAAGTTCTAAATATCTAAAGAAATCCTTTGAAAAACCATAATATGAGCATTTGAGCCTAAGAAAATCCGAATTTATAATTGACTGAGAAGGATCACTTTGTGGAAATACTATTTATGAAAAGAACCTAGCTTCCTGTAGTTGAATGCAATATTGGCTCAGAAAGTCAGTCTTCCTTTTTTATAGATAATCCAAGTTCCATTCTAATGTGTTCTATTACAAATGTTAACCCTAGTCACTCCAGGAATTATCTTTTTACATGTAAATGACAAGTGCAAATTTTCAAATTATTTAGAAGAGAAAGAGAACAATGCAATCTCTGCATTGACAAATGTCATTAAATACTGTAGCTACTTGAATGCTAAGTAAAGACAAACTGCAAAGGATCTGCGAATAAGCAGAAAGATGGCAGATAAACTTCAACATTGGCAAGTGTGAAATATAAGAAAAATTGCCTGAACCACAGGTACTGAGAAAGGCTCTAGCTGTCATATACAACCTAATAAGGGGCTCCTGGGGTCATTGCACATACAGCTAAGAAAGGCCAACAGAAGATGAAAAGAAGTCGGATTCCTGAAGAAGCATGATCCTGAGGGAACGAGAGTAGACACCGAATACAGGAAAGAAATATAAAATAGTTTAGCAGTCTGGGAGATCATGCAAAAATAAAATTGTATCAACCTTATTTATATAAACTTTGCTAGCATTGGACCAGAGCTGTTCTCTCTCTTAGAACATCAAGAGAACAGTCCTGTCTGAGGATTTCTTAGTAATAAAGATAAATAATGAGGACAATGGTAAGAATACTGATCAACATTAATGTTATCATTGTAATTAGTTTATTAATATTACTAATGGGAAGAGAGCAAAGGGAAGACCAGGCATGGTCACCTAGCAGCTTCAACAGGAAGCTACAGCTTCATGCACCCCAGTGAACCACTGGCCCATTCTCTGCAGATCATTGGGGAAGAGATTGAACAAAGCGGGAGATAGGCACATGCACAGTGCAGTTGGGGTGACCTAGGGAAGGTGCTTGTCTGCCAGTCTAGCCCGGGAAACAATGGATTGGCTAGGGGGATGGACCCCATCAGAAGCGCACAAAATCTTGGAAAGTTAAAATCCCCAGACAAAGGGTACCCTCTCTCTTGCTCACTCTTGTTCTCTCTTGCTCAGGAACTGCATTAGCCCAAGCACTCACCTGTTCTGTCTCATTGCCTTGCGGCCTTCAGCAGCTGCATGGCACATGGCTGTGCAGACCCCACATGAAATGGACTGCAGCTGGGAACACAAGCTAAGCTAGTCAGATGCTGGACTGGGCTGGACTTTAATATGGAGCAGAAATTCTGGGCAGTGGCCTTAATTCTGGCCCTGCTGAAGACAAGAATGGACTTCTTCCATGGCCAGACAGAGACAGGACCTTGGAAGGGAACCCCCCCAAATTTTACATCATCAATAAAGCTTTCCATGAAACCTCATCTTCCCATGGATGCCTCAGGAAATTATTTTCCTCACAGTACCTCAGGAACTCCACTTCCACTGATAACATTCATATGATTCAGATGATGTGCCAGGTATTAGTCTAAGAATTTTATAAATGTTAACTTTTTTATTTGCGGTCTTTTTAAAAATATATTATATTAATTTTTCACAGAGAGGAAGGGAGAGGGATAGAGAGTTAGAAACATTGATGAGAGAGAAACATTGATCAGCTGCCTGCAACCAAGGTACATGCCCTTGACTGGAATTAAACCTGAGATTCTTCAGTCTGCAGGCCGATGCTTTATCCACTGAGCCAAACCGGTTAGGGCTAAATGTTAACTTTTTAAAAAATATACTTTTTAAAATTGATTTCAGAGAGGAAGGAAGAGGGAGAGAGAGATAGAAACATCAATGATGAGAGAGAATCACTGATCAGCTGCCTCCTGTATGCCACTGTCCCCCCCTCTTCCCGCCCCCCAGGACTGAGCCCGCAACCTGGGCATGTGCCCTGATGGGAATCAACCATGACCTCCTGGTTCACAGGTTGATGTTCAACTATTGACTCACACTGGCCAGGCTAAACATTAACTTCTTTAAATTCTCACAATCACCACCTGATGAATGAAGAATTTGAGGAGGCATGAAGAAGTTAAGGGTTTGCCCATCTAACTGTAAATAGGAAAGCCAAGATTCACATCTGGGCCATCTTCTCTGAGTCTGCCCTCTTAGCCATTATGTTTTTCATATATCCAGTCTCTGAATTTCATCCCCATTTATTCACGAAGACTTTAATAGGATCCTCACACAAACAAGACAATACTTGAACATTGAGATTAGAAAGCCTTATTTCAGGCTTGATGAAGTTCAAAGTCTAACCAAGAAAGGCAGACATTAAACAAGCAATTACACTGAGATCTCTTTTGATATATTTATCTAGGTTTTTTCTCTCTTATTTTTCCATTTCCTTTGCAATTCCACCAAGCTCTGGCCATCTGATATTACCTCAGAAAATGTCTGAGGAGGCAAGATAGGAAACAAACTTGTCCACCAACATTTCTAGAAATCAAGAATATTTATGAAGAAACTCCCACAAACTGGAAGAGAGGAAGGAGATCTGTGGTCCCCAGGAGCACTGGGGCCTTAGCCCAGCTTCCCAGCAGCACTTCCAGGAAGGCAACAATACCTTTAAAAAGAAAATGGGCCCAGCCGGTGTGGTGCTGTGGCTGAGCATTGACCTATGAACCAGGAGGTCACAGTTCAATTCCCAGTCAGGGCATATGCCTGGGTTGCGGGGCTCGATCCCCAGTGTGGGGAAGGCAGGAGGCAGCCAATCAATGATTCTCTCTCATCATTGATGTTTCTCTCTCTCTCTTTCTCTCTCTCTCTCTCTCTCTCTCTCTCTCTCTCTCTTTCTCTCTCTCTCTTCCTCCCTCCCTTCCTCCTTCCCTCCCTCCCTCTTCCTTCCTCTCTGAAATCAATACAAATATATTTTTTTAAAAAGTGGTACGTGACATATCTAGATGTCTGGGAACAGAGGAAGCCTTGCAAAAGATTCCCCAGTCTGAAGGGTGGCTCAGACATTGCAGAAAGTTTCCTGTGCCCCAAGATGCAGGAATGACACCCTGTATCCGAAGAGCCATGCCGGTCAGTCAAGGCATGCAGCCTCTCAGCAGCACACTGTGTGGTCTGCCAACTGAAGACCGGGGACCTCTCTATTTCCAATCCTGGATCATTCGGTACTATAAGACTCCCAGAAGTGTGAAGCAGGCCTAAAGGTGGAGGACAGTGTAGAGATCCCAAGAAGACTGATGTTTTTTTATTTGTTTATTTTTTATCAGCTCAGAAGAATGGAGGCTCAGATTCAGAAATCAAATTTTTACAGAAAATTAAGTCCTATTTATTACGGACCTGAGTTTTTGGATTGAGACTCATACCCCAAAAGTAAATATGGTGACTGTTAACAAAACAAAAGCTATGAGAGTACACAGAGAGGAAAGCTAACCCAGGCCGGCTGGTCGGGAAGGTCTTCCCCCAAAAAGTGTTATTCACGTGGAGACCCACAGGACGGAGTAGCCCTGTAGACCCTTTCTACCTGGCCACTCTCGAAGAGGAGGGACACCTTGCCTTCTTGATAGTATTGTCAGGATGAATACTGAAATCAAAGAGAAAATACAGTTTCCTTTCCCGAAGTAATACTAAATCTGCACTTGGAACACAGAGTCTGTCTTCTTCTGGGTACTCTCTTGAGATCTTTATCCTATTCTCCATGTGGGGACGTTTAAGATCTGGGCTAATGGCAATGACCACAGGGTGTAAGGTTCCTTGTGGGTGGTCAGATGGATGAGATCAAGAGAGATCCTAACTAACACATTCATTCATTCATGTAACCAATGTCTTGTAATTGTATGTTCACACCAAGTACACTGAAAAAGCTGAATGGGTTTAAATCTAGTTGGGTGGGGAAGTTAACACATGACTATCAATTCAAATGGAAAATATACTAAATTAGTGCTATAATTAGAGGGCAGGCAGTATTCTATTTAAGCACATTCTTTCCTTTCTCTTTTTATTGAATTTATTGGGGTGACACTGGTAAACAAAATTATACACGTTTCAGGTGCACAATTCTGCAACATATCATCTGTACACTGTATTGTGTGTTCACCACCCCAAGTCAAGTCTCTGTCCATCACCATATGTCCCCCATATACCCTCTTCCACCTTCCCCACTCCAGCCCTCCCCAGCAATCACCATACTGTTGTTGTATTCATGAGTTTTCTCTCTTTTCTTTTTTGCTCAATCCCTCCAATCCCTCCACCCAGCCCCCTCTTTTCCCAATAGCTGTCAGCCTGCTCTCTATCTATGAGTCTGTCACTATTTTGCTTGTTAGTTCATTTTGTTCATTAGATTCCATATATGGCACTTGTCTTTCTCTGACTGGTTTATTTAAGCATATTCTGACTAGGGAATGGGTAAGGCTCCTGTGGGATTCCAGACAGCAAAGGAAGGATAATAGGATGATAGTGTCTGACGTGGATTGCGGACTTGAGGCAAGGTACTCCAGTTTGAAATGCAGTGAGCAAAGATGTGGAAGATACACTCTGGGATTGCTGGTAAGCTGAGTTTGATTGGAGTGAAGTACTTACTTTTTAGGAAAGAACATGGAAAAGTTAATAGGATATAACTTCTGAAAGGTCTTTAAAGAAGCTTAAAGGGAAGTAGTGGGAAGCCAAAAAGATACACAATGAAGGTGCCATGGCATAAGTGGGTATCAGGAAGGCAACCCAGGCAAAATTATGAAGAATAGATTAAAAATGACGATACAGTCCTTGATTCCTTTTCTGTAATTCTAAAATCTACTAAATGAAATGTTTTCATAAGTCTAAACTAAAGGTTTTTTAAGTTTGCAACAAACTCACTTGGTGGCAAAGATGGATTTGAACAGATGTGAGGCCATTTATGGTCACTAATATTCCTTCTTAGTGTGAACACACATGTGTTTCACTGCAAAAATTGATGGCTTGAGCTTCAGGTCTCTGAGTGTGTCAGACAATAAGCAGTGTACGAATAGTATTAACTTTCTAATGCCTAAAACTTTAGATTCTGAAACACATTTGACTCTGAGGGTTTCAAGAAAGGGTTGTTAGCTTGTTTCAAAGTTGACAATAAAGATCCCTTTAACAGAATTAGAGATTATAGAAAGAATAGTAAGATTTGCAGTTAAAGCATTTAACTTAGTTTCGAACAATGAAACTTGTTAATATAGGCTAGTCTAGCAAATGCCTTATCTACATACATGGCAAGCTGAATTATATATTATAATTTTATATAAGTTTATAGAAATTAACAATAAATTTGCTTTTATAATTTCAATTTATGTTTTAATCAGAACTATCCTGATCAATTGTTATCAAGTATACGTCTTTTAATTAACTGCTTTAATGAATAAAAAAGCACATTGTAATTAGCATATGTTCTGCAAGTAAATGCAAAAACAGAACTGTAAAAATTTTGTTTTTTTTGAAAAATTTTAAAAAGCCCTCCTCCAGAAGTCTTGTTTAGAAGATCACTTTGACTGCCAATCACTGCATAATAATTTGCTTAAGAGGCCCCCCTTTACAAATACAAATATAAATAATGCAAAAGGAAACTTTAATTCCATCCCATCTGAATCTTATGCAATTTGCATTTGAAATACAAATGATAAATTATGGGCTGCAAACTACTAGCCTTTTTAATTTTTAAGTACTCTTCCCTCTGAAATGGCACAGTATCACGACAGTGTACAATACAATAACAGTCTGTATCTACCATTCCATGAGACCGAGGTTGCTTTTTAGTTGAGGTTGCCAGGTCAAGGCTCACCTCAACCTGAATGTATCCTATCCATTTTCTAAAAGGAAACAGTCTACCTCTGAGAGAATAGGCACAGCAGGATTAGGAAAGAACAGTGCCAAGAAAACAGGGGATTTGTTAGCTGACAGGGCACTTTATATTGAAGAAAAAATAGGCATTTGTCCAGTAGCCTGTGAGAAAAATTCAACTTTTTTGCATTCTTCATTCTGGGAGAGAAAGCAAAAGTGTCCTGTTGTTCCCTAGAAACTAGTTCTGGCTTCCTGGGTATTTGCTGAACTTCCTTTGTATGGTATTAGATTGAGTTGACTCTACAATTCCTTGGGCATGCTCCCTGGATGGCAGCCTCTTTTCTTCTTCCAACAGAAGGGGTAGATGGCTGGAAGCCAGCCTGTAAAAGAGCTGGCAAGAGGCCCATGGTGCTCAGCCATAACGGGTGCACAGTTATCCTTGTATTTCCTATGTCACATCCGAAGTTCACCCTCCTCCATAAATAAATGTGACCCCACAGCAAATGCCTGATAACCCTCTGCAACAGTGGAACTCTTCAAAAATGACCTCAGCAACACTCAGAAATGGAATGCTTGGAAGAGTTCACTGGAGACTGATGTTACTTGGTAGTACTACTCTAGGAGCCCTCCTCCACTGCTTAACTGGTCCTATTCTCCAGCACTGCATCCCCCTTTGATCTTTACCCTGAAGTTTTAGTGTTTTCTCAGAGCCAATTCAATTACACAAATCTAACGTAGCCTGTGACTTGAAAACATCCCTGAAATTTGCATGTTTCCATATGGGACTAAATTTTGATGGCAATTTACGACATGCTTGTATGCTCTATAATTACCTTTATATTTGACTAGAGGCCCAGTGCACGAAATTCGTGCATGGTGGTGGGGGGGGTGTCCCTCAGGCCAGCCTGCACCCTCTCCAATCTGGGATCCCTCTCACAATCCAGGACTGCTGGCTCCCAACCGCTCACCTGCCTGCCTGCCTCATTGCCCGTAACTGCTTCTGCCTGCCAGCCTGATCACCCCCTAACCATTCCCCTGTCAGCCTGATCGACACCTAGCTGCTCCCCTGCCAGTCCGATTGATGCCTAACTGCCCTCCCTTATTGGCCTGGTCGCCACTAACTGTCCTCCTCTGCAGGCCTGGTCACCCCAACTGCCCTCCCCTGCTGGCCCGGTCACCTCTAACTTCCCTCCCTTACCAGCCTAGTCACCCCTAATTGCCCTCCCCTGCCAGCCTGGTCGACTTTAACTGTCCTCCCTGCAGACCCAGTCGCACCCAATGCCCTCCCCTGCAGGCCTGGGTCCCCCCCAACTGCCCTCCCCTGCAGGCTTGGTCCCCCACAACTGCCCTCCCCTGCAGGCCTGGTTGCCCCCAACCGCCCTCCTCTGCTGGCCTGGTCACCCCTAACTGCCTTCCCTTGCAGGCCTGGTCCCTCCCAACTGCCCTCCCCTGCCAGCCATCTTGTGGCGGTCATCTTGTGTCCATATGGGGGTGGCCATCTTTGACCACATGGGGGCGGCCATCTTGTGTGCTGGAGTGATGGTCAATTTGCATGTTACCTCTTTATTATATAGGATGTCACTTGTTTATATGGGGGACCAGATAGGTGGTCAAGACATGGAAGTAACCTAGGTGTCCATTAATAGAGAAATGGATAAAGATGTGATACACACACACACACACACACACACACACACACACACGCACTGGAATATTACTCAGCAATATAAAAGAATGAAATCTTTCCTTTTGTGACAACACAGATGAACCTAGAGGGTATTGTACTAAGTGAAATAAGTCAGACAGAAAAAGACAAATGCTGTATGACTACTTACATGTGGAATCTAAAAAAAAACACACAAATGAACAAACAAAATAAAACAGAAATAAATTCACAGAAAGAACAAACTGACAGTTGCCAGAAGCTGAGAGGGGTGGAGGGATGGGTGTGAAAGGTGAAGGGAAATAGGAGATATAAACTTCTAGCTATAAAATATATAAGTCAGGGGGATAGAATGTACAGCACAGGGGATATAGTCAACAATACTGTAATAACTTTGTATAGTGACAGATGGTTAATAGACTTATTATGGTGATGACATTGTAAGGTATGTAACTGCAGAATCACTATGTTGTATAACTGAAAGTAATATAACATTGTATGTCAACTATACTTTAAAAAATAATAAGGGAGCAAGATAAATTAAAAAAAATAAGATTTTTATATGAAATTGCCAGCATTAAAATGTTAGCAACCAATTTGGGAAAGCCAAATAAAATTTAGCTAGTATCAGATTCTGGTCCACAGGCTACCACTTTGTAGCCTCTAATCTGCCTCTTGAGAAATATTAATTCAAAACACAGGGGAAGATTGCATAAAATAATGTAACAATTTCAAAAGAAAGGAAAAATAAAGATAATGAATTCCCTTCCCCTGCTTCAACCAAGGCTATTATCCTCCACCCTAAAAAGAAATCTCATATAAGTTGTGACAGTTTCTCAAACTACAACCCTGTTGGCACGTGTTATTTTGTTGGACACATTCTAAAAATCTCGAGTTGTTATAATAGTTACTATATAAAATCGGGGGCAGATATCATGACTCAAACTTTGCATTCTTCTCTGACACATTTTATTACAACTACATGGCTCCAAAGTGGAAGTAATACCACAGACCAGTATAGAGTTACAGCTTTAACATTCAGCATTATACTGGTGACATGGCAAGCTTTCTCCATTTTGATTTTGTTTGACTTTTCCGCCTAAAAATATAAAATGAAGGGTGAAGTTGTAAATCTCTACATTAATTTTATGAACAAATCCAACATATCTAATAGTTACCTTCTTCCTGTATCTCCTCAAAGTTCATTTCCTTTTCCAATATTACTGAATAATTGTGAATGACTATTAAACAAACGGTTGTAAGATTGAAAAATAATTGAGCAAAAAAGGCAACAAAAATAGAATGTCTGTATCACGCTAACACTGGAAGATTCCCTGGAAACTTTAATTTGTCAAAGCAGAAATAATATATATTTATCTATGACAGAAAATGAAAGTGGTGTGTGAGGGATAAGTTTAAACATAGTAGTTACCTACTGGGCAGAGAAAGAATAACATATTAGTAAAAAGTAAAATATTCATTACTATTGTTTTCATCATCAAAATTATATTGATTATCATATGGCTTATAAATTCTTTTAACAACAGAGACATAATTTTGAAGAAATTTTAAAACATCAATAGAAATGGTTGAATTGTAGCTAGCAGCTTTTATCATATGATGGATATCAGCCATTTTAATGCAGACAAGATAATTTCCAATTTCCAATACATCTGATAAAACTATGCTAATGATTCACAATCTTTCCAATGTTAAACTTCTCAAATAACTGTTCAGTAGGATAAAAATACATTGAGAGTAAAGAAGAATCAAGACTGAAAATTAAAAGATGCTACTATAATGCAAGCAATGCAAGAAATATGTTTGTGTCCCTTCCATATCAATAAGAAAATTTCCAAAAGAAAGTTCTAGTGCTGACATTCTAGGAACTTCTGACTTCCTCAAACACTAAGAAATATCCTATCTAATAAAAGGGTAATATGCAAATTAACCATCACCCTGTCACAAAGATGGTGGCACTCATAGCCACAAGATGGCGGCACCCAGTCCCCTCAGCCCCGCTGGAGTCCCACAGTCCTTGGGGGGGTGGCCGCTGACAGCAGGCAGCATGAGCGGCCTGGTGGAATGCTTGTTTCGTCACCACGGCGACGAGGCAAGCTTCCACCCTGGCCACAGAGGGCCTTTGGGCTGTGGAGAGCCTCTGGGCAGCAGGCATGGAGTGGCCAGGCCCTGCAGAGAGCTACTGGTGCATGGATTCATGCGCAGTGCTACTAGTAAAGAAATTAGATGGCTAAGAAGTAGCAACTGAATTCTGAACTAAGTCTTAAACTTTTCTCTGATATTCAAGACGAGGCAAGTATTTGTCCCTTAAATATTATTGCAAAAAAGTTCAGTCAATGGACTCTCCTGGAAGTCAGAGCCAGTGCTTTTATGAGAATCAAGAACTGCCACCACCAGCATTTCCTTCGCAAAAGAACATTGAAATAGTGTTCCTTGCAGGCTAAGTGAACAAAATAAACTGATGAACAAAATAGATCCAGAGACTCAGAAGCATGGAACAGACTGACAAATCTCAGTGGGAAGGCAGGTGGCGGTGGGGGAAGGGTAGGAGATTAACCAAAGAATTTATATTTATATATGCATAACCCATAGTGTGCTGAAGGCCTGGGGCAGAGGATGGGGTGGGGATGGGGGGCTCTGGTGCTGGATGGAGAGGATCAATGGGGGAAAAAGAGGACATCTGCAATACTTTCAACAATAAAGATAAATTTAAAAAAAAGACAGGAAGAAAATATTTTTAAAAAGAGAATAAAAATTAGTCATTAAATTATTAAAAGTTATTTACATTCTCTTTAAGCAATTCTGAAAAGCCATACTAAGTAGAAAAATGCTTTTTTGATAACAGTTAAGAAGGATATATCAGTCTAATCCAACTAAACTTCCCATGTTGCTTTGAATATTTGCCTATCTTTTCTTAATAGGAATCAGAGTATAAATAAAAGTAGGTTAACATTTGTATGCGTTATTAACTTGTATATGTTAATAATAATCTATACTTATGGCGAACTCTGTTTCATACAAATAATGTAGGCAAATGAAATTTTGTATAAATATACACACGTATATTTATATATAAAATATCTCTATAGATAGAATAACTTCTATTAATAAATTTATATATATGTATATAAATTTATTATATATGTATATATATATATGTACATACATATATATATACATACAAACACCTACATACAGAATAAGATACAGTATAATAATTTAAGTGGTTGGTTGTTAACAAAAGGCAAGTGTTTGGTAATTTTTAATATGAAAAACAACTTGTAAACCTTGAACAAGACCGAGTGACAAAGTATGACAGCATATGCAACTTGGCACTGGGCATGTTTTAGCAAATTCTCTGCTGCATTCTGGGTTTGGGCCTGGCCCCCTCAGTCACATCCTTCATTCCGCACTCCCTACTTCACCAGTGGAAGAATGTCCCTTCTCCGATCCCAGAAACCTCACACAGTGATGACCTCCTCTAACTCTTAATGGGGTCAAGACTTGGGTGAGATATTTCAAGGTTGGGCCAAAATTTTAATAGTTTAGATAAATAGATTAACTCAACATCTAAAAATAAGCCTGACAAAAGGCTCAAGGAGTAAAGATATTTTAAAAAGCAATTGAAAGTTTTCTTAATTAAAATTTTGATGGTGTCTCCTTTATCTTTTTCTTCACCTGCCAGTAAACTCAGAATGTCCAGCTGGCATGTTCTACTGAAGACATGGTGAATGGGGCAGCAATTACCACCTGTTGTTCCCTTGAACTTCCTACGGTTATAGTTAGTTCCTGCTATTTCACATCACATCACACAGGCTTCAAGCCAGAACAACATTGCCACTAGGCTACACCAGTTTCTCTCTCTTGCTTACTCACCATCATTTCTCCATCTTAACTCTAGTGAATTCCTTTAGGCCTGTAGCTAACTAAAGTCCCTGTCCTATGTCACTAGTTCCTTGATGTTTCAAATGCTACATTGGAGGGTTTGATATCATCTTTTCCATCACTAAGGCTTCTTTATCAACAGATTCATGCTAAACTCACAAGATAATAGCATGATAAGAACACCCAGAAGTTTTCTTGGCATGTGGAACTATGAAAACAATCGTGTCACATTATTACTATTACCATCATCATTATTATTATAACTACTAGAGGCCTGGTGCATGAAATTCGTGCACAGGGGTGTGTGTCCCTCAGCCCAGCCTGCACCCTCTCCAATCTGGGACCCCTCAAAGGATGTCCAACTGCCCGTTTAGGCATGATCCTACTGGACTGCTGGCTCCCAACTGCTCGCCTGCCTGCCTTCTGATTGCCCCTAACCACTTCTGCCTGCCAGCCTGATCACCCCCTAACCACTCCCCTGCCAGCCTGATTGATGCCTAACTGCTCCCCTGCAGGCTTAGTCACCCCTAACTGCCCTCTCCTGCAGGCCTGGTCACCCCTAACTGCCCTCTCCTGCAGGCCTGGTCACCCCTAACTGCCCTCCCCTGCTGGCCTGGTCATCCCTAACTGCCCTCCCTTAGAGGCCTGGTCCCCCCAACTGCTCTCCCCTGCAGGCCTGGGTCCCCCCCAACTGCCCTTCCCTGCAGGCCCAGTCGCCCCCAACTTCCCTCCTCTGCCAGCCTGGTCACCCCTAACTGCCCTCCCCTGCAGGCTTGATCGCCCCCAACTGCCCTCCCTTGCAGGCCTGGTCCCTCCCAACTGCCCTCCCCTGCTGGCCATCTTGTAGCGGCCATCTTGTGTCCACATGGGGGCAGCCATCTTGTGTGTTGGAGTGATGGTCAATTTGCATATTACTCTTTTATTAGATAGGATTATTTTTTGTGGGGGTTAAATCATTCAAAAGTTTATTTGTGCTAGAAAGAATTTCTCTTAACATCAACATTTCTCAAATGAAATTTAACTGAATTCTGAGAGATGAGAAAGCTTCCTGCTTCCTTCAAAGTTGCTACAGAATTGCATTGGAAGTAAGATCTTGCAACCAACATCCTTTCCCTACAAAGCCAGTCCTGTTTGCCACTTGTGATTTACAGGCTGTGTCTGCTCTGAGGAGCTGCTGGACACATTAGTGTGGCTATGCTTATGAAAGGACGCTGCTGTCTGGCATAAATGACTTTCCAGAGACCCATCTCATTCAGAACCGCAGGAACTGTTCTCCCTAAACACGATCTGTCAGTGCATAAGCCATTATTTCACCCATTCTGAAGGGAAGGATCAAAAATATGGTCTTGCAGTCTAGTCCCTTCTGCAAACCTTGATGCACCATTAAAAATCTGCCGTCTCATATTTATTTGATTTCTATTTGGTTAATCCACTTCATTAACATTTTTGTTGCAACTATAATTCTGCTTTTGGGAACGATGGAAAAAGAATGGTGGTAATTATGTTGGATTTTGTTCATGTAAATTACTTATACATTGCTGTAATTCCTATTTCCAATATGCTCATTATTCATAGATATTACCAACAATATAGTATGTTCAATTTTTTTGGTCCACTTCACATACAGCTTTTAATATATTTATCTAAAGGCTTACTTTATCTTCCTAATATAATATTGAAAGTCATCAATCCCAGATCTATCTTTCTCTCCACATTTTATAATATGCTTCATTTGTAAGAATTAATGCAAATCATAGCTCTACATTATATGGGTTAATAAATGTAAGACTCATGTTTTAATTCAAGAGAAAATAACATGCTTAACTATATGATAAAAAGAACAAAATCATTTGTATAATTTTGTGTTTGAGAGATCATTAATGTATCAAGGTATTCTTTAAATTATTTAGAAAATATTTTACAGAGAGCAGCACTTGTAAAAATTCAAACAAAAGAAATATAGTAAAAGAATAATATTAAATAATATTTCACCTGAAGCCTTTCATTCCACTCTTTTAAAAAAAATATGTGAAATGGTGCACATTATCCTGAAAAGACTGTAAGGTATATATCCAGATATATGAATCATAAAAAAAAGTCAAGAAAGAGAATATTGCAGTTGATATAAGCAAAAGTGTGGGCAAATGAAATCTTTCTTTTACTTTATAAAATAGAATTAATAGTTATTTTATTATGAAGATTATTGCATTAAAAACACTGAAAGAAAATCTAATAGTTATTTAAACTGGTTGGCATCATTCTCCAGAATGCCTTGTCAGACATGCTTATGACTGGATTTGGGTTTTAGTCTACTGCATTCGCAGTCAGTAAAAGAATTTTCAGTTAAGGGCTCAAATCTCAGGCTTTCTATTATTTTGTTATAGAAAGTGCTTACAAGTTGTTGGGTGGAGCAAAATCTTCACTTTTACTTCCAAATATTTTGTATGAAAGTTTACCACACTGGGTTAGTATACTTACAGGTTTACTTAAATAATCTTTTGCATTAGACAGAAATGCACAAGGTTTAAAATCATGTAAAATAGATAGAATTTATTTCTCAACCTTTCCAAAATCCTCTTTTCCCTTTTCTTCTTGATGAGCTCAGTTATACAACCAATTTACAACACTGAATTTCAAGGGAAATATCGTCTACACATCAACAATTGTTTTCAAAGATCATTTATTTTTTAAAATTGACCCACATTAGGACAAATTTACAAATGTTCCTGGGCTCAATTCAATATGCCAGCTCTTCATGCTTTGAAGTGTGATAGAGAACACTCCGTGGAGAACTCTAATTATAAAATATAACAAGAACGTTTGCAATTTTTAACAAGCTTGCTGTTTCCATGCCAACTTCTTCTGAATCTGGAAAGCATTAAAATAATTTTCTCACAACTTATTTCTTTCCATTGTGTTATGTCAATTCCCTTTTCACAGGCAATACATTCAGTACCAAATGAGTAGGGTATTCATTAGGGCTAGAGAAAGGCAAGGGTTAAGTAAATAAGAACATCAAATTAATATCCAAGCCTAAATGCTTTAGCAGAGCCAAAGAATCTGTTTAATCATTCAAGTCAACAAAGGTTAAGATAATAAAATAAACTTCTAAATGCTTTCCTCTCTGGAACTTAATCCGTCTTGCTGAAGATGTTTTTAAGATGCTATCAGTTTTGTGTAGTCCCAGCTGTTATGAAAATTTACTCGAATACACTGGGAAGAGAAAAGAATTTTATGAAAATAGTTAAACAGAGCTCCTGGGTGGCTTATTGAAACTGTGAGAGCCTAGGACTCATTTAAAACCAGCTGTCCGCTGATGATGTTGAGACTAATAATTACTAAATCTCTTCTTTATCAGGGCTCTGTGTTGTTTGGCAAGGTGATGGAAACCAACTGATTAGATTAATATATAGTCAAAAGATAACTTCAGGATGTTTGTTCATTTTATTGCCTAAGTTTGATGAGTAATTTTTCTTTGTTGTTGTTAATCCTCATTGAGGATATTTTTCCACTGATTTTTAGAGAGAGTGGAAGTGAGGAGGAGAAACAGAGAGAGAAATATCAATGTGACAGAGACACATCAGTTGGTTGCCTCCTGCAGGCACTGATCAGGGCCAGGGATCGAGCCTGCAACTAAGATACGTGCCCTTGACTGGAATTGAAACTGGGACCCTTCAGTCCAAGGGCTGATATTTTATCACTGAGTCAAACCAGCTAGGGCTCGATTAGTAAATTTGCCACAACTTCAGAACAACATAATACCCTAATTTAAAAACAAAAACAAAACAACAGTATCATACATTAAAATAGTTTTGCTTATTTTTGAGGCTACATTTTTACATCACTAAGATACAGAAAAAGAAAATGAGCCATTAACACAAAGCCCTGGGTGAAAGTATGACTCCAATGCTGTGGCTCATGATGAGGGCAGAGGTCCTTATGAACTGGGCAAGCAACAAACCCTCGTTAGTAATGAAAAAAAATAGTGGTGACAGCAGTGGGTGCCGACAACCATGGGGAAATCCTCAAAAGCCTTTTATACTTGACATTCAGGTTCTGTTATTGATCAATAAAAGTAACTCAATCCTTTGAAGAGAGGCTCAACTAAAAGCAAAACCAACAAAATATCTTGCAAAACATGTAAAAGCAGCATTATGAAAAGCAGAAAATAGATTGCCTTCATCTGGTTATCTTAAGAAAAAAATCACTAATAGCAAATATGCCAGGATCTTGATTTATACAATTTTCAAACTGGTGCCATCATACTGAGAAGAAGCACGACTGTATTATAACAAGGTAACTGGGCTTACTTATGTCCCTCAGCTAAGGGTCAGCATTGCCCTTCCTCCCTAGAACCTGTCTAGGTATTACTCTGGAGCATTCATTCATTCGTTTTTAGTAGGGTTGACAGTGTATGGGTTTTAAAGACTGAGATTATCATGATTGCAAAGGAAAAAGATGCACCTGTTTGCATTTGTGTTCCCCAGCTTTGCCATCTGATTCACAGAGGCACGGAATCTTAAAGTTGAAAAGGTTCTAGCCGCCTATGACAGCAGCATGGCATTGTGGAAAGAGAGCAGATCTTGAAATCTGGGTTTGAGTTCCAGCATTGTCTTTTGGTAGATGTGTGTGAAAGAATATGGACAACACTTGTTTGAGCTCAATCCTCATCAGAAAAATAAAAGTCATATTAATATTTGTGCTACTAACTCACAGAGTTATGTTGGAGAGTAAATGAGAGAATATATAAAAATTGTAATCTGTGCCCTGGCCAGTATGGCTGAGTTGGTTGGAGCATCATCCCGTACACAGAAGGTTTGCAGGTTCGATTCCAAGTCAGGGCACATACCTAGGTTATGGGTTCAATCCCTGGTTGGGGAATGTATGGCAAGGCAACCCATCGATGTTTCTCTCTCACATCGATGTTTCTTTTGGTCTCTGTCTCTCTCTCTCCCTTCCCCTCTCTCTCCAAAAAAAAAAAAAAAAAAATGTAATCTGTAAATTCCTAGGTTCAAATCCTGACTGTGCCACTGACTGGCACTGCTATCTTGAAAAAAACTATTTAAACTTCTAAATCTTGATTTCCTCATCTATTAAATGGAAATCATAAAAGTAAGTATTTCATAAGGCTACTGAAATAAGACTTCATAGAATATTTGACATACTTTCAGAAGAAATCAATAGCCTTCCTGGTGTGGCTCAGTTGGCTGGGCATTGTTTCGTATGCCAAAAGGTTACTGGTTCAATTCCTGGTAGGGGGTGTGCAGGAGGCAGCCCATGCATGTTACACTCTCACATTGATGTTTCTCTCTTCTCCCTTCCTCTCTCTCTAAAAATCAATAAAGTACACTTTTAAAAATAAATCAATTAAGTTATTTATCATTACTATTGTTATCATTTAAGTCATAGATACTTTTGTACTGCTTCACATTGAGGTTGATGACTATAATGACTACCTTATTGTAGGGAAGCAGCCTAATCCACTGGGAACAGCACAAACTAGAGGCTGAGAGAGCTGAGTTTGAATCCCACTTCTACCACTTACAAGTCATGAGAACTTGGTCAAGTTACTTTACTCCAGATTCCTCATGTGAAATATGGAGAGAATAATCAGCTATGACCTGATGAGAACTTACTATACATTTTTTTCATGTTATTTTATTTCATTCTTATCATAACCATAGAGAACAGATAGTGATAGAGTTAGAATTTTATCCCTGTCCAGCCTGAACCCAGTCCATAAGGATATAATAATTTCACTGTACCATAATCACTTTTCCTGTTTTTCTTCCCTGATATCCTACCTTGCTGAACTGAATACGGTTGAGAGATGACGTGGGAAACTTACCTAGAAAGATGTTCAGCAAATTGTAGTACTCTGAGTAATTAGCAGTTATAATTATTATGTGAGGTATTATTTCCTAGTCCAATGTGCATTCAGTCTAGGAATGCTCCTACAACTTTCTTCCAATCCTGCTTGAATACAGGGCAAACCATAGCCTCAAAACTCTGTCATACAAACCTATGAAGATGAAATAAATAAAAAATGAGTATGGGCATGGTGACTGACAGCACAGAAAAAGCACCACACTGATATAGTCTAAAGGCATAACTGCTAAAGCACAGTGTTTCACTGCAAAATGAACTGAAGATTAATGGCAAATCCGCAATGACATCTCACCAAGAAGCAAGGAGGGAAGTGCAATTCTAATGTCAGGATGCATTCATATGTGGAAATCTAACATTCAGTGTCTTGTAGAATAAAACCAAATGCTATCTATGGTTGTTATATTATACCTAAAATTGTAAGCTCAAAATTGGTGCAATGAATACTGACAGAAAGCTCATGCCAAAAAAGTCTGCCCACACGTTTCTGCACTAAATCATATGCCAACAACAGTATTCAAAGACAGTCAACTTTCCTACCATTTACCTTGTAACTTCTTACAATCTTTCACTTTCACTACTTAACAAAATGCACTCCCTTAAAATTCCCATAATTCCAGAATACCAAATCCAAAAGCTTTTTATAGATCTCATCCCTGTGGTTTTCTTTTTATTAAGAACATTTTGTGTGTCTCCCCCCACCTCCCCCCCCTTTAAGTAGTTCTTCCTTTAGTGCTCCAACGTGGCAGGGTTCTGGTTTCTTGTTCAGTGCTTACTCTCTTTTGCGGATGCCCTTCCTTGTCCCACCCCTTAAATGTGGATATTCCTAAAGTGGTTCTTGCTTCACTCTTTCACCCTACAGTTTCAATGCTCACTGTGGGACAGTTCACCTATGTAACCTTTATGTCCAGGTATGACACCACCTTAGATCTCTAATGTTATTTTTCCAACTGTTTGCTACATTACTCAAGTAAAATAATCTAGCCGAAACCGGTTTGGCTCAGTGGATAGAGCGTCGGCCAGTGGACTGAAGGGGTCCCGGGTTCGATTCCGGTCAAGGGCATGTACCTTGGTTGCGGGCACATCCCCAGTGGGGGGTGTGCAGGAGGCAGCTAATCGATGTTTCTCTCTCATCGATGTTTCTAGCTCTCTATCCCTCTCCCTCCCTCTCTGTAAAATATCAATAAAATATATTTTTTTTTAAAAGTAAAATAATCTAGAAAGATTATAAATTCAACAAAACTAAAATTCAACTTGTTTATCCTCTGACTTTCCTCTGGTCAAATTTATCAAGCAGAGCCAGAAAACTTCAGACCTACATTTATCTTGTTTTTCAACTAGCCCTTAAATCCAATTAGCTCCAAGACTTGTACAGAATTTTCACCTCAGTATCCTGAAATTTTACTCCCTGACTGCTGCTTCTATTACAGAATAGTAAGAAGCTAGGAAAATTCCAGGACAAGTGGAATAAGGAAGCTGAGGCAGATAAACAGCAGTTTGCAGCCACCTAGTAAATTCTATCTTCCCTAAACCAAGCATACTAAGGAGTAAATGGTTTGCACATCTCCTCAACCAGAGAGTAAATAACTTAAATCACCCTACTCAAGGAGACAAATAACAGAAATCCAATTAGTTCCATTTGCCAACCACATCTAAGGACAGGCAAATTGAGAATAAATCTCATTTTGGTACATCAGCATAAAGCTGATGAATATTCTATTGATTCTCCCCTAAGACCTCACCTAAACACCTAGCCTTTAAAACCCCTGAAAATGAAGGTGCTAGTGCACTCTCCCTCCAGGGAGCACACCTGTGCCATTTCTATCCCTGTATCCTTCCCCACCGGCATGCATCTCCTGAACCCCAAGGGACACCAAGGGACCCCACGAGACTTGTAACCAAGGGAGCAATGGGCAGCGGCAGCTCATCCTGCCTAACCCCCTGAATTTGTCTCCAAGGCCCCCTTTCTTCTGCTTTCCCAGTGAACCAAGGCAGCCCAGCCCAGGCTCTCCTGTAGCTTCTTCTATGCCGTTTTTTGTTTCACGGTCCTAAGTGGGGTTTTTGTTTTTTGGGTTTTGTTTGTTTGTTTGTTTTGCTGTGGTTAATAAATTCTTGCTGTCTCTTGACTGAAATCTTTTCTTTAAGAAGACATGATCTGAGGTCTCCTTCTCCTGCTTGTAACACTTCTTTTTTTTTTTAACCTCAACCTGGCCACAATTCTACCCAGGGCCATAGACTTTGGATATAGATCAAATTTATCTTTTACCTTCTGCTTCAATATTTCTCTCTTACCAATTTCTCCACTCATTGTGTCATCTCTGGTTTTCCCTCTTTATCTGCCCAGGTTTTTGGTTGGCATTTAGGGTAAACCCTATTGGTAAGATGACCCAACTTTCCTTTTCAATTCCATTCTCCTCAGCTCACTTGCATCTTAGACCTAACTATGTGACAGGATCTGGCCCTAGAGACATGAGAAGAAACATACTATAAAATTCACGAGAAAATTTTTGTTTTCGTGATATGGACTCTATTTCCTGTATTTTCCCTGCTGATAATAGATATACATGTGATGGTTGGATTTAAAGTGGCCTTCTTGCAATTATGACTGAAAGGCCAAGAGATTCCCAGAGACTTCCATAATAGCATCATTGAATTATATAAATAACACCAACTGCCTTCTCTGAACCTCTAATTACATGAGAAAAATAAACTCATGTCCTAATTCCCATAGAAAACATGGCGCTTTCTCCAACATTTTGGTGACTCCTTTAGAATTTCATCTTGGTGAACCAATTTAGTCTTTCCCACTGCTCAGCTTCTCATTCAGACACTACTTTCTGCTCAGTACAGCCCCTTACTTCCAATGATACCTGATGTTCCAGACTGAGCCAGCCCATCCCCTCTGCTCCTCTTCCCCTGAGGACTGGACATTATCTTTACAGCCCAGATTCTTAAGACCTTGTCCTGATGACTGACATAGTGTCCTGGTCTACTCGGTCTTCCTGCTTTCAGTCTCTTCCAGTTCCTTTCTGTACTGGACACTATCACCCATGTGGACAAAAAAAGGGGTTCTGTGATAAACGTGCCAAGTCCAGTGACCAAAAGTAATCACACAGTGTGATCTGATCATAAATTCCTAACTGGGCAGATCATAGTGGATATGGACACCCCAGGCATATAAAAGGTTTATCTTTGCTTTAAGCAAGCCCTGTCCATTGTTCTTATGCATCTAGGTTAACACACCTGTGAAATGTCTTTTAAAGACCCTCAGAGATTCATCAGACTGTTCCATGCTTCTCAGAAGAAGGGTGTGTGTGAAGAGATTAACCAAATAACTTACATGCATATATGCATAACCCATGGACACAGACAATAGTGTGGTGAAGGCCTGTGGGGGGTGGACAGGATGGGGGTAGAGGGGACAGTGAGGGAGAATGGGGGAGGACATCTGTAATACTTTCAACAATAAAGATACATTAAAAAAAAAAAAAAGAGCCCAGCTGGTGTGGCTCAGTGGTTGAGCATCATGAATCAGGAGATCATTGTTCAATTCCCAGTCAGGGAACATGCCCAGGTTGCAGGCTAGATCCCCAGTGGAGGGCATGCAGGAGGCAGCCGATCAATGAGTCTTTCATCATTGATGTTTCTATCTCCCTTCCTCTCTCTGAAATCAATAAAAACATATTAAAAAGACCATTCAGAGGCATAGTCACATTCCAGGAAGCACATAATCTTATTAACTGTCCTGTAATTCAATCATAGAGATTCCTTTCTCTGTCCTTGCTTTTCCTACCTTCATCTAATCTTCCTAATGTCCCCTCCTTAGTTCCAAATGTGTAAAGGGAACTGCAAAGCTATCATTCTGTGAAGCATTTGAGAACTTGCTTCTTGGTATATTGTCAGTTCGGCTCAAATAAACTCTACAGGTTTGGATATTTCTTACATCAACAAACAAAAAGATTTTCCTAAAGAACATATAGTAATAACACCAAAGAGTCTGGTGGTAATATGCATCAAATGATGTAATAAAAAAATCTTCAATGGTTCCCTGTTGCCTACCACATTAGATATTCAAAATGCTCCATAGTATAACATCTATAAAAATGTCAGCCTTATATGATACAATTTTTCTATATTTAACCTATTTCCTTGGTAAATGGAATATTATTGTTCTTTAAATGAATTTTGTTATTTCTTACTTGTATAGCATTGTTCGTACTATTTCTTCTTCCTGGGATGTGTAATGTCTTGCTCTTAATCTTATCTTCTAAAGATTACCATTCCTAGCTCCAGTGACAACTCTCCCATAGTCTCCCATTAATATTTAAAATAGAAGAAGGTTCCTTTTCTATCATCTTGTGGTGTAGCTATTTAAGATATATAACATACAACCACATAGTTTTCTTATTCAGGCACCCATGAGATTATCAGATCCGTAAGAGAAGTAATGATGTAATAATATTTTATTCTAACATTCAACAAATATTTATCAAGTCCTCACTGTTCTAGGTGATGGTGGGTGGCATGAACAAGATGGACCAGCTACTTGGAGTTTATGTTTCAAGGAGGGGCAGGTTTTACAGATAACAAGAAAATAAATAAATAAGCAAATAGGATAATATCAGATTTAGATTGGATAATTACAGAAGTTCTCCCAGTGGAGGTATTTGAAAGGAAGTCTCAATGATAAGAAGAATCCAATCACAAAAAGACCAGAGGAAAGCAAGTGGAAAATCACCCTGGAGTTAGGAGTGAGTGTGGTGTATTTGAAGGTCACATGGAAGAGAGTGGGGCTGGAGCACAGTGTGTGGAGGGAGGACTAGTATAGGTGAGGTTATAGAGGTAGCCAAGGGCCTAATCTTGAAGGCCTGTGAAGGCCAACCAAAGTGGTTTGGATTTCATCCTAAGGTTTAAAACAGGGAGCAACATGATCTAACTTACAGGTAAAATGATCTCTCTGGCTGCTGTGTAGAAAATGGATTGCACCAGCTTAAAAGTGGAAGCAAGATTAATTGGAAGACTACCACAGTGGCAGTAGAAGAGAGAAAAGTTGACACATTGATAGTCTCTGTAGTATTAAGCATGGTATCTTGAACATGGTAGATACTCAAACATCTTATTAAATATGTGTCCAGATACTTTCACCTCCTTAATGCTATATTATCTTTTTCTTGCTTTGATTCACATATTATACCTTAACATATTCCTGTTTCACACTTGGGAAAGAGAAAATAAAAGAACGTCATATTCAAGGAAACAGTATAGATCCTATAAGGGAACATCAGCTAACAAAGAACTGAAATGATGGAGGATCTTATTGTTAAGTTAATTATGGAAAGAAATAAATTACTTGAAACAAATGGTAAAAAGTAGAATTCAAATCTTTGATAGGATAAAAATAGTTAGCATAGTCAAATACAAAGATTTATATTTTTAAAAAAGAGAGTCTCTATCAGCATCAGCCTGAATACCATGCTTTTAGAAATTGTGGGTAAAGTTAATATCATTAAATTGAAGACTTTTCCAGTTCTAACTTACTTTGATTTACCTGGAAATATAAAACATTCATTCTCTTATCTTGATAAAATAAATTTCCTAATAAGTAGCTAATACTAGTTTACTTGAAAGAAATATTTATAGAATTCTAAGAGCACTGAAAATGACCTGCCATGTCTCTAAGTTAAGAATCTGAGAAAAGTTAAGCAATCTGGTAGGTCCTCATTCTCTTTTTCATATACTTCCCAGAACATTTAGCTTTCTACCCATGAAAATTTGTCCTGCATTATTAATTCAATCTAAATTGCTTCAATACAAAGCAAAATCGAGGAGAAAATGGGATCACTTTTTGCCACTTTCCACCTGAAATGCTGAATGGCTCCTGAATCGTGTGAAACTTGGCCCCAGTCAGTGTGAAAACTGGCTGAAATCTGTACGAAAGGCAGTCTGGGTTCGTCAAAGTAGTTCATGAACTTTGGCCAAACTTCCAAGAAACCTGGTCCAAGTCTTAGTTTGCACTGCAACATGAAACCAGGTGAATTTCACATGGTTTCAGGTTTCATCCTAAAAATTTGGCTTAGCTTTATAATCAATCATCACTTTTTAAAACGATGAAAGCCAACACACCTTTTTTAAAAGGAGGGCTGCATGCATACTGATGACAGCTAAGCTGTGAACCACCCCTTCACTTCCTTTGCCAAAAGAAGATTTCTCAGAATGGAAACAGTCTCCCCCTTACCTGCAAAAGGCAAGTTGAGTGATTTTGGTATTGCGTGTAGAAAGAAATGATACTCAATACATGGAGACATGCCATGTGAAATAATCACCACGTACCGAGCAAGTGGCTATACTCTAATCATTTAAGGTTATGAGAATTTTATCCCATTCATATCCATGACATATATCATAATGTTTAATCTCCTTGACCATAAAATAAGCTTTTACCTTGAAGCTAGTCATCAGCTAGAATAACTGCCATGAGAAACGAAACGTTCTGAGGCATAATCATTTCTGTATGAAGAATGGCTGAAGAATAGCAAGGAACGTAAATCATAGCATAACTTTCACCTAGTTTAATAAACATGAGGAGCTAAGATACAAACTTTTCAGACTTGCACTGACTACATCGTTTGCAATAAAACCTCGGCTGTAGTATACATGAATTCAATAATCATGCACAGAGACAAACACATCCTACACAATTGTGTTTTCAACCTGAAAGTTTTAAATGTGCTTTTCCACTGTAAAATAAAAAGGGTCTCTTCAACTGAATACTTGCTTTTGTGTGTAGTGACATGAGAAAATCTAGAGGTATGTCTGAACGGAGCCACTACATCATTGGAACAGTATGTCTGAACATTGGGGTAATAAGGCACAGATGTGGAGCAGAGGACTTGGCACTACCAAGGTAACAACAAAGCATTCACCATTGTGTTATAGTGGGTAAAAGAGCCACATCTGAGAAAAAGAAAAGGATGCCCCTCCTCCCTGGAATGCTAAATTACATTACACCTTTTATTTTCTCAAACATCTATAACAAATAACAAATTCAAATAAGTATTATTCAAACATGATGAGGAATAAAAATATAAAATGCATTAATATTTTCATCTATAATATATCATATTTATGCAATAGCACATAAAATTTAACTGCAGAAAAAAAGGCCTAATTCAACAGGAATCCACAAGGCCTTTATGTTGCAAAACACTGCATGCAATTATAAAGGACCCAGTAGCCAGTGGAAAGATGCTATTGTTGACTGTTGGTAGCAATTCTGGCCCTTAATCCGTAGGGCTAATTACTGTGGAGTGTTCTCGTTACAGTTATCAAGTTAAGATACTACAAGAGTGTATGCACATTATAATAATTATTATCGTTAATCGATTATTGTAAGTACAGGTGATACTAAACTATGTGACACAGAGGCAGTTATGAAACCAAGACAACTTTGGAGTTGAAAACTAATTTTCTGCTCAGGATTGGAAGGGTACAACTTACCCGAGGTCCCTGATCACCTTGTTCTCCCTGCAGAGTAGAAAAATGAGAGGATAATTTTAGCACTAAGTCTATATCTGATGCTCATTAAAAAAGATAAAGGAAAACATAGTATAGATCATGTCAATATGAATTTCCACTAACTTAATTTGTTTCTGCTATTCATTTTCTTACCTTATCACCTTTTGGACCAGGAGGGCCCTGAAGAAAACAAAGAGAAAAAGAAACATAGTTTCAAAATAAATTTTAAAAATTGTAGTTTGCAAGATGAGCTAGGGTTCGGTGCAAGATTCATGCACAGGGCACAGAGATATAGCTGTCACCGAGGTTTTTCAAGGAATTTGGGGATCTAAACTATAATTATAATATGGCTAGAATATGAAAATTATATATATGGTATAATGGTGTATGTATAGGGTGGCCCCCCAAAAATATGTACATACACTTTGAATAATTATGAAGGCAGTGTTTATTAAAATACTTTTCATTTTCAAAATTGAGATATCAGCTGTTAAAGTGTGTAAACATTTTTGGGGCCATCCTGTAGATACACACACACACACACACACACACACACACAGCAAAGTACATATCATAGGTACATTATATGTTGAATAAAGTTTCACAAACTGAACACATCTGTGCAAGTTGAACCAGCTAAAGAAACCCAGGAGCACCTGTTGTGACATTTCCTTATCACTAGTCTCCACCAATAGTAACCACTATTTCTGACTTCTGACAGATATAGTTTATGTACTTTATATAAATGTCTGGCCTCTTTTGCTCAATATCTGTGAAATTCATACACAATTTTGTGTGTAGTTGTAGATCATTTTTCTTTCTGCTTTATAATATTTCACTGTGTGAATAAACCGTATTTATTTACTCATTCCACTGCTGATGCCCATTTGTTTCCAGGTCCTCATGGTTACAAATAGTGCTTCCATAAACACCCTGGTGTGTGCCTTTTGGTTAAAAGTGTATGCATTTCTTTCCTTTGTGTGGGGTAACATTTTAGCAAGTGATATTCATATGCATTTCTTTTGGGTATATATATATATCCAGGAGTGGAATTATTAAGTTATAGAAAAAACGTATGTTCAGTTTTAGCAGGCACTGCCAAATAGTTTTCCAATGTGGTTCTAACAATTTAATCTCCCATCAGCAATGTATGAGAACTTCAGTTCCCCTATAGTCTCACCAATCCTTGGTATTTTCCAACTTTTTCATGTTAGACATTCTAGTGGAAGGTGTAGTGATTTCACATTGCACTTTAATTTGTATTTCTTCAGTGGTTAATTACATTGAATTTATCTTAATGTAGGCATTAGCCATTTTGCATCCTCTTCTAGAAAGTGTTCACATCTTTTGTCCTTTTTTCTATTGAGTTATCCTATTGATTTGTTAGAGTTCTTTATATATTACTAGAAGCCCAGTGCATGAAATTCGTGCACTGGGGCGGGGGGGGGGGGGGTCCCTCAGCCTGGCATGCCCCTTCTCATAGTCCAGGAGCCCTCAGGGGATGTCCTATTGACGGCTTAGGCCTGCTCCCCACAGTCTGGCCTCCCTCTGCAGGAGGCAACCAGCCGATCAGGGGAAGGCACTGCCCCCATCACCCCCTCGCTGCTGCTGCCTCTGGCCTCCCTCTGTGGGAGGCAACCCTGCGATCAGGGGAAGGTGACACCCCCATCATGCCCCTGCTATTGCCACTGCCAGCTGCAAGGCTGCCTGAGCCTCGGCCATCGCAGCCACTGCAGCTTGCCTAAGCCTCGCCTGGCCCTCATTGCCTGAGCCTCAGGCCCTCGCAGCGGCAGCGGCCATCGCCATCAGCAGCTTGCCAGAGCCCCCGGCTGGCCCTGGGCAAGCGGGAGCGGCCATTGGCTGCGAGCTTCCCCATGCTTAACCAATCGCGTGTGCTCACTCAGTGATGGGCAGAATGCGTCTTCCAGGGTTCTCCTGGCTGCAGGGGAGGGTGCAGGTCTCCCACCGGCCCTGGGTCACTGGGTCCGGCTGCTAGAGGAAATTCCCTATATTGGCCTCCACCAATTTCTGACCCTGACCCGAGAAGCGCTGAGGAGCAATGGAGGCAGCCTGGGAGTTTGAGGAGCCGCAGGAAGGAGCTGCCTTTCTCAGAGCCCTTGACACACGGTGCTGGAGGCCAAGGTGGGGTGTGGTCAGGTGGGAGCTCTTAGCCGTGGAGCTCGGACTTTCCCTCACCTGCCTTGCTGCTGGGCTTTCCCTCACCCTCACCTGCCTTCGCTGCTGAGCTTTCCCTCGCTCACCTGCCTTTCTGCTGGGCTTTCCCTCACCCTCACCTGCCTTCGCTGCTGGTGTGGAGGTTTCCTGGCAGAGCGGCTCTGCTGCCACTTGGCAGAAGAAACCTGTGGTCCTTCTTGGCAAGTGGCAGTGGCCATCAGGAGCACTCAGAGCTGCTGCTGCCATGTGGGGAGTACAGGCCGCCCTCTGCCAGGCCCGTCTCCCCTGCCCACGTCCCCACTGCCATCACATCCCTAATGCTGCAAGTCCCCACCCACACGCACCTGCTGCATACGCAGCCTGCTGATCAGTCATTACTGTGATGGCATCCTGACCAATTTGCATATTACCCTTTTATTAGTATAGATACTGCAATACTGTATATTATACACACACACACAAACAAACACACACACACACATATATGCAGAGAAAGAGAGAGCGTGCGCAAATATATTCTCCCACTCTGAACATTGTGTTTTTATTCTCTTAAAGGTGATTTTGATGAACAGAAGTTCTTATCTATATATATAAAAAGCCAGTGACCAGAACACCATAACGACTGGAATGACTGGTTGCTATGATGCCCACTGCAGCCAGCAAACCGGCTGATCGGGAGTGGGGCCAGCTGACCAACCTCCCATGGCCCCTCCCCCCAGCCAGCCCCACCCCTGATTGGCCTCTCCCACCCCAATAGGGGGTGGGGCCCACCGGCCAATCACTCTTGGACCCTCCCCCTAGCCAGCCCGGCCCCAATCCGCCCCAATTGGGGCCAGGCTGGCCAGACCCCATCTGTGCATGAATTCGTGCACTGGGCCTCTAGTTTTTAATAAAACTCAACTTAACACTTTTTCTATTTATAGTTCTCTCTTTTTGTGTTCCACTTAAGAAATCTTTGCCTACTCTAAGATCATGAAGAGGTTCTTCTATGTTTATTGTAAAAACTAAAAGCTTTATTACTTTATCTTTCATCTTTAGATCTGAATTCATAGAGAACTGATTTAGTGCATGATTTGAGGTTAAAGTCAAGATAATCCCCTCCCACACACATGGATATCAAATTAACCTAACACCATTTATTGAAAATACATCTTTTCCCCATTGTAGGATAGTGTTACTTTGGCTTAAATTGGTGACCATATATATGTGGACCTTTTTGGAAATTTGTTTTGTTGGACAGCTGTCTATTCTTGGGACACTGAGATTTTCTTTACCTTTAAACCAAAATACTAGCAGGAAATATTCTAGAAGCATCAATACCTTTCCCCCCATAGCTCTTAAAAATAAAGTCATATTTCAGGGTTCAGCCTACCTGAGGAATGAGTGCATTTCAGAGTTACCTGCAATCTCTTCCTTCACCTTCAGTAGGGCTGGGAGATAAGAAGTCTAGATGGCAAGTAAAGCCAAGGTTCCAGCAAAGTACCCGCCTTAGTTCCCAGGGGAGATTTGCTGTCACTTCGGATGGGGAAGTGGGAATCCTCCACCTACTAACATACATATGTCTCTGTTAGCGACAGAGGAACTGTACCCAATTCCCCGTCTCAGCTGTGCCACTTCTGCTAATAGTTGTGAGGTTATCATGAAGTCAATAATATCCATAGCATCATGTTTTATAGTTTGTGTATTTTACTATCAACGAAGAATCTGTTACAACATTTAACCTTTTCCCAACCCAAAGAGGAAAGTATTATACTAATACTTTTATAGATGCCTACAATAAAAAAATTATAAAATGTTATCAAGGGTAGGTCTCTTGTGAGTTTAGTGTAGTCTGTGGGACTTTAAATGCAGTGATTTGGGAAGCTAAGTGTTGGGACACAGCTCTAGCACTAGATTCTCAGAAAGAATGATGACATGCGCCTGCCTTCAACAGGTGTTTTCTAAAATGCCTCCCAACTGCATTTCCCACGGGGTCAGGGACATTGACCTCAAGATCTCAAGTTCAAATGAGAGAAAGAGGAATTATTGAGTATCAGGGAAAGGAAAAGGGGGCTAAGGTAATGGAATCAACTAGACAAAACCCTTTTATCTCTTACCCAGAAAACAATTTTGCTATTAAAAAGGAAACTTATTTTTTAATGTTTTTAGTAAATTTGTTAATATTTTTATTAATGTTTGTAGTGAATCTAGTAGTGAGTAATAAGTACAGTCTGTGTGCCTACCTCTGCACAGTTAAGTTTAAGGAATTTACTTGGTCATATTAAACACACACAAAATGTTCACTAATACTCCACAAACAGAATTTCATTTTTGGTGGGATCAAAGGCAATCAAGTTTAAGAAATATAATGGAGACTCCAGTCTTGATTTAAGCAGCATGTTATTTACTCTACTTTGGTTTTTATATACATTTGTTGAATATCTATAGAGAGTTTGGCACTGTTCTTAGTACTGACAGAGAATCTGGTGGGAGAAACTGATTAGAAAAGCTAAATAGTCTTCTCTGAAAAAGCTAATTAGTCTAGTGCTAACATTAGATATCAGCATGAAGAAAAACTATCCCGTAGAAAATCCAGCTACTGTAAGGTCACTCACAGTTACTGTGAACCCCTCCCCAGCTTTCACCCTTTCCTTCCCCAAAGCTTCTCCTCTTTAAAGTTCTATTTGCTTTTACTGGGGAAACTTCAGAGGCCAAGCTTCTCACTGTTCTAGTCCCCTAAATTCACTCTGTTAGGTTATATGGCATGTTGGAGAGCAAAGCTTTTCTGAAAAAAATTTACGGTGGGTAATGGAGATGAGTCTTTCCCCCAAAATCCAATTACTAAGTCGCAATTTCCCAAGTAATATGTATCAACTGGAGCTCTTTAGACAGCTTGGAAATGTGCACTAACAATTTGCATTCACATGCTGCAAAAGGGGTGTTTCTGAGCAGACAGAATGGCGTCCTGGCACCTGCCAGCTCAAGACAGAACCAAAGCAGAGGTCAACCTCCATTCACAGCTGTGGTGGCTGCTTCAGACACTCCAGACCCCACTTGTGCCCTTGGGATTAATGGCAGGTGTTTTTCTTCTGCTTTGACAGAAATCCCACTCTTCTTTCTGAATGGGACCCTCTTCACTGCGAATATGGGTTGAGTTTTAAGAAAAAAAAAACACGTGGGCCACCTTAGTAAATACAGATTGTATTTCAAAATTTGGGAGCCACGGTTCTTTTCTAAGTCAAAACATTACAAACAAAATAAAGGTGTCTTTGATCATTAACTTTTAAAATTAAAGCTGGGTCATTAAGTTATTTTATGTCTTTAGAGTAAAAGAAAAAAATCACTGGTATTAACTAAAGGACTGGCAGCAACACAAATAAATGCATTATTTGAACTACAGAGTATTTTTCAATGGCATTTTGTGGCTTCCAACTAAACCAGAATATTTGTTGTTCAGGTATCAGAATCAGAGATTGGTTGGTAAATATTTGAAGATAAAACTTTGTCACTAAAACATGATTGAGGCCAATGGGAAGTAAACACAGTAAAATTAGTAACCATAAAAAAAGTAAATATTGAATCACAGTTTTATATAAGGCTTCTTTTGGGATTTCTGTCCTTCTTGGCTAGTCTAGGATGTTGGAGTCAGATCTTTTCTAGTGTCTACTTCAATAAAAAAATATTTAAAATAATTATTTTAATTAGCTTTATGTAACTAGCTCTATTTACATAAAATTTGAAGGTGCTAACAGTTTTTATTATTAGTGCTGTTGTTTCAGAGTGCTGCTAGGGTATTATTAATTTACCTCCAAAGAATTTAAAATTTTCAGTGGCAAACTTCAAATTAGCCCCTATTCAAATGACTTTATGTAACAATCTTTTTATTTTTACCATGTCCTTAATGCAAGCCTCCCCAAATTTATTTCTATTCAAAATAAGTAAGTTTTCCATGCTCCATTATCTATTTCAATGAAATGATAAAAAACAAACTAAAAGCACAGTGAGTAAGAGGCACAACAAATGAGATTCAGGAATACATAGGATTTCAATCTACATAAAAGTAATTGAAACCTAGCTGGAAAATACAGATATATTCGTAAGGGTTGGATGTCCTAATAAAAGCCTTTCATTCACCACCACTGTAAATTTTGCCTACTTTGAACTGGCAAAAGCTGAGGAGAGAATGATTTTTAAAAGATGGCAATAATAAAAACAAAATTAAATTCTACTGGAGGTAGAAATCATGGAAAAGAAGCAAACACTGGAAATTCTTGGCAGCCAGAGCTGCTGGAATAAGAATGGGGTTATGATTTCTATCCCAGAAAATTGTAGGTTATTTTTATTTTTGATAAGTAACAACCTTTTTTTTGATTTATCTTTTTTATTACTATAGAATCATGAGAACAAGCAAGTTTCATTTTCTAAGCATTTATGGCCAACTACTAGCCAGGCAATGTGGTCCCAGTCTGGAGGAGAGACAACTAAATATAATCATATAGTTGACTAAACACTGTGATATGGGAGTACAGAGAGGAAAGAAGGTAGGAGAGTTGGAGTTAAAAAGATGATATTGGAATTGGCTCTGGAAAGTTGGCCAGAGATAAGGGGGACTGGGAAGGGGTGAAGCAGTTCAGGCAGAAGGAAAGAATATGCATAAGTGTGAGAGGACATCATACTAGGAGACTTAGAAAGGCTGGCTAACAATACCCAGGTCCCTGGGCCGGATTCTGTCATCAATTTAACAAGGGGGTGGCAAGATCAAGTGTGATTTATGGAGCTCTGAGCCAGGGTGTGCTATTCTTAGGAAGCTGTTGCCTTGATCCAGGAGAGAGATGGTAAAGATCTGAATTAAGATCATGACCGGGGGACCCAGCTGGTGTGGCTCAGTGGTTGAGCATAGACCTATGGACCAGGAGGTCACAGTTCAATTTTCAGTGAGGGCACAGGCCCCAGCTGCAGGCTCAATCTCCAGTGTGGGGCGTGCAGGAGGCAGCTAATCAATGATTCTCTCTCATCATTGATGTTTCTATCTCTCTCTTCCTCTCCCTTCCTCTCTGAAAGCTATATATATATACACATACACTAATAAAAGAGAAATATGCAAGTTGACCATACCTCTGTGATGCCCAACAGCCAATCAGGAATGAGTATGCAAACCAACCAAAAAGATGGCGGGTTAATTTGCATATATAGGCACGGAGCTGCCAGGCAGGGCAGGATGCCTGCTATGAGGGGGAGAGCGGGGAGCGGAGGGAGCTACAGGAGCAGCGCTCTGGTCAGAGTGAAGACTGAAGGCTCCGGCCGAGTGAACACGGCCGGAATGAAGGCGGAAGTTCTACTTATTTGAAATTTCACAACTTGGTGCATTTGCAGAAAAGCATTGGCCTAATCTGGTTCAACCCTGATCAACACAGCAGCTCCAGAGCCAAGTGAACCACATAGAGTTTTAAATCTGCTTTCAGGGTTGTATTTCAAATCCAAACAGATTGTTGGCAGCTTTGGCTGACCTAATCAGAAATAGGGGAGAGAGAGAGAGAGAGAATCCTATCATCCCTTTAAAAGTAAAAGGAGCATGGATGATAGACGGTTATCACACTGTGCAGCTACCAGGCAGTGGCCATCCTCCTTCTGTGTTAACTTAGGAATAAAGTGAACCTTTTATTATATTCCCTTTCTCTACTTTTTAAACTGCAAACTGATAATGGGCTTACTATATTTTAAAAGCCGTAATTTCCCTAGTCTCTTAAGCATTAAGAAGACAGAGTCTGCCGCACTGGCCATTCCTAGGAGCAGAGTACAATCTGTGGTCACTGCGTGTTGGATGTGTATGCTCAGGCACCCATGCAAACATCACTTTACCAATGTTCAGACTCCTAGGGAGGAAGTAAACAGGGAATCGCGAGCCTTCCCTTGTTCAAAAAGAATAGAAGCTTCAATTCTACTGATTGTAAGATATCTGCCTGCTCCCCAGCTGTCTTCAACTTGACCAGTATGCCAATGGCATAGACACTCTTAAACCATACATTCATGAAACAACTGAATTTGGTACCACGGTTTTTAGCAGGTAACTGAAACTTCACAAAATCATATTGCAAATGTTAGTAACAATAGAAAAATCTAGTATTTACTGGAAAAAAAGGGGACCCCAGCTATTTGCATGTAGATTAACCTACTTCACTTGTGAATAGAGGATTTATGCAGTTAGTACAGGCTCATCTCTAACTAAATGTACGCATGTGTTCTTCCAAGTATATACCTCAATCTTGAATTTATATAGTTTTCTGCTTTACTAGCATATCATTTCTTTCTCAAATCACCACTGTTTTGTTTGTTTCATAGACTTTCAACTTTATAAACAACTTCAGTGAGTAACATGTACATTTAAATTTATTATGAAAAATATGATGTGAAAATGTAGCTGTTCCTATATATAAGTACTAGTGGCCCGGTGCATGAAATTCATGCATGGGGGGGGGTGTCCCTCAGCCCGGCCTGCACCCTCTCCAATCTGGACCCCTTGGGGGATGTCCGACTGTGGGATCGGGCCTAAACCGGCAGTCAGACATCCCTCTCGCAATCCGGGACTGCTGGCTCCTAACCGCTCACCTACCTGCCTGCCTGCTCGCCCCCAACTGCCCGCCCCCCCCCCCGGTGGTCTGATCACCCCCAACTGCCCTGCCCTCCTGGCCTTATCACCCCTAACTGCCTCTGCCTCAGCCCTGCTACCATGGCTTTGTCTAGAAGGATGTCCGGAAGGTCTCCCTAATTAGCATATTACCCTTTTATTAGTATAGATAGGTCACTGTGGGTGTGTGGGTGGAAAACAATGCTTACTGTTTGGCTAAAATGAAACACTGTCCATGAAGCAATTGTAGAATGCCTGATCTACACACTCAATATTTTCAATAATTTTAATATTTTAATCACAGTAAACATAAAATTTATTTTTCAGATAACTTGATCTGAGGATGAAGAGAGTAAATATATTAATTTCTTGAAATCAAAAGGCAATGTGGTGAGAAATATGTTATGTGGGTTATTAAAAACACTGGAGAATATGCAGGTTTAATATAATTTACTTCAATGTCCAGGAACTATTACCAAACAAAGCAAAACAAAAATACTTCACTGCAGTTTTAACTATATTACTTTAATGACTAAACAAGATTAAACCTCAGGCCCTAGTCATTCCTAGCATATAGTAGATGCTTAATCAATTGCTGCTGAATTAAAACACCAGAAAGAAAAGCATGCAATAAAACTCCCAGTGTTCAAAACAGCAACACCTAAAGAATTATTCAAGAACCAGATTCAATGTTACTGTAGAAGAACTGTGTTTATTAAAGTCTCAAAGTTGGCTAAGTCAGGGAAGGGAACTATATCTATAAACAGCTTTATAGCTTCAGACTTTACACCTTTCATTCTGCACTAAAGATTAAAAGAGACCAAGCACAAAAAGAGGTAGATATAAACAGAAATGTAAGCTACCTCAAAACAGCCCCACTTATTGCAAAACTAATTCCTATAGCTATTATTTTCTGGGCATTTTCTGTGGTGAGATCGTAAGTATAAGTTCCTTTGTGGTGTCAGTTTGAGTCCTGAACAAGGGACTGTATGTGCCCATGATCAGTCTTAAATCATAAGCAGCTGCCATAAGGAAACAATTAGTGGGGTCCAGCACTAAAAGAAAACTTAGAAAAACCAACCTATTAAAAAGGACTCTCAAAAGTAAGACCAATGTAGCTCAATGGAGTTAAGGGCTTATAAAACTGCAGGAATCAGGGAAGCTCACTCTGGCTTTCTTTTCTAACACAATACAAATTAAATACAGTCAAATTACCACTCCTGCCAATCAAAACCAAGGGGGCCTACTTTCCAGCATCAATCTTTGCCTCTAGATGTTTGAAGGAATTGATGAAACTTTTTTGTTTAACTTTGCATTTTTTAACTTATTTTTAAGAGGTCAAATAAAATGAACTCCATGGTGAAAGATTTGGAATCCTAAACATTCCTTTTGTCGAAAGAAAGTATCAACTTGCTCTACAAATGCCCACAGTAGCCCCTGTGATTTCACAGCTAATGGTGTAAACTATCCTACAATACTCTCAGTGTCCTCAATATAATTCAAATGCATTCAGAAGTAGTACATGCATCTTTAAACCTTGGGTTTAATTTATAATCGCCTATTTCAGCATATTTCCTATATAACACCCCCACATAATTTTGCCTGGGCTACCAAAGAAAGCCTGGTTTGAAGGTCAGCTTGATTCTTTGCTTTGTTTGTAGTTACTTATGGAGCAATACTGGTTTTGTGAAGGACAATGGAGCATAGCACAGGGATGAGGTAGGATGTCCCTTTGGGTCTAAGACAGTGGTCGGCAAACTCATTAGTCAACAGAGCCAAATATCAACAGTACAACGATTGAAATTTCTTTTGAGAGCCAAATTTTTAAAACTTAACTTCTTCTAACGCCACTTCTTCAAAATAGACTCGCCCAGGCCGTGGTATTTTGTGGAAGAGCCACACTCAAGGGGCCAAAGAGCCCCATGTGGCTCGCGAGCCGCAGTTTGCCGACCACTGGTCTAAGAAGATATGCAGAAGGAATGAAAAAAATGCTGCCAGATGAGGCTAGCGTGATTCTCGAGCTTCCAATGTAAATTAGAAGCCCAAGCTCTCATTTTCAGCTGATGACTGAAAAGATCAAAAGCTTTTTTTAGAGATTTTAGAGAGAGAGAGGAAGGGGGAAATAGAGAAACATCAATATGAAAGAGAAATATTGATTGGTTGCCTCCCACACATGCCCCATCTGGGGATCAAACCTGAAACCAAGATATGTATCTTGACGGGGAATCCAACCCACAACCTTTTGGTGTATGGGATGATGCTCCAAATAACTGAGCCACCGGCCAGGTCAAGATCAAAAGCTTTTAATGTAAACTTTAACTATTACCAGGCTCTCTGACTCCAGATTTTTCTGTATCTTCACCCTCCTCTCTGTGGAGTGAAGATTATTATCATACCTGCTTAATACCTCTCACCTCCTCCCTAATCTTCCCTGCTCTTTATCATTGCTCTCACTCGTCCCTTCCACCACTATGGTTCCCTTAGGTTCTTCCTCTTGGTCTCCACACATGTTCATTCACTCTCTGCTAATGCCAGGGAGAAGAAACGTTGTCTTTGCCCTCTATTCCCTCATTGTAAAGCTAACATTCTTCTTACTATTTCCACCAAACTTCCCTAAATAACGGATTGGTCATAGAAAGAAAGGAAATTGAATTTGAGGAAAGAGAAAGGAGGTAGCAGAGTAGACGTCATATTTTTACAGTCTGGTTTGGGTAAAGATAAAGTAACAAGAGCTGAAATACATATTGGTGTTGGGGGCATTTCATTCCGTTGGGAAGAAGAAAGCTGAGCTATGGGAAGAGAAACTGCTGGGCCAATCCTGGAAAGGAGTTACCCTGTGCTAAACTAAAACTAAATAAACTGGAGCTTTGGGAGGAAGGGTTGACAAAGTTCATAAATGTCAGTATTGCCCAAATTTGTGTCTAAACCTTTTGTCTTTTCACTTTACTTCCTTCAGCAGCTATCAAATGCACCCTCAAGGCTTTAACTATTACCTGACTTATGTCCTAAATTCTTTTCCAGACCGCAATCCTTGCATTCCCAACTGCTCACCAGATGTCTAAGCTGAGATATGCCATCATCAGCTCGATTCAACATTCTCAAACCAAGCTTCTTGATTTCTGCTTCAAGCCAGTCATGACCCCTGACTTCCTTTTTTTGTTTGTTTGTTTGTTTGTTTGTTTGTTTGTTAAACACACCACTACTCCTCCAAGACTAAGCACTCGGTGTTATGTTTGAGTCAGTAAATGGACTCTATTGTCAAGTCCTATAGATTTAATTCTCCACAAAATCCCTTGAATCTATCTTTCCATGTTTGGCACGCTTGTTCCTGAAACAGGACTAGTCTACAAGCCTCTCCTGGTTTTCCCTTACTCTACTCCACCCTATACACTTTTGTCACATTATGTTTTCTAAGGCACATTTCTGAGCATATATCCTCAGCTCAGAAAAGGTGAAGGGCCCATTTTCAACCCACAATGAAAAAGTTGTTCTAGGAAACGATCCTCAATAGATGCAAAAGCTGTGAGGTGCCAGGTGGTAGGGAATCCAGCCAATCACACTTGACCTGCTGATCAACCAAAAACACTCAATGCCTTTTTATATAGTGAACTAGAAAGTGTCACACACCTTCATAAGAGTCTTCCAAAAAGTTGAACCAGAGTCTAATCTAACTTTTAAAGGAACTCACAGTTTATAAGAAATACTGAAGAAAGGCGAACAAGTTCAGCAGCACCCTGAGGAAGTCATTAGACCAGTCCAGAATGTGGGCATTCCACATAGAGGGTAAATGCCCTGGAAAAACTGATGACATGAACAAAATAAAAATACAAGAAAGACAACTACAGAGTCAAAGAGATTGAAGAGTCATAGAAATGCCAAGTGTGAGCTTTGGGTCTTAATTCAAATGAACCATCTGTTAAAGAGACATTTTTGAGACAATTGGGAAAATTTGAATATGATTGGGTATAATGATATTGAGAAATTATTGTTAATTTTATTAGGGTTGATATGAAATGATGGTTATGTTTTAGAAAGGCCCTATCAGTTAGAGATTCATACTTTAGTACTTGCAGATGCAATGACATGATATGTAGGTTTTGCTTTCAAATACACCAGCAAAACAAAAGAAAATAAATGAAGGAAAGGATTCATAAAACAAAATTAGCCATTGATAATTCTTGAAGCTGGGTGATGGCTCTAGAGCACTCCATGATAATATTTTTTCTACATTTTGAAATTTTAAAACAATTCCCAAAATAAATAGTTATGTAATTTAAAAATTTACTTTACATGACCCTTCAGATTCCTACCAATTAAAGTGTTAACTTCTGCTTATGTCCAAAGTCCTCTAAATCTGCTCCTAACTTTTCTACTTCATCCCTCCTCCAACCCTGCCCCAATTTCCCATAAGGATCCTCTCTTCCAGTCAGCCTTGATCACCAGGTATTCTCAGAATGCCAAACCGGCTAGGGCTATAAGCACACCTTCCTTGAAACCTCTCACCTGGAAACCTGAGCTACGGAGCTACTTGGGGGGCTACAGAGGGGGTGGTGAACATAGTAGAAATTTGAATTTCTGAAAGAAATATCAGTCCTTGTATTTAAAAGTCCCATCTCCACCATCTCACTATCATTACAGCCAGCCATCCACTGATGCCTTATTTCTGTGACTTCTCTAACTTTTAAAAATATATATATTTTTATTGATTTCAGCGAGGAAGAGAGAGGGAAAGAGAGATAGAAACATCAATCATGAGAGAGAATCATTGATTGGCTACCTCCTGCACACCCCACACTGGGGATTGAACCCACAACCCAGCATGTGCCCCAATTGGGAATCGAACCGTGACCTCCTGGTTAATAGGTCGACGCTCAACCACGCTGGCTGGGCTCTTCTCTAACTATCTCACTCTCTTTTTGATATGTTTTCCCCCTATATTTGAACTCCTCCACACTTGTGACTCTTTTATAAAACTTAGCTCACCCTGCTAGGTATAAGATTTATGCTTTATATTAAACTATCAGGTCCCTTAAGGGCAGGAAGAGAGGTATATGGGGAAATGTAACAAACATGACTTTGGGGGTTTTAATAGATACTAGCACATCACCTTGGACAGATCACTTAACCTCTTTGAGCCTCAGTTTCCACATCTGTAAAATTGGCCATACAATAATCATCTCATATGGGAGTTGTAGGAAGAAATTAAAAGAACATATGGTCTTCTATAAATATTATTTCCCTTTCTCTCTTCTCTAATTCAAGTGTATAGCCTTATTCCTTAAACATGGTGATTATACAATAAATATATTAACAGATATTATGCAACAGAGGTCTCTAATAAGATATCAGAGCCAAAATTAGTATTCCCTGAATAGCCTGTTGACATTTAAGGTCACAGATATCTAGCTTTATGTCCAACCTGCTTCCAATTAATGCTAATGAGGATATATTTTATTTCAGCTAGAAACTGTGCCTTAGAAGTCACTACAATCTCTCATTTGTTGACTCATGACTCTAGTTCACAAGAGTTAAGACTAATAGCAAAAGGAACAAGACTTTTTATGCAGTTTCTTGAAGACAAAATGAGCTCTATCCAATGAAAGAATTTTTTCCCCACATCTCAAACATGGGCAGATATTTTTCACTCCTGTCTCCCTCCTACTAAAGTCGTTAAATAACTCCTAATTGCAAGCATATTGACCATAGTTCATGTGCCTGGCCACTTGTCCTTAAGCTTCTTTGGTAATGGCTTTTTCTAGGTCTTCTGTTCTGATGGGCTTTTCCTGTTCATAGTTAATAACTAACCCTTCCCGATCCATGATTTCCTCTCTTCCCTCTATACACTCTACACACTCTACACACTCTCCCTCTATGCACTCTCTGGGCATCTCACTCATTGCCATAGTTTCAGCTGCTACTTATCTACTCCATAGCCAGCTGTGGCTTCTCTCCAGGATGGCGCCTACTGCCCTCTCTACATTTCCTCCTGGATGCCTTGTTCTCATCTCAGATCACAATCCCCACCATTTAGATTCTGGCTACTTTTCTTTGTAGTAAATTACACATGATTCATTCAGGGTCCTGATGGCCCAAATCAAGACTTTGTATGAATTAGATAAGTAGTTTTTCCTCTAGACAGATGTAGCCCCATGCCAGGGCATAGAGCTTGGCAGGGGAAGCAGGAGCTGGATTTCAAACTCCACCTCCCACTTGGCTGAGCAGCCCTGTGCAGTGCACAACCGTTACTAATGTAAATGGAGACCCTGAGTGTACTTAAAGGAGCAACATTTCTTTGAGAAAATCAAAATTCTACTTTATTTTTTGCCAAATAACTCCACAGCTCAGGTTGCCAGGTAAGAAGAAGTTGTAGGCAAGATGTGTCATAACTATTCTAAGCAAAATAATAATTGATAATATTTATTCAACTATATCAACTGAGGATGCATCATCTTTGACTTATCTTCAACTCCATGCATTTTTATAAAGAATAGATTTTTTTTCCTACCCATCTCCTCTCCCCCTCCCCTTTGGCAGCCATCAGCTTGTTCTCTGTATTTATGGGTCTGTTTCTGCTTGATTTTGATTGTTCATTTGTTTTGATTTTTGGATCCCATAAAGTGCAATCATATGGTATATGTGTTTCTCTAATTTATTTCTTTTAGCACAATGCCCTCTAGGTCCATCCATGTTGTCACAAATGGAAAGATTTTGCCCCAGCCAGTTTTTCTCAGTGGTTGGAACATCAGCCCTCAGACTGAAGGGTCCTGGGTTTGATTTTGGTCCAGGACACCTGCCTCAGTTGTAGGCTGATTCATGGTCCTGGTCCAGGCATCTGTGGGAGGCAACCAACTGATGTGTCTCTCACATTGACGTTTCTCTCTCTGTGTCTCTCCCTCTTCCTTCCACTCTCTCTAAAAATCAATGGAAAAAATATCCTCGTGAGGATTAACAAAACAAAACAACAAAACAAAATTCATTCTTTTTTATTGTTGAGTAATATTCCATTGTATATATGTATATCTATATGCCATGTTGTCTTTATTCATTCATCTATTGATGGACACCTAGGTTGCTTCCATATCTTGGCTATTGCAAATAATGTTGCAATGATCAGAGGGGTGCATATATCTTTTTGAATTAGTGTTTCAGATTTCTTCAGATAAATAAATATCCAGAAGTGGTACTGCTGGGTTGTATAGCAGCTCTATTTTTAATTTTTTTGAGGAATCTCCATACTGTATTCCATAGTGGCTGCACCCATTTATAATCCCATTAAGAGTGTACCAGGGTTCCCTTTTCTCCACATCCTCACCAACATTTGTTATTTATTGATTTTATTTACCATAGCCACTTTGACAGGTGCAAGGATATTCAAATTATATATCCAATAGGGGGTTAAAATTAAAATACATAAGGAACTCATACAACTCAACACCAAAAAACAACACACAAACAAGCCAAACAATCCAGTTAAAAAAAAATGGGCAGAGGACCTGAATAGACATTTCTCCAAAGAGGACATACAGATGGCCAACAGACGATGAAAAGATGCTCAACATAACTAATCATTAGGGAAATGCAAATCATCTCCATGTACTTTTTATTAAAAGAATATTTACTGAATGTGAATTACTGTGACAGATTCTGCCTGATTTAAGGTTTTAAAAATAATTAACACTGAATACACTGATCATTTAAAAAAATCTGAAATATAAAGTCTCATTTCAAGTTCCTTAACTTAGGGAAGTAGTAGAGTCTCCTACAGTCATTGTTTAAGTTTAAATATGGCCTATCCAAAAGAGAGAAGGCAGAATAAGATGTTTACTTTTTAAAATTTATCTTTATTGTTGAAAATAATACAGCTGTACCCTTTTTTCCCCCATTGATCCTTCTAACCCACCTCCTTCCCCAGATGTTTCTGGAGCTATTATTTTACTTTATACCATTTACCTTATTCTATCTTATAGCATTCGTCCATTTTAATCTCTATACAATCCAATAAATATATTCTATATTAAAAATGTGGTATCAATTGCCCAGGTGGCATGGCTCAGTGGTTGACCATCAACCTATGAATCAGGAGGTCACGTTCAATTCCCAGTCAGGGCATGTGCCAGGGTTGCAGGGTTGCAGGCTTGATCCCCAGTAGAGGATGTGCAGGAGGCAGCCAATCAATGATTCTTTGTCAGCCTTGATGTTTCTATCTCTCTCTTCCTCTCCCTTTCCCTTCCTTTTTGAAATCAATAAAAAATATAAATATTTTAAATGTGGTATCAATGGAATATGACTGGAGATATTTAATGAAAAATGAATTTAGTCTATTAAGAATTTTGATTATGATATCAAAATTATTAAACATATATGTGAAATAATATATCCTAATATATAAAAACCCTGGGTCGTAACATCCAGTAACAACCGAGGCTCGACCAACCAGAAATCAGTCCTGGGGGCTGGGAATCAGGGCCAAAGAGAGGCCTAAAGAGAGAAGCAAGGACAGATCCGTTGCCTCTGTGGCAGCTTTTGATCAGGACTTTCCTCTTTCTTTCTCTCCTAGTCTGGCCAGCAACCACGCCTCCATTTCTTTCCAAGCCTCTACTGGGGCTGCTGATCAGCCCCGCCTTTCTGATTAGACCCCAGAATACTTTTTATTAAAATAATATTTACTTTTAGTTGATAAGCCCAGAGACACTGATTGGAATAGAAACCGACCAATCAGAACCAAATCTGGGTGAAGTGTAAGAAACCAATGGCTGCCGAAACCGGTTTGGCTCAGTGGATAGAGCGTCGGCCTGCGGACTGAAGGGTCCCGGGTTCGATTCCGGTCAAGGGCATGTACCTTGGTTGCGGGCACATCCCCAGTGGGGGTTGTGCAGGAGGCAGCTGATCGATGTTTCTCTCTCATCGATGTTTCTGACTCTCTGTCCCTCTCCCTTCCTCTCTGTAAAAAAAAATCAATAAAATATATATATATAAAAAAAAGAAACCAATGGCTGCTAGGAGGTGGAGCTTTTGATGCTGACTGGCATAGAAACTTACCAATCAGAGAAACCAAGATGGCGGCATAGGTAAGCACCTAAACTGCTGCCTCGCACAACAATTTCAAAACTACAACTAAAAGACAGAACGGACACCATCCAGAACCACAGGAAACCTGGCTGAGTGAAAATTCTACAACTAGAAGGAAAGAGAAAAGCTCACAGAGAATTGGAGGTACGGCAAAGGGTCTTTGTGCGCACAGAGGGAAGGGCGGCTGAGAGCCTGGCTGACTTTCTCTGGTGGAAGGGGGAAGGAAGCCCCCGACCGCACTGAACCCCAGTTCTGACTGCACTGAACCCCAGTCCCGGGTGAAACCCCGTGGACCCAGGCTCATACAGGGGTAGTCTGGACTGTCAGGTAGAGAGAAAGGCACCGGAGACTCGGAGACCCAGGGGAGCCCCGGCAGGCAGGGTTCCAGAGGTGCGTGCACCAGTGCGCACAAAGGCTGAGGAGGTTGCCACAGGCTTTCCCTAACAGAAGGGAGTCAGAAGCTCCTGACTGCACTGAGCCCCAGTTCTGACTGCACTGAACCCCAGTTCCAGGCGAGCCCCTGGGGACCCACGCTCTTGTGGGGGGAATCTGGACTCTCGGGCGGAGACTCGGGAGCCAGGGAAGGCAAAGGTCTGCAAGTGTGCACGCACGCAAGGGCAAGGCTGACTGGAAGCCAAGACTGTCTGCTCCGCCCTGAGACTCCACCCCATCCAAGCTGAGCACAGAGGCTATTGCAATTTGGCAAGTCTAATCCTATAAGGCTGTCTCCAACACCAAACTTCTCCCAGCATAGACACAGCTGATCCTTACAGCCAACTGGCCTGGAGGTCAATTCCTCCCAGTGATACCAACAACAATCAAGACTTAACTACAACAAGGCTGTACACACAGTCCACAAAGGGGTGCATCAAGAGTGTCCACCTCAGGTTAACTGGGGAGGCCGACCCACTGGGCCATATAGGAAACCTAGCACACAAATCTACCCTACCAACTCAGGGAAGCAGTGAAAATGCGGCGTCAAAGAAACAGATCACAAACGAAAGAAATGGAGGAAAACAAATGACTGGATATAGAATTCAAAACCACGGTTATAAGGCTTTTCAAGAATATCCTAGAAAAGGCCGATAAATATAATGAGACTCTCGAAGATATGAAAAAGGACCAACTAGAAATTAAACATACACTGACTGAAATAAAAAATATTATACAGAGACCCAACAACAGACTAAAGGAACACAAGAATCAAGTCAAAGAATTGAAATACAAAGAAGCAAAAAACACTCAACCGAAAAAGCAAAAAGAAAAAAAAATCCAAAAAGTTGAAGATAGTGTAAGAAGACTCTGGGACAACTTCAAGCGTACCAACATCAGAATTATGGGGGTGCCAGAAGAAGAGAGAGAACAAGATACTGAAAACCTATTTGAAGAAATAATGACAGAAAACTTCCCCCACCTGGTGAAAGAAATAGACTTACAAGTCCAGGAAGCGCACAGAACCCCAAACAAAAGGAATCCAAAGAAGACCACACCAAGACACATCATAATTAAAATGCCAAGAGCAAAAGACAAAGAGAGAATCTTAAAAGCAGCAAGAGAAAAACAGTTAGTTACCTACAAGGGAGCACCCATACGACTGTCAGCTGATTTCTCAACAGAAACTATGCAGGACAGACGGGAGTGGCAAGAAATTTTCAAAGTGATGAATAGCAAGAACCTACAACCAAGATTACTCTACCCAGCAAAGCTATCATTCAGAATTGAAGGTCAGATAAAGAGCTTCACAGATAAGAAAAAGCTAAAGGAGTTCATCACCACCAAACCAGTATTATATGAAATGCTGAAAGGTATTCTTAAAGAAGAGGAAGAAGAAAAAAGTAAAGATAAAAATTATGAACAACAAATACATATCTATCAACAAGTGAACCTAAAAATCAAGTGAATTAAAAACCTGAGGAACAGAATAATCTGGTGAATATAATAGAATCAGGGGCATAGAAAGGGAGTGGACTGATAATTCTCAGGGGGAAAGGGGTGTGGGGGGGTTCAGGAAGAGACTGGACAAAAATCATACACCCATGGATGAGGACAGTGGGGGGGAGGTAAGGGCAGAAGGTGGGGGGGGGGAACCAGGTGGAGGGGAGCTATGGGGGGAAAAAGGAGAAACAATTGTAATAATCTGAATAAAGATTTATTTAAAAAAAAAAAGAAACTGACCAATCAGAAGCAAATCTGGGTGAAGTGTGAGAAGCCAATGGCTGCCTAGGATGTGGTGCTTTTGATGCTGACTGGCATAGAAACCGACCAATCAGAACCAAATTGGCTGGCAGAGGAGGGCAGTTGGGGGCGAGATCAGGCCTGCAGGGGAGGGAAGTTGGGGGTAAGATCAGGCCTGCAGGGGAGGGAAGTTGGGGGTGAGATCAGGCTGGCAGGGGAGGGCAGTTGGGGGCAAGATCAGGCCAGCACAGGAGGGCTGTTGGGGGTGAGATCAGGCCAGCAGGGGAGGGCATTTGGGGGCAATCAGGCTGGCAAGGGGAGGGCAGTTAGGAATGAGATCAGGCCAGCAGGGGAGGGCCATTGGGGGTGAGATCAGGCCAGCAGGGGAGGGCCATTGGGGGCGAGATCAGGCTGGCAGGGGAGGAAAGTTGGGGGCAACCAGGCCAGCAGGGGAGGGCAGTTGGAGGTGAGATCAGGCAGGCAGGGGAGGAAAGTTGGGGGCAACCAGGCCAGCAGGGGAGGGCAGTTGGGGGTGAGATCAGGCCAGCAGGGGAGGGCAGTTGAGGGCAACCAGGTTGGCAGAAGAGGGCAATTGGGGGTGAGATCAGTCCAGCAGGGGAGGGCAGTTGGGGACAAGATCAGGCAGGCAGAGGCGGTTGGGGGCGCTCAGGCAGGCAGGCAGGCAGAGGCAGTTGGGGCAATCAGGCAGGCAGACAGGTGAGCAGTTAGGAGCCAGCGGTCCCAGATTGCGAGAGGGATGTCCGACTGCCGGTTTAGGCCCGATCCCATGGGACATCCCCCAAGGGGTCCCTGATTGGAGAGGGTGCAGGCTGGGCTGAGGGAACCCTCCCTCTGTGAACGAATTTCATGCACTGGGCCACTAGTATATACATAATATACTTGAGAAAATTTGTAGATACTAATTTAAAGTTTAAAACATTTACAACTGAATTAATTTTGCTTCACTGACAAAAATATTTTTAACTATAACTCCTTGATATTTTTAGAAAGAATTAGACACACTTACAAATGTGCATAGAAATGACTTTTAATAGAGAAGCCTATACTATAAAGCATATCTAACAGTTATAATCACTTTTCATGAATTCCTTGATTTTAAGGTTGAACTACTTATCCTAAACCTCTATATGCTTTGAGGTCATTATTCTATTGGACTTATCCAGCAGATGAAGTACCACTATAAAGGTAACGTCCATATGGCTCTGTCCTGTGTGAGTGCTGATGTGAGAAGATGTGTGCGTAAGTAGGCCCTTAATAATAACACTTATGGATGCCACATACACTGTTCTAAGTGCTTCAGTAAGTCATGTATTAAATTAAAACAACCATCTTTATTTTATATTGAAAAACTGAAGGAAAAAAGTTAAACAGTTTGTAAGTGGAAGATGAGGATTTAAAACGCTGTCTGCCCATGGAGCCACCCCATAACCTTATTCAATGTGTTCCATATGCTGTTTTAAAAACAGATTGCCAGCCCTAGCCAATTTGGCTCAGTGGATAGAGCATCGGCCTGCAGACCAAAGGGTCCTGGGTTCAATTCTGGTCAAGGACACATACCTTGGCTACAGGCTCCTCCCTGGTCGGGCCCTAGTCGGGGCTCATGCAGAAGGCAACCAATCAATGTGTTTCTCTCACATTGATATTTCTCTGTCTTTCCTTCTTTCTTTCACTCTCCCTAAAAATCAATGAAAAAATATCCTCGGGTGAAGATTAAAAAAAAAAAAATAGACTGACAAAAGCTAATTTTTTCAATTGATTCAGTCATTTCATCATCAAATGAATATAAAATTATCTTTAAATCTGCATTATTAAATGTATACATTTATTCAACAAAAATGTATTATGCATTTTCTATATATCAACATTTTATAAAGAAACTGAGATACAAAAATTAGTAAGAAATTCAGAAAATAATAACTTCCACATATACAAATCAATGTTGGATTAATTTAATTATTAATTGAAAGCTATGTGTTATTCCCTTTTATTTAGACAGAATTAAGAGGAATATATTTGATAGAAAGCAAGGCATAAAGTTGGCAATAAATGTTCTTCAGTTAATTTCAGTAGACAAGAATTCTAAGCTAGAATTAAACTTTGAGGATGATGTTATATGTTATACTATTTCAATATACAAATACAAATGACCATGTTAAAAATGTGAATTCTAATCCTATCTAATAAAATAGTATGCAAATTGACCATACCTCCACTACACCCACAAGCAACGCCCATCAGCCAATCAGGAGCGAGTATGCAAATTAACCCAACCAAGAGAGCTGCAGCCACAGAGAGAACAGGAGGCTTGTGTTTCCCTGGCAATGGAGGAAGCCAAGCTTTCTGCCTGCCCTGGCCTGTCTTGGCCTCTGCTCAAGGCTACAAAGTTTCAATTATAGAAGATAAATAAATCCCGACAAAAATGGCTGTGGCCACGGAGCAAGCAGGAGGCTTGGCTCCGCTCAAGGCTACAAAGTTTCAATTATAGAAGATAAATAAATCCCAGGTACCAGGGCCCCCAATTGGGTTGCTAGGGGATGTGGCCGACCTGCAAACCACCACAGGTCCCTCGCCCAGGCAACCCCACGCTCCAAGGGAACCCCCACCCTGATCCGGGACACCCTTCAGGGCAAACCAGTTGGCCCCCACCCATGCACCAGGCCTCTATCCTATCTAATCCTATCTAATAAAAGAATAATATGCAAACTGGCCATCACTCCAACACACAAGATGGCTTCCCCCATGTGGACACAAGATGGTCACCACAAGATGGCCAGCAGGGGAGGGCAATTGGGAGGGACCAGGTCTGCAAGGGAGGGCAGTTGAGGGTGATCAAGCCTGCAGGGGAGGGCAGTTAGGGGTGACCAGGCCGGCAGAGGAGGGAAGTTGGGGGCAACTGGGCCTGCAGGGAAGGGCAGTTGCAGGGGACCCAGGCCTTCAGGGGAGAGCAGTTAGGGGTGACCAGGCCTGCAGGTTAAGACAGTTAGGGGTGACCAGGCCTGCAGGGGAAGACAGTTAGGGGTGACCAGTCCAGCAGGGGAGGGCAGTTAGGGGCAGACAGGCTGGCAGGGGAGTGGTTAAGGGGTGGTCAGACTGGCAGGCAAAATCGGTTAAGGGCAATCAGGAAGGCAGGCAGGCAAGTAGTTGGGAGCCAGCAGTCCTGGATTGTGAGAGTGATGTCTGACTGCCCGGGCCTAAATGGGCAGTCGGACATCCCTCGACGGGTCCCAGATTGGAGAGGGTGCAGGCTGGGCTGAGGGACACTCACACACCCCGTGCACAAATTTCATGCACCGGGCCTCTAGTAAAATAAATAAACTGCTATGCTATGTGTTCCTTTAAAGATATAAGCTACCTGGAGTACAATGAAGTCTTTCATATCATATTAACCATTTACTTAATAAAATATCTTTAAAAATCTAAGATGTTAAGACTTTAATAATCATTCTCTTTATCATCTAACCACAACATAAAATATAGATAATGGGAAATGATAATAAATATAGTATGACTGATTAATGATTGCTAGTTTAATATGATAGTTCTATTATGTAGTAAGCAAAATAAAGATTTTCTACACATACACATGCGTGCGCGCACACACACACACGCACACACAGGCACATGCTTTCCAAATTTCTTGCAGAATGTAGATGTCCTCCCCCTGCCCCCAAGACAGACTATATGGATCGGAAAAAGGTTGGACTGAAACACAAACATGAAATATGGGAATTGCTAAAGTGTTAGGTTAGAAGGAGCTTAGTATATAATTAAAAACATATGAATAGAAAGTTAAATACTGCCCCAAAATATCAGAAATAATTCTTTACAAGGCACACACAGCTTGATTTTTATAAAATGTTGTGAAATGGCAATGACAATATCAGAACAAAAAAAGAAAAGGAAAAGGGGGTTTCGGGGGGAAAGGCAAAGTGCCATCTTCTACTTCTTTTCAAGAAAATACAAATGGAAGCCACACGCCCCCATGTGCAGTTGTCTGATGGTTGCTTGTGGTTTTCTCTTACATTTTTTTCTCACTGAGTAATACAGAATTACAACATGAATGCCGCTTTAGTACTCCAAATTCCTAAAAGAATTATATCTCTTTTATGCTCACATGCAACTCCAAAGAGGAGTTATGAGTAGGGCTTTTAAATTCTAAAAATTTCATGCAAAAGAAATGTCGTGGATATGGAAGAGGTAATTTTCACTTAACAAAATGATTCCACTGATGGACTTATTTTCGGTGGGAAAAGGGTTGAAGTATTTTTCTAAAGCATATGAGATGGTAACCTGAGAAGGATTTTTAAAAACAAATCGTTTCTACAATTTGTATTAAATTATTTATTAGTGAGAGAATGTTATTGTTTTAGCAATGTGGCATTACACACAACCACCATGAACTACTTTCTATAATTGTCTCAATTATTAAAATTCAAAGCCAAGCCTTGAATCCTACAAATAAATTGTTACAAAATAAAATACATTATAAGCATGACCCTAGGTTAATGCTATTTGTTTATATTCACCAAAACTAAATACTAAGATAAATAAACTATGAAATGAAAGGAAGCAAAGGTATCCAAACTCCCCAAACCTTGTGGAAGTGAGATAATAACATCGATAAAGCTCAGTAAAATCTCAGAGCATAGAAACCTTAGAGACCTGTGGTAAGTGGTATTACTGACTGGGGCAGTTAGAATTATGAGAAGCTGATAGCTTTCTCTCTTCCTCTGCTTTCTTTTTTTATTTTTATTTTTTCACAGATATTCTTTTCAAAAAATTGCTGACACTATTACAGATGTCCCCCCCAGGCCCTGCCACCCCTCCCCAGGCCTTCACCACTCTGTTGTCTGTGTCCATGGGCTATGCATATATGTTCTTTGGCTATTCTCTTCACCTTCTTTTATACAGTCCTCCCCACGCCCCTCCTATTTTCAGTCTGTTCCACGTATCCATGCCTCTGGTTCCTCGGCTTTCTTTTCCTTAACACTCACAACTCAATAGCATTTGTTGAACTTCTACTGTCTACAGGAACTATGTCAAGTGTTGAAGAGGATTCTAAAGATGAAAGAAAACATAGATCTCACTCTTGAAGATCATAGCTAGTAATAAAGAAATGTCTTTTATAAATAATAGTGATACAATAGAAAGTAGGGAATTGTTACTTATTGAGTGCATTCAAGTACTAGGCACCAAGTTAGAAGTTATACATATATTTTCTTAGTTTAATCCTCAAACCATCTGTTGAGATAAGACATTATTATCTGTTTTACAGAGAGAAAAATGAGACTCAGTGATTGAGTAACTTGCCCAAGATCACGGAGCTTGCAAAGGGAGAAACTATATTCAGTTAAGGGAGAATAAAGACATCTTGATGGAAGAAGTGGTGGGTACATATGAAAGGTGATCATATTTGGATATGTGGAAACTGAGTGTATCTGGGGACTGAGAGGAAAGCAGTTCTGGAGAAAAGACTATATTCTAAGAAAAGATAAATGGAAAAAAAACAGATTTAAAGGGGGGAAAGTAAATGGTTTGACTTGGTTTGGATGAAGCAGAGTGTCCAGAAAGAGCATTAATGAATAATTAACTGGAGATCAGGCTGAAAAACAGGCCAAAACAAAAGATGTGAATGTCAGGCAAGGAACTATATTTTATTACACTCTAAATGGGTAATTACATTGAAATTCAAAGTTGTAGGGTTAGAAGAATGACATAATCAGAACCATGATAGAAATCTTTTATCTAGCTGACATGTATAGGATCATATTGGCTGATGCTACACTTAATCTCCACTCTCTGTGTCTTCACTATAGAGACAGGAACACGTTAAATGCTCATTTTCCTGACTCACTTCAGCAATGACTGGCTAGGCAATAGTCGTGTCTTCACAGTGTACAGAATGGCACTGGGAAGTCAGAGTCAAAAGAAGAGAGGGAGAGAGAGAGAGAGAGAGAGAGAGAGAGAGAGAGAGAGAGAGAGAGAGAGAGAGAGAGAGAGAGAGAATGAGAATGTAAAACCCTGTCAATTGGGCAGTGAGCTAGAGGATATAGTTGTATAGTTGCTCTGTTAGTCATTAGCAAGGCTGCAAAGAGCATTAGCACCATGACTCTTCCTCTTTTTTTTACAATGTTTGAAATATAGTTATTTTTTATAAATCTTTATTCTTGCAAGTATTACATATGCCCCCCTCCCATTGCCCTCTTCCCCCCTCCCCCCAAGCCTTCACCACCCACTATCTGTGTCTTTGGGTTATGCATATATACATATGAGTTCATTGGTTGGTCTCTTCCCTCCCCCCTCCCCACTCCCCCGCTCTCCCTCTGAGGTTTGACAGTCTGTTAAAAATAAACCCAGAGACATAGAAACATAGCACCATGACTCTTAACACCTGGTAGTAGAGGGGCAAGGAAAAGGAGGACCTAGGATGAAGAGAGGAACACAGAAAGGGGATGTAGGACTAGGGAGCCAAAAAAGGACTCAGTTACCAGAACAGGGATGCCTTGATCTTGGCAGAAAGCCAGTTATTACAAATAAAACATGGCACCAGAACCACACTTAGAGCAATGGCATTGATCCTCAGTCACCTGCATGTTGGAAAAACGCCTCTTTGAATACCTCGTGTTTAGGGTCCCGGCTGAAACTGGGGACTTCCCAGATGTAGAGATGTGGGCAAAGCCATCCTCAGATGGTGAGTCTGTGAGAATTGACAAGACTCCATATTCTACTTGACTACTAATATTAAAAGAAGTATAAAAAAATAGAGGTTGAGTCTGTCTTGAGCACCACAATTTCACAACCTTATCACTGTGCTTTGAACATAGTACGAGCTAAATAAATACTTGAGTGAATTGAACTGAATTATGTTAATATGAATTAAGGAAGAAATATCAGGGTGGCTTTTATTTCAATAGATTAATTTTGCCCCACCCCCAAATAATTAGTACCATTAGTTTGAAATAGAAATGCTCATGTCTTTTTTCTAGTTTCCTTTCCTTCTTTCTTCCCTTACTTACACTCTGTTGTTATGTTTTTTCTTTCTACCCAAACCATTTTTTTCAAGTCTTTGGGACATTATTTACTCTACCCCACCCCTTTTTCTCTCTAAGAATTTGATTTCCTTTGTTTCAGTGGATTCACAGCAACATCCTCTTCATTCATTTCCTTGCCTCTTTTCCATCTTAACCACAGCTGCTAGAATTACCCTTTTTCTTTCTAATACCCTTTCACCATCTTATTTCCCTTGTCAACAACCATTTTCTCACCCATTTTGGTAAATGCAAAGACTCACCTCCCTTCCCCAAGGCTTATTTTTGTATTTAATTTCATGCTATTACTGCAACAGGGTTACTTCCATTTAGCTTTCCTGTCTTCGCAATTGTTTTAAAATCTAATTTAAATCCATCTAACCATCTTTAACTTTAGGAAGATGATGGGAAGAACTCCCTTCTGCTGATATAATAGATGTGTTCCTTTTGCTATTGGTCTGCAAAATGAAATCTTACTAATTTGGAAGTTCTTACTAAAGAAGTGCGATATTAAAGAAGCAAAATTGAGTTTTATACTCTCTAAGGAAGAGTTTTGCACTGTATAATAAATAATACTGTGAAAAAGACGGCATGGGAATATTTACCCTCTGGCAAGAAAACTCTCACAGACATAAACAAACGTACATGAACAACAAGTTGGCAATTATAATTCTGCCCAAATCTTTTATAAACTTGAAAGGATGTGCAATTTCCCAACTCAAATATATACAACTCTTTTTTTGGAAGTTAGTTGTTTAGAAATCTGATTTTATCTTCTCAGAGGAATCATAATATAAATATAGTTTATTTTCCCGGCACAATTCACAAAAGCCTATTACTAATGTACCTAAAAAAATTCTTGTTGTACAACAGAAACAATACCTGTAATTCTCCTAATGAAAAAATCCATTGAGAGTTGGAATTTGGGATTTTAGAAGCTTTCTCTCACAATACTAACCAGTCACTGGGATGGTCACCCCTGGGTGACATGGTTATGATTCAGGAAGGGGGTTTTGAGGGCTGGTTAAGGGAACTTACTTGGAGAAAGCTTGTTTAGATGGCAAACTTTCTTCTTCCTTTTCTTCCCTTAACTAGTTACAAAAGGAGATAGGGGGAGAAGGTAAAGAGAAAGTTTTGCAATGTTTGTGCGCTTCCCTTTCCCCACAGTTAAAAAAATGTGCTAAGAAGACACAGGGATGAGGGAGGAACAGGATTAGCAGGGGAAAAATGCAGATAAATTTGTTATTTTGAATCTTATATTTATAAATAACAAAAAATAAGTTATGAAGAGTTTTAGCTGATAAATCTTATAAAATCAGGGAAACTGAAAAAGATAAAAATTTAAGAAAAAAAGTGGATATCTTTTTAAGTCACCAAAGAGATGATGAAAAAAAAAATAGAAAGACATACCCTGTTATTATGTACACTGTATATGACTAAAATCATTTTTAGTGACCCAAATAACAAAACATGGACATTTTAAGAGAAATTTGACCAAATAAAAGAAACCTTTCAAGCATTTAAGAGCCCATTATAATTTCCTAATTCAAGTTTTAAATGTACATTGTTTGCTTTTTCATTATAAATCTGGATGAAATAAATTTAATGTATAGTTTACATACATTTACTCAAAGAAAAAGTGGATTCATGCTAAGGTGGTATTGTATAACTGTATAAAATACTATAACTGCTATATACACTGAGTGGCCAGATTATTATGATCTCTGAATGCATAATAATCTGGCCACTCAGTGTATATCCTATATAATAAAAGGCTAATATGCAAATTGTCCCCTCAACCAGGAATTGGACCAGCAGGTAGGCCAGCCAACCGCCCATGTGCCCTCCCCCTGGCCAGGTTGGCCAGACCCCACCCATGCACGAATTCATGCACCGGGCCTCATATATATATATATATATATATATATATATATATATATATATATACACACACACACACACACACACACACACACACACACACATACACATACACACTAGTGGCCCAGTACACGAAATTCATGCATGGGGCGGGGGGAGGATGTCCCTCAGCCCAGCCTGCACCCCCTCCAATCTGTGACCCCTCAAGGGATAACTGGCAGTCAGACATCCCTCTCACAATCCAGAACTGCTGGCTCCTAACCACTCGCCTGCCTGCCTGATTGCTCCTTACTGCTTCTGCCTGCCAGCCTAATTGTCCCTAACTGCTCCCCTGCTGGCTTGATTGCCCCTAAACACCTCTGCCTCGGCCCTGCATCCGGGACCCAGGATTCCCTCTTCCACCTGAGCACAGGCACCCTGGATCCGGGCTTCCCTCCCTCTGGTCAGCCATAGGTGCCCAGGCCGGCTGCAGCCGCAGGGGATGGTGGGCAGATGGCCTCACCTGGGCTGCAGCTGCAAGTGCTGGAGCCCGGGACCTTGGGGTGGGTGGCTTCTCCATCTCCCGGGCCACAGCCAGCCGCAGGTACCAGTGCCCAGGACCTCGGGGTGGGTGGCTTCTCTGTCTACCAGGCTGTAGCCAGCCGCAGGTGCTGGCACCTGGACCACAGGCGGGCAGCTTCTCCATCTTCCCTGGGATGCAGTGTGGGTGACTTCTCCAGATGGCTGCGGCCTGGGATCACAGGGCAGGAGGCTTCTTTGTCTCCCAGGCTGCAGCCAGCCTCAGGCGCTGGGGCCCGGTTTCTCTGACTCCCCCAGGACGTGTGACAGGAGGACGTGGGGCAGGAGGACGTGGGGCGGGTGGCTTCTGCTGCTGGCTTCAGCTTGGGATCACGGGGCAGGCGGCTTCTTGGTCTCCCTGGCTGCAGCCAGCCTCAGGTGCTGGCACCTGACTTCTCCAACTCCCAGAGGCCCGGAGTAGCTGGGGGCAGGGCTGCCACCATCTTTTCAGGTTAATTTGCATACTCACTCTGATTGGCTGTTGGGCATAGCGGAGTGATGGTAATTTGCATGTTTCTCTTTTATTAGTGTATATATATATATGTGTATATATATGTACACACACACACACACACACACACACACACACACACACACACTGAGTGGCCAGATTATTATGCATTCAGAGATCACTCAGTGTATATTGATAATTGCATCTACTATATAAGCCATTTCTAAGTCTTTATATTTTTAGTTAGATAAAATTAGTTAAAAGTCTACTTTATATTTAACACCCACTTTTTGTTTAAAAAAAAATCCCGAGAGTAGATTAGGGATTAGAAAAATAATACATAAACCGGTAGCCAAAATTAAGAAAAACCAGAGCAGGTTACAATTTGAGAATGCCAGCCCTATCTCCCTCAAAAGTTTCTAAAATTTTCAAGTGGAGCAGTTTACAAAGTTTATTTTTCTTAAGTATATTTAAGACCTGATATAAAGGTATTCTGAAATACCATAATATACTCTTTTTAAAAATTTTTGTTGATGTTCAATTTCATGGAGGAAATTGAACTAAAACAAGACAAAACAAAACAAAACAAAAAAACCCTCACTTGAGGATATGTTTTTATTGATTTTTAGAGAGGAAGGGAGAGACATTGATCCATTACCCATCATATGTACCCCAACCAGGGATTGAACCCATAGTCTTTTGGTGTACAGGTTGATGCTCCAACCAACTCAGCCACTCAGCCAGGGCCCATAATATACTTTTAAATCTCAGCTACAAGGATCCAGAATGTTCCTAGTTCTGTCCATACTTGGCTTCCTGTACTGTTAGTTCACCATCTTTCTTCTACTTATTAACTGTAGTGGTATAGATTTATTATGACCTTGTTCTTTTTACAGTTATTCCTTTTAACATCTCATTAACTAATATGTTTTTAATGCTGTCTTTTTGTCCAATTTCCAAATCGTTACATCCATATCTGAATTTCTTACTCTTTTTTTTGTCAATAGGACACTTGCCTAGCAGATGTAGGTGTCAACCCACATCACTGCACCCTCCAAGTCAGTGGTGGAATACAGGTCCCATACATCCCTATGGCTTCCTGCATTCGTCCAGCAGCTGGATTATGCTAGACCTTCTGGGGGCAGGTCAGAAGCGCCAGAGACTTAACACCAGGCACAACTCTCAACAATGAAGAAAGGTAAATTAGTGGATAGATACATCAATTTCCGTGTCCCTTGGTGGGACGAGTCTGAGGCAAGCTCTACGCAGTCTCTCCTAAGTTCTTCAGCAGGACTGAGCCCCAGTCCACAGCAGTAACTTGTTCATTGACGCATCTGTTTCCTGGTTTTCATACCCTCCCTGTGTTATTTTCCCACTTCTTCACAATGCTACCTGGGATCAGCTCCCAGATAAATTATTTATGCTCAAATCCTTACCTTAAGAAGTGCTCTGGGATAGTGAGAGGTGATGCAGGCTAAGACAGAAGTTCCATTAAAACTTAAAATATGTTAAACATTATCATCCTCTCTCAAATGTCTTTGATTAACACTCCAATTTCTTTGATTGTCTATTATCTCACTTCTTCCCCAGAGAGATACAAGGGTATGAGGGTTTTAGAGACAAACTTGACTCCTGCTCCCTGTTTTATGGTATCATCCCAAGTGAGTCATTTATCTCTTCTATTTTGTATATACAGAACTTCCCAAGGCTGTGGTAAGCATCAAATAAAATAAAACAGGCAAAACACCTTTTACTTTGTCTTCATCCCAATATAATGTAACAGTTTCAAACTTAGGGAATAAGCTACAACTTGCTTTGATGAGTTTTTTCCCTCCAATAATTACCTTGAATCAACTAAAAATTTAAGTGAAAAGTCTCAAATAACGAGAGTATTTTTTAAATGAATATAAATTAATTACATGTCAAACTTTTTCTCATGAGTGTAGTGTGAAGAGGACGGCTCTATTGAAGTATATGGGGGTTTTTGTTTGTCAGACATCTTTAATATACAGAGCTCATAAAAATTATAAATAATATTCTCTTGGTCTAACATGAAAATTAGCACACAATAGACAATTTATGATATTGACTAACAAAGATATCATGAAAGTCATTTATTTATCAAACAATCTAAGACAGAAATAGCATTTGGTATGTCAAGGGGAAAGAGATATAAGGGAAACTCAAGAAATAATTATGTTATGTACAGGTATTACAGTGTTAAGGGTGAAACATTAATAATGTCAGTTCCTTCTCTGTAGCTTCCTACAGACCACAATAAGTAGTAATATTAAATTTGTTGTTTTGTATTGACTCACTTCTAAAAGTCTCTCCTTTTGTACTTTCATCTTTATACACATTACTCTCTTCTAAAATTTCCTCATTTTCTTCAATATGATTTAGGGCTCAAAAGATTTTATGTTGACTGTATTCACATTTAATTACAAATCATGTCTTCAATAGTTGGTTTATATTGAAAGTGGGGAATGAATTCAATATCTGTCTATAATGAATCAAATGAAGCTGGTAGGATCAGAGTCTACATGATCAGAGTCTGTGGATTTACAACAACATTATTAGTATATGATTAATCAGTACCTAATGTGAGCCAGTTCATAGCCAACATCTAGTAAGTCATTCTGTCTTACGTTAAAGTCCTGTGGCTCTGTTTCAGATCAGTTAAGAGTTTTGCTTTAGATGATAATACATTGTTAACTTGCCATCTGGCCCAACAGCTGACGTGGCTCATACAGCCCTGAAGAGGCCCCGCCGAAGCTTTACTTCTGGGAAATATTTGGTCTACTGTGTGGTGTCATGATTACTGGCTCACAGCTTTTTATATCCTTTGAAAAAGAACTGCAGAAAAACCTCCACACTGGAAAATTCCTAAATTGGAATTAATTTGTTAAAAAGGGTTCACTTACCTGAGGACCAGGCTGACCCTGAAATTGAAAAAGAAAAAGAAACAGTTACAAGTGCATTTTCTTCAGTGAATTGTTCAGTTAAAACTCAAACTAGTTCTGAAAACCTTTTCAAAATATTTCTGAAGATAACAATCAATACCTAACTACTGGCAAACTTTACTTTGTGGTTTTAAAATCATATTATAGTTTACATTTTTACTCTATGCTATCATCTAAGATCTTGATATTATGGTCTATTACATGTAACTCCAAAATGACTCAAGGGTTTTAGTATGCTCTAGAATCAAACTGCAGAAAGAGAAGGCAAAGGGAAATCTACCTCACATGATCATAATGAATGGTTAGTGAAAAAGAGGGTGTACTTACATAGACTATTACTATGAGCTACATATTTCAAGATATCACAGAGTGAAGGAAAAAAGAGGCAGATATCTTAGTTTTAGAAGTCACCAAGTCTGAATTTCTCATTGTTTCTATAATATTTTAATCCATTTAAAAATAAATATTTATCTCTTATTGTGCATAATCCAACCTATGGGCATTTTGAAAGGACAGAAAGAGAGGGTTTGGCTCAATTAAGTGCGTCATAACGCCTCAAACAGTCAATAGATTATGTAACCTCTGGCCAATTTAATTCATTTGGAATGTCACTTTCTTGTTTAAGCTGAGAAAAACTTCAAAGCAGCATATTTGTATATGCTTGTCACTAAGAGAAAAAATCACCTGCGAATAAAAGTATTGATTACACATCACCTTCTTAAAATCTCCAATTGGGTTTTGTGTAAGATGAGATGAAAGAAAAAGTTCATACTGAGTTAAAGAATCTTAAAGAATACATTAATAATGTACAATCTCATTGCATCAGCAATGTGCCAGAGAGTATTATTCAGGAAAGCATGGCGCTAATACAATTCGCAGAGAAAACTTGCTCTCTCTTAGCCCCTCTCTAAGCTTAGAATTTCTATGATGATTTGTTCTCTTATGGGGAATAGAACAGATGATTTTTAAAAGCATTGTCTGAAAATGTGGTTGGCTAAGTTTTGTGTAATCAAACCATGAAGGGGAGCTAAACCAGGCTGCTGTGGAGGTTACTCACTCCACTCCTGTACTCTTTAATGGTGGAGAGAGAGAAAGAGAATAATATCCACTAATTCCTAACCAAATAACAGACACTTGGGATTTGTTATTCCATTTACTACTTATAAACTTCCCTGCATTTTACAAATGAAGAAACTGAGGCTCACAAAAATAAGAAAAATCACACAGTCTATAGTTGGGAAGGCAAAATTTAAACAAAATCTGATTCTGAAGTTCATGCTTTTCCACCAGGTCATTCTGCCTTTTAGTCTGGAAGTTTAAGAAAAAAAAGAAGTAGGCTTGCTTAGATCAACAATGATAGTAGAGCACTCCTCAAGAGAGTGGACTTTCTAAACCTTCCATCCACTCCTCGGCTACAAGATGAACCCCTCTTCCAGATGCAGACCTCCAACCAGCAGGACCAGACTGCTAACTGATGCCTGTCCAGAAACCAGGTCAGCAAAGGTTCTGGACGGGAACAGACAGCCCTAACGTCGGCTCTCAACATGGAAGACCTACAAAGGCAGGGCTCTCCACTTACATGCAAATAGGGATCTTGCCAGATCCATGTAAGAGGTGAAACTGCAATACATGCTCACTCTCGCCCACCCTCTAGATGTTTTAAGCTTCTAATCTTTCTGAAATTTAAACTGGTGCAAACTCAGAAATGTAAACATTTAAAAAACCTTGGAATACATTACATCTCTTGTATGTTTTTATAAAAACTCAAATGTAGGATTCTCCAAAATCAGAAAGAATTTCTTCAAAAGAATATATTTTAGCATTGTTGCTGAAATTTTTTGCTTTGTCCTACAAATGAGAATTTTCCTGTCTATTTTTAAAATGTGTCATTTGTGTCATTACACTGAACAAATGATTTTAGCATAATGTGTACATATATTTATGTTGCTATATACCAACATACATTGTGTTATACATTTTATATTAGTGATCATGAGAACAAATAGTAAATGATGGTGAAATGAAAACGTTGCTGTATACTTTCCAAATAAGCACTGGAAAGTATAGAGCAACAGAAAACTTAGATTGCCCTAACATGTGATATGAATTTCAGGTGTGCATGCATGTGTTGTGTGTTTATGTTTGTCTGTAGGGTGGGAAACTTTAAAAAGAGGGATGGACGCGGGTTAGTAGAGAGGCTTCCTAGAAAACACGATGCATACAACATGACAAATTGGTAACTCCCTAAAACATGGATTACACAATGCGATCCTTATAAATCTTACCCAAGACTTTAGGACTGCCTATACTCAGTGTGATGTAACAAACTGTGCACTAGCAGACACAGTAGAATACCTTTCTGAAAATAGTCTAGCAACTGGAATATTTTCTTTATGTTTTATGTGTTGATTTTAGAGAGAGGAAGGGAGGGAGAGAGAGACAGAGAAAGACAGAGAGAAACATCGATTAGTTTTTTCAGTTATTTTGCATTCATTGATTGATTCTTGTATGTGCCCTAGCTGGAGATCAAACCTGCAACTTTGGCTTATGAGACGAAGCTTGAACCAACTGAGGTAGCCGGCCAGTGCCAGCTAGAATCCTGCAATCATCCTACAAGAGTCATCTAAAGCGGGGAGGTATCTGTGGCCATGGCAGTGAGTTTCCTGCAGGGTGCCTGGCATATAGGAGAGACGAAAAGAGCCCAAAGTGAAGCTGGTCTCAGAAACACCCTGTGAGTGACGCATTAGGTGGTAGGTAATGTCTTCCTCATGACAAATCACCAGAAGAAACATCTCAGAATTTTCCATGTTGCTTCTGAGTAATTCATTGAGAAAAACAAGTATTTTCATTCATTAGTGGATATATTTTTAGTCTACTGTAATTTATAAGTAGTGAATATGACTAATAATCAACTATGAAAGTTAATTTTTTTCATCTAAAATACTTTTTAAAATGAATAGTTTATAAGTTATGATGAAAACTCACAAAATACAACTTAGTTAAATTTTTTAAAATAAAATTCCTGAAAAGGACCTTTTTTCGCAAACAAATTACCAAACTGTTACTATAAATAAAAATTGAAATCAAGTATAGCCCTGACTGGTTTGGCTCATTGGATAGAGCGTCAGCCTGCGGACTCAAGGGTCCCAGGTTTGATTCCGGTCAAGGGCATGTACCTTGGTTGCGGGCACATACCCAGTAGGGGGTGTGAAGGAGGCAGCTGATGGATGTTTCTCTCTCATCGATGTTTCTAACTTTCTATCCCTCTCCCTTCCTCTCTGTAAAAAATCAATAAAATATATATTTTTTAAAAAAGAAATCAAGTATAATCAAGAGCCATGCCAAGGGAAATAGTTAAATCACAGAAATACTGACCTTTGGAACAAACATACATGCAAAGATGGAGAATACCCAATGCTCCCAGGGGCTGGTTTACTGAATGTCAACAGCTCAATGTAATGCCCTCAAGACCGCTAAGGCACCAGGGTAAAGGAAAAGAAAAATCAAGAGGAGCCGGCTTTAAAAAGTGGTAATCAGAACAGTATGGTGGAAAACAATCAGCCAGTAGCTGATGCTTGATGAAAAAATGTTCAAAACAAGCTGAAAGTTTTCTGAGGCAAGTAAACCACAATGGAACATGATAATGAGATGACATATCACTGGAGGATGTACTATTACATTAGGCCATTAAAGAGCAATATTAACCATTCTCTGTTGGGCTGTTATCACAAGTATGGTTGCCAGAAAGTGCTAACACTCTTTCTAAATCTACAAAGTCTTAGATTTCTGACTGAGACAATTAGATTCACTACAGGACACTTCTTTTATGGGTGGCAAATCTGTGGCACTCCTTTTCAGATGGGACAAATACTGTTTTTCCATTCCCACATGCAAAGATAGGCACACAAAATTTGTACTTTTAATTTTTTAATATATTTTTATTTATTTCAGAGAGGAAGGGAGAGGGAGAGAGAGATAGAAACATCAATGAGAGAGAATCATTGATCGGCTGCCTCCTGCACATCCCCTACTGGGGATTAAGCCTACAACCCAGGCATGTACCCTGACCGGGAATCGAACCATGACCTCCTAGTTCATAGATCAATGCTCAACCACTGAGCCACACCCGTTGGGCTAAAGTACAATCTTATTTTGAAATATTGATTAGGATAATAGACTCACATAAACTTACTGTGATAAATTTTAAATAAAGCCATTTTCATTTACAAAAGCTTTAGGGAATATTAGTACTGCTCATGCAACTCTGAAAGGTGCTACCTCTGCTTCAAGGTAATTAGAAAGCAATTACTTCAATAACTTAGAAACTGTTCATTAGGAAACCCAATATTAATGACCGTTTTTAATACCCTCATTTCAGATTTATTTCATTTTCTTGAATTGAAAGAAAATACTTCAAAACAATAATTTCTGTATTTTGCATTTTGGAACCCTTACTGCCCAAAAAGATCATTTGAAAGTGACTACTATAACTCCATTTTCTCTTGGAAGTTCTCAAATCCACACACTGGGATGTCAAGCTTATTTTTCCCTCAGGTGAAAACACCTGAAGTGGCCATTCAGGTAAAGCTTTAGAACAACATCAGAGGAACTCTGAGTGGCAACATCATTGCCCCGGTGGCAGGAGGTTTGGAGGAGCAATAGGAATTCTATCCTAGAATCATGTGCGTGGAATCCCTTAAACTTTCGAGAGTCACAGTTTGACCTAAATCTGGTAATTTCTTAATCCAATATTCCAGAAAGGGGTCTCTTAACTTCTGTTCACTGCAGAATAAATGCATCCAGGTCAAAGAGAACGTCTCCCCATCCAGTGAATATTATTCGGATAATAGAGAGGGAACTGAGTCAGGCAAAGACTGCAGGGGCTTCACAGGACGAATTAGATCCTTCACACATGGCACAGAACAAAAACGTGAGAGTTCTATCCTGAAGAAAAATCTCTTCCTACTTTGATTAAGCTTCCATATCCAATTAATGAGAGGCTATTACATCAAGTTAGTTTGATACTTATAAAATGCTATAAAATTTAGCATGGTGATTTTAAAGTAGGCTATATATCCAATACCAACAAATCACTCAACTAATACAAATTTAGATAAAAAGCTTATAAATTTAAAAAACAAATACACAAGTGGTATATTACAGATAAAAGCAACTGAAGAAGTAAAGCATTAAGGATTGTGTGAACTAATTTTAAAATGCTTCACAAAGACTGCATAGTCTTGCAATGTCTATGCTTCCAAGGTCTCTTACATGCTTGACTAAAATAAACATTATTCATAATTTATACTGCCTAATGTGTAACCCACCACAGTGGTCGACAAACTCATTAGTCAACAGAGCCGCAGTTTGCCGACCACTGCCCTACAGGATAGAGAGGAATAATTCTTACCTTAGCCACAGTCACATAATATTTCTTAGATAAGAGCATTTCAATTTAAGAATTTAAGAAACCTTACTCCTCAGTGGTTTTAATTCTGGGAAGAAGAAACCATATTCTACACTAGAGGAAAATAAAGAGTTATAGTCTCAAGCCTGGTGCATATTTCTTTTTTAAAATTTGAGAGAGGAAGAGATCGAGAGCAAACATGGAGATGGTTTTGTTGGATTCATCTAAAGAAAATAAAAACTGATTCAAAACTTGGAATATTTCATCCATATTTGCCTTTCATAAATAAATACTCTATTTGAAGATTTACTCTTATACTTAAATAGGTTAACAAGTCCTTCCCTTAATAATTAAAAACATTATTATATTTTCTAACACAATACCATATTTACCTTTTCTTTCCTTTTTATTCCATTGTAAATATATATATATATATATATATATGTGTGTGTGTGTGTGTGTATGTATATATATATATATATATATATATATATCACAGCTTTTAAAAATTAAATGTATTAGGATTAATAAAATTATATAGGTTTCAAGTGTACAATTCTATAATACATCATCTATATATTGTGTTTAATACCCAAAGTCAAATCTTTTGTCACCATATATTTGACTCCCTTACCCTTTACTTTCCCACCCACTGCCCTATCTCTCTGGTAACCACCACAGTGTTGTTTATGTCTATGAGGTTTTTTTATTTTTATTTTTTTGATTTTTTGTTTTTGTCTTGTTTGTTCATTCATTGTTTTCAGTTTCATATTCCACATATAGGTGAAATCATATGGTTCTTGACTTTTTCTCTCTGGCTTATTTTGCTTAGCATGATATTCTCAGGATCCATCCATGTTTTCCCAAATGGCAGTATTTCATCTTTTCTTATGGCTGAGTAGTATTCCATTGTATATATGTACCACATCATTTTTTGTTAAGATGCTCTCTTTTTAATGTGTAGAGAAATCACATAAATTAGAGAGAAATTTAAGAAAAATTTTAAAGAAATAACAATTTTAGATAGGCAATTGTATGGAAGATAACTGTTGTAAATGTCAAGGCTATGTAATTATTCCATAGGCCCCAAGGTGAGAGGTTGGTGCCTTGGTTTATAAAAAATTGTTCTCCAGCTTGACTGGTGTGGCTCAATGGTTGAGCATCAACCTATGAACCAGGAGGTCACAGTTTGATTCCCGGTCAGGGCACATGTCGAGGTTGTAGCCTCTATTCCCATTGTTGGGCATGCAGGCCACCAATCAATGATTCTCTCTCATCACTGATGTTTCTATCTCTCTCTCTCCTTCTCCCTTCCTCTCTGACATCAATAAAAATTAAAAATATAAACAAGAATTGTTCTCCAGTACATATTGCAAAGTTTCAGATATTGTTTGTTGTTACATTGAGTTCCAGACAGAAGTTTTGTCCCAAAATTCATTATGCTGCAAAGCTGCAAAGCTATATTGAGGAACACTAAAGTACTGAAACCATGAGAGCCAATGCATAGCAGTTCTGAGACTGACCAAGAATCCTGAAAAAATTGTCATAAACACTAAAAGGGATAGTCATGGGTACCACACTCTGACTTGCTGTTATGGCCAGTGCCACAGAACTGGCCAAATAAACCAGCATTATAAGGGTAAACATGAGTACCACATCTTCTTTATCTTATCATCTACCAAAGAACATTTCAGTTCTTTACATGTCTTGACCATCATGAATAATGTTGCAATGAACATAGGAGTGAATATATCTTTGCAAATAAATGTTGTCAATTTTTTCAATTACATAACCAGAAGAGGAGTTGCTGGGTAATATGATAACGCTGTTCTTCATTTTTTCCATACTGTTCTTCATAATGGCTATACCAGTTTACATTCCCACCAAGACTAGACTGCTGTTGGTCTCCATATATAAAAATTAACTAAAAATGCATCAAAGACCTAAATATAAAACCTGACAATAAATTACATAGAAGAGAACATAAAAACTAAACTTATGTATCTTGGTCTTAGAGAGGATTTCATGAATTTGAAATGCAAGGGAAATAAAAATAAAAATAAATTAATGCGACTATATAAAACTGAAAAGTGTCTGCACAGCAAAAAAAACCATCAACAAAACAAAAAGTCAACCACTGAATGGGAAAAAAAATTGCAAATAACACCTCCAACAAGGGGTTAATATCCAAAATATATAATGAATTCATACAACTCAAAAAAACAAAACAAAACAAAAATCTAATTTTAAAAATGGGCAGAAAACTTAAGATACTTCTCTCAAGAAGACATACAAATGGTCAACAAATATATAAAAAGATGGTCAACTTAACTAGCTATTAGGAAAATGCAAATCAAAACCACAATGAGATACCACCTCACACCTGACAAGTAAAAACAAATTAAAAAAAGTAAAAACAAGTGTTGGAGAGTTTGTAGAAAAAAATGAATCCTTTTCTTTCTTATAATTAAACTAGAGGCCCGGTGCACAAATTTGTGCACCAGTGGGGTCCCTCAACCTGGCCTGCGGGATCGGGCCAAAATTGGCTCTCTGACATCCCCCAAAGGGTCCCGGGTTGCAAGAGGCGCAGGCCAGGCCAAGGGACACCACCAGTGCACGACTGGGGCTGGGGAGGGACACAGGAGGTTGGCAAGCCAAGGAGGGATCACAGGAGGGTTCCAGGGAGTACCTGGCCCATCTGACTCAGTCCCTATCAGCCAGACCCCAGCAGCAAGCTAACCTACTGGTTGGAGCATCTGCCCCCTGGTGGTTAGTGCACGTCATAGCGAGTGGTTGAGCAGCCTTAGCATATCATTAGCATGTTACACTTTGATTGGTTGAATGGACGACTGGATGTCCAGACACTTAGCATATTAGGCTTTTATTATAAAGGATGTTTATAATGGAAACAAGAACTTTTACTGTCCTGCCAGTTTTTATCACATAGTATATAATAAATAATTTGGTTTATGCCATGTTTATTAACATCTTTAAAAGTGTGCTGATTGGAAGAAAAATGGCGGTGGAATAGACAGACGTATCTGAAGCCTTGTCCCGGAGCAGATAGAAAGAACAGCTGAGGGTCGCACGAGGCATGTCTGTTGGTGAGTTAAGGGACAGCTATACTCCAGGAGAAGGTGGGGGACTGCTGGACGGGGATTCCCCTGACCAGGCAGCCCCCACTGTTGCTGGGTTCCCTCCCGGAGCCACCAGCTCAGATGGAGGCAGAGACCGCGCCATCTTGAAGGGGAAAGTGGATGTTATTGGAAGCCTGAAAATCTACAATTGCGGCACCCACCAAACAGCTGCGAAACCCAGAGCACCAGTCCCCAATTGGCACAAATAAACGGATTCAGAGGAGCTCTACACTCCACCATGGAAAAGAGAGAGAGAACTACATAACCAGACACCCAGAGAAGAAAGACCATGGGGAGACAAAGAAACAGCCCGCATATGAAAGAAAAGAAGAAATCACCAGAAAAGGAAGTAAACAAAATGGAGGCAAGCAACCTGCCAGAGAAAGAATTCAGAGAAATGGTCATAAGGTGGCTGAAAAGAATGGAAGACAAAATTCGACAATATGTGTAAAAACTAAGAGGAAATGAAGAAGAACCAAGAAGAAATGAAAAATGACATCGATGTTGTAAAGAACTCAATAGAAAGCATCAAGAGTAGACTAGAAGAAGCATAGGACTGCATCAGTGAGCTAGAAGACAAGGTAGGAAAAAATATCCAAGTACAGCAGCTTCTAGAAAAAAAAAATTAAAAAGCTGGAGGAGAGCCTAAGGGAACTTTGGGACAACACAAAACGAAACAACATCCGCATAATAGGGGTTCCAGAAGGAAAGGAAGCTGAGCAAGGAATAGAAAACCTGTTTGAAGAAATAATGACAGAAAATTTCCCTGATATAGAGAAGAAAAAACCCACACAAATCCAAGAAGCTCACAGAGTCCCAAGCAAAATGAACCCCAAAAGATCGACGCCAAGGCACATTATAATTAAATTGGCAAACACCAACGACAAAGTAAGAATCTTAAAAGCGGCCAGAGAGAGACAGAAAGTTATCTACAAAGGAACCCCCATCAGACTAGCAACTGATTTCTCAACAGAAACTCATCAGGCCAGAAGGGAATGCAATGAAATATACAAAGTCATGCAAAGGAGGGGTCTGAATCTAAGAATACTGTACCCAGCAAGGCTATCAATCAAAATTGAAGGTGAAATCAGGAGCTTCACAGACAAAAAAGGACTAAGGGAATTTATTACCACCAAACCAGCAATGCAAGAAATGCTAAAGGGTCTGCTGTAAAAATAAAGAAATAGGAAGCGAAGAAGGAACACAGGGGTAAAGAATAGGAATGGCGACAAATAAGTACCTATCAATAATAACTTTAAATGTAAATGGATTAAATGCCCCAATCAAAAGACATAGGGTAACAGATTGGACAAGAAAACATGACCCATATATCTGCTGTCTACAATAAACCCACCTCAGAAAAATAGACGCACACAGACTGAGGGTGAAGGGATGGAAAAAGGTCTTCCAGGCGAATGGAAATGAAAAAAAAAGCTGGTGTAGCAATACTTATATCTGACAAATTAGATCTCAAAGTGAAGGACATAACAAGAGATAAGGAAGGACACTTCATAATACTAAAGGGAGCAATCCAACAAGAAGAAATAACTATGGTAAACATATATGCACCCGATACAGGAGCATGCAAATACATAAAAAGACTCCTGGAGGATATCAAAGGAGAGACTGACAGCAATACAATCATAGTAGGAGACTTTACCAGATGGAATTAATTGACATCTTCAGAACATTTCACCCCAAAGCCACAGAATATACATTCTTCTCAAGTGCACATGGGTCATTTTCAAAGATAGATCATATGTTGGGTCATAGGCAAAGTCTCTTCAAATTCAAGAAGATAAAAATCATATCAAGCATCTTCTCAGATCACAGTGGCATAAAACTGGAAATCAACTACAATAAAAACAACCCAAAGAAATCAGACACATGGAGACTAAACAGCATGCTATTAAACAATGACTGGGTTACCAGAGAGATCAAGGAAGAAATAAAAAAACATCATGGCAACAAATGACAATGAAAACACAACACTCCAAAATCTATGGGACACAGTGAAAGCAGTCTTGAGAGGGAAGTTCATAGATCTATAAGCTTACTGCAAAAAAACAAGAAACAATGGTAATAAATTACCTAACTCTACAACTCAAAAAGTTAGAAAGAGAGCAACAAGAAAAGCGCAGTGTAAGCAGAAGGAAGGAAATAATAAAGATCAGAGCGGAGATAAACGACATAGAGACCAAAGAAACAATACAAAAGATCAACAAAACCAAGAGCTGGTTCTTTGAAAGGATAAACAAGATTGATGAACCTCTAGCCAGGCTCACCAAGAAGCAAAGAGAGAGGACCCAAATAAACAAAATCAGAAATGAAAGAGGTGAAATAACAACAGACCCCACCAAAATACAAAATGTTAAAAAATACTATGAACAACACTATTCCAACAAACTGGACAACCTGGAGGAAATGGACATATTCGTAGAAAAATACAACCTTCCAAAACTCAATCAGGAAGAATCTAAACATCTTAATAGGCCAATAACTATGGAAGAAATTGAAGCAGTCATCAAAAATCTTCCAGCAAACAAAAGCCTGTGACCAGACGGCTTCACAGGGGAGTTTTACCAAACATTCAAGGAAGAACTAAAACCTATCCTCCTCAGACTATTCCAAAAAATTCAAGAGGAAGGAACACTTCCAAGCTCACTCTATGAAGCCAGCATCACCCTAATACCAAAACCAGATAAAGACAACCCAATGAAAAAGAATTACAGGCCAATATCCCTCATGAACATAGATGCCAAAATCCTCAACAAAATTCTAGCAAATCGGATCCAGCACTACATCAGAAAGATCGTACACCATGACCAAGTAGGATTTATCTTAGGAATGCAAGGATGGTACAATATCTGCAAATCAATAAACATGATACATCACATAAACAAATGGAGAGATAAAAATCACATAGTCATATCAATTGATGCAGAAAAAGCATTTGACAAAATCCAACACCCTTTCTTGATAAAAACTCTCAACAAGGTGGGAATAGAAGGATCATGCCTCAAGATAATAAAAGCTATATATGATAAACCCACAGCTAACATCATACTCAATGGGCAAAAACTAAAACCATTTCCCCTAAGAACAGGAACAAGACAGGGATGCCCACTCTCACCACTCCTGTTCGACATAGTACTGAAAGTATTAGCCATTGCAATTAGACAAGAAGAAGAAATAAAAGGCATCCAAATTGGAAAAGAAGAAGTAAAGCTGTCCTTATTTGCAGATGACATGATATTGTACAAAAAAACCCCGAAAGACTCCATAAAAAAACTAACAGACTTAATAAATGAATTCGGCAATGTAGCAGGATACAAAATTAACACCAAGAAATCTATGGCATTTCTATACACCAACAATGAACTTACAGAAAGAGAGACTAAAAAAGCAATCCCATTTACCATCGCACCAAAAAAATTAAGATACTTAGGAATAAACCTAACCAAGGAGGTAAAAGACCTATATGCGGAAAACTACAGGACACTGAAAAAAGAGATAGAGGAAGATGTAAACAGATGGAAGAACATACCATGTTCATGGATTGGTAGAATCAACATCATTAAAATGTCCATACTACCCAAAGCAATCTATAGATTCAATGCACTCCCCATTAAAATACCAACGGCGTATTTCACAGACCTAGAAAGAACTCTCCAAAAATTCATCTGGAATAAAAAAAGACCCCGAATAGCCACAGCAATCCTGAGAAAGAAGAATAAAGTAGGAGGGATCTCAATACCAGATTTCAAGCTGTATTACAAAGCCACTGTCATCAAAACAGCTTGGTACTGGCACAAGAACAGACATATAGATCAATGGAACAGAATAGAGAATCCAGATATCGACCCAAACCAATATGCGCATTTAATATTTGACAAAGGAGGCATGAGCATACAATGGAGTCAAGACAGTCTCTTTAATAAATGGTGTTGGGAAAATTGGACAGATACATGCAAAAAAATGAAACTAGATCACCAACTTACACCATACACAAAAATAAACTCAAAATGGGTACAGGACTTAAATATAAGACGGGAAAACATAAAAATCCTAGAGGAATCCACAGGCAGCAAAATCTCAGACATTTGCCAAAAGAACTTTTTCAGTGATACTGCCCCTAGGGCAATGGAAGCCAAACAGAAAATAAACAAATGGGACTACATCAAAATAAAAAGCTTTTGCACAGCAAAAGAAACCATCAACAAAACAACAAGAAACCCCACTGTATGGGAGAACATATTTGCAAATGGTATCACTGATAAAGGTTTAATTTCCAACATCTACAGGCAGCTTATACAACTTAATAAAAGGAAGATAAATGATCCAATAAAAAAATGGGCAACGGACCTAAATAGAAGCTTTTCGAAAGAAGACAGAAGGAAGGCCAAGAGACACATGAAAACATGCTCAAAGTCACTAATTATCCGAGAGATGCAAATCAAAACGACAATGCGATACCATCTCACACCTGTCAGAATGGCTATCATCAACAAATCAACAAACGACAAGTGTTGGCGAGGATGCGGAGAAAAAGGAACCCTCGTGCACTGCTGGTGGGAATGCAGACTGGTGCAGCCACTGTGGAGAACAGTATGGAGTTTCCTCAAAAAACTGAAAATGGAACTCCCATTTGACCCAGTAATCCCACTCCTAGGAATATATCCTAAGAAACCAGAAACACCAATCAGAAAGGATATATGCACCCCTATGTTCATAGCAGCACAATTTACAATAGCTAAGATTTGGAAACAGCCTAGGTGCCCATCAGCAGATGACTGGATCAGAAAACTATGGTACATCTACACAATGGAATACTATGCTGCCGTAAAAAAGAAGGAATTACTACCATTTGTAGGCACTTGGATGGAATTAGAGAACATTATGCTAAGTGAAATAAGCCAGTCAATGAAAGAAAAATACCACATGATCCCACTCATTTGGGGATAATGAAAAACATTATAAACTGATGAACAAAAAGATAGTTACAGAGGCAGTAAAGCATCAAACAGACTGTCAAATTACAGTGGTAAGGTTAGGGAGAGGTGGGGGAAATAAGAGATCAACTGAAGGACTTATATGCATGTATATAAGAGTAACCAACGGATGCAAAACATTGGGGGGTGAGGGCATGTATGGGAGTGGGGTGGGGGTGGGGGGCAATGGTAAGATATGTACACATATAATAACCTTAATAAAAATTTGAAAAAAAAAAAAATGGGCAACTGATCTAAATAGACACTTTTCGAAAGAAGGCAGAAGGAAGTCCAAGAGACATATGAAAACTTGCTCAAAGTCACTAATCATCAGAGAGATGCAAATCAAAACAATAATGTGGTACCATCTCACACCTGTCAGAATGGCTATTATCAACAAATCAACAAATGACAAGTGCTGGCGAGAATGTGGAGAAAAAGGAACCCTCGTGCACTGCTGGTGGGAATGCAGACTGGTGCAGCCACTGTGGAAAACAGTATGGAGTTTCCTCAAAAAACTAAAAATGGAACTCCCTTTTGACCCAGTGATCCCACTTCTAGGAATATATCCCAAGAAACTAGAAACACCAATTTTGAAAGGATATATGCACCCCTATGTTCATAGCAGCACAACTTACAATAGCTAAGATTTGGAAACAGCCTAAGTGCCCATCAGCAGATGAGTGGATTAAAAAACTGTGGTATATCTACACAATGGAATACTACGCTGCGGTAAAAAAGAAGTTCTTGCCATTTGCAACAACATGGATGGAGATGGAGAGCATTATGCTAAGTGAAATAAGCCAGGCAGAGAAAGATAAATATCACATGATCTCACTCGTTTGTGGAATATAATGAACAACATAAACTGATGAACAAAAATAGATCCAGAGACAGAGAAACATCAATCAGAACATCAAACCTCAGGGAAGGTAGGGGAGAGTGGGGGTAAGGGGGAGAGATCAATCAAAGGACTTATATGCATGCATGTAAGCCTAATCAATGGACACAGACAACAGGGGAGTGGGGCATGAATGGGACGTGGGGAGTAATGGGGGAATAAGGTCACATATGTAATACCTTAATCAGTAAAGAAATTTTTTTTAAAAGTGTGCTGTTTTATTGCTCCAGATAAATATTAGAAGCCAATTTATAAACATTTAATAGAGACATTAAATTTATATAGGTGTCCAATTTCAATTTTCTATATATTGTGCAAAAAGACGGACTGACTTCTCTCTATACTTGTCTGTCCTAGATATTTTGCATTAATAAATGTGTGCTACTAGTAGCAGAGTCAATAAATTCATAATGCACGTGTCACATACTGCTTATTGCTGCAGTGATAGAGAACTCCAAAAAATGGAAACCTATTTTAAAATTGGGGAGGGAGAGGTTCTTCAAGCTAATAAGCTGATGTTCTTTAGTGACCAAGATGTCTGGGACTTCACTGGGGGTGGGTACACAATACAATATACAGATGATGTATCATAGAATTGTACCCTTAAAACCTATATAATCTTATTAACCAATGTCATCCCAATAGATTTAATTTAAAAATAATTTTAAAAATAAATGAAAATAAAAACTGCCACTTACTGACTACCACAAGTCACCAAGACTTTTACAAATGACATCTCTATTATAATACATCTGTAAATTAGGGGTCATTTCCACCATTTTGTAGTTGAATAAAGCAAGTTTCAGAGAGGCAAGGTAATGTTCCCAGAGACACACAGCTTCTAAAAGGGAAAGCTAAAATATGAACATGGATTTGACTTGACCCCTTTTGTGCTCTCACTTGCCTCATGCTGGTGGCTGAAGTCATAGGCTTAGAATAGATTACCCAGGGGAATTAAGTAGGAGTGATTCTTAACACTCTTTTAAATTAGATAAAAGCTATAGCTGTACGCGCACGCGCACGCGCATACACACACACACACACACACACACACACACACACACACACACACATCTTGAAGTCTATCCATAGATTCTCTAGTGAATCATTCACTCCAGGTTAGATCCCTTGAGTAGAGAAATATAAACAAGAGGAGAAGAGTGTCCCAAAAAGGAAAGTGAAGATGAAAAGAGTTAAAAACAACTTTGAGTTAGTTCAAGATTCAAGAGAATTTTAAAAAGAAATTTAAATAAGGACCACAAAGAGTCCTAAGAAGGAAGTATATAGTTATAAAGGCCAACCTCAAGAATCAATAAAAATACCAAATAAACAATTTAACTCTACACCTAAAGGAACTTGAAGAATAAGAACAAACAAAACACATAGTAAACAGAAAGAAGAAAACAGTTAAAATCAGAGCAGAAATAAACAATGTAGAAATTTTAAAATATTAGAAAAGATCAATAAAACTAAGAGCCCTTGTGACCTACCTCTGATTGCTTCAGGCTCCCGACCCCCAGCACAGCCTTGTTCCTGCTAAGGTGCCCATTCACTAGTCAAAGTCCCATGCAAGCTTCAGGGCTTTCACCTCTTCCACAAAGAGTTGCCTGCTTTCATACAGCACATGGGAACTTGATTTCCCCTGAATATCCACAGATTGTGGTTTTAATTCTTTGATGACACTGCATTCTGCCTAAAATTCTAGCTACTGATATCTTACTAGTATCTCTCCTATTAAATGGCATGCTCCTTGGACAGCCAACACTTAAATGGTGCTGTTACAATATGCCAGATACTGTGCTGTTTGTTTTGTGGACATTACAGGTACCATGATTAGCCTGTTTTACAGTCGTGGAAACAGGGAGAGAGAGGTTGACTTGCCCAATATATTTGCAACTAGTAAGTGGAAATGGGGAGCTATACTAGTAAAATCAGGTCTGTCAGATTCCAGAGCCTACACTTTTTAACTATTTTACTATACTGCACCTTGGACAGTAAAAGGCATACAATAAATATTTAATTTTTTTTAAAAAATCATCCTTATATGAATTTTTACTCAATCAACCTACTAAATTTCAGGCACTGTGTTGGTGCTAGAGGAAGAAGGAAAAATAAGGACGCTTCAACAGTGGAACGTGAAGTCACAAACAACACCGAGAAGTTAATGCATTCTCAGATTCCCATACGTTATTGGGCTTTTTCTTCCCCAGCAACTGGGGAGACCTTTGACAAAAGCTCACATTGCAAATACTAGTTATAGTTCTCTCTTCTCATTGCAATAAAATTGATTGTATTAAAATACAAATAAATGTCAAATAAGCCCTTTATTTTAACAGATAATGTAATACAGTTAATAATGCTGGGACTAAATTAGATACTGTAATGTAATCTTTAAAAGGGTACTGAGTACCTTTCATTTCTTCTGTACTCTAAGTGTTCTCACTTGAGACAGGAAATGTAACTTAGCATTTTAGAGACACTGGCTAAATTACCTCTATTGATGAGGCTCAGCAGGTTCTTTCTGAATGATTAGAAATAATTGCCGAGGGATAAAAAACAGTGCTCCATGGGCTGTAGCCACAGCATGATCGGAGCCTACTGGGGAGAGAATAAAGCACATGCTCCTATGCATGACTGGTTCTATGTGCTGCCTGTAGCATGGCTGACTAACCATCCCTGAAATTGCATAAATGAAAGGAAGTAGGCCAAGGTACACACAATTGTATTAATAATTGGTTTGCATGAAATGAATTAGGTAAGCCCACCAGGTCCTTCTAAAGGGGTGGAAAAGGCTGTACAAACCTCCAGGAATAAAGTCTGCTAAAGCAATCATATCAAAGCTTTTGAAAAAGATAAACTTCAGTCATTTATTTTTTTCTCATTGAAAGGAAAGTTCAGGGAGAAGTTTCAGTTCAGTTCACACACATGTACATGCACACACACACACGCACACAGAATGGATAGGTGTATGAAGCATGAACTAGGACACGAGAGTTCTGTAGTACTGTCCTTATTCACTGTAGACAGCGCCTGGGAAGGCACATGGGCATTATTTAATTATTGTCAGCTGAACCCAAGGCAACAGGCAAAGCCACACCCTGGAAACACGCCTTGCCAAAAGGGCAAGGGTGTTGTCAGCTTGACCTTCATTTCAGCCCGTGGTGTGGGGAAGTGGTTTTGATATCTAAATCCAGCCTAGCACCAGGAATGCTCAGGGCCTACTCAAGAATGCAAATAATCTCCTTTTGTATTGACCTTTTGGTGAAACTTCCTGGTATTTGGGATATAAAATAAACTCGCTGGGTTGGCTCTGGGTCACTATCCCTGTCTCTCCATCAGAAGAGGACGGTGGTCCTACCCGGTCCCAGCTTTTTCCTTCTTCTCTGTGTCTTATCTCTTTTATTTCTCAATCCCCAGCCGCCCCTACTCAGGAACTGGACCCACTCTCTAGTCATGCTGGACGCGGAAAGAGAGAAATACCTACAATTCACAAAGGAAGTCAGGGACCTGGTTCTGCCATTAAGCAGAGGGAGGATTTTCCACCAATGTCAGAGGGCAGGCATGGTATAGTTCTTCGTTCCTTTGGCTCTGAGTATATTCCCACAGGAACAATCTGTAGTACAATGGAAACTGCCCCCCTATTTGTCCAGCCATGTTGCGATTGTAGGAGGAGCTGCAAAAGGTAGTCCCATTCAGAAGAGAGAGGTCAACTCAACTAAACTTGATTCCGATTTTCAAATTTTTGAAGGAAACAATACTTTTGAAACCTCTTTGCTTTGTGATCCTAGAGAATAGAGTTTAACCTGCTTTTTCCTGTAGAAATTTCCCAGGTTTCTAAGTTCTTCTTTTCAACATTTCCCTTTCATAAAGAGCCCATGGTAAGTAAAGAATGAGAAATATTACTAGTAAACTCATTTAACAATGCTGCAGAATCAGTTTTCTTCCAGCATTTATAATTTTTAATGGCAGTATCCTTTTCAATAAACATACATATCATTCAATTTTATGTCATTTCATAATAAAGTTTTATTCTTTCACTTGTACAAATAAGATTTTAATCCAAAAGAGCAATAAAATAAAAGTTTATAAATAATGCTAAAACTAGTCACACATTTTAATTCAATCCAATAGGAACTAAATCCCAAAACGTTTTCTTTACTCTATTTACATTTAAATTGAGGTAAAACAAAAACAATTAAAGGTTAATTTCTGTGGTTTAACTCAAGTAATTAAAGGATAATATTACTTAAAAATAGGAAATAGACTTCCTTTGTGGTGTTATTCTATTTCTTAATCACAGAAGTATTTAAAAAACAGAAACAAGGCTTCATGGCTGATTGACACCTGAAAGGCATCTTTACCTAAAAGTTCTTATTTCTCTTAAGAAACAAACTCTCTGTGCAGAAACAGAATGCACAGGCCTAATTCATCTGGAGCATCACTCAAGAAATACACTTGATGTGGTTTATGCCATGATGACGAGAACACAATAAACTGTGAAAAATGTCATTTCTGGAAAATTTATTGGCTATGGTTCAGCAAGAGACAAATCTTTGTAACAGATGTGACATGATGACTTCGATGAACTGAACATTTTAAAATATGAAGCATTTAAAAAATATTCCCTTAGAAATAAATTAATCTACATAAAACATAGTATATACCATGATTCATGTGTCCATTTTCATCACTGCAGAATAGTTCTACGTCAGTGTGAAAATGTCTTCCTTCAAGTTCCTGTTTGGGCTCCATTTTGGGTTCATTAATTTAAAAAAACGAAGAGAAAACTCAATCTCCGATTTTCTCACCAATTAAAATTCTATACTTTTAGAATTTCACATACTCTACGCTTTTCATGATTTGAAGATAAAAATCTCAGGAAAATATCTTTCTTCTAAAAATACCTTTGTTTTCTACTTAGCAGGAAAATTTGAGCTATAAGACAACCTGACTGAGGAGTCAATATCTTGGTCAATATCTTGTATGAAAGAAATTAAAAGCCTTTAAATGACAAATATTAGAACTTAGTATCACATAACATCTATATTGGGATATTAGAAAAGTTGCTAGTTTTATATAATTACATTCATTTTTATTACTGGGCTTCATATGATGCCTTTAATTGATAAGGCCAAACAATATTTACCTAATTTTGGTTATAGTTTAAAAGTAAGAATTTTGGAGATCTATAGTTTAAGGATACTATTGAGACCATTCTTGGTATCCTAATGTTTTTAAAGACTAGCCTGCACAGAATGAGACAAGGTGAGAACAAATATGTAACAAGAGATGTCTGTAAGATAATGATCATATTGATTTTAATAGTATGTCACCTGCTGTAGCTACAGTCAGGAAGCCAAAGCAGGATGTAGAAAGGAAATATTTCACACCTGAAGTGAGGCTGACTTCCAGGCCCCAAACAAAAAATATTCTAATACAAAGCATCCCCTTTGTAATCAAAACTCTTCCCAAAAAGAATGCTTACATTGAGCATGGAGTCTAACACTGACAATATGATAAGGTTATTATAAATCACTAAAAGCACTAAAGTAGGTCCCACTGTGTTAATCACTATACTTTAGGTTAATTGATTGAGTTGCTACTACCACAGAGAGAGAAGACAGGTTAATTTTCAGTAATAATTTATAGAAGTGAAAGCTTTCTACTTAATTTATTTTTAACAGAGCACAAGCCTGGAAAATGATTGAGGTGATTTAGTTATTAGAGTTACTGGGGAATTCTAAACATGAATGGGAATAAAAGAAATTGCCTACTCTTTAATGATACTTCCAATGACAAAATAAAAGCTTCCCCTCCTCACAATGACAAATAAGAGGAGTTTTCCAAATCCAAAGTCATTTGCCTTGTGGTTTTGATTATTTATATGCACATAGGAAACTTCATATTATAGGGAATATGCAATTTCTGTAGAGAGTTTCTTACAAATTAGGATATTTGATACAAGGTCAAGCAATTTTTCTTTTCATTTTGTTCAAAATGCTCCAATGATCTGAAATTGCCAGAAGTTCATTTATGCTCTGCAAAGTTTCTCTTCCTAAACTCTACTAACATCACCAAACTAAAGATAAAATAGGGATTTCCCCCACTCTAAACCGGACAGCTAATGCCTATGGGAAAATAACTTCTTAACAAATAAAACCCAGGGGATCTAGTCAGGCAAAGGAACAAATCCTCATCTTTCAAACTGGTAAACAATACAAGATTTCAAAAACAGTTTCTTTTCAACTCATGCCATGTAATGTACAACTTAAGTTTGTATGTAATTGCAATGTCAGATCAACTTTCCAGACAGACATGAAGAATCAATGATTAGAGGCTTAACTTTAATATGCAAAGTAGAGGGTTGGATGGACAAGGGGAGGGGCATGAGTATGAATAAACCCCACAACTGGAAGTGGGACGTTAGGTCATTTCCTGTTTGAGGATATATAGGGCCTATTGGATAATGGTCAGAGTACCTGAAAGGAAACCACAAGCTGATTAGTTCCACTCCAAGGGATGGATTTTAAAAACCAGTTCTTATTCTTTACCCATTGATTAGAAGTCTAAATGGAAGGCTACATATGGTGAAAGTTATATACATTCAGCCATTATAACAGAAGGGCGATAAATTACCCAGGGTGCCTGCAGAGAACTCTCTAATCCACTCTTTCAATTTTCACTCTCACCTGTGAGAAAGCCTGAAACTGTATGCCAATGGGTTGTTAATAATGTGCTCTGGAAGGGAACAAGTTGAAATTGTTCCCCAAACTGCAAATCAAGAGACAAAGTATGTGTGTCTACTACTGTTGAATGAAATTATATATCAGAACAAAAGACCGGGTCTGCAGTACAGGACTAAAGTATGCTTTCATGTGTCCTATAAAACCTGTGGCTCTGGGCAGCACACAGCCCTGGAGTGCTTATATTTATACTCCCAGAAGAATATCCTAACATCGATGTAGCTAACGGAAGCCTCGGAAAGGAAGTTAGTGATATGAAATTTAAAATAATTGTTTTTAAATTTGCAGTTTCCAGATTGGGTTTCTACTGTGCCTGCCAAACATTCTCCTTCTTTTTCTGTGGGTTAGCTACACAAATATGGATTTCATTTGTTTATTAATAGAAGGAAGTGGTGATTCAGCCACTTTGTATAGATGCCCTAGTTTTCCTATCTCAACTCTCCTTGCACAGAACACTGTAGGGTGTGACAGGTCAAAAACTAGGAGGAAGGGAGAGTACGATGGGGCTGCTATTAGGAAGAGCAAGCCCCTTGCCTCTCTGGTCTGCAGCCCTTGGAGCTCCAGACTCATGCTCACCTCAGTCCCTGCCCAGCTCCTGCTGCTCCATTTTTGTCCTTTTCCTGAATCTAGATGCAGGTTCTGGGCAGTAGAAATGCTATCACTAAATGCTTTCTTTCTTTTTTTAACATATTTTTATTGATTTCAGAGAGGAAGGAAGGGGGAGAGAGAGATAGAAAGATCAATGATGAGAGAGAATCACTGATCGGCTGCCTCTGCAGGCCCCACACTGGGAATCAAGCCCACAAACCCAGGCATGTGCCCTAATGGGGGATTGAACCATGATCTCCTGGTTCATAAGTTGACGCTCAACCACTGAGCCATGCTGGCCAGGCTAAAAGCTTTCTTTTACATAGGTCCAAATTTTTCCTCAAGTGTGATTCAACTCAACTGTGGCAAGTAAGAGAGACACTCTTGCTGCTTCTTTCTTTCAAAAGTTTGCAGGTCTGTGTTTATTTGCTACCGAAAGATCAAATAGAAGCATTCTAGAGTTTAGTGCTGCCCACATGCACTTATGAGCCACATGCCCCAAGCATGTTACTCTACTTCTCTGAGCCCCATTTACAGCTGGTGAGTGAAATACAACAATAATATCAGCCCTACCTACTTCACAGGCCATAGCATCAAATGATCTAGATAAAATGGCTTTGATCTCTCACTTCCAATTAAATGTACTGTGTAATTAATAGCAGGAATGCTATTAATTCAAGTGGAAAATGTGTATTTACACATCACAGGCAAAGTTATACGGCTAAGCACATGGAATATGAAAGCTGATTCAAGAAACAGGTTGAAGGAGGGAGTATTTCCAGAGAGGGGAGAAGACAGCAATAAAAGACAAGCGTGAGGGTATACCTGAGCATGTTCGACAGGGATCTGAAAAATGCAGCTCAGAGAGGTGCTTATTTGAAAACATCATCATGATGGTTTTGTGCCAACAAGGCTAATCTATGTTGCCTGGTTGTTTGGTCAAATACTAGTTTAGCCGAAACCGGTTTGGCTCAGTGGATAGAGCGTCGGCCTGCAGACTGAAGGGTCCCGGGTTTGATTCCGGTCAAGGGCATGTACCTTGGTTGCGGGCACATCCCCAGTAGGGGGTGTGCAGGAGGCAGCTGATCGATGTCTCTCTCTCATCGATGTTTCTAACTCTCTATCCCTCTCCCTTCCTCTCTGTAAAAAATCAATAAAATATATTTAAAAAAATACTAGTTTAGATGTTGCCGTGAAGATATTTTATAAATGTGATTGACATTTATAATCAGTTGACTTTAAGTAAAGCTGATTATACTAGATAAAGTGAGTTGGCTTTGTCTAATCAGTTAAAGGCCTTAAGAGCAAAAATTGAGGTTTCCCAGAGAAAAAATAATTTGGCTTCAAACCATAAAATAAAAAACCCTGCCTCAGTTTCCAGTCTGCTGGCCTGCCCTACAGATTGACTTACCAGCCTCCAAAATTACGTGAGCCAATTCCCTAAAATAAATCTCTCTCTCTCTCTCTCTCTCTCTCTCTCTCTCTCTCTCTCTCTCTATATATATATATATATATATATATATATATATATATATATATTGCTATTGTATTAGTTCTGTTTTTCTGGAGAGCCCTGATTGATACAAACACTAAGGTCATTTTTATTGGAAAATCCAGAGCCTTCTTCTCAGTCTTCATCTGTTTGCCATTTTGCAGGAACATCTACACTCCAACCATGCCAGCAATACAGTGTAGAGAAAATATAGCCATGCGGTCATTTTAGGTCACACTGAGAAGAATTTGGTATCTTTCAAAGTCAATAAATATCTCTACTTAGTTATCTTACCAATAACTTAAAATATTCAACACTGAAATCTTTGTCCCCCACAAAAGGCTCCTTTTTTTTTGAATAGCTAACCCTATAGTGTTCTATGCTGTCTCACTTCTCCTCTGGCTCATTCCTTATATCCATTCTAGAAATCCTAAAACTCCTCCTTGGTAACTTTGTCAGATGAAGCCCATCGATGCATGCCTTTAACCCAGCCCAGACTTTCTTTGGGTTTCCTGAGAATCACTCTCAAACCACTCATTCTAACTAGGTTCCCATTTATTGCTTATCAGTTGCTCATAACTGTTTTCTCTTAGAATTGAAAACTAAAAGTGCTAAGTCTGGCATTCAAGGCTCTCCACGTGGAATCCAGAGCAACCCTCCCATGATAACCTCTACTCTCAAATGGCTCAGTGCCCCCTACCCCACCTCTCCCCCCGCCACCCTCTTCCTTTTCACTGATCCAATTTTTTCCCATCTTTCAAGTCTCAGCTCAAGTTCAAATTTTCCTAGCCATTCATATGCTTAATAAAACTTCCTCTTTCTGAACTAGTGCTGTGACTATCTGGCATTCACTTGGCATTTAAATATAAAGTGACTTGTATTATTAATAAATAGCAAACATAGGTGAAGACTTTTCAACCAGATAAAAAACTGTCTGAGAAAGACTATATTTTAAAAAATAATTTAAGGAATGAAAGAAGAGAGGAAGGGAGAAACTAAACAGGAAACCTCCCTTTGTGCTTATAGGTATCCTCCAAGCAAATGCTCTAAGTCCTACTTGACACTGTGGGAATAATCAAAAGAGACATTTTAATAAAATGTGTTGTCCTGAGGATACATGGGTTTTCCAGCTGTGGTTGATGTGTGTCATATCCATTTCACCTACCTTAGGGAAAACAGTTGATAGGCATAGACCACAGCCAGGGAACAAAGCAGTCAATTAATGCCCACGGTCTGCTCTGGACAGCAGCACCAAACTTTTTTTATTAGTGAACACAGTGGACACTTTTTGGTCTTTATCCCATTTGCCATTTTACTGTACCGGACACTGTTTTAGTGCTCTTTTCATTTCGAGACTTTTCCTTTGTGTCTCCCATGACAGCAGTGTGTCTTAATTCTCCATCCACCTTTCCACACACTCCATCTCAGTCTTCTTGAAGAGTTCCAATTCTTCCATCTGTTTCTCAAAGGATAAACTCCTGGGGAAGGGGGGGTCTCATTTTCATGAGCTGAGTAGTCTGATCTGCTTTAATCGCTGCAACCACCAGCTATACTGTGACTATTCCTAAAGCTCTCATTCCAGCTCATACCACTCCCCCAAGGGAAATACCAACATAGTCAACTGGTTACTGGATGCTTCTATATGGATGTCCCGTATGCATCTAAAACTCAATAACTCCACATCAGGCCTCAGCATCATCCCCTATGCAAATCTGCTCTCTTTCATTATTCCCTATCCCAGTGGCCCACTCTATTACTCCCCCAGAGCAAGACCTAAAAGTTACCCCAACTTCCCCCTCCTTTACCCCTATATCTAGTCACACATTTATGGCATTTCTACCTCATTAATACCACCTGAATATATACTATTTTCTACATTTCTCTAGGCCATTTTATTTCTAAATAACTGCAACAATACCCTAATATCTCTCTCTTCCTTTGTCCTCTTCCTGTCCTTTAGCAAGAGTTCTCTTCCTCAAACGTTTGTCTGACCATGCCACCCCCTTCTGAAATCCTTCAGACTCTGCACACTTTCAGGATAATTAATTAATGAGGCATATAATTTCCTTTGCAGCCTCATCCTCCTCTGATCTCTACTCTTTCTATTTACATCCCAATGTCCTCCTTGAACTTTACATTTCAACCTTATTTAATAAGCAGTTTCCCAAAATGCCATTCTTTCCTGTGTCTCAAAGGCTTTGAAAATGCCAGCCTCCTTGAAAACACTGCGCTACTTAGATTCTTCGCTTTGACCATGCTTGGACTTACCTCAGGTCTAGAGGCATCCCTGATCCCCTCCCCATCCAAACATGGATTATTTACTCCTCTACTCTTCTCCCATTGCTGCTCGGCATACCCTGAGCATACATACTTCTCACATAATATTGCTTTGTTTTTGTTTTATTCTCACTGGACTCTAAGGTCCTTGAAGACAGTGACTATGTCTTATTTGCTATTTTATCTACATCATATACAGCAGAGGTCATGGCACATAGTAGGCACTTATGAGTTTGATGAATAAATAAGTGAATGAACAGGCACAATATTTTAAATAACTATATGAATTAATTATTAGTAAGGAGTCTCTTCTGCCATATATCCTATGAGTCCATCCTTTATTCACTTCCTTGACCTTACAGAAATACTTTATAATAAAATATTCTGTAGAAATAAAAGCTAGGGACATACATTTTTTTTAGACTGAAAATATTAGCAAGTAAGAAAACAAGAAAAAAAGTTGTATTTCATTTAACCCTAAACAAATCTTAGGAAAACATGAGGACTTGTGAAAATAAAAGGTGCATTAAAAATACCATTCACAGTCTTCACTGTCAATGCTAACCAGAAAACAGATTGACCAAGGGGCAAGAAGCATCTTGCTTAAGACCACCCACAAGTCCGCCGCAGAACCAGGATGGGCCTGGCTGGTCTGTCCACCCAGTCCACCGCATATCACAATGTCACGCCTGGCCTGTCAGTCCTGAGCCGAGACCTGACACCTCCCCTGCACTTGGTCTGCTCAGCACCACCCGTAAGAGTGCTGGGCCTCTGGCAGGCAGGGCAGCAGTTCCCAGGCTCACAGGCAGTGATCTGGAGGGTGCTGGGCCTCCTGGTGAGGGCCCCGAAGCCCTGCCTGCAGCCTGTAATCATCAGTGGGGCCCTGGGAGGCTCAGGCTCATTCTCTATGGTTAGTGTCCACAGTAGCTGGGGCTGACCCCTGCTTCCACTGAGATAAGGTGAAAAATTAATAAATAAAGCCAACTTTTCACAAGGCAAAACAATCATTCATAGCGACTAAAAAAAAAACACAAAAAAAAACAAAAACACAAAAAAACACCCATAAGAACATTTAGGTAACTTGAGACACTTTAGATTCCACAGCTTGATGTCTCTTTAATTCCACCAAAGCAAGAACTAAAGTTCATTTAATAACTAAAGGAGGAAATTCTTTCTATATTATAGTCCAGGGCCCAATTCAGACTAAACAGGTCATTTAGTTAACTTGGGCTAAATGTAGGCCAACTTCATGGTGCTCACATGATCAGAAATTAAACAGGGGCCACTCTTGTGTAAGAGGAAATCATAACATTTAAGTAGCTGGTTTGGAAGAACGGGGAACTGAGTCTTCTCTACGATCAGGTGCTACGGAAGATTATTAAATACTTAGCCATTCATGAGGACACCAGAATATACCCTTAAATCACTCACTTGACCTTGATCAAAATATTAACATTTAAAAAATATATCCAAACTACTTGCCTCACAAATCTACAGAAGTCATATAATTACTTCCCTAATTTATCCCAGGAACTAATATATCCAGGCAGCCCCAGGAACTCAGCAACGTGATGAAGTCAAACAGGAAAAAGTGATATGACATCTCACTGGTTTATTAGAAAGTATGCAGGTGGCCAATCAGCAACCAGCAACAAAGATTTTAAATCTGAGAGGTTCCTTTTGAAAAATTCTAACTGCCTTGTGCTCTCTATTGTTTTTTTATTTTTTAATCTACAAAGAAATACTCTTCTAGCTCTCTTATTTCCTCTACCAAGTATCCGTGGGACAGAGAGGATTCACCCTTAAGCTCTCCCTTTTTTGTTTAATCGTTTCCCACTATGAGAATGGCAGTTGCTCACTCTTCAAACCTCATAAAAGTGACTCTAAAAGTTTTTGTAATTTTTTTCACAAAGCAATTTATTACTAAAAATTAAACTTTCACCTAAAACCATTGGGCATATGAGGCAAGATAAATAACCAGAATTATTTCTAGTTGAGAAAGTCACCCTGGGCCCAATGCAAAGTAATGAAGTCATTCAGTGGCATGAAAAAAAGTAAGGAAGAGAAGGCCATAGCAGTGTCTGTGCGTGCTTTAAAGATTCTGTAAATGCTTAAAGATAGGAAGCCTTCATTATCATTTAGGTTAAAAAGTAACAGGGGGTGCCTAAGGGTCATGGCCTGGCATTAATAACCTAGTCTTCTTACAAACCACCCCCAACTTCTATGCTGCTCTTTTAAAAAGAAATCTCTTCCCTTTTTTTATTTCTTTTTCTGTTCAAGGTTTCTAATGATAATAGTTTTGATGAAGTGTTTCTTCTCTGAAATGTTACAATAAGACACAAGTCACATTATTACCCAAGTGACATACCTATGACATCCCTCGGGGGATTTCTGGTTCTGTCTATTTCTTCAGGAATTAGTTCCAGACAGGGCAGCAGACACTGGCTGGTGACCAAATGTGTTTACTTTTCTTCTGAGCTCACAGCTACATTTCTCTCCCTCCCCTGCTTTTAGGTGTGAAAATGTCACTTGACTCTTGCCAAAGAAATGTGGTCAGAAGTGATATAAGCCATAAAATGTTTAACTTCCTCTGATCCTCCATTCTCTTTCCTTATTTATGTTATCTGATGGCTGTATGTCTATGTCCCGGGTAACCTTAGAACACACATACGAGAAAGACAGCAGACACTCCATGAGTTTGGGTCCCTGCAAGAAGTATTGCCCCTCGCCATGTATAAGAAATAAATTTCTATTGTGGTAAGCCACTAACATGTCAGGAGGTGTCTGTTACAACAGCAAACATTGTTCAAAAACAGATGGCATCCAGAAATAGGCCACAAGAAAAAATAATTTTGCAAAGAAAAATATTGTCAATATTTTGTATCTATTTTCTCCTCTTCTTTTTTTTTTTAAATTTAACATTCTTATTTATTTTATTTTGTAGTTCTTTACCCATTATCTTTGCCCCATCAGAAATTCAAAAGTTCTGCATAATCTGGCACAAAATCTATATAAACAACATCAGAGGAAACATTAAAGCAAATTGCCTGAACACAGCTCCCTCTTCAAACGTGGTAGCTTGAAACACTCAAAACAGAAGGCATGAAAAGGCACTGGGGAACCTATTCTATGTAAGAAGTATAGCTATATCCTCTTTTTCTACCTTTCGTTCCAGGAGACAAACTGGTGTGCAGGGTCCCAAAATGAACTACTCCTCTGTGACAGCCTAAGGCCATTCTGCTATAACTCTGTCCCCAAACAGCCTTTAAACACAAGTTAATTCTCCAGGTTTGTCTCGTTAGTTTCTTTGGTTTGTTATGGTAACTACATCTGACTTTATCTAGCCATCCTGGTATTTTGTAGCAAAATTGCTTACTACAAAATTGCTCACTCCATCAACAATAATACCCCATTATTAAGAAAAGTTAACAGTTACCACACATTCAAAAGCACATTTTTGAGCCTAAATAGAAATTAAAATATTTTAATAATTGAAGCAACTAAAGGAAAATTGGCTGAAAAACTCCATGGTAATTTTAAATTCTGTTTTATTTTTTGAGTGTATGATAATTTCTTTTTTGAAAAATACATGTTTATTTATTTCAGAGAGGAAAGAAGAGGGAGAGAGATAGAAAGATCAAGAAGAGAGAGAATCATTGATTGGTTGCCTCCTGCACGCCCCCTACTGGGTATCAAGCCTAAAAACGGGCCATGTGCCCTGACCAGGAATTGAACTGTGACCTCTTGGTTCATAGGTCAATGATCAATCACTGAGCTACATCAGCTGGGCTATATTCTGTTTTCTTGACTGAAGAGCCAAAGCTCACACCTCCACACCGTTTACTTCATTACATGAGAATTAGATGATTGATATGTTTATCTCGAGTAACTGGCAGTACGAAAGAGCACATACAAGATGTAAGATCTACCGACAACTAAGAAAAGCTTAAAATGAACCATAGATGGTAGGATAAGGTACAAAAAAGATACCTGTAAAGAAAGTGATAGCACTTAAATCTTATGTGCCTAAAAAAAAATCTTGTTGAAATCTAGGTGGAGATGAGCTTTGAAGAGAAATAGGTCTGGGTTCAGATTCGGGTCTTCCACCTGCTAAATGTGAGCCCATGGGCAAATTGCTTAACATACCCAACCCTCAGTTTTCTTCTGTGCAAAATGGGTACAATCACTGAGCTGGTATGAAAATTGGTGTGTAAAGTGACATGTGGTAAGTAATTTCCATAAATTGTAGTTATTAGTATACCTGGAAAATATTTACCATTGACTTAAAAGTCATATTGTTTTTTCAGTATGAAGTAAAGATAGCAGAGTTTCTCTTGTAAAAGTTCCACAGGGATTTCTTTTCCTAATTCATCTACCACATTGGCAGAAATAGCATTGTTAAGTTTAACTTGGCTAAGTACACTTCATTCATCTGTCAATAAGATTCTGGGCTTCCAATCCAGTTGGCAATTGTTGAAGCTGGATGGAGCAGAACAGGCTGCACAACAGTGTTGTATTCACCTCAGAGGTTTATGCTACCAACAATAACATCGTATCTCTGTCAATCAAGCACAATTACAGGGCTTGATAAACTGATACAAATAAAAAAGCCACTTAAAACAGGTCTCCTGACCCTTCTGGCTACAGGTACAGGACTTGTTTGATTCTGTTACCTGTGAATATTAGAATGGCTCCTTTTTGGACAGAAGGACAGAAAATCTTTCTACCCCATTGACTCTAAAAAAGGTCAAAACTAGTGAAAATTTTGCTACATTTGAAAACACAGGAGTCATTTTGTAAATTTAATCATGTTCTTTGCTTCTTATTGAAACATGAGTCTATTTTATCCAAAATAGAGGGGTACCATTTCATGCCCTTTGGAATCAGGTAACACAATGGTTGGGCAAATCATTTCAGCAAATACATTTGTGATATCTGAGCTAGGTGCTCAAAGCACTTGCATAAGTTCCTTTAGAAAAATGTTTTAATACATGTTACCTTTATGAGAAAGAAAACAGGAAAAAGTAACTGATAGAAACATCTACACTAATAAAAGAGAAACATGCAAAGTGACTGTCAATTCGCTATGCCCACCAGCCAATCAGGACTGAGTATGCAAAGTAACCTAACAAAGATGGCAGCAGCCCCGCCCCCAGCCACTCTGGGCCTCTGGGCAGCACGCATGCAGGCACGGAGTGGCCAGGCAGGGTGGGATGCCTGCTATGAGGGGGAGGGCCAGGGGCGGAAGGCGGGGGGCGGAGGGAGCTACAGGAGCGGTGCTCCATCCGGAGCAAAGACTGAAGGCAGTGGCCAGAGGGAAGGCCTGGTCCCGGGTGCCGGAGGAAAACCAGTGCCGGCAGCCAGGGAAAGGAAGGCCTATTGCACGAATCTCTTCGTGCAACGGGCCTCTAGTAAGTCTATAATAATAAAAGCATAATATGCAAATTGACCAAACAGCCAAACAGCGGAACGACTGTCTGGACGACCTTCCAGACGAAGTGGGGCTACAAGGGCCAGTCGAGGCAGCCAGGGCTGCAAGGGACAGCTGAGGCAGCCAGGGTTGCAAAGGCCTACTCTTGCATGAATTTCGTGCATTGGGCCTCTAGTTACATAATGATAAAATTGCTCCTTTGCAACCATTTACAACATCATATTCACCTCAGAGGGTTTATGCTACCAACAATAACATCATATCTTTTTGTTAAAATGGGTAAGGCTAAATAATATACTGAACAGCTTATAAAGAGTCAATTGATTTGTGGGTTATAACTGAAGTTGTATTTCAACTTTTAAATTATAAATGATACCAATATGCAAGATTAAAAAAAAAAACTGACAAAAGAAATGCTTTTGTGTGATATAGCCAAATTTTCCAAACTTTATCAGTGAAGATGTAAATGTACTACTCCTAAATTAAATTTTATAATCAAGGTGGGGTTTTGTTGTTGTTATTATTATTGTGTGTAATTTCACTTGAGAGTATTAGTTTAGGAGGGCAATGAAAAATAATGGCTCTCAGAGAGAAAAGAAATCTGCCATTGTTACTCAGGCCAACTAATCTACCATGCATTTGTTTATTAACAAACATTAGAGTGCCCTTTTGCACTATTGAGCACTACTGAAAGTGAATGACAAGAAAATGCACATCAGAACAATCAAGTTATATTTCAGTACAGGTCACAAGACCACCTAAGCTCATGGCTAGAAGGAAGTGGGAGGGATTTGCTTGACTCATGTTCTGTGCCAAGGATAGCTCATCAGAAGTAACTATTTGACTTCTCAGACTACCTTTGGGCTTTCCATTTAATCTACAGAATGGATGCATGGACAATTGCCATTAAAATAATGGCAGCATAAGTGTTGATATTCTATCCAATTTCATATTTGTGGAGATAGCTAAATAACTTTTTAAAACACAAAACTAGGAAAATAAAATTATCTAAAAATAAAATTATAGAAACTTTCAAATTTCAGTTTATGAAGACATGGAAAGAAAAACAGATATAAAATTAAATAATGCTAAAAATAGGAGGGTTATGGTCAGGGCAAGTTACAACTGTCAGTAATTGGATTTGCATCTAAATACACATAAAATTAATTGATCTATTTAATCATAATAATGCCACTGTTCATTAACTTTTATTCAGATGCAAGAAACATAATGGAAATATTTTATAAAGCCATTTACATAGTATAAAGCAAAATTTGATGAAAAACAAATATTTCATGAAAATCATACATGGGAGGTTTAGGAATTAGAGGCTCAAGAGGGTTTCATTACAAAATATTTTATCCATAAGGACCCACATGATATGGGGTCCCAAGTGCTATAGCAAGACTCCAATGTATTAGTAAAGATAGCATAATCAATATATATTGATTTATATTGGTTTTCCCCTTTTCCACTATCAATGGTTTTTCATTTTGTAAATGTGAGCAACCTGAATTATCTTTTAGTAAATATGAAAACTTATGATTATACCTTATTTCTTGTATTTGCTTCAATTTGCTAAACACAATAGAACTTCTTTAAAATGCAGTTGAGATGGGGAAGTATTAATGTTTGTCTATAGATTAGCTTTTTACATTTTTTGGTTATGCTTTTATTTGTATAACTAGAGGCCTGGTGCACAAAAATTTGTGCACTGTGGGGGGTGTCCCTCAGCCCAGCCTGTGCCCTCTCACAGTCCGGGAGCCCTCAGGGTATGCCTGCAGGGAGGAGGCCTATGCTGTAGTCTTCCCTCCCTCTGCAGGAGGCAACCAGATCAATAAGGGGAAGGCGCTGCCCCCATCACCCCACTCGGCCCTCGCAGCCTCCATGCCCGCCCTCAGCTCTTGCAGCTGCCGCGCCCTCGCAGCTGCCACAGCTTTGTCTGGAATGATTTCCAGAAGGACATTCGGCTATCCAGTCTAATTAGCATATTATGCTTTTATTACTATAGATTATTTATATCAAGGATTATTATTTGACCCATGCCCTGCCAAACCTATGTACCAACAATTCCTGTTAGTACAATTCGTAAGTACTCAGGATAATGTGGTAAGCACAAAGCATTTCAAATTAGACATATCTTGTTGAATTGCAGTTTTGCAAACCCTCTGTGGCTGTGCAGTTTTGATCCTCAATTTCCTCACTAAACAACGGGAATGGCAACATCCAAGGGTGGTTGTAAAACAAAATGAAATCATTAAATGCCTAGAATATGGCCTGCCATCTACTAGAGCAGTGGTTCTCAACCTTTCTAATGCCGAGACCCTTTAATACAGTTCCTCATGTTGTGGTGACCCCCAACCATAAAATTATTTTCATTGCTACTTCATAACTGTAATTTTGCTACTGTTATGAATCGTAATGTAAATATCTGTGTTTTCCGATGATCTTAGGCTCTACAGCAGTGGTTCTCAACCTGTGGGAATCCACAGGTTGAGAACTGCTAGCAGGGTCACCTAAGACCATCGGAAGACACAGATATTTACATTACGATTCATAACAGTAGCAAAATTACAGTTATGAAGTAGCAATGAAAATAATTTTATGGTTGGGGGTCACCACAACATGAGGAACTGTATTAAAGGGTCTCGGCATTAGAAATGTTGAGAACCACTGTACTAGAGGGTTAAAATGTATTATTTATCAGTTTTTTATATAATAAAAGGAAGAAAAATTGAAATCTGTAGATAAAGAACCTGGACTAATAGATAGCCCCAAGAAAGCAAGAACTACGTGTCTGCTAAAATTGTGAAGGGCCAAAGAGGAAATAGTAGAATCCTGAAAATCATCATAAGGCAGAAACGAGCTTTAACTACCTCTTGGCCTGCCTAATACTTACATCCGCAAAAAAGAAGCCTTGAACACTCTATTCTGGCTGTAATCTCCACAGTTTCCTCTGGGTAGTAGTGGTTTGTTTCTAGTTTTAAAGACAGAGGCTTAAATAAGAAGCCAAAGAATCAAGCTCCTAGGCCTGGGGCATGCCATCTGCCTAGCATTAAGCAAGAACCGAAAGTCAGTTACAGAAGCACAGTTATTTCCAACATGATTTATGTTCCATCCTTGAATGTGGCAGGAAGACTGCGAAAGATATTTGGAAGCCAATGCTTCCTCTGAATAAAGTAAACGAGTATATGCTAAGCCCCTCTCCCGGACCATGCTGGCCTGTTAGATAGGTTGCCAATGTGGAGTCTGTGAACCCTGGAGCAAAGTGGCTGTTTGGGGATGAGAAAATAGCTGGAGGCCAATGATCATCGCTACCGTAAACGACCAGCGCACAGTACAAACACTGAGGTCAGACAGCAGATATCCAGGATATTACTCAAAAACACATCTAGCTCAAAGCTGACAAGATAATCTGTTCCTGTGGGTGCAAAGCAGACTGGAATGCTGGCGCTATGACCTACTCAAGGAAAGAAAAAAGAAAGTGCAACTCTCCAAGGGCTCCATATCATGCTTTCCGCGCAGGCAAAAGTCCAGCGGACTTCAAAAGGAGTGATGCCTAAGGGGGAGCACTGGACCAAGCCCACGGGGGGTATCATTTCCGCGATCATGTTGCCATCTACATTTGGTGGACTGGCAAATGCAAATACTTCAGACACAAGTTTCAACAGATGAAAAAAAGAAGTGTGAAAGAGCTTGGAGATTTGCTTGCTGAAAAACTCCAAATTCCAGGAAAAGCATTTACTATCAGGAACTTCATAAGTTATTTCAACAGTCCCAAGAGAGCCATTGTTTATGATGGCATTAAGATTAAAAGTTTTTCTAGCTGACACATATTTCACTCCAACGTATCACACGATCACAAAACAGTGTACTTCAAAAATAACTTCCCAAAGTTAAGTACTCTTAACCAGTCAGTAACATTTTCCTAATTGAAATATAGACGATATTTTGAGGTTTTAACCAGGTTTTAACATACGTGATCCTGATTAAAGTAGAAGAGCCAAAATGCAGCAAAGATACTTACAGGAAGACCTATATGGTGGGGGGAGGGGTGGTAAGAAAGAAAAAAAGAGAGACAAATTAGTGAATATGCAAAATATTAAGATTAAATAAAAAGATTAAAGCATCATCATAATCATTAGCACAATACAAGGGACAAATAAGTCAGTGATTCTTAATCTTTTTTAAGAACATAACCCTTTGACACCATATCAGCAAACTACATTTATATCTATGTGCATACAAAACTTATCATAAAATTTCAAGGAATGTTCAAATTCCCTGAGGCCTGTTTATGAATTACTGAGACATTTATATATTTTAAGCAAAGTGTATCTAATTTATATACCTAAAAATTTAGATAAAATATGAATCATGAGGATCTTTGGTCATTTATAATAGGCCAATTATAGAGAACTGATATGTAAACTTTCTTGAGTTTGGTAAAATGGCTAAATTACAAATGTACTCATTATTTGTTCTAAGAATATTTTTCATTCAATAGTATTGTCAATACATGAAAGAATAAGCTTTGATGTTTATGTGTTCCTTTAAAACTATGTTTTCTCATCAAAACACCAGCAAATTCTAAGATAATTTCAACAGTTCACACACCATAGGTTCAATTAAAACACCAGTTCTAAGTAGCCAGAAAGTTGGGAATTAACTTTTACATTTTCCATAAAACTCTGCCTAAACACAAAGTTTTCACTTTCCTCCCCTCAATCCTATTTCTCTTGACACAAAGATCAATTCAGTGACTATTTGACTCCACCAATGTTTTATCATTTCTTTTTTCTCAAAGCAAAAGTATAAAGCATCCTCTTTTATGAAACTGCACTTTTCATAGGGAATACCTATTCAAATTACCAATCATTTAGACTTAGTGAGGTTTAAAGAAAACTTTTGAGAATACTCTTAAAGTAATTAAGCAGCTACACTATCCAAATTCTTGAATTTTCATAAACCCTTTTTACTTTGACAACATTTTTTCCAAAAGGAAGAAGAAAGGAGTCAAAATAACATCAATCTGCACTCTGCTCTTTTTGATAGGTTAGTATTTCTACTGTTTGAACCCTTAGTAATTGATTGTTTTTAATACTGAAAATTACTTATTGCGAATAACATTTCTTATCACACACCAGAATCAAAACTTAAATCGCCTTCCTCTTATCTTGCAAGTAAGAACCAATGGCCTCACATGGTCATTTACATTTTTGGAGTCTTAGTCTTTATATACAAGAAAAATAGTAAGTGAACTCACTTGGATATCTTGGTTTCAAAAAAAAAATAGTTTTTATTTCACTCTTCTGTTTCATTTTGCATATAGGGATTTGGCCTGAAAGCAAAAACTCACTGAAGTGGCATTAAAACAATTGGTTGTGTTTCAAGTTCTGCTCATAAAAACTGTATGGCCTTGGCCAAATCACCTGACTACTGTGGACCTCCATTTCCTCAAATACAAAATGAAAATGCTGGATTGATTGCTAAGACTCCTGTCATCAATAAAATTCTATGGTTATACAAGAGGAATAAAAATTCTCAGATTAAGAAATGAATGGGAGTAAATGCATGACAAAATTGTACCAGTTGGACAAAATAATAATAAAGCATTCCTAGACATGTGCCCTGGTGTCCCAAGGCAGATGTTTTCACAGAGAACCTGTATGTGTGGACCGACCACCTATGAAAATGGAAGCATGGGTGATGTTGCCACACTGTGTGCAGCTAAGAAACCCTCATGATACACTGAAAGGATGGACTTGATGCAATAAAGAATACAAAATTGAGTGCCAGTGGTTAGTAATAATATTTGGCAAACTTTTCCTTTGATGGCAATAAGAAAATAAAAATATATTCTAGGTCTAGTAGAGATTTAAAGACACACACACACACACACACACACACACACACACACACACACAAACTTACAATAATTAATTAGAAGGAACACATTCAGTAATCTAAGTGGAACCTAAGCAGCTGAAAAAGCAACTTACCAGATTCTCCTCTTCGGCCCCTCTTACCTCGTTTCCCTGGAGGGCCTGAAATACAAAAAATACATATGTTTTTAAGTTTTGGTTCAGAAATGGCTAATAAATAATTTCTATATATTTTATCACTGTTTTTAAGAATGCCAAGAAATAGACCAGATATTTATAGAGGACAGCACTGTCTTTGGTATTTCAACATAGCTCTTCAGCTTCATTTACCTATAAATGTTGCACTATTCCTTTCACCATCCAGTATTGCTTAGAAACACTAAAGACACAGAATTTTTGTTCGTCCTGCCCAGATGTCATCAGTAAAGAAAGACTTTTCTAAGCAAATTGGTGTTATTGAGTTTCATATTTCTTAGAAAAATTTATTTTCTGAGGGTGTTGGTATAAATAATTAAAAGTACTAAGTATAAATAAATAATTGGTTTCTCTTCAGTAAGTCCCATTATGATTCTCTTAAAAAATATTTAGTTGGAAGTTAGTTAAATGCATATATTAGTAATAAAAATAACCTTACACATATTCCTATTTTATTACATGTGAATTATCATATATTGGAATTTCTCTGATTGAGAACCAGCTGAGTTAAAATTACAACCCTTTTAATTGGAAAGTGTTTAGTTAGTAACTATGGGTCTCAATTAACTAAGGGCTAGCTCCCACTGTCATTCAATAAATACTTAGTCTTTATGATGTCACCATTGTAAAAGTGGAGAAAAAAACTTTTCTTTTTCAGTGAGTTGCCTATGAAGACCACCAAGCTAGTATGTATCAGACTTAGCACAAGATTCTAGACATTCATGGCTTTCAAACCATTATTCTCAATTATATAATTTCTCCCCTCATTTCCTTGTGTAGGAATAGCTCCCATTAAATTATGGTTCCAGCAAATAGAAGAGAATAATTAGCCCACAATGAGAATTGAGGTCTTGTAATATTTGCTGGAAGAAAGAGGCCAAGGAAAATACAGAACTTCCTGGTTTTAAAGAATGAGCTGCTAAGTTGGACTGATGACTTCCAAATTCCACAAAGTTCAAGACACAAGCAGCACAGCCTCAGCATCCAGCTGACTCCGACTGTGATCCTGAGCTACCGACTTCCACATGGAAACACTATCATGAGAAATAAAAACATTGGTGGGCCAGTTAGTTTCCTCTCAAGCCTGTACACAGAGTAAGTCCAGCCATCTGGGTTTTGTAAGAGGTTAAAAACAATCAAGCAATAAAATCAATTGAAATTATTAGGAGAAACAGCTTTATAGCAGAGCCCAAAATTTTCATAAGAAATTTCAGATTTCTTTCTATATTCTGAAATAAAAAAGATATTTTAATCATATTTGGGATATTTGGGGCCAGATTGAGAGCATGAGTGGCATGTAAACAGGTAAATAAACCCAGTGGGACCCTAGTAGGTATGGAAAATATACATTTATAACACATTCAAATGCACATATACAGAGATATACTGGGGTGGGCAAAAGTAGGTTTACAGTTGTTCATATGGAAAAATACTATAATTATTACGATAGCTTTATTACTGTGTTTCACATACAACTGTAAACCTACTTTTGCCCACCCCTGTATTGACATATTCTGATATGTAAAATATCCTACAATTAAAATTCAGATTTTTTTCTATTACAAAATCAATTAAACTAAGACAGTTTTAGAAACTACGATATACTTATGATGTCTGTGATTTGCATAGTAGGGATTATAGGTGATGAATAAGATGTGTATCTTACCTGAAGAGGCATAAAAAGTTGAAAAGATTAAAATATATACATGAAAAAGTCATTAGTAGCATGTTGTAAAGATGGCACAATGAGTTTATACTCTGATTTGTTTCTTCTACTCCACATATATGGTCAATTATAGAAAGAAAAAAACATTTTAGAAGTATTTATATTCATAAAGAAATGGACATGCCTACAGGCAAGAAATGGACCAGAAATGCAAAATGGAGAATAGAGATAAAACCATGAGCCAGCTGGGTTCCAGTTCTACAAGTAGGAATGGGGCCATGACTCAAAGTTCTCCAACCAGAGCCAGGTTCATTTCTTAAAAGCCAGAGGCATGCGGAAGAGATGCTGAAAAAAACCTAGGTGTCTGACTTAAAGGTTGGGGAATACAAGCATAATCTCTCAATCAGGAAAGGTGATTTTTTTTTAAAAAAAAAAATTGATTTCAGAGAGGAAGGGAGAGGGAGAGAGAGATAGAGAGAATCCTTGATTGGCTGCCTCCTACATGCCCCATGCTGGGGATCGAGCTCGCAACCAGGGCATGTGCCCTGACAGGAAATCGAACCATGACCTCCTGGTTCATAGATCTACACACAACCAGTTAGCCACTCAGGTTGGGCAACATCTGCTGATTTGATGTCTAATTCTATGATATCCCCAACATAAATCTGGGACAGGAGTCTTAACCTGACATTTTAAGATAAGTCTGATCTAGAAGGGTGGGAAGTCAAGTAAAGACAAACATAACATTTTTAGATTAAGAAAAGGTAAACACATGGAAAAGAAAGGCAGGCACAGAGAAAACTACACACACACACACACACACAAAAAAAAATAATAATAATAATAAAATACTTTTTCTATTCATAATGAATATAGAAACCCAAATTCCAAAAATGTATGAAGAAATGTAATGCTAAGAAAGACAGCATTCAATAATAAGATCATGAATTCCTTAATTATTTTAAGAAAACATCAGACAAAGGTTGGTCTGTTAAGTTTTAAGAGCTAAATGAAGAAGTAACATCCATTAAAGGACAGAATTTTAAATGTAAACAAGGGGGGCAGAGAACAAGGAGATTTGAAAAAGAACCCTTTAGAAATCTTGAAAATGAAAAAATACAGTCATCATAATTTTTTTAAAAGATAAAACAATTAAGTGCTAGCCTGGATATGGTTGAAGAAAGAACCGATGTGAAAGATGCAGAATTTTGTGCACCTCCAAAATTCTCATGCTGAACTTCTACCCCCCAGTGTGGCTGGTGTGGCTCAGTGGTTGAGCGTTGACCCATGAACCAGGAGGTCATGGTTTGATTTCTGGTCAGGGCACATGCAGGGTTATGAGCTTCCAGTAGTGGGTGTGCAGGAGGCAGCTGATCAATGAGTCTCTCTCATCATTCATGTTTCTCTCTCCCTCTCTCTGAAATCAATAAAAATATATATTTTTAAAAATTCTATCCTCCAAAGATGATGGTATTAGGAGGTGGGACTTTCAGGAACTACTTAAGCCATGAGGCTGGAGCTCTCATAATAGTGCCTTCTAAGAGACCCCATTGAGAGTCCTAGTCCCTTCCACTATGTGAAGACACAGCAAGAAGGTGCCAGTTATGAACCAGGAAGAGGACACTCAGCAAAAGGCAACCATGATGGCTCCTTAATCTTAGACTTCCCAGCCTCCAGGACAGAAAGAAGTAAATTTCTGTTGTTTGTAAGCCACCCAGTATTTTTTATAGCAGCCCAAATGAACTAAGATGCTATCTATGTATCTATCTACATTAAGAAACAAAATTTTACTTATGTCAATACAAGGATCCAGAAAAAATGATAGAGAAGCCTTTTTATAAAAGAGATAATAGATGAGAATTTTCCAGTATTGAATATAGGAGTCCTAAGATTGAATTTATACTCTAAGTGGCAAGTCAAAATAAATCACAATTAAGCACATGGAAGGAGAAACTTTATTGAAGGATAAAGATAAAATGATAAGAACTACCAGAGGGAAAATTACAATGGGAAATACTTAGACTGACTGCTATCTCACTTATAACAAGATGCCAAGGAGCCCCTGACAAGTCTTAGAGACTATAATCATATGTCTATTGGAATTAATTTGTCATGTTCCCCTGGAAAAACATTCCTTTTCAATAGTAGAATTTATTAAGTAAAAATAATAGTTTGCACAAATATTTAAAAATAGCTTGAAATAAACTTTTAAAAATGGTATTTAAAAGAAATCAGCTTATAAAAATTATTAAAGAAGTAATGATTTTTTAAAGAAATCAAAAACAAAGAATATTTCTGACCATGTCTGCCTCAAATATCCAATTAGAAGGCTTAGATAAATTAATCAAATATTGTGGGAAACCTGCTTATTATATTGAGAACTGAAAAAATATAGAATCTAAGGAAAGTAAAAGGTATTTGGCAAGACATATCTATTAAACAAAGTTTTACAAATAATTTCATAATATCTGAGAGGAAAACATGAAGCTAAACTAAGTTATGAGAAGATGGGAAAATAAACTGTATTGGATTTACAAAGAAAATACTAGATTTGAGGAGAGCATGCTATATAATTACTATAAGAAACAGGATTGGAGTAAGCATTCTATTGAGCTTAAGGAAATAATAAATTACACAAAACTTTCAGTAAGATATAAAGATTTTGCTTACAAAAGAATAGAAAGCAAATGGCTTAGGCTTCCGGTCAAGATGGTGGCATAGGTAAATTTAGTACTCATTGCCTCCCACAATCACATCAAAATTTACAACTAAAATACAGAACCATCATTCAAAATCACCTGAAATCTAGCTGAATGGAAGTCCTACAACTAGGGAATTAAAGAAGAAGCACATCGAGATTGGTAGGAAGGGTGGAGATGCAGAACTGGCTGGTCCCACACCCACATGTGGCAGTTTAAAATCAGGAGGGATATCTCAGCTGTGGAGATTTCCCTGAAGACTGAGGGATCCCTGGCTTACACCAGGCCCCCAGCCCAGGGTTCCAGTGTTGGGAAGAAAAGTCTCCACAACTTCTGCCTATAAAAACCAGTGGGGAGTGTGGTTGTGGGATTGCCAGGCAGTTCCTCTTGAAGGGCCCATGCACAGACTTACTTGGATTCACGCCCTTTGAGCTCCAGCACTGGGGCAGCAGCTTGAAAGGAACCTGTAACATTCAGGGAGGAACTAAATTGTCTGGCATCAGGGCAAGAGCTGGAGGGGCAGCTTTCTCCCAGAGAGAGTGCTGGCAGAGGCCAGTGTCCCTTTGCTGAGCCTTCCTGCCGCAACTGACAGGCTGCGCCATATCTGAATATCCATCAACCTAGCTCAGACTTTTCACCCCACCCCGATGATTCCCTGAGACCCCCACCCTTTCCTATTTGCAGGCTCATCCAAGTCTTTGCCATACAACTGGCCTCTCCTGCCTCTTGCTTTGGACTTCCCTAAAAACTCTCAAACAAGCAGTAGTTGGCATCAGTGTGCCTCATACCTCTCAATAAGTGACCCCAGGCCCACCATGGTTCACAGCTTGGCCTCTCCTGAGCACCTCCAAGCTCAACACAAGTAGCAGCCATCTGCACCCACTGATTGCTTTTTAGGTCATGCTTGGGTGGCCCTGGGCAGAGGACAGGCAGAGGCTGACTTTGCACCTCCCACGAGGCCCCAGAGCCAGTGCACCTGGTGGTCAACTTCAACTACACCAAATTACAACACTACCGCCTCCAAGAGTGACACATTCAAGGAGAGGACTTGGTGAGCACTAAAGTCACCTGAAGAAAGTCCTACTACATAGGAGTGTTTCTGGTACCTCAGCTCTTTAGCTATAGACACAGCTGATCCTCACAACAGATTGGCCTGGGGATCATTCCCTCTCAGTGATACCAACATAAATCAAGGCTCAATTATAATAGGACTGTGCACTCAGCTCTCACAGGGGTGCACTTGGAGTGCCCAGCTCAGGTGACTGGGCAGGCTGAGCCACTAAGCCCTCCAGGACACCTACTATACAAGGTGACTCTACCAAATCTGTGAGACATAGAAAATCTACCTAATACATAGAAACAAACACAGAGAAGCAGCCAAAATGCGGAGACAAAGAAACATGTCACAAATAAAAGAACAGGAGAAATCTCCAGAAAAAGATCTAAATGAAATGGAAGCAAGAAAGCTATCAGATATGGAGTTCAAAACATGAAGCATACACTAACTGAAATAAAGAATAACTTTCAGGGGTTCAACAGTAGAGGATGCCAAGGATCAAATCAAGAATTTGGAATATAAAAAAGCAAAAAGAAAACACAGCAAAAAGAAAAAAGAATCCAAAAATATGAAGACAGTGTGAGGAGCCTCTGGGACAACTTCAAGCATACTAACATTCACATCATGGGGTGCTGGAAGAAGAGAGAGTGCAATATATTAAAAACCTATTTGAAGAAATAATAACAGAAAACTTCCCCTACGTGGTGAAAGAAATAGACTTACAAGTCCAGGAAGCACAGAGTCCCAAACAAGATGAACCCAAGAGGCCCACACAAAGACACAACATAATTAAAATGCCAAGAGCAAAAGACAAAGAGAGAATCTTAAAAGCGGCATGAGAAAAGCAGTTAGTTACTATTTACAAGGGAGCACCCATACGACTGTCAGCTAATTTATCAACAGAAACTTTGCAGGCCAGAAGGGAGTGGCAAGAAATATTCTAAGTGATGAAAAGCAAGAACCTACAACTACGATTACTCTACCCAGCAAAGTTATCATTTAGAATTGAAGGTCAGATAAAGAGCTTCCCAGACAAGAAAAAACTAAAAGAGTTCATTACCATCAAACCAGTATTACATGAAATGTTGAAGGGTCTTCTTTAAGAAGAAAAAGAAGAAAGAAAAGATAAAAATATGAACAATAAAATGGCAATAAATGCATAACTATCAATAATTGAATCTAAAAATCAAAATATATGAACAAGGAATCTAATGAACAAAATAAACTGATGAATAAAATAGAGCCAGAGGCCTGGACACATGGAACAGACTGATGAATTTCAGAGGGAAGGGAAGGGAGGCCAGGAAGAGATTAATCAAAGATTTTATATGCATATATGCATTACCCATGGACACAGACAATAGAGTGGTGAAGGCCTGGGGTGGGATGGAAAATGGGTGGAGGGGACAATGGGGGAATATTATCAAGAATAAAGGTAAAAAAAATAAAATAAATGGAAGTTTGGAAGTAGTCTGCTGTGCAAATGAGATAATCTCATATTGCTTCTGAATTTAAGGGTAAAAATAATACAAATGATACAGCTAGGATAAATTTGACAATGGACAGCTGACAGAACACCAGAGTGAGAAGATGAAAAATCAGATAAGACAAATGATTGCTGTTTCCCAAAGTTTATGTTAACAATAGTTGAAAAAGAGAGCAGCCATTTCCATTCCAAACTGAGTGATGAAGTATCAGCCAAACATGAACAGTAAGAACAAATATAGAAGCTGGAACCTAGACTTTTATTTACTGAATTTAGCCAGATCCTTGCAGCAGAAATTGTCAGGGAATTCTATCAGCGGAAAGACATGACTCTGCAAAAGAAATTGATTCAAGAACATGAATGGGAAGAGAAAAAGCAGAAGCTATCAGCAACAAGGAAGTGAAGACTTATAAGCAGAGATTGCACGAAATAAAGAATGAATTATAGAAAATAGAGGAAGGCTATAAAACCAGAGTGCTCTTCATGATAGGAAATTTCATGATAAGCAGTACCATTCTTGCTTCAGAAAGAGATTTTGCTTGAAAGATGATGCAAACTGTCAGCCTGAGATAATTAGCCATAACGGTAATTCTTTAAAGATGTGTCAAAAAACAAACAAACAAAAAAATGCAGATAAATCAAGATCATTAAATCACATCATAGCAAGGTGTCATAAGCCAAGTCAGTACCTTTGGCCCACAACAAATATTGCTGGAGCACTCTACTCTTCCCTAATGATGTACCTACCTGTGATAAGGCTATTCTTAGGTTAGACAGGTGCCTAGAAGTAAACATATGCCTATATATGGGCCTTCCTCTGGTCTTGGCGGACAGGGGGGTGGGGGTGACATGGGGAGGAGTGGTTATTGAAAGTATCTGGAATAACCTTATCTTGATTTATCAGAAAAATTACTTGTCAATTCTACTCCTGTTACTTGGATCTGTTCACTCTTCTCCACTCCTACTAGTAATTTCAAGCTAAACTTAAACATAACCTTTCTGGGTACTTAGCCTTTGCAAAGAAGGAATTTCTGTCATTTGCAACAATATGGATGGACCTGGAGGACTTTATGTTAAGTGAAATAAGCCAAATGCAGAAAGACAAACACTGTAATGATCTTATTTTATGTGGAATCAAAAATAGTCAAACTCATAGAAGCAGAGAGTAGAATGGTCACACCAGGAGCTAGGAGCAAGGGGAGAAAGGGAGAGGTGATGATCTAAGGGTACAAAGTTTTAGTTATACAAGACAGATAAATTCTGGGTATCTACCACACAGTATAGTACCTATAGCTAATGACACTTTGCTATATACTTAAAATTTTTGAAGTGGTAGATCTTATGTTAAGCGTTATCAATAAAAATAATACCAATGACAGGAGGAAACTTTGGAAGATGATGAATATGTCCATGGCTTTGGTGATGGTGATGGTTTCAAAGATACCCTAAACTTACCCTAAGCTCATCCAGCTATAAACATTAAATATATACAGTTTTTTACAAATCAATCATATTTCAGTAAAGAGGTTTTAAGTAAAAGAAACAAAGGGAAGGCTCTAACTTAGGCCATTATACTTAGGTATGTTGTCATAAAAACCTGAGAACAAGGAGAAATGTAGCCATCACATTACACAAATGGTCATTAGGGAATTAATTCCTCACTGAATTTCCATGAAAGAAGGTAATAAATGCATGTAAAAGCATAAATGAGGACCTCAATAAATATTAGCCCCCTCTTTTGTTTTACTTATGTATTTTATATTTGGTCATTAAGTGATCAAAATATATTTGAGTATTCAATAAGAAATGCTGTATATGTATATGAATAAAAGTGTGAGAGATTAACATAACCTTCCAATAGTAATATTCAAAAAGGCAATTTAGTATAATGAAAAAAATATGGAGCAAAGGGTTAAAAGGTTTTCACTGTGTAAATTGAGCAAACTTCCAATTCACTTCTTTGATTTTAGTCTGCTAAAAGATCTGGTAAATAGTACTGACTCTACAAATTTATATGATTATTGTGAGGATGAAAATTGTAAAGTGCCATACACACACACACACACACACACACACACACACACACACACGAGGGGCCCGGTGCATGAAATTTGTGCACTGGGGGAGGATCCCTCAGCCCGGCCTGCACCCTCTCCAATCCGGGATACAGGGATCGGGCCTAAACCAGCAATTGGATATCCCCCTCACAATCTGGGACTGCTGGCTCCTAACCACTCATCTGCCTGCCTGCCTGATCACCCCTAACCACCTCTGCCTCAGCCCCAGCACCTGGGACCCAGGCTTCCCTCCTTTGGCTGGCCACAGGCACCCAGGACCCTGGCCGGCTTCCCCCCGGGCCAGCCGCAGGCACCCGGGACCCATGATCGCCCCTAACTGCTCCCCTGCCAGCCTGATTTCCCCTAACTGCTCCCCTGCCAGCCTGATTGCCCATAACTGCTCCTCTGCCTGCCTGATCACCCCTAACTGCCTCTGCTTTGGCCCCCACACCTGGGGCCTAGGCTTCCCTCCTTTGGCCGGCCCCAGGCAACCGGGAACTGGGGTGGGGGTGTCCCTCAGCCTGGCCTGCCCCCTCTCACAGTCTGGGAGCCCTCAGGGGATGTCCTACTGATGGCTTATGTCCGCTCCCTGAGCCACAGTCTGGTCTCCCTCTGTGGGAGGAGACCAGGTCTATCAGGGAAAGGCGCGCCCCTATCACCCCACCACTGCTGCTGCCTCTGGATAATTAGCCATAATGGTAATTCTTTAAAGATGTGTCAAAAAACAAACAAACAAAAAAAACCAATGCAGATAAATCAAGATCATTAAATATACATATCTCAATGGAATATTTCCTTTATTTTTATTATTCACTGCAAGCTTATTCATGCTATATTACTGTCATCTTTGTCAATAACAATAGTAAGACTTCTAAACAATTTGAAACATCCTAATAAAAGCTGAAACTTGTAAGTTTCAACTCCAGAGGCACAGAGATTCTTTAAAGACATCAGAGAAAATACCATAAAATATTTCAAACAGAGTATACACTCCGAAAAGCAAATACTCTTTCCAGAATTCTGAAGGCAGAGGAAAGATCAGGAGGCTGAGCTGTGGTCAGGGAGGTAAAGAGTCAGAAGCAGCAAGCAGATGGAAAAGCCCCGTGGTCAGATGCATGCTGAGGTGGGGAGTCCTAGAAGAGAAATGTGAGCAAACCCAGGACAATACCTCCACCCCAATGGCCCCAAGAATAGGTCTCCAACAGCTGCAGATGGCTTTGGGGTGGGGGGAACCTGTCTGGGCACAGAGGAGACATGGATCATCCTTCTGAACCATCCTCCCCATCCTCCAGCTCCTTTCAGCAGACTACACCAGGTTTACCTTCAGATCCTATGGATTAACCTTACAAGTAGGCACAGATTCATTTCAGAGCCTTCCCCAAACTCCCCGCACCTGCTTGCTTGCCAAATGCCTGAAATTCTTTCAATATAGACCAAAGCTTTTCATTCCACAATTAGAAGCAAAAAGCTTACATAGTATAGCCAATAACTGGTAGAATTAGAATATTAGCTAAAACTTATCTGTACTACAACATACTCAGGAGGTTTTCACACTGTGCTTCATACTGGACCATCAGAGCAGCTCCAATATGTCATACTGAATTGCAACCATTTGCAGTCAAAGTTCGTTGGCTAAAAACAAGTTTATAAATCAACGATTCACATTTCTGCAAACGTAAAGTTTAGGTGAGAACAACCTGCTGAAGTTCCACACAGCAGACATGAGCTTCCTGAGTCCAAGCTCAGTGCTCTTTAACTTCGCATGCTGCCTGTACTTTTTGAACTCACACTCCGTAGACTGGACGCAACCAGCACAAACGTTCCAAACTGCTTCATTTTACCCGCAGCCTGACTCATGCTTATAACATGGCAACTTAGGCAGATGTCTTATTACTAACTGTAATAGTCTCCCACTAAACTGTGAGCTGTAGAGGGTAGGAATTCTCTTGTTCATTATCTAGCAACTGGCACAGAGTTTATCACTTGATGAACCTTTAAAGGAAATACCGCCTATGGGCTATTTGAAGCATGCCAACATTATTTCAGACCAGGTTAGTTTTTAAAAGAAATAACTTTTTTTAATTCAATATATTTATTTTCCAAGATATTTTAAATATATGGTTTTGTTTTAGTGTGTTTTTTTTTTTTTTAAGAGAGAGAGGAAAGGAGAGGGAAAGAGAGATAGAAACACTGATGAGAGCGAAACATCATTGATCGGCTGCCTCCTGCCTGCACCCTACTGGGGATTGAGCTTGCAACCTGGGCATGTGCCCTGACTGGGAATCAAACCAGCAACCTCTTGGTTCCTGGGTCAATGCTCAACCGCTGAGCCACACCATCGAGGCCCCAAGATATCTTAAATCAACATGTCCTCCACTATACATAACACAGGTTCATTTGTTTTAAATATCTTTTATGTGGGTGTTTTTGTTTTAAATTTCTTTGTTTTTAATCTCCACAGAATGTCAGTTTATAAAAGAAAGTTAATCATAACAAATAATAGGTTTAATTTTACAATAGCCATGCTCTAAAATGCTCACAAGAGAATACTAGCAGATAAACAGTAGTTATTTTAAAAGCAGTGAGTTCAATTAAGAAGTTGTAAAAGTATTTCTCCCTTTACCAGGTAATTAAAAGCACAAGAGACATGCTAACTAATGTTTCAGCAATTCTGTTGTTACACGTCACTAAAGTAATAAAAATATGAAAATGAACAGTCAGTTATAAAAATAATTCATTATTATTTTAGTTATAAAAAACAAAAATGAAGTTGCTAAATTTTTATTTTCATGGTCTAACCAGGCCACATCACAACTTTAATAAGGTTATAAATATCTATAATGTACTGGCTCCCTAATATTAATAATTACAGTTGTTTTGTTCTAGAGGGGATTTTAAAAATCAAATAAAAATGCCAAATATTTAAATTAATTTTATGAATATTCTTTTCATAAATATGCTTATTTTCTAGCTTTTATACCAGAACTTTTTGACAATTTTGAATAAAAAGTATGAAAAATAAAGTACGTGCAGAAATTGTGTTCAATGACGGGAATAAAACAATGTGACTCATGGAAGATATATAAAAGAAAAACTTCCTTCCGTGGCTAATAAATATGAGTGTATTAACAGTATACACATTAGGCCATCTAAGCCAACTGGATGGAAATATATGTGTGCACAGGTTTAAATGTAAAATGCAATGTATCTTCAGGATAGTAGCCAAAATGGTTTGAAAATCACTGGTTTAGAAGAAACTAGACTAGTTAACTCAAAATATACTTCTCCTTAGGAGAGTAATTAAAGGAAAGGCATGACCTTCTGGAAAAGCATGTTTTCATCTTTCTCATAAAATACACCTTTCTCATAAAATATTTTTTATCTATTTATATATTTTTATAATTTTAACAATTTCTATGAACAAATTCAGAATTGTGATTAATCTAATTCTCAACATTATTTGATCATTAGAGTTATTTTTTTAATATATCTATTTTTATTGATTTGAGAGGAAGAGAGAGGGGGAGAGAGATAGAAACATCAATGATCAGAGAGAATCATTGATTAGTTGCCTACTCCACGGCTCCTATGGGGCATTGAGCCCACAACCGGGCATCGAGCCTGCAAACTGGAATCGAACCCGGGACCTTTCAGTTTACAGCCGGCACTCTATCCACTGAGCCAAACTGGCCAGGGCTCATTAGAGTTTTTTTAAAATTATTTATCACTTTTTTTTTATTGTTTAAGGAGACATATGTAAAAATTTAATTATTAGAGTTATTTTTAACTGCTTCAATTTCTATTCCTTATGGGAAAAGGCCAATGGGCAAAAATTACCTTGTAACCCTTCTTCCCAATTATCTTGATGTGTGTTCAGTTCCAGCCTGTGCTAAGTTTAAATGAAGCATTTCAAGTTTACCCAAGTATTAATCGACATTTTATAATGAGGGGGAAATGGCCATATTTATGAGACAACTGGAGCCTATCACAAGAACATACTGGGAAGGATAGGTTCCAGTATTGCACTTAAACAGTAAAGGAAGGGATTTCTAAACCAAGTGCAAAGAAATATTTCTGGGCTCTATGTAGATGGTTTGTTTTCAAAAATAATGCCAGCAAATGAGGAATTGTCTTTGTTGCCGTTTTCAATATTTAGATAATACATATAGCAGAATATTGTTCATACTACACATCGCTCAGTGTTGGAGTGCACTGACTTTAACAAGATCTGATGTGGCACAGTTGTTATTTCTATCATACTTCTCCCATACATGAAGTGTTTCATTATTATGGTACTAGAATGTTTTACCCCGGGATCCTACAGGAGATTTGTCATGACAACTTTTTTTATTCGTATTTGCAGGGGAGGGGGCTGCAAAATGTCAGAGAGTAGGGGTTGAGAAATAGGAAAGATATGTTTCTTTGTGAGATTATATGCCCTATAACAAGAGTGGTTATTATATATGCAATGCAATATACTAATCTTTTTTAAAAAGTTTAGTTCCCAAGCTTGCAGAAAAAAAATTAATGAATTCTCTAGATTCCATGTTTCTAACAGAAAGGAGAATGGTAAAAAGATCTTTTAAAGATAAATAGAATTTTTAAAGTAACAGGAAAAGAACCCAAGATAATGGTTGAATATAGTTTGTCACACACTCAATAAATTAAATGACACTAATTCTTAATTTATCCAAGATTGATACAGTCTTTCTTATGGGAAATGGAAAAATAATGTGGGTTAATGGAAAATAGGATTTGTTTTCATTAATGGCTTTGCAATGTCGCAAGCTTTTGCCAAATTGCTGATGGATGAATTGTTCACGGTAGCAGCACAGACACCATTTACACGTTTCTTTAAGCTAGTGTTAAATGAATTATTGAATATGTCTATTGCCTAAATTAGTCTCCAGTTGGAAAAATAATCATAATAGAAGTGGTTTAAACCTGAAATTAGTGATGGAGAATGAGTAAACAAAAAGCCTAGATGAACACCAGAATAGTAGAGGTGCTTCAGCAGGAAAGGGCTCCAGGGACGTCCGGACGTGAGGAAAAAGCATGAAGGCATGAGTGCACAAAAGCAGTTAGAGTGGGGACGTTAGAATGAGGCTGTCTGTGGAAGCCAGCAAACCTGATGATCACATAGTGTCATGGGCACAAAAGCACTTGGACATAATAAAAGGGATCATGATGACAGCTAATATTTATGAGTGTTCACCACCCTTCTGGCATTTGGTAAGCACTGTTTATGCATCATTTCACTATTTATACTAACTATGTGATCGCAATACACTTTTGGAAGGTGATGATAGAGAGAGGTTAAGGGGCTTGCTCAAAATCACACATCTAGAAAGTGATGGGTTAGGGATTTATACCCAGACAGTCTGACTCCTAAACTGCAAATTCTACAACTAAAGACTTGGTATTTGCTGAGCACACTATTGCTCTCCATATTTTCTGATACAAACACAGAGTGCTGCCGTTGAGGAAAACAGGAGCTTTAAATAAACTTATAAAGAATAGGTTCCTGAACATTTCTGAAGGCCTCTGGTTACAATTCTGGTTTACAGGCTTATTTTTAGCTTTTCATTTTAAATGTAAAATAATCATGAGAAATTATTGGCCGAAAGTTAATAAAATTTTATTTTCATGAAGTTAAAAATGAACAATTCTCTCTTCACACACTGAAAAAAACACTCATAGTTAATCCAGGGGAATGTGGTTAGCACATATTTATGTACATGCTCAGTGAATACCCTCTTACACCAGGCATGCCAGTTTTTTAGTTGTATTGTTGGTAAGTACACTTGACATGAGGGTTATGCTCTTAACAAAATTTTAAGTGAACAACACAGTATTGTTAACTATAGCATACACACCAGTTTTAATAAGTCTGTTAATATAAGTTTAGAATGAAACAAAAAAAATATTGACCTTTTAGAAATGAGGAACAGTGTCTGTCTTGTTCATATTATGTTCTCAGTGCCTGGCACATAATTAAATGTTAGTTAAATGGACAACTATTTTTAAACCACTGAAACAATGACACTTCTGTAGTACTTCTTCTGATTAAAAAAATAAAAGAACAGCAGATGCTATTTTTGAAATCAGCCATACGGATATATGTTTGAACCTGATTCTTCTACATTGGCTGTGTGACTTTGCGCAGATGAACCTTATAGAACCTGCTTCTCCATCTACAAAATGGAGATAACACCTACCCCAGACCATTTAGGTCTTTTCTCTAAATTCTTACTACTCTAAATTCTTACTACTCTCTCTCAAATTCGTCTGCATACACTTACTAGGGTAATCATTTTAATATGTTTTTATCATGCAAGTCCTAAGATCAATTAGCTTCCATTAAATATGGGAGGGAGTACTTACAACATTTTCCCACTAGGTAAACCTAGTCCCCATGTCTCCATGCTACATAAGTTTCTTTTGCCTAATTCCTCAGTTTTCATCATTCTTGTCCTCTCCTTACTTGAATTTAATTTCAAGAAGATATAATATAGATCTGACAATCCTTTCTCCCTTGCCATGTATTTGGCCCATTTTTCTCCTCCAAACTTTTTTCCAACATACCCATGAATGATATAGATTTTGCCATATTGCAATATCACTACCAGTTTAATAAACATTTTAATAGAGTTTTTAGGTAAAAACACACATTTTTACCATTATTCTTAGTTTCCTAAATAGCAATAGGAATGGCATTTCAAACTCCAAACCACCATTTAAGGAGGAGCTGCTGTTTGCCTATATACAGAGCTAATTTGTTCAATGCTATGATGTATTTAAAATGCCCACGCATATGAAAAGTGCTCCACAAAATGCCAAATTATCTTGTTAAACTAACTAAGACAAAATATAGTGCAGGTTAGGGTAATGGTTGGCCTCCCTCAGAAATTCTAACATGCATGATCTTCCCCAGAAAATCAAGTCCCATCTGGCCATTAAAAAGATACTTGAAATCTCCTAACCACCCCACAGAGTTTCAGTGCCGCCTTCAAAATATACGCAGTTGTTTCCTTACAGTTAAATCTCAGATTCATACTGACAGGCAAATTCCCTAGAATACAAAACCATTATGAGTAGATTTCTATGAATAAAATGCTTCCCCATATGATTTCATAATGACTCTGGCACTGTACTGCTGCTCTATCTATCACATGGCCAGCAAACATTATGCAATGAAACTGCAAGACATATGATTTTAACTTTGGGGTTGAGTTTCTTTTCTATGTTGTACAGAAACTAATAAAAAGTTTTAAAAAATAGAAAAGCTTTTATTTCAGTAGACATACATTCTTACAGCCTTAAATAATAAAGAAAACACACACCAAAAACTTGGCTCTCTATCAGGCATCCTTTGTTCTAACCAAGATGGGAACCTCAAAGCATGCTAAGGTTTGGATGTGTGTCAGTGGCCAATAAGTAATATGTCGAAAGCCTAATGACAAATGCCAATCATCCTTAAAGGACTTATGAAAGACCCCAATAAAGTAGAGCAGGAACTCTGAAACTAATGATCAGGGGTGAAAGTTCAAGAGTTACAACTTTAGGTTATGACACAGAGGGTAATTTCAAAGTAGGATCTTAGTTCTTTTCTTTTTCAACTTGTTCCCATAAGTTTTTCATAAAATAAAATAGTTTAAAATATAGCATTTTATTATGATACCAGGTAACATTAGAGGGAAAACCTTCAAGGAAAATATAAACTGTTGTAAATATAGAAGGAACCATGATGCTCAGAAATGGAATTGGTTCTATGAAATCTCTTTTATGCTCCTTAGTAAAATGACTCATATTTTTAATGTACCCATATTTGGCCTCATTGAAACACAAAAGAAGGTGTTTTGAATATGACAATTGTACAATATAAGTAAAATAAATTTCTTACACAAAGAGCTTTGTGTAACATGTTCAATAGAATACATTTTCATTTATTGTGATTCTCAATATCTGTATTTGAGTGTGAACAAAAAGAAGAAATCAGGATCTTAGTCCATTTTGACACTACCTATATTCCATCATATTTTTTAAAATGTGTGACTTAATCAGGTCATGCAACAATCATTATCCTCCATATTCAAGCCCCCTCATTACACAATCATTATTAAAAAATTCTCAAATTCTACTGGTAGCTTTGAAGTTAGTTAAAAAAAAAAAAAGGATTCCTATAAATAAAATAAATGCCCTAGATACCTGATTGAACTTGATTGTTCTCTGAATATTTTATGCTGAGATATAGGTGGGCATATTTAAAAGAGCTGTTGAATTTTAAAGTATTTTAATATAAAGAATAGGCAAGGATGCCTTATGCTAGTATGGTTTCTTCCTGAAAGATCTCATGATCTATGACCTTGTTAGAGATAAAAGCCCTAAAACAAAAACAAGTAAAGATCAATGTTAGCCAGTATGCAATACGGTGTTATAGTATACTGCATATGGTTTTTGTTATACCAAAGAAGCTCAGAGAAGAGAACTTGGAAAAGATTCTCAGAGAGGTAAAACTTTAGCTTGACTTTAAAAAGTAGGTAAAAAGAGGGTGAGACAGGATATAGATTAAGTTGTGAATAACACAGCTAGCTAGGTGTACTGCAGCTAAGCATGAGACGCCTTTATTGGAACTGGAATTTCTGTTTGGAAAAAGGTTGGATGAGTAAGGTGGGTCTAGATTATGGAAGTCCTCAAATGATAGGAGAAGTTGGAAAATTCCCCAATAGGTAATAGGAACCTATTATAGATTGAGTAGTAATATAATGACATGAAGAAGGTGGTATTTGGAGAGGGCTAACCTGACAGGAGTTATCAAAGTTTATAGAATAAAAACTTGATAGTACTATTTATACATGTTGGGTAAATAAAACAAAATGTCCCCCTGTCTTTAACACAATAGTCAGATGTCATCCTTGGAAACAGCATCAGAATATTGGCATATTATGAATTAAATTCTCAGCAAAGTCGGCATTCCATTTTTTTTTTTCTTTTAAGATGTGATTCACAGACCTTTACAATTGAAGGTGCAAGTCCATAACTTGGAAAACACTGCTCTTGTATTTGAACATCTATAGCATTCAGGGTCAGTTTCACAGACATAATTACAAAGTCCAACTCAAGTGAAATGAATAATAACTTGATGAAGATGTTTCAGAATCTGTAACAACAAATCACAAAACTGAGGCCAAACCTACTGTTTCCCTTTTAAAGTCTGTGAAATTATTTTCAATATTTCCACTCTCATACAATGAGTTTATTCAAGATTTCCACCAGTGGAATATTGATTTGAATTATCCCTTAAATAAGGAAACAGCAGGATTAATGGGTGGAGAGCCAGAGAACTCCTATGCCTTGTTGTCATTGTTTTTGAAGAATTTTAGACCTCATATCTGTAATATGAAAAGATTGTACTAAAGCTCCTTCCAACAATATGCTTTTATGAGAAACAAAAGAATATAATTAATTTCCTAACTATGGCCACACCCACTCTCCCTACAAAAGTAATGCCTGGACAATACCTTCTAGGTCTCCCAAAGTAAATGCAAGAATGCCAGTTTAGTTCATTGATTTCACGTCAAACAGGCAGATATATCATTAAGTGGGTATAATGATAGCTGCCACTGTCACATATTTTCGTATCAAGTGTGGCGGTCCTGACTTGAAAAAGTAGAAAATAGAGGTAGAGGGATGCTTTATCAAGTGCAATGGAAAGAAGATCAGCCAGAGCCCACAATTCATTGACTTTTCAGAACCCTGGCAAGAACTAGGCAGTGGTAATGAATGAAAGCAATGTGGTCTGCTTCTTTCAGTCATATCTAACCCCTAGGACTGATGGCTGCAGCTGAGAAATTCCACAGGGATTGAGGAGGGGAAGTGCCCAGGGCATGATGCAGGCAAACAAATCCCTCTGGAGTCCTAACCATTCTGCCCAAGTACACACAACCTTGAAGCACAGTTGTTTGATCTTGCTACACACCCTGCCTCCCTGGTGAAGAAGTGAACGGAAGTTGGAGCACTTTCATTCGATTGCATCACAAGCTGTAATAAATCAGCAGCCAGTCTTTGTTTACCTTCGTCAATTATAATCTAACCAGATAAAGTTATACATTCCAGAAGAATGCAAAGAACTGTCTTCTCTAAGTGTCTAGAAACATTTTGTGCTATAAAATATTGATGCAGTAACCCGAATAATGCCAGGTTTATAAATTCCTTTTTTTGTGCTTTATGAATATATGTGTGTATTTAAAGAATAAGTTTGTTCTCAATTTTATTTCTTAACTTCTATTCTATTGGATGAAATAACCAAAAATATCTAATAGTGATTTAGAAGAAATCATATAAAGATAAGTAGTAAATGACCTCTATTTTTATTTGTCTCCAGTTTGGTCATTAAGTCTAGATTTCTGAGCCAAGATTGACAAGGCCTTCTTTATGACGATAGATTAAAGTACTTACTATATAACAAGGTTTTTCATTTCACTGCAGCAACCAATGATGAAATGCAATATGGTCAGATTAAAGGTAGTACATAGCTACCCTTTTGTAATGGTAATATCTTTGGTGAACCCACACATGCTATCAGTCATTTAAATCCAGAACCTCTAGCTGAGCAGAGTCCCATCAAAGTCTTCACATGTCCCACCTGCCCGAGGGTGATACATATATCATTTGAAGCAAAGCTTAGTGACAGCTGCAGAAATGTACTCAATACATTTAAAATAGACAGCAATCTAGAATAATAGTGACAGAAATATCTGAACATTCATTTTTAAATAAATCATAACACTCCAAGTGCAGCGCTGGTTTGCAGCTGGTACACATCAGCACTACCACACTGGTTGTTAGCCAGTTTTGAAGCGCCCGCCCTCATCCCCCAACCAAGTACCGCTCCTCTTAATACCTTGACCATCCAGGCTCCTACCTGGAAGCCTCCTGTATCTCCACACTGAAGGAGGGAAGACCTGGCTCAGCAGGAGATCTCTCAAACTCTATCTATTTCAGCATCGAGGCTGGTGTCTATTCTGATTTGTTGGAGCCTGTGCCATACTGCTTGATCAATATTTTGAATACCATCTTGCACATCTCCATCATCACTATAGCACTTATTGGGCTGTATTATAATTATTCCTGTACAAGTTGGCTTCCATCTCCTATTCTCAAGCATCTGAGAAAAGAAGATCAGTCTGATTCATCTTTGAGCCCTAGTGCCTTGGAGAATGATATAATATTAATAGATGTTTGGTGAATCTATGAATGAATAAATGAGCTATAAAAATCAGACTTCATCATGTCACTATGAGAGTATAACATTTACAGATAAAGTTATTCTCATTCTCATATAGCATTTGTGATCCCTTTAAGGATTTTCCTGTAGACACCTGTGACCTCTAAATTTTCTTTGGCTTTCACATAGGTAGTAATGATGAACTAAAAATCCCAAGAGATAACATTTTTGAGTTAGTTGTGCTTTTTATCTTACTCCTATGACTTTCCAGGAAGTGTAATAAGGTATATGAAACCATCCTATGAGTATAGAATTATTAACAAATTTAAAACCGTCTTCTATCTGACTTACTATAGAAATCAACTTTCGAATTTGTGTTCTTCAAATATCTACACTTTCTGAATGTGTATGATTTCTGAGAGATTCCACTGAGCCCCCCAGACCCAACTCCCCTGTTTTAATGGCCAGCCTCATCATCTAAATACAGTGTAACTCTTTGATTTTCAGGGGAAAAAATACTTAAAATGTTTTTTATCTTTATAGCATTTTAAAATTAGAGTCACAATGTTTTTTTTAATGCTTTGGTGCCAAATAGGAACCTAAATTTTGTTTCATAACATTCTAGACCATTTAGGGTATCAGGAAGCACAGTGGAAAAATCTCTTTACAGAAGAATATATTCTCCATCTCCTGGTGAACAATTTTTGTTTTCTTTTCCAGAGAGTAGTTTATGTGCTATGTTTAGGCCACACATGAAAGTAATATTTCCCTCATGAGACTGTCTTTGGCTTATGCTGATTTTTTGAGGCCAAGATTATGGTAATGATTTAAAGAGGGAAAGAAGCAAAACGGAATAGGAGGAAAAGTTGGAAGGAAAGATATTAGAGAGGTGAAACTTTTCCCAATAGAATTCAACTCAGTTAAAGTATATCTTAGGAAATGGAGAGGAGAGTCAGATCTCAAATAAAACCAAAGACACTGGGATAGTGTCTTCATCATATAAACAACACTTGATATTCTTTATCCTGATGCACCAAAAGAATGTCTATGGGTCCCACAATAATCTAAAACTGAAAACCTGTCTTGTAAGTTTAGGTCTTATTCTACGAAATACCCAGAAGTCTACTGGGGCACGTGCCACTGCTTTCAGGGGCTCCTCAAGGCCAGCTGTGCATATCTCTTCAGTAACTTGGAAGCTGGCCAGTGGACTAAGCCCCATGCTGGACTTGGAAAACTAATCCCCTCTATTACTGCTTTTTCACAGGTGGGACACCTGCCCTTTTCTTTTATCAAGGTCTTCCTAATGACATATTATAGGCCCCCCAAACTCAACACGACATTTAGATCATTATATGTGAATGAAAAAAAAAAGGCAATGAAGAAACACTAGTAATGGGTAAGTAGGATTATTAGCCTAAGGGGTTGGTGCACATGCAACAGATTTATCATTTTTGACAGAGTAAAAGGGAAGAAGAGAGAGGGAGTGAGGGAGAGGGGCAGGGAGGATAGACCAGGGCACTTTGTACAAACCAAAACAAGCACATTTTCTGGGCTCTGTGCAAATGAAATATTCATATCTATCTATGGCTCTATTTTCTTGGGGGGAAAAGAGAACTAGGATTGCCTAGAAGATGTAGAAGCTGCTATCTTTTAAACATTTGAAAATTCATTTTATTTATTCATTGCAAACTAGGCAATAGCATTATTACCTTATATAGCTAAATTTTAAAAGATGCAATTTTAAGAAATAAAAGCAAGATAACTATATAACAGGAAATTTAGAAAATTAAGAAAAGCAATTTTTAAAAAACTTTCACATCTCTAACACTGCTATTGTTTGACTGGTATATTTGATATGCTTGTTTTATGAACATAACATTTTTATTTTTTTAAATATTTATTGTTGAAAGTTTTACATATGTCCCCCATTTTTCCCCAGTGACCTCTTCTAGTCCATTCCTAACCCCCATCCCAGGCCTTCACCACCCTATTGTCTGTGTCCATGGTCTATGCATACATGCATACAAGTTCTTTGGTTGTGCATAACATTTTTAAATCTTTCTTTTTTTTAATATATTTTATTGATATTTTGCAGAGAGGAAGGGAGAGGGATAGAGAGCTAGAAACATTGATGAGAGAGAAACATCGATCAGCTGCCTCCTGCACACCTCCCACTGGGGATGTGCCCGCAACCAAGGTACATGCCCTTGACTGGAATTGAACCTGGGGCCCTTCAGTCCGCAGGCCGACGCTCTATCCACTGAGCCAAACCGGTTTCGGCTAAATCTTTCTTTTTTACTTAATCTAGCATAATAAGCATTTTCCATATTGCAGCAGTCTTCATAATCATGATCTTTAACCATATTTAGTTAAGAAGGTGTCTAATTTTAGAGTAAATGACATAATCCTTGATTCTGTTGAACATTTTGGCTTCCCACACATTTTGACTTCTATTAACTACATATATCATGATGAACATCTTTGTGCATATGGTTTGCCATGATCTGAATGTTTGGTATCTCCCTAAAATTCATATAATGACATCCTAACCAGCAAAGTGATCATATTAGGTAGTTGGGCCTTTGGGAGGTGATTAGGTCATGAGGGAAGAGTCTTTTTTAAAAATATATATATATTTGTATTGATTTCAGAGAGGAAGGAGAGGGAGAGATAGAAACATCAATGATGAGAGAGAATCATTGATTGGCTGCCTTCTGCACGTCTCCTACTGGGGATCAAGGCCGCAACCCGGGCATGTGCCCTTGACTGGAATCGAATCTAGGACCCTCCAGTCCACAGGCCATTGCTCTATTCACTGAGCCAAACCAGCTAGGGTATGAGGGAAGAGACTTCATGAATAAGATTACTGCCTTTATAAAAGAGGCTCCACAGAGATCCCTTGCCCCTTCCACCATGTGAGGACCCAGTGAGTGAGAAGTCAGCAGTCTGAGACCTGGAAGAGGGCCTTCATCAGAACTTGACCATGTCAGTGCCATGACTTTGGACTTCCAGCCTCCAGAAGTGTGAAAAATAAACTTCTGGTGATTTTAAGCTACCCAGTCTGTGGTATTTTGTTATAGCAGCCTGAATAGACTAAAAGGGATATTTTTGGTTTTGTTCCTTAATAAGGAGTATTTCCCTGTATGGACTTTCAGAAATAAGACTTCTGAGCTAAGGTAGTCAAAGATCCTTTGTGGATGTTGGCCAGAAATACATGATAGTTTTAATCTCCATATCTAGGCCAGTACTGGATAATCTCATTAATTTGAAATTTCTAAGTTAATAGATGAAAGATACTACCTCAATTAAACTCACATTTCTTTCTTTACTAATTAGGGTGAACATTTTGTATTTACTAGTTACATTTCCTCTTTTTTAAACTCAGTTGATGTTTTTCGCAAGGGTGAGTTTTAAGAGTGACACAATGAGAGCTCATTGTGTTATTCTGAAGATTGTTATTCAAGGTTAGTATCACTGAAGTTTTATTACCAGTCTAAAACATTTTGGGACTTTGCTCCTCCTGCAATAAGGATCAATAAGGATCTCTCAAGTCCTGGTGGTTGACAGTGATTTCGCCATTTCTGCCTTTCCTGAAGTCTATAATATAGATTGCCCACGTCCTCAGCGTGCAAAACCCTCTGCAAGTTTTCTGTCTTCTTTCTGAAACCTTTAATTACTCTGAAATGACAGGCACCATGACCACTGCAGATCCCCAACCTCACCAAGATGCCTGATTTCTCAATAACAAATGTTGCAATCAGTACTAAAGCTGCCAAGCTATTCCTTGCCCAGATGTGCTGAATCAGTCACATAACTCTATAGGGGGCCCACATAAAACTTTATATTGCTCAGCACCACCCCATTCCAACCACCAACATGAGCTGCCCTGACCCTGTAGCACAGTATAGGATTTAATGGCTTATTCCATCCCTCCACTGTGTCCTGGGCTGGTACCTGCAATCCAGGATAATCAGGTTGAAGCTCTTCTCTGAGGACAGATTAGCATTATTCTCTGCATATCCAGATGGGATCACTATACAGCTACACACAATCTGGGCTCTCTCAGAGAAGGTGTGTGTGTGTGTGTGTGTGTGTGTGTGTGTGTGTGTGTGTGTGTGTGTGTGTGTGTTTTGTTGGAAGGAGAGAAACCAAGATCTGAGCCTCTTATCTCAGAATAAACAAGCACGTTAAACATCTTTTAACTCCTGAACATTATTTCTGCTGCTAATCTATTAATATCCCCCGAAGGTTTAGAACTGATTCTAGAGAGAACCTCCATGATGTACATCATGAGAACACTGAGAGCTATTGGAGCAGAGATGCCATGTGGACAAACTCATCTTCACCCTTTGAGCTAGCTCTTTCAGCTGGTGTGCATTTGTTCAAAAAGAATAACACAGTTGCAGCAGATCTGCTTTAATAAGTGTCCCCTGGAATTATGGCTTCATAATATAACATTTCACTGTTGACTGCTAGATACCTAAGGTTTAGCTCTGAACCACAATGCAATATATACTTTGGAATATTACAGCTTTATCTGTTTTTGTGGTCCACTGAAAATCAATGTTTTCCTACTCATCCTAGCATTAACTTAGAGTTTTAGATGGTCTCATATCTTCCCCTTTTGCTTTCCCATCAAGGTTGGCAACACTCAGTTCTTTAATATCCTCTCAGATTATATCTTCAAGCCTCTACCATTTTGCTATTCACCCTGGGATTCTAATTTTTTGGTGTCATTTCCATGACACAATAGGCACAACTAAAAGTGTCAGTTTAACATATCAAAAAAAACAAAACAAAACATTGTCCCTTTGCCCAGACCCTAATCATTCAGTGCACCAAAAAAGTAAGATTTAGATTATCTAGACAGGGTCAACAGTCAATATATACTAGTACGTCGCTGTTCGAACTAGTTGCAAAAAGAATCATAGTGGCTTCAGACAACATGGCCTCTCTCAGTACACACACAGTATAGCTTTCTTTGCTTTGAAGATGAAATAAAAGTTCCTACTGCTATCATAGAAAACAATGCGTACAACATAAATGTGCCAAATGATACAAAATGTTAAACAGAGTTAGCTAATGTGTAAAAGCCAAAGTGTTCTCCCAAGCTACTTAAACTGCATCCAAATCTAATTTATAGGCAGATTCCTGATGATGTGACTTATTTTAAGTAATGAAATTAACATTAGACCCAAAGGGAATTCTGTGGATTAGTCTCATTAATTATGAGAATATGATTAAATGATTTACACTCCAATAGTGCCATCACTTAGGCATTCAATGGAACCTTATAGTTCAAGAAAATCACAGATGTTTCATTTAAGAAAACTGAGCTTGTGTCATGCCATTGCTACTAATTCAGGCCCTAGTAAAAAAAGCACATACACACTTGCTTTCTGAATAAGGTCGAAAGGACTATGCACATGACCTTAAAAATTTGGTGACCCCCAGACCCATCCAATTCTACCCAAAGTAGTTTTCCTAAAACAAAATGCTAAAGAGAATTTTTTTCTTATCAGCAGTCAAAAAAAGCAAAAAGATTTTTTTTTAAATGTGATTTCACCAAAATAGGTGAGTGAATTTCTCAGTAACAGATATTAGGTCCTCTAAGGGCTGGAAAGATTCCCTAGATGACAACATCACCTCACAGTTTTATTATGGGAATACTAGAAGCTTGGTGCACAAAATTCGTGCACTGGTGGAGGGGGGATGTCCCTCAACCCAGCCTGCACCCTCTCTAATCTGGGACCCCTTGCGGGATGTCTGGCAGTTGGACATCCCTCTCACAATCCGGGACTGCTGGCTCCCAACCATTCGCCTGTCTGCCTGCCTGCCTGATTGCCCCTAACCGCTTCTGCCTGACATCCTGATCACCCCCAACCACTCCCCTGCCAGCCTGATCAACACCTAACTGCTCCCCTGCTGGCCCAATTGCCCCCAACTGCCCTCCTCTGCTGGCCTGGTCACCCCCAACTGCCCTCCCCTGCTGGCCTGGTCGCCCATAACTGCCCTCCCCTGCTGGCCTGGTCACCCCTAACTGCCCTCCCCTGCAGGCCTGGTCCCCCCCAACTACCCTCCCTCTTTTGCAGGCCTGGTCACCCCTAACTGCCCTCCCCTGCAGGCCTGGTCCCCCCCAACTACCCTCCCTCTTTTGCAGGCCTGGTCACCCCTAACTGCCATCCCCTGCTGGCCTGTTTGCCCCTAACTGCCCTCCCCTGCAGGCCTGCCCCCCCCCACTGCCCTCTCTCCATTGCAGGCCTGGTCGCCCCCAATTGCCCTCTCTTGCTGGCCTGGTCACCCCCAACTGTTCTCCCCTGCAAGCCTGGTCACTCCTAACTGCCCTCCCCTTCTGGCCTGTTTGCCCCTAACTGCCCTCCCCTGCAGGCCTGCCCCCCCCAACTGCCCTCTCTCCCTTGCAGGCCTGGTCGCCCCCAATTGCCCTCTCTCCCTTGCAGGCCTGGTCACCCCCAATTGCCCTCTCTTGCTGGCCTGGTCACCCCCAACTGCTCTCCCCTGCTGGCCTGGTCACTCCTAACTGCTCTCCCCTGCTGGCCTGATTGCCCACAACTGCCCTCCCCTGCAGGCCTGGTCCCCCCCAACTACCCTCCCTCTTTTGCAGGCCTGGTCACCCCTAACTGCCCTCCCCTGCTGGCCTGTTTGCCCCTAACTGCCCTCCCCTGCAGGCCTGCCCCCCCCCCCGCAACTGCCCTCTCTCCCTTGCAGGCCTGGTCACCCCCAATTGTCCTCTCTTGCTGGCCTGGTCACCCCCAACTGTTCTCCCCTGCAAGCCTGGTCACTTCTAACTGCCCTCGCCTGCTGGCCTATTTGCCCCTAACTGCCCTCCCCTGCAGGCCTGCCCCCCCCCCAACTGCCCTCTCTCCATTGCAGGCCTGGTCGCCCCCAATTGCCCTCTCTTGCTGGCCTGGTCACCCCCAGCTGTTCTCCCCTGCAGGCCTGGTCACTCCTAACTGCCCTCCCCTGCTGGCCTGTTTGCCCCTAACTGCCCTCCCCTGCAGGCCTGCCCCCCCCAACTGCCCTCTCTTCCTTGCAGGCCTGGTCGCCCCCAATTACCCTCTCTTGCTGGCCTGGTAACCCCCAACTGCTCTCCCCTGCTGGCCTGGTCACTCCTAACTGCTCTCCCTGCTGGCCTGATTGCCCACAACTGCCCTCCCCTGCCGTCCATCTTGTGACCACATGGGGGTGGCCATCTTGTGCAAGGGCATGACAGTCAATTTGCATATTACCTCTTTATTATATAGGATGATAGTCAAATATCAAGTCAAAATCCAGACAACACCAACATTTAGTGAGGTGCTAGTATCTATGGTGGCAGTTTCAGTAACCAGAACAGAATATCAGTATTAATTTCAACATTCAAAATTTCTTCAAATTTTAATTTTCAAGTGATTTAGAAGTACTTTCTATCCTATTGTAAGAAAATATTCAATTGCTAGATTAATTGTCTTTGTGTACTCCAAAACAGGAAACATTTAAGAACTAGGTGTATAAACTAACAAATAAAGAAGAAAGTTTAAGTTACTCCATAAATTTGAGACTAAAGTCAAGACTAGACAGAATCATGTTTAAAAGGGAAACAAGAATTGGTATTCTGGAACCTGAAAAAGATAAAATGAGAAAATAGACAAAAGATAAAAGCATATTAAAAACCTCATTTTTCATGTATTAGATCTTCTCATAAAATTATAGAACACACACTTTTATATTTATATAAAAATTATATTTCCCTCAAACTTCCATTAACAGTGAAAAAGTATAGCCCCAAAGGAAAAATAGTTAACACAATGTGTAAAACAAACACATTAGGAATTTTAAGGTATATTTAACTTTTTATGTTGTATATTTTTTGTTCCACATAAACCATTCAGACTCAGTCAAATCAACAATCTGCATAATCTTATACTGGGTGAGGCAAAAGTAGGTTTCTATGAAAAATAATACAATAATTAGTAAAAAAAAAAATAATATAAGGATACACTCTGTGTTTCATGCACTCACACCTGTGAACCTACTTTGCCCCAGCCTTATGTTCCCTGGAAAGCCCATACCAATGCCGAAAAAGCACCTGCTTCCTGGGAACCTGGCTGACAACAAACATGTAAATGCTTAAAAAGAGAGAGCTCCTGGGCAAGGTTCACAGTGGTGATGGGGGGAGAGGGGGGAGGGGGATAAAATAAAATAAATAAAAAATAAACTTAAGTGCTTAAACTCACAATAAATATATCTATGTTCTAAGCATTTAGCAGAACTCCCTAAGTGCAAGGGAAATACACTTTTTCAGGTGTTTTAAAAACTCAGTAAGCAATACCTGCTTTGCAGTAAAATTATAACTTACGTAAAACTTGCTCTCTTGCCTCACTATCAACTTTTATTAACCCCAGTTAATAATCAATTCATTTACTAATCAATTTAGCATTTTTGAGTGCTTATTATGTGCCTCAGCTTGGTGTTCTATAGACTCCTAATTGAGAAAAGTGACAAAATTTTGCAAATCATTCCTAACAAGAATACTTGTTATGGTATTAAGTACAGCAGAGGGTCCTGCATTGATCACTATTACTGGGTTTAAAGTAAATCATCAGGTAAAGTCATTGGTACACTACCGCACACTAAGTGAACAGTTTAAAGAAACATGTGATAGGGGCAGAAATAGAATATTGGGGACCGGCTATAATTCTAAGAAATATTAATCATGCTCTGTTAACCGTGATTGTTTTGTTCTGATTAAAGAAAGCACATTCTAACCTGGCTGGGAGTTGCAGGTGGGACCGGGGAGCTCACCTGGAAATGTGGCCCATCCTCCCCATCCAGTACTGCTTATTATCATGGAAAGCTTAACAACTTTGTTGCAGAAACCAGAGCCACCAGCCCTTTGAAGATCCCCAGGCCTTTGCATATTCACTAGTCCTTTGAAGACCCTCAGCCTTTGCATACCTGCAGGCCTTTCAAATCTCTAGCCCCCATTACCTATAAACTGCCCCTTTGGCATACCCTTTTGCCTACTTCCCCATGTAATCTTTGTCCTTCTACCCAATATAAGCAGCTGGCTTATGGTGGGGTGTACAGCAGATTTCTGTGGATGACCTGCTGCTCTCCCATACTGCTGGCAATATTGGAATAAATGCTCACAGATGATTCAGCCCTGTCTCTGATTAATTGGCTCAAGTGATAACAGACTACATGGACCCATTGATTGTCCAGTTACACATGGGTTAAGTCAGTGGTCGGCAAACTGTGGCTCGCGAGCCACATGCGGCTCGCAAGCTGCAGTTTGCCGCTCTGTTGACTAATGAGTTTGCCAACCACTGGGTTAAGTGAAGATGGAAAACAAAATTAGGCAGCATTAAAATTATATCCAGGAAAGTTTTTTAAACAAGAAATTATTAGAATAGAAATCTAGAAGAGAACAACAGATTGTGGAATTGATATATATGACAACTAGAGGCCCAGTGCACAAAATTTGTGCACTTGGAAAAAAGGGGTCCCTCAGCCCTGCCTGCGCCCTCTCGCAGTCCAGGAGCCCTTAGGGGATGTCCGACTGACAGCTTAGGCCTGCTCTCCAGGGAGCGGGCCTAAGCTGGCAGTCAGACATCCTTAGTGCTGCCACTCAGCGCGGCTTCTGGCTGAGCAGCGCTCCTCCTGTGGGAACACACTGACCACCATGGGGCAGCTCCTGCATTGAGCGTCTGCCCCCTGGTGGTCAGTGCGCATCATAGTGTCCGGTTGTTCTGCAGTTCAGTCGAGTTGCATATTAGCCTTTTATTATATAGGATACTTAAGCACTAGGCCAAGCCGCTGCTCTAGGGAACATGGGATAAACTATCAGCTTTAAGAATTTCTTTCCAGACCTGTATTTCCATAATTCCATTAAAAACAAAATTAGCTTCTGACCTCTTGGCTCTTCCCCCATCTCTCCTCAAGGAACAAAAGTGGCAGCAGCATCTGGAAAGTTAAAGCTACCACTGTGTCTAGCAGGCCAGGCCCAATGGCAGCCTGAGGGTTTCAGTAGCCTTAGGCCCACGTTAGGCCACTGAGCACCAGCCTCAAGCCCTTCAGCCCCAGAACAATGGGCGGCCATTGATACATGATGTCAACTGTCTGCAGGGCAAGAATGAAACCATTTAAAAAGGGAAACAGACAAAAAGGCAAACTCCCTTAAGCATTTTCAAACTATATCATAATCAGTGGTGTTGAAAGCTGTACTAAGATCAAGTGGGGAAGGAGAAAAGAGTGAAGGAGAAAGCAAAATCTGCAATGTGAGGAAGTCATTTATAACTCTGACAAGGTCGTCTACCCACTCATTGCATTTTAGGTGACTGAAATTTTCATATGTCCAGTAGTGTAATAGCTATACATTTAACTCTGTGGCTATAACCCACAGAGGATAATTCTGGGAGGCAGAGAGGATGGACAGGTCTCCTCTTAGTATAATGCCGGTGGGGTGTTTTCTTGTCTTTTCTTCTTGGCTGATTCTGAAAGATTACCATTACAGAGTCTACCCAGAGAGCCTCTTGATTTCTCTGTCTTTTAAGAAGCTTTTTGCAATGTTTGAGTTTCTCTATTAAACTATTTTTCTATGTATTTTTCTATACCTTCCACAACTCAAAGAAACGTCAGAAAAAGATCCCCCATAACTCATTCCCTACAATGATGTGGAAGCTTTTGCTTTGCTTGACCTTTTAAACAAGAATCAGGGATCTTGGTGCTATTTCAAAGTAGCCTCTGATATTTACAATGCTCCTTTAGAGCATTTATCACAGTGCAATGAAATCAATCAAGCTGGTTTGGGGAATTTTAGCATTACTTTATTTAATTATCATATATTGGCAAACACTCTAAAATTCGTCTTTTTTAATTGAATAAAAGACATGAAGCATTTATTTGCATTATCAAAACTGACAAGCAAGCTTTCCTCAAAAAAATAAAGTACATTTTTTAAAAAAGTACTTATTGTAAAGCTGCTTTTCACAGCTTTCTAGCATCAGATTAAACATACACGTTTATTGAAACAGTGGGTGAAGATTCAAATGGATTGTGGGAAAAGAGACCATTTACCATAAACCCATTCAAATGTGTAAATAGGACTAACATCATGTAGGAGAGTCACTTCCAGGTGACATGTTCCAATCCGTTGGGGCAAGCACTAGCGGATTCACAAGGCAGGAGTATAGTGTGGCCTGTGCTGTGATGGAAGTGGTAACACTGTCGAGTGCCGGCAACAGCACTGCAACTCAGCCCCACGGGTCACTGGGAGCCAGAACCCTGTGCTGAAATCCTGGGGGGTTCTTCCCGTCTGCCCTTGTCATCAAGCCTAACGGCTTCCCTGGTGTGGTCAGCAGCTGCAGCACAAGGCTCCTGGGACTGAGCGTTGGGGGAAGAGCTGCCGACAGAGCCTTTGGAAGCTGACTTGTTTCCGCTGACTACATGGCACACCAGATACAAAAGGCAAGAAGAACAACATGCATGTTTTCACTGGCAAGCTTACAGAGCCTCGTGGTTAGAGGGCTCTCACCATTTCTGCTGACACTCCAGGAAACAAACTGATGAGCTAGGATACTGTGGGTTATTTTGTTTGTTTTTGTTGTTGTTTTCCAGAGGTGAGTGAAAGAAGGGCATTAAATAAGACAGACCATTCTGAAATGCAGTTTTATAATAATCCAAAGCGCAGATTGAACTAAAGCAAAGCCTCACAGTCATTTGTTCTTGGTGTCCAGTTTCCCTGCTAGTCAGTTGAATGCCATTATTGTTCCAGTGAAGAATATTCTCCATTATTCAGTATTAATCCACTTTAACTGAGCAGGATAGTGTTTAGTACAACTGAAAACTTTGTAATTATTTGGGCAATCCTTTTGAATTGATTCATACACCCATTCATTCAACAATAAATGTTGACATTTTCCAGGCTGGGTACTTTGCTAAGCACTGGAGATGAAAAGCAGAAAAATAGCACATTGCCCTTATCTATAGGAGGGTTCCAGTATGTCAGGGAAGCAAAACAACAACAACAACAACAACAAAAACTAAGATGATAAGATAATGATAACAGCCACAAGAAATTCAAGGTCAGAGACCTAAAAGGTGCAACAAATAAAAGGAGATTAATTCTGTTTTATGGAACAGTGGATGGGAAAAGTATATGTCTTTTCACTGCAAAAAATAAGACAAAATGTTCTTATTTATTTAGAGCAGACTTTTCTACATTTTGGAATTGACACACTAATTTTTATAACGCATACTTCCAATGCTCCTGATTGAAAGTATGTGATATTTTAGATTTTAAGGAGTTGAAGCTAGTAGTTTTGATAATTTTATCACATCTACTGAAATGACAAGAAACAATAAAAGCAATGTAGATCAGGAATCAATGATATGAAATTCAAATACATGTTACAATTATTCCCTGATAGAAATAGGAAGGGAATCGAATGGCTTTCTTTCCAGTCAGTATAGAGCTGTTACACTCAGAGCAGGTGACTGCTTGCTTTATTCAAAAACACTGGACTGTGCCACTTTGGTTTGCACATCATCACCACTAAACTGTGTTGTCATTATCATCACCACCATCACATTAACAACAACCAACACATATGTAGCAAAGCCCATGTGTTAAGCATTGTTCTATTACAAATATTAATTCATTTAACCCTCACCTTAACTTTATGGGCTAGGTACAATAGTTATTCCCATTTTCCTGGTAAGAAAACTGAGGCATTAGGTAACTTCTTAACTACTTAGTAAGAAGTAAAGCTGGGGATGAACCCAGGCAGTCTGGCTCCAATCTTAGGTCTTAACCACTATACAAACTATTTCTCTACAGATTTTTAAAATGCAATAAAGACAAATACAGTAATATAATACCTAAGAGAGTTAATCCTAATAGAAAATAATGTTAAGTTCATATTCAGGAAGCAAGGGACAAACCACCTCCAGGTCTCCATAACTCTGTGATACCCTCATACAGATATGTCCACTGCAAAAAAATTGACCAGTTCTTTAAAAAAAAAAAAAAATACTTGTATTTTCGTCATCTAAATAAAGCCAACTTTAGAATATGTAATTCATTAAATTTACCTTAAGGGCAGTAAAGAACAGCTATACTTTTTATGTAACTACCAAAAGACGCTGAACCAGGGTTCCGATGAGTATCATATGGGATTCCTACATGTTTTATGTTCTTTGGGCATCTCACAAACTGCCTCCTATTTATTACTATTCTTTCACAACTGTGCACCTATTAGATCTTATCTTTTAAATTTTATGAATATTTCCTAATTATATACCTTCCTTCCCATCTTCATGATAAGGTTTTACTTTCAGCTTTCATCTCACTTGAATTATTGTGATCAACTCCCTTAAATTACTGAGCTCCTACTATATGTCATTCATTGTGCTAGAAGCATGATATACTTCTCTCATTTGATTCTCATAAAAGTTGTAAGCAGGGTTGCAGTATCCACATTAACAAGTAAGGAAAAGTTTCAGAGATTAAGTAACTTGGCCAAGGTCACACTGCCGAGAATTTAACACTCTTTCACGTATGTTCTGTATCTTTCCCAAGATACTATCTTAATTTACTGTGCATTTCCTCTGTCTCATACATATGAATTGATTAATACATGTTTGGTGTATAATAGTAAAGACGCACAAGGTATAAACCATTATGGCTTAACCTTTAATAATCTATTGCCCACCATAATGTTATTGCATCATATTAAATATGTTCTGGATCATCTATTATGATCCAGATTTTTTTAAAAAAGAAGAGAAATATGTAAACATTTGAGTAAATGGCGTTAGGTGTGAAAGACTGAAAGAAAATAAATTCCATTTGTTTTCATTTCTTCTTATTACAATATTAGTAAGCATTAGTAATGAACCCAAACTGATCTAACTGTACCATGTTTTAGGATTAATATTTTCAATAAAATAGTGTCTTTTTTCCTAAAGAAAAATATTTCTCATGGAACATTATTGGCTGAGAAATACAATATGATAAGTGAAGAAAACTAAAACTGCAGTATCCATATATATAAAGAGCCAGGGGCCGTCACAACCCAAACAACAATGGACAACCGAACAGGCTGAGTGGGGTGACAAGGCCGGCAGGGGGTTAGTGAGGGACAACCAAATGACTGAGCAGGGGGCTGCATGGGGCAACCAGGCCAGCAGGGGGGTTAGTGAGAGACGACCAAATGACTGAGCAGCAGGCTGCGTGGGGCGACCAGGCCGGCAGAGGGGGGCAGTGAGGGGCAACCAGGCCAGCAAGGGGGGCAGTTGGCAGCAACCAGGCCAGAAGGGGGGGCAGGCAGTGAGGAGTGACCAGGCCAGCAGAGGGGGGCAGTGAGGGGCAACCAGGCCAGCAGGGGGTGCAGTTGGGGCAACCAGGCCATCAAGGGGGGCAGTGAGGTGCAATTAGGTCAGCAGGCAGATGCAGTCCGGGGTGATCAGGCTGGAAGGGGGGCCAGTTAGGGGCGATCAGGCAGGCCGGCAGGTGAGCGGTTAGGAGCCAGCAGTCCTGGATTGTAAGAGGGATGTCCGAGGGGCCCTGAATTGGAGAGGGTGCAGGCTGGGCTGAGGGGACCCCTCCCCTCCCATGCACAAATTTCGTGCACTGGGCCTCTAGTATCAAATAAGTCTAATACAGCCATTTCTAAAATAAAACTTTCTAAAGGAAACAAACATTTTTAAAACTCTGATATTGTCATGAAAATGTAATAAGACTTCTAAACAAAGAAGCATTCATCTATTTCAGGACCTTTTGAGGAAAAATATTCAAGTATTTGCCTAAGAAGTCTAGTCTAAGAATTTTTTATAGTTAACTCCATAATAGTAAGATATTTGATTTCCTGATATAAATTATCTTGTTTAGTTTCAGCTTCTAAAAAAAAATGTGATTGTGACAAACTAAAAAAGAAAGTCTGAAATTGGGAAAACAGCTTCCAAAAAGAAGTGTAACAATTTGTATTATTCCATACATCCAGACTGCTTCATTTCTTCTTTAACTATATATTTAGTACAACTAAAATACAGCAACATCAGTAATTTTCACACTAAAATAAAATACTTTCATGCAGAGCAGACAGGTTTCTGTAATAATCATCCACAAAGAAAGACATAAAATAAAGGAGCAAAAAAATATTAGCTGTCATCTCCCCAGTTATTCATATAGATTCCCTTCTATCTATTCTCTTCTCTCCATTGTCTAGTCTGTTAAGTTCAGCAATAGAAAAACAATTTAAATTAAAGGAGGGGAAACTATATGTAGGTGTTGTTTTTTTAAGGAGAGAATAATCCATCTACCACATTTCAAAACTCAGCTTAGGTGTCACCAATTTTCCAAAGCTTTTCCTCTGACCTTGCCCCCAAGTAGAACTTAGAGTTCCCTGGTTTTGCATCCTCTTGAAACCATGTACAGATATGTTAGCGGCTACAACGGATTATTGCATTCATTTGTTTTATCTGTCTTCACTATGAGACTGGAAGTTCCTTAAGACCAAATGACATGTCTTATTCACCTTTGATTCCCTGGTACAGAGTTTGGAAGGGACTTCATTAACTAATGTTTGCTGAAAGAAAACAATAATAAGTACAATTTAAACATGAATAAATTATAAGCATGCCTTTCCCTAATTAAGGCCACAATATTAACATTATTTTTGTAAACTTGAAATTTAAAAACCAAAACTATAATGAAGGCAACTGCTTACAAATTATTTCTCAAAAAGAAGAAAGTCAGCAATATAAAGTAGAAAAAAACACATTTTCCACTGCAAATATTCAAGATATGATAATTCCTGGTGACCCAGATGGTTGAAGTATGTTTATTTTCACATCACAAACTTAATCTCTCTAACACTACAGGGGAGCCTAACCACTTTTTATGTTAAATTGAATTCCCTGAGAATTTATTCTGGTATGTTATTATACAAGCAATGCTACACCAAGAACCACATACCAGGTTTTCATGCCCCATATCCAAGCCCATATTCCATTATGCTCTGTGGGCCCAGCAGGACTCACTTATAATGCAATACCAACCTCTCACTTGGTATAAATCAACAGCTTTCACATATGAGAGCTACCTGCTTGGTTTCAGATCGTTTCATTTCCTTTGACTTTGCTTTTTTTCCTGGGACATGTTGTTTAGTGCTCCTCTCTTTTTCTCAAATCACAAGAATATCTTTACATATGCCTTATTCTTTCCTGCATTTTTATTTTTAGCCCTACAATTCTAAAAGAGGTCTCTAAAATTTCACCAATAACTTTCCAAATTCAATGTTTCTATTTTCAGTCCCCAACCTTTTCACTTCTGTGACTCCACATTATCCTGTTTTTCATTCCACTCCCCTCTGGCCACTGCTTCTCAGTTCTGTTTGATATCGGTGTGCCTTGTCCACGCCTCTGTCCTTGTCCCATTGTCTCCTCTGTCTCTTATCTACCTGACCTAGTCCTACATTGACATGCCAGTCCTGGGCCCTACATGAGATGCAAACCTGCCTTTCTAATTGTCTCGTGTGTCCACCTAGATAACCATCTAACTCCTCAAATACAACTTTTTTGAAACAAAACTTATCTTCTCTTCAGATGGACGCCTTGGACCTCATTTCTGTTGATAGCCATACTATATACTACTGTCTCTTAGGTTCCAATCTTATAAACTGACTAATTTTTTTCTCCATTGTGTATTTTGCGATCTACCTTGTACCCATTCTTTCTTCTGATCCTACTTATTCCACCTCAATTTACGTCTTCAGTTCCATTCACCTGGACAATTGTAAAATTCCAAGCGAATGCCTAGCTTCCAGTCTTTTCCCTCTCCAATAAAATAAACATATCGAACCATATTGAAACATAAAGAACCTTCCTTAAGAACATGTCATGTTTCCACTGTGCCAATAGCCATCAAGGCATAGAATGCAAAAACTTCAGTCTAGCATTCAGGGTCCTCTGAGATATCTACCACTTGCCCAAACTTATCTCCCTCGGTTCCCTTTGGGTATTCGGCATTTCAGCAAAACCGACTTACTAAATCTTCTCTGTGAGTGCTCCAAGTGAGTGTGTTCAGCTGCACACTGCTAGCACCAAGAACATTGCCTGCCACATAAAAATGCCCAATAAATATTTGTGAAGAGAATAAATGACAGCAGAGAAGAGTCTTTTACCCCGAAAACATATCCTGGATATTTTGCAAGAATAAGGGAGAAGATACCGTAAACTTTACTAAATGCAGAGTAAGCCAAAGGAGTAATGGGAGTGGAAGCTACTCAGGAAGCCTGAGCAGGACCCTTCCCCTGAAAATATTATTAGCTCTGCTGGAAAGCACATGAGTTTTCTAGGCAAACGTAAAAGGGCAAATGGCAACTTGCCAAAGAAGCTCCCAGTACTACACACTTTTTAGAAGAAATTCAGTTCCTGCTGTTCCTCATTTACTTAAAAGTGGGTGTGACTTATCAGAGTCATTTGTCAAGGACTGAACAGTTGCAGCATAACAAATTTAAACCTTTCACTATGAATAATGCATCATTAACACACTAGTCCAAGGATACTAAATGTTCAACTCAAAAACATTCTGGTACCAAAAGAAAAAAGGAATCTTACGTGGTAAAACAAAACATATGTTGCCTGTTTGACTTCAACACCCATAAAACTGAAGAAGCAGATGCCAATTTGTCTAATAATAATGATAAAGTGGGAAGAAGAGTGGGAAAAAATCAGCCCTAAAATGACTCTATTACCGATAATCTCTCTCTTATCTTTGCTTTGAGATATGTTTTGTGATGACATCTTTATAATAGGATTTGAACCATGAGACATTTAAATACACCGATCTTAATTTTTCTCACATACATGCAGGCAGACAGCATTTTTCCCTCCCCTATCATTTCCATCCAAACTTCAGGAACGTGAATAACAAGACAGTGTAATAAACAAGCTAGCTGTTTCCTAACTGCTACTCTTGATTCTGTCATTATAAGGCTTCTAAATTAGAAATCAACATTATACACTTCCATGCTTGACCACTGGAATTATTTCTTTTTCTTTTTAATATATTTTTATTGATTTCAGAGAGGAAGGGAGAGGGAGTGAGAGATAGAAACATCAATGATGAGAATCATTGATCAGCTGCCTCCTGCACAGCCCACACTAGGGATCAAGCCGCAACCTGGGCATGTGCCCTGACCAGAATTGAACCATGACCTCCTAGTTCATAGGTCAACACTCAACCACTGAGCAACACCAGCCTGGCTTATTTCTTGACTCTATAAATACTACCTGTCCCTGGCTATTCAAATAAAATTCTTATTAACTCTTCTTGGAAGAGTCCCTCCTTACTCACAGGAGCCTATGAGAGCTGCTTTTTTTCAGTGCATTGGGCTCCATTAAAGGAGCTAGTTTGTCTCCTAAAAGTGCCTAGAGCATTATCAAAACAGCACAAATATAGAGAATCCAGACAAACATTACTCCATCCAGGTGATTAAGATCAACATCAATAGTCATAAATCCCAATTCTACAAAATATCTGGCCGGTAGGTAGTTCTCAAAACAAAGTTATCACAAATAAGGAAACTCTGAGAAACTGTCACAGACCAAAGGAGCCTAAAGAGGCTTGATTACTAAATGTGTCATGGTAACATGGATGGGATCCTGGAACACAAAAAGGACACTAGATTAAAAACAAGAAAATGTGAGTAAGTTCCTTTAATAATATTATTCTCGTTAATATTATTGTGACAATATTAGTTCATTAATTACTACAAGTATACCATACTAATATAAGGTGTTACTAATAGGAAAAAGTGTGGAGTGGGTTTAAAGCATATGGAAACTCTCTGAACTATATCCTCAATTATTCTGTAGATCTAAAACTATTCTAAATAATAAAGCATCCTAATATATAAAAGGCCAGGGTTGTAACGACCGATCACGACTGAAGGCTGACCAACCTGGAAGTCCTTCAGTCAGTGCTGGGTCACTGGGACGACCCAGCGCTGACTGCCCAGCTGCAGCCTGGCGACCCAGCACTGACTGCCCAGGGGGCTGAGACCCAGAGAGAAAGGCAGGGTCTGATCCACAGCCTCAGTGGCAGCTGTTGATCAGTACTTGCCTCTCTCTTTCTCTCCCTCTTTCTTTCTGAGCTTTGCCAGCAGCTGGGCTTTTATTTCTCTCCTGGCCTCTGTGCAGGCTGCTGTTAAGCCCCGCCTCTATGATCAGGCCCAGATATAGGCCCAGAGATGCTGACTGGCATAGGAACCAACCAATCAGAACCAAATGTGGGTGCTGTGAAGAACCAATGGCTGTCTAGGAGGCAGAGCTTTTGATGCTGACTGGCATAGGAACCAACCAATCAGAACCAAATGTGGGTGCTGTGAAGAACCAATCGCTGCCTAGAAGGTGGAGCTTCTGATGCTGACTGGCATAGACACTGACCAATCAGAACCAAATCTGGGTGCTGTGGGGAGCCAATGGCTGCCTAGGAGGTGGAGTTTTTGATGCTGACTGGCATTGAAACCGACCAATCAGAACAAAATCTGGGTGCTGTGGGGAGCCAATAGCTGCCTAGGAGGCGAAGTTTTTGACACTGGTATAGAAACTGACCAATCAGAACAAAATTGGACAGTAGAGGAGGGCAGTTGGGGGCGAGATCAGGCCTGCAGGGGAAGGCAGTTAGGGGTGAGATCAGGCCTGCAGGGGAGGGCCGTTGGGGGTGAGATCAGGCCAGCAGGGGAGGGCCATTAGGGGCGAGATCAGGCCAGCAGGGGAGGGTAGTTGGGGGCAATCAGGCCGGGAGGGGAGGGCAGTTGGGGGCGAGATCAGGCCAGCAGGGGAGGGCAGTTGGGGGTGATCAGGCTGGCAGGCAGAGGCAGTTAGGGGCAATCAGGCAGGCAGGCAGGTGAGCAGTTAGGAGCCAGCAGTCCCAGATTGCGAGAGGGATGTCTAACTGCCAGTTTAGGCCCAATCCCTGTGGGACATCCCCCAAGGAGTCCCCAATTGGAGAAGGTGCAGGCTGAGCTGAGGGACCCCCCACCTGCCATGCATGAATTTCATGCACCAAGCCTCTAGTATTAAATAAATTAAAATGTAACAAATAAGTTCACTGAGAGGACCTGTGACACAGGGTGCTGTATTATATGTTTTAATAGAGTGAAGGGGAGGGACAGGAAAAGGATCTAACAAATATCAAATAATGGGCACCTGTAGTCACCTAGTTTGTGTGGAATCCTATTCAGAGTGTATTATTAAGGCTGAATATGACCTGCCTACCAATCACCAGTGTGGGAAAAATATTCCAAGAATCTAGTGGAGACACAACATTCAAGTAATTCAAGAGCCATGGCTGAATCGCAGTCCTCAATATTGCTACTGTTATTTTCATGCTATGACATTATTTTTATTTTAGTAAAAAAATAACTGTCTCTGAGGGAAACAGCATATACAGAATGATTAAGGTCAACATCAGCAGTCACAAATCTTGTAGATAATAAATATCTTAGGATCCTTAGGATTATCTTAAGCCTTTGGACTGAAAAGAGCAATAAAGGTGTTTTGCATCTGTAACACATAAATTTAACCACACTACCTATCCCCAAACCCTCCCTCCTGACTGCCCACCCCACACACTGAAATAGCACCTGGCGTAGAAACACTACCAGCTAACCCATGCCTTGAAGTCCAGTGGCTTTCTCTGAAGTGATCCCTGTACCACCCTTGCCTGAAAGATAGAAGTGGACTCTAACGTATGTGCACACCAGGAAATAGACTCATCTACAATGCACAAGATCCTTGTTTCACATTCTGAGGCCATCTGCTCTTTTTGACCACTTCAGGTTTATTAAGGTCATTTTATAAATTACTAATTGAGCTACTTGCTATACCCCTAAGGGGCATATTACTTTTATTTTGCCTTTTTTGTTTTAATAAGCTCTGTTATTCAAGTATATACATTAGGATATATATTACTTAAAAATTTATTGCTCTCTGCATCGTATGTCTTAACCTGTACTTTTCCTTGAATAATTAGAATTCCCAAAATAGTTAAATATTGGGTCAAGTAGCCGCATGGACTGAGATATATACTGGTCCCTGATTATTATTTAAGCCTTATTCTATACACTATTCATATCATTATATTTTTAAAACAACACACAACTTGACTTAGAATCCAGGAAATTAGTACAGGAGTTATTTAATACTCCAAAGCTTCTAGGTAATAAATAGACTCTAAATTTCTTTTTTTTTTTTAATTGAAAATGCATTTTTACAAAAAAAACTTATTTAAAACTTGGAATTATATTTTAAAGATAATTGACACACAAGGAAGGGCATATTTTATGCTGCTCATCTTATGTATTAGATAAATGCTTTGTAAGTTTTCATCTTATTAATCTTATCTAATACTTGAAAATGTTAGTTAACAAGGTTAGTAGGCTGTCTCAGTTGAGTTTAATTTCTAAAAAGCATCTCTATATACAGTGCGCTGTACAGGTGTTCACCAAAATTTTGCAGAGACAAAGAGCAGAGTATTTATAAACTAGAGAATATACTTTTAAAAGAAAACCTTTTATCTTAGATACTAACTCATAAAAACATATATATCATAAAATTTAGCAAAAGTGTCAGAGATGTTTTGTGTAATCCACAATGTTTATCAAAGTTGGTAGTAATATCTGTGACTTTGTTTTATAGATTTTGTAACTTCATCATTCTCAAAATTTCAAAAATAGGCAATAGATATGCAATGTTATTTTCTCCCTAATCTGCCTAGGTATAAATTTAATTTGAAAGTCCCAAATGAGAGTTAAACGTAAACAGGAGTAAACTGAAAACACCTTTTATTTTCTCAGTTTCATGAATCTACCTTTCTACTATCATTAGAAGACAAAAACAGTTCTGAATTTGTTAAGAATTTGGAATAATTATAGCTTCACAATGAGAGTCAGCCATGGGGGAACAATTTCAAGTTTTGTTGCCAACTGTGGCAAAACCAAACCAAGGCCCCAATCAGTGGTTCTGAGCTTTTGACCACATACAAGTTGCAAGAACAAGCTCAAATTTAAAAATCCACATGAAACCATAAATTCTCACAACTGTCTAGTAGAAAGAGGGCTGGATTGTTTTCAATCCACACATATAAGACAATTCCCAGCCAGCTAATAAAGATTTCACCCTGAATATGTTCACAATGAATATATGGTGTTATAATTCTTCACAGCCCCATACTTCATATGCACAATTTGTTAAACAAGACCAAATGTTGTTTTTCCAATTTTATTGATCCAAAAAATATAGCCTTCAATCTGCATAAATGAGGAATTCTGTGTGCGTGTCTGATTCTGTGTGCGTGTGTGTGTGTGTGGGGGGGGATCAAGATGAAAGTATTTTTGCCATCCATGAAAACACTACTACTTTTAGTACATTTTGTAATAGCTCAGATCTATTGTTCATAATGTTCCAGGCAGTGTGCTGTTTCCTATTCGTTATCTACAGAGGCCACAAAATGTGTGCCAACTCAGCCTCCCCTACCCACTAGAAACAAAATCAATAATGAATCTAATGATAAGAAAGCATTAAGGTGTATTTTAAGGGTAGGACTTCTTTTTTAAATACCTCATTTTGACTTTGCCATAATAACACAAATTAAGACAGACCAAGTATCTTATCCTCATGCTAAAGATGAGTAAATACTTCCAGATAGATAAATTATGTATCACTTTAGAACTTGGGGGCAGATCCAGGACTAGAATCCAGTCAGTCTCTCTCTCTCTCTCTCTCTCTCTCTCTCTCTCTCTCTCTCTCTCTCTCTCTGTTTAAAACAACATACTATTTCATGGTCGGGACTTCAGAAACAGTTTAACTGGGTCCTCTGCTCAGGGTCTAGGAATCTGAACATCAAGGTGTCCACTAGGAATGTGATCCCATCTGAGGTTCTCTTCAAAGCTCACATGAATGCTGGCAGAATTTATTTCCTTGCATTTATAGAATTTATCATGACTGGCTTCTTCAAGACCAGCAGGAAAGAGAAAAATCTCTAACTCTTCCATCTTTGGTCTCTAGATACTCTTTTATAGGGCTCACAGATTAGATAAGATTGAAGCAGCAAAATTGCCTTTTCATATACTTAGAGTCAACTGATTAGAGATCTTAATTCTGTCTGGAAAATCTCTTTGCCTTTGTCATATAACGTAATATCATCACAGGAGTAATAGCCTATCAGCTTTGCCATATCCTATTGGTTAGAAAAAAGTTACAAGTCCTGCCCACAGTAAAAGATTGTACAAAGTATCGGCCACTATGGGTAATCTTTGCAATATTTCTCAGTTTCTTAGGGTATTGACATTTGTCTTTAATTAATTGTTGTCTTCCAGTGCCTAATAATATGCCTGGTTTATAATAAAGATTTCAATAATAGATTAATAGGTATACTAATACACAAAATATGTAAAACATTCAACAGGTATCTTTTATCTAAACTGCATTGAAGATGTGAAAATTAAGTCTACTGTAAAAACAATAGTTTTTATCAATAGGTCTTTTTTAAAAACAAACAAACAAAAACACCTCTTAGGATATTCAAGAAAGAGATTTAAGATGTTTGTTCTTTCAGTAAACCCACTGGGTGCTTCTACCATCACAAGAACCACCCTGTTCGAAAATGGTTGATTTATCTGCCTGCCTTCCCCATAAATCTGTAAACTTTTGGAGAGCAGGGGCCTTGTCCCATTCAACTTGGTTTTGATAAACTTAACAACTCTTTATTAATAAAAGATTTCAGAGACGACTAAAAAGACAGCTGTGCCTGTACATGGCTGGCAACTGAAGAAGAGGGTTAAACAAACACAATGGGAAACGTGGAAGCAGTAGCTGAAGGAAATCTTAAAGAAAACATTGAATTGAAAATTTCATTACATCCAAGGAAAAACTGACACAGAACAATCAAATAAGACACCTAATCTTAAAAAGTTACAGAGAAAGAATCATTTAATCATCCAGGCAGAAATATCAGATCATTTCAGTGAGAGAAAAAACCATCAGACTGACCTCACCCTTCTCCATGGCAAAATTCAATGGTAGAAGATAACTAAGTCATGCTTATAAAAAACCCAGGAAAGAAAAGTTCTTCCAATGAAATGCCTTTAATCCATACGGGGCAGGTCGATTTTGTTTCTGAACTTCAAATTCTTTTATATATATATATATATATATATATATATATATATATATATATATATATATATTTTTTTTTTTGATTTCAGAGAGAAAGGGAGAAAGAGAGATAGAAACATCATGATGAGAGATAATCATTGATCGGCTGTCTCCTACATGCCCCTACTGGGGATTGAGCTCGTATCCTGCGCAGGTACCATGACCTGGAATTGAAGCTCAACCACTGAGCCACACCTGCCAGGCATGATCTTCAATTTCTTTACTAGCATGCCTACCTCACAGGATGTGAAAAAGGTACATGACAACCCTCTTTTTTATAAACATTAGCTTCTCTTCCTTTCTACAAAGTGGGGAATTCAAAGTGCTTGGAAATAATTTTCTATAATTTCGTACTGATTTTATTTACTCTGTTCTTTTATTTAAAATGCAAAGGTAAACTGCACTTACTTCAATTCTTATTTGAATGATAATTTATAATGAAATCAAATCTACTTAAGGCATTTAGGACAATTACATCCACTAGGTGACTTATTTGAATATATGTTAGAACTGAAATTGCTGAATAGGTAACATTTTTTCAAAGATTCAGTGGAAGTCACTTCAATCTAAAACATTATATTCTGTACAAAGTTTGCGATTACAAATTTATTATATAAATGTAAAGCATTTCTATTTCAAATAAAGTATATATAAATTTTTAATGTTTCTACTTCAGAATAAAGCGGTTGTTTTTAAAGCAAATTGTTTTGTCTCTAAATAGAGTTTAAGTTCAAATTAGTACATCTGAACTATAAAAAGCATAGGAAGCAGATAATTTTACATAATTCCTTCTATAACAAACCTTTGATAAACTTTATCCATGAAAGTTGAACCTAAGTCTTCATCTTCTATTATTTCCTTGTTAACGAGCTTTCTTTATTTTTCTTCTACATTCTATCTTAACATAGTAATTTTTTCCATTTGGCAAATGACTTTGCATCTCAATTAAACATGGAGGAAGATATCTGTCATCAATCACTTCATTGCATTTATCAAAAATTCAAGAGCTGTTAGGAAATCCCAAAAGTCTTTTCAGAAATTAAATTTAAAATATACAGCTGTAGAGCTTATAGCAAGCAGAACTAAACAAATTGCTTGCACATGCTGAAATGAAGTTATGTTATGTCTAAATGTCTTATTAAAAATAATATACTTATAACTAAGTGCTATTTTTAAAAAAACAAAAACAAACCTTCTTTACTCCTTAGGTTTCATACACTTACACTTGGTCAGAATACCAAGTAGAACATACCGGTTTTAAATTCTACTTGAAAGTTTATTCTTTGACTTAACATCATTGAGAACTACAGTGAGTTCACATGATGTGAGGTAACAATGAAGCAAACTGTCTTTTGGACTCAACATTAGTGATTGACATCTTTATAGAATTAATGCACATCACCAAAGTTAAATCAAGGTTGCTAATATTTACAGTCTGGACTGAACAAAGAGGACCCCCCTCCCCGGTTTGTTTGTGTGTTTTTTTAATGAAATAGTCAGAGGAAGGTCCTCTCTTCAGCAAAGCTTATATATTGTATGTACAGGAAAGGAATCAAAATTTTCTGGGTTCTGTTCTTACCACACACACTGTGAAGGACAAAATACAAACTTGGCAATACCCACTAGAAGACAGAATTATAGAAATAGTTGACTAGGAAGTTTATAGAAATAGTTTTGGAATGCTTCAGGATAAAGTTGAGTCCTCAGCTGGGCATTGAAGGACTTCTATAAACTGGCCCGAAGCCTTAATTTATACTTTGCTTTAATTCTCCTTCCTATAAAACCGTTATCAAAATTATAAACATTTTACTCTCCTTTAAAAGACTTTCACTTTCTCCCCTCTGTTATTTTGCTCATGAATACCCTCTCTCTTCTTTTTGTCCCTCCAAATCCCATCACTCTGTAAGATGCATCTCAAGCTCATTTCACTATGAAGCCTTCCTCAGTGCAAAGTACTCCCTCTGCCCTCAAAACCCTACAGCGATTATCTACACAGTTTAATTCTCATTTCTTTCTGACGTGTCCCCTATTGTTGCTTAAAAAGTTATATTAGCCTGGATTATGTGGTTCAGTGGTTGAGCCTCAACCCATGAACCAGGAGGCCATGGTTCAATTCTGGGTCAGAACACATGCACCGGTTGGGGGCTTGATCCCCAGTAGGGGGCATGCAGAAGGCAGCCGATTGATAATTCTCATCATTGATGTTTCTATCTCTTTCTCCCTCTCCCTTTCTCTCTGAATTAAAAAAAAAAAAAAAGGTTATATTATTACAAATTGTCTTTGCATTGTGTATGTGTGTCGGTCCTGTGCTTTTATACATATCCATGACACTTAACACAGAATCCATAATAGAGTGCTCAAGAGCATATATCACTTCCTGAGAGCTTTTTTAAAAGTCAGCCAAGGCATTTCCAGGACATTTCTTCTTCCCTTTCCTGCATAGTGGCTCATATGTTTGACTAATAACTCTTTGGGTGAAAAAAAGTCCTGTGCAATCCTGTTGTCCTTAACACCAGACTCAGAGGGAATTCATTTTAATCTGAAATAGGCCAGGACACATCACCACTTATTTTGAAGAGTCTGGCTGCTCTGCCTGAACACACAAGAGCAGAAGCAAGTTTTACAAGATTCATTGAGATGTGAGCCCATGCTGTGTACCTCAGACTAGAACCAAGCCCAGAGCTAAAAGAGCCACAGACTCTTTAAAACATTTATGACATGTTGGTCAGGGGCAATGGATGGCAGCCCAGGGAAATAGTAATGTGATACTGAGCTTTTCACCTTGAGGTGACTGGCTTAAACTCAGCTTGGGATCACGAAAAATTTATAGCCTTCTAATGCAATACAGAAAGCTATTTGTGACCCAGGGAAAGTGACCATAGACAAGGCCCACTGCCACTGGTCCGCAGTGAGACCTGAGACAGAGGCATACACCTGAAAAGTTAAAACGCAAACGTACACTCATGCAAGCACACACACACATACCACATCATACACCACACACACAGTGGAATAAATATTGCTTTCAGAAAAGAACAGATTTCCTTTGGGGCAACCCTCAAGATTCATTCCCATACCCTATTTTTCTTTCAGGGTATTCATGAGAAAAATAACAGAGGGGAGAAAGTGAAAGCCTTTTAAAGGAGAGTAAAATGTTTACAATTTTGATTACGGGTTTATAGGAAGGAGAATTAAAGCAAAGTATAAATTGAGAAGCTGCCTCAATTTTAAGGTACTTGTACTAAATGATGGATAAGACAAAGCTGCTAAAACATGTTCCCCTTGCTGTCAATTAAAAAAAAGTATAAATAAGTGTATAAGTAAACAACAATGTTCATAAGACTATTCTGGTGACTCCTATATGCATAGCACTTTTATTAACTCCCACAATTTCTTGGAGGCACCTACATTATAATGAAAAAGATCACATAACTTGGCATGAGAAACTCCAGCTTGAGTCTCAGCCCAGCTGTGTGAGCCCGAGATTCTCATCTACCGAATGGAGATGACAATACCTTATGTTCATAGGAGGTTCAGAGGGTTGAAGGTTAAGTAAAATGTTGTTAGAAAAAAAAATGTTAATGCTGACAACCACTTTACAAATTAATGTAAAATTAGTCACTTTTTTATCCTCACTGGGGAAAGTTACACTGGCCAAATTTCCTACTCTGGGCCTGAACAAAACAAGAAATCTTAGACTTATGTGATCTTCCAAACACATGTAGAGTTTGAATGATAAATTAAAAGGAAACTGTGAGACATGACTTTAATAATACTTAAAAAAAACCACCTAAAAATTACATCCCCATGCCCCCTATTAAGATAGAGTTCCCAACCCTTTTGTGGATTAGAACCAAAAATCCTTTGACATCTCAACTAATTTAATCCTTTCTCTTAAAAAATACACTGAGCCGAAAGGTGGGGTTGAAAATAAAATCCTGTGTTCTAAGGACTGTGTTCTAAAAAAAAATTTCCAGAACTAATGACAATCTTGTAAAATAATCTGAGGCAAAGCATATTGGAACCAAAATTTCCAATAGCGTGTTTTTGTATTATTAATATCATCTAGATGATAACATTTGTGTTACTTCAAAATTTTCATCGAAAGACTTTTCTAAACTCATAGCAACTCTTGTTGATTTCTTTCAGTATTTCTCACTACAAAAGCTGTTATTAACTACTTAAGAAATTTTAGTTGTAAAATACCCAAAACAAGTCAAAGAAATCATCATTTTAAAGGCCCTATTTTTTTGTAATTGATTTCAGAGAGGAAGGGAGAGGAGGAGATCGAAATAGCAATACTGGGAGAAAATCATTGATCGGCTGCCTCCTGAATGCCCCCTACTGGGAACCTAGCCCACAACCCAGGCATGTGACCTGACTGGGAATCAAACTGTGACCTTCAGGTTCATAGGTCAACACTCAACAACTGAGCTATGCCAGCAGGGCTTGGCCCTATTTTTTATAGTATGTAACTAGTCAAATCAAGCATAGTGTCTGAAAGTGCTTTAATAAATGTTGGTTGAATAAATGAAACTATAAATAAAAGATATAATGAATGAGTGGATAAATGATGGCTAAAGTTTGTCTTCAGAGTTCTGAACCCTTTCTATGTACATAAAGTATCTTTCCAGTTGGGGACAGTGAGCTCTTCCATTCTCCATTGATAGTTGCATAAAAATACAAAGGAAATCCATCCAAACCACAGGCACATGTTGGATAAGAGATAATATTTAGGGCTGACTAGTCAAACAAGTCCTCATTCAGATCCTGCCAGAAGAACTGAGGTTTCACAAGGCAAACTCTTGAATTTAATTTTCCTCATTTCCATTACATTGCCTTGGCACAGACACCGAACTCCATCAGAAGAGGACTATTAAATACATCACCATAATCCTCCTGAACATTCAAGTTCGCTTTGTATCATGATTACTTTTTCTTTCCTTCTTTAAAAAAAAAAAGATTTAAAAATTATTCCTCAAAAGTAATGTGTGGCTTTATGTTAACTAACTTAGGAATCTTCTACTCTTTTACTTGTCACAACTTTCCTTTGGACTTAGCTTGATTCATACCTAGTATCTGACATGAGGTTCTTACATTTGGTAGCTAACTGTCAACTTCATCAAATCATTTACAGCATTAAGATACTCCATTTTGTCAATACATTTCATGCCACACGTCTGAAAACTTTAGGATTTCAGACATTTATCAGTGGAAATGTGGATCGTTGATTAGTTTCCAAATCTTCCCTTAAAAGTAAAAATAAGCCTTCTTTAAGTCATCTGATGAATTACAAAGATTACATTTGAAAACTGGTTTTTCATAAATGTCAGAAGGTAAAACAAGCTTCCTAAAGATTAGACAAGAATAAATCAATTTAAGTATATCCTAATCATGCATTTGAGTCATCAGCCCACATTGTTTTCTTATCTATTTTCTTCAGGTTTTCAAAAGACTCCCATTCACTTTATTCTACTCCCATATAACCATCCAGCATTTATTGTTAATGTGGCAAAACATTATACCAAAGAAAACTTTTCAGCTTGAATATTGTTGGAAATTTCAAGTCCGTGTAACAAAGTAAGTTACTGAAATATTCTAAGTGATAAGTTAAAATTTCCAATATTCCTCGAATCTTAATTCTTTATGATAGTGAAGAGACATACTATCATTATATTGATATTAACTAACCAAGGATTGTAATTCTAGTATGCATGGAGACCCTATTCCATTTTACATGTACCAGAACATCAAAGACACTTTCTAAGGACTCAGCTTCCGTTAGAACAAAGTAAATAATATATATATTTATTTTCTAATAATGTGCTGGTGGTTGATTTTTTTAACCTAGGAATAGTGACAATTTGGTGCTCAGACATGCTTTGGAGAACAAAGGCACCTCACTTCATTATTCTTCATTGGACGAGGGCATAACAATACAATGTCAAATGGCAGGAAAGGATAGAGATTGAGGGTCCACCTTGACTCACCTTCTCCAGTGCACATTCTGTGCAGCACACATGCAGCCAGTGTGTCTGGGCCCAAAGGCTTCCTATCACAAGATCACACAGAGACAATGCATGAGCAGCTCATGCTTTTCTTGGGAAAGCTTGGAAGATCCTAACGCAAACCATCCCAGACTAAAAATCAGCTGCCCTTCTGAGAAGTGTTTGAAAGTATTATTCTGGATAAGACAATAGTACAGTGAATCATGATGGGGTGGAAGATCAAGGTATTTGTAAAAACAAGGCCCACCTGGACTTCATAAAGCGATCTCCTTACTTATTAGAGGTTTTTATCAAGAAAATAAAAAGAAATCAAGCTGTCACATAATCCCTTGTAACTCTTGATGAGCATGCCCACATTCACAGAATGAATCACACAAAGGTAGCAATAGAAACTATTTACCAAAAGTAATAATTTGGTCTTGGCATACACCAAGATTAAGATTTGTGCCCAGTTTGAAGATGAATTCATGAACTGAGTGGAGGTTTAGGAAAATGAAATGGAGTGAAAGTGTTTGGAATTGGAATGAATGATTAGACAGTGATAGAAAACAATTGGGTTGGTGACATTTAATGCTTGTTTTTCTCATGCATAGCAAATAGTATATTGCCTATCAATGAATGTTGCCCTATTATCATCATTTTTTCAGCAAAGAATAAAACTTGTCTTCTACAGTTCACTATTAAGAGACATGCTTTATTATTACACTAGAGGGCCGGTGCATGAAATTCATGCATGGGGGTTGGGGGTCCCCTCAGCCCAGCCTGCATCCTCTCCAATCCAGGACCCCTTGGGGGATGTCCGACTGCCAGTTTAGGCCCGATCCCGGGGATCGTGCATAAACCGGCAATCAGACATCCCTCTCACAATCCTGGACCGCTGGCTCCTAATCACTCACCTGCCTGACTACCTAGTCACCCCTTACTGCCCCCCCTGCCGGCCTGGTCACCCCCAAGTGTGCCCCCTGCTGGCCTGGTCATCCCTAACTGTCCCTCCTGCTGGCCTGGTCACCCCCAACTGCCCCCCCCCCTCGCTGGCCTGGTCGCCCCTCACGGCCCCTCTGCCGGCCTGGTTGCCCCACGCAGCCTGCTTGTTCAGTCATTTGGTCGTCCCTCACTAACCCCCCTGCCAGCCTGGTCGTGGGCAGCCATCTTTGTGAGGGTGTGAGAGTCAATTTGCATATTACCTCTTTATTATATAGGATATCATATTGCTGTTATTATTTAAACTTCTGTAGATTTAAAATTCCACTGGCCAACTGGTTAACCTAATAGAAACTTTTTTACAAGTTCACCTTCTTGGCACTCAGTTGCAGAGCTCCTAACAAACAGAAATTTCTCCTACCTTATTATGGGAGAGTTGCAGACAGGTGAACCATGGTCATTGAAATTGTATTATCTTAGGTAAACAACAAATGCCACTTTTTAAGATGTAAATAATCATTTGAAGTAATGGGAGCATTGACTGGGGACAGATGGTATATCAATTTTGTGAAGGCTTCTGCTTCAGTAAACTATTTCTATCACTATATAAATGCACATACATGAAGGCCTCTTGTTGTTCTAGAGAGCACTTTTGTGATCCTTCATCAATATACTTCCTAAAAATTTTCTTGATTTTTAGTGTGCTACTTTTCTTTAAGCCGACACAGAAGTGCTAAACTGGGTAAGCTGATACCCTTTCAAGACCAAAGCTGTCTTGCAGATAAGCATCTATGAACCAGAGGAAGACCCTGGGTAATCTGATGCAGGAATGTGTTGGTTTAGCAGGGCTGCTCCAAAACACAGGGAGGCCAGGGACGGAGAATGCACACCTCTGGACAAGCAGATCTTTGTACTGATGATACCAGAACTTGTTTTAAGTAAAAAGCCCCATAATCCATGCAGATCTAAGGCTTTTGATAAGATGATAAGCTACCTGTCCCATGTGGTAGATGTAATTTGTTTTAAGTACAATTCAAATATATCTTTGATATTATGAATCATTTTCATTCTGAGCGATAAACTTTTTTATTCTCAGAGAACACAATAAAACTTTGATCTTTCATCATTAAAGTCTTCATCAGTTTTCTTTACTTAGATTAGTTTTCTTTATTAATTTAAACAACGTCACTGTTAGTGTCAGATGATAATTTCACCTGACAGCAAGAAATATAATTCATCAAGAAGATGAACAAAATGACCCTGACCTGCCAAGCTGCTCAAGTACAGGACAATTATATTATCACTGGGAACTGCAAAGTTTGAGACATTAGAAAGTCAAATGAAATAATGTAGAGGACATATTGAGTAGTGATTCAAAGTATAATTTTGAAATCAGACTGTTTTGATTCATTTCTGACTTCTGCACTTACCAGTTTTGTGAGCTTGGACAGGTTACTCAACCTGTGAAAACTCAGTCTCCTTAGTATCTGTAAGTGGTTATAACATCAACTACTTTAAAGGAGGTAGTGATGTGACAGTGAAAAAGGAGGGAGTGAAAATGATGCTTGAGCTATATTACCAATGGCATATGTATATGTAATACCATAAGTAAATGGTGATAAAAAAAAAAAAAACACTCAAGAAGTTAAGACAGTATAAAATAAACATGCAAGGTAATAACGAAACAATTTGGGTGGGGGGGAGGAATGCAGCTTGTAAAATCACATCAATGAAGGCAAAGACTATATACAACAAATTTAAATTTAATTAGAGTTAAATTATATGCAGCTTTCCTCATCCTATCTAATAAAGAGGGAATATGCTAATTGACCATCACTCCATCACAAAGATGGCTGCACCCACAGCTGAGGCCAAATTCCCATAAGGAGCCTTAACAAGCAATCAGCAGGGACCTGAGGCTACGCCCCCACCCCAGCCCCTGTGGGGCTTGACAGGGGACCTCAGGCCGTGCCCCCTGCCCCAATGCCAGGCCAGGGGACCTGAGGCCATATCCCCCACCCAGCAGGCCTTGATGGGAGACCTCAAGGTGCATTTCCCGTCCTGGTGCTGGGCTAGGGAACCTCAGGCTGCTCCCCCTGCCCCAGTGCCAGGCCAGGGGACCTCAGGCCATGCCCCCTAGCCAGCAAGGCTTGACAGGGGACCTCAGGCCATGCCCCCCACCCAGCAGGGCTTGACAGGGGACCTCAAGGTGCGCTTCCCATCCTGGTGCTGGGCTAGGGGACCTCAGACTGCTCCCCCCTCCCCAGCGCCAGGCCGGGGGACCTCAAGCCGTGCCCCCCACCAGATGGGGCTTGACGGGGGACCTCAGCCCATGCCCCCCACACAGCAGGGCTTGACAGGGGATCTCAGGCCATGTCCCCCACCTGGCAGGGCTTGACGGAAGACCTCAAGGCATGCCCCTGCCCTGGTCTGGGCTGGGGGACCTCAGGCCACGCCCCCCATCCTGGCACCAGGCTAGGGGGCCTGAGGCTATGCCCCTGCCCAGCAGGGCTTGACAAGGGTGGGACTGGCCGTGTCTGGATCTAGCCTAATGTTGGGGGGGGGGGCAGCCGGGTCTGTGTCTCTCGTGATTTTGAGGTGCATGTGGGTGGGTGGGGACTTGACTCTGGGTCCCATGGTGAGTCCCAGACTCTGACAGGAAGAAGGTTTTCATATACATTTTACTAGTTTTCTTTCATCTCTGACACTTCTATTATAGAGAAAGGGCAAATAGCAATATTAAATTATTTCCCCTAATTAATACCCTTTTAATGTGCACAAATTTCATGCACCAGGTCACCAGTTTTCCAATATTGTTTTAAAGTGTCCTCAGTCAACTTTAAATTTATTATTCACATTATCAAAATCCTGTACTACACACAATTATAACTCTTCTTCTTTCCAATCCTACCACAGCACTTTTAACACCTACCACTATTTAGACTCAAATTTTGTCTTTCATGCATATTTATTTTTTTAAATATATATTTTATTGACTTCAGAGAGGAAGGGGGAGGGAGAAAGAGATAGAAACATCAATGATTAGAGATAATCATTTATTGGCTGCCTCCTGCAAGCCCCCCACTGGGGATCGAGCCCAAAACACGGGCATATGCCTTGACCAGGAATCGAACCATAACCTCCTAGTTCATAGGTCAATGCTCAACCACTGAGCCATACTGGCAGGGCCATGCATATTTCTTTATTAAATATAATCCATTAGACTATGATGACTACACATTAACTCAAACCTTTCAGTTGTGAACTTCCAATCTCATCCATAAGATCTGCCTGCCTGAGTTTCAGATAATTTCTTATATGTCACGCTTCTCTCAATTCAAACACATTTCTTTAAAAAAGACTGTAAAAATGTCTGAAATACTTTTGGGGGCATAGGGAAATAAAATAATGAGACACTAAACTCTGTGCCCTAAGAGTGGAGCCCACAGGTCCATTGTTCTGTGTGTCTTATTTGTCCTCATGTTTCATGGCACTTGGTTCTGACATCAGCAAGAGCTTCTTCCTAGAAGTAGGGACATGTTTCAACAGCTAAATATTCTGAGAACACACTTCTCTTTATAGAAACATCTATCTTGTTCACCATCATATACATAATACTAAGAATAGTAGCTGACTGCTAATTTAATAAAAAACATGAAAAGCTAATTTACAAAAAATAAAATAAAAAGGCCAATGGATATGTTTTAAAAACGATTTGACCTGCTAATCTTACTAATAAAAGAGAAATATGTAAATTGACTGTCACTTTGCGATGCCCACAGCCAATCAGGAGTGAGTATGCAGATTAACCCAACAAAGATGGTGGCGACACCGCACCTGGGCAACTCCGGGCCTCTGGGCAGCACACCTCCTCAGGGCCTCCATGCCACACTCCACACCTGTCAACCATCCTTGCAGCCTCCCTGTGGCCCAGCCCCCAGCCTCAGAGGCAACCTTCTGGTGCCTGAGGTCATAGTTCCTGGTGTCTGGTGTCTCCCTCTTCCCTACCCCTGCCCCACTGCTCTGGTAAACAAAACCCTAGCATTGGAGCAGCCCCATGGGCGCGGACACATGCGGTAGCTCGCTCGGTGCACAGTTAGCGCACCCCAGGCCAGCCAAGGGGCGATGGTTGTGGCCCTGGCAGTAGCGGAAGGCAGCTCAGCTTTGTTTTGAACAGATGAAAGAGGCCACCTACACAGTAACTCATATTATCAGATCTCCCTCTTCCCTATCTCACCAAATCAAGAGGGGAGAGGTGATGGGTGTGGAGGGAAGGGGGACAGTCAGGAGGCGGAGGGAAGAGGAGGAAGAGGATGAGGAAGGGAGCCAGTTGCATCCCACTTTCACAATGGGAAAGTGAAACGCACTAGCGTACCCAACCTCTCCAGTCCACCCCGCCTGCCTCGCTCCTCCCACCTCTTCCCCTCTGTGCCTCCCTGGGAGCACCAGCGCTGCACAGAGGAACTCTCTGGAGAAGGAGGGCGAGGAGGAAGCTGTGCCAGAGCGTGCAGGGCTTGCCACTGCCACCGCTGCTGCACAGGCTGCCAGAGCGAGCCTGCCGCATGCCAGCAGCCAGGGGAAGGAAGGCCTATTCTTGCACGAGCCTTTGTGCATTGGGCTTCTAGTCTATATAATAAAAGCCCAGTGACCATTATGGCGGAACAACCAGAACAACCAGTTGCTATGACTCACAAGCTGCAGGTGCCGCAGGGGCTGCCACTAGCACCACTGCCGAGCCCGAGGTCCCCAAGGCCAGTTGTGTGGCTGCCGCCAAGGCGCTGGTAAAGAATGCAAACGTGGCCAGAATGAGCGTGCAGCTTGTGATGAAGGCTCTGTGGGACTAATTCAATCAGCTGGGCACTGAGATGATCGTCACAAAGGCTGGCAGGTCAGGACGCCCCCTCTCGGCAGCGGGCTTTGGCCAGATCCACGCGAGCAAGACTGAGAAGCGGGGTGGGGGGACATAGCCTGGCCATCTGCGGGTCCCTCTTGGCGTGGGCCAGCTCTTTCACTCTTAAAGTCCGACTCTAGCAACAGCGGCCTGGTGCACCGGGCTGGAGAGTACTGCTTGGGAGGCCAGGAAGGCAGTGAGAAGAAACCCTTGTGGACCTGCCGCCCGACCAGCAGCCCAGTTCCCGGCACTGCCAGAAATGGACCAGCTCAGAGCACACTGAGCTTGGGGGGAAGGCAGCCGCCTGAGAGGGGCCTTGCCACCAACTGGCTTCCAGTGGATCCCACCTCAAAGGAAACTCGGTCTTTGGTTCCTTAGTTCAGTCTATTCTGGCTAAAGAGGAACAGCTGGGCACATTGTAGGGGAGAATTAAGACTCTAAAACAGTGTATTCTGTTCTGTGGAGATTGCTACCCAGTTGTCTTAGGCCTGGCTCTGCCACTGGGACCCGCATCTTCCAATTGCCTTGTATTTGTTATAAGGGCCCAAATAGAAGAAGGGGAACATGTTTTTCAATGCAATGGATTTGACCAACAGACAAAGGTGAGTGCCGGGCTGTGTCTAATGTACACACAGAGACACCAGCTCTGAGTCCGCCTGGCCAAAGGGAGCTCAGGGCCTCTTTGCAGAGCCTTCTGGTGGTTTCTATTTCCCGCTGAGGCCGTCCTCCCTGGGAAGCCTGGGGCCCATGCTCAGCTCCAGCTCAGTGTGTCTTCTCCAGGTCCCTTTCCCCGGCAGCCCCACCCCCACTCCATTGGCCCCTCCAACCCAGATCAGGGGTGGGGCAGGCCAGCAAACCTCCTGCGGCCCCTCCCCGCAGCCAGCCCTGCCCGATCAGCCCTGATCAGGGCAGGCCGGCCAGACCCCACCCATGCACGAATTCATGCACCAGGTCTCTAGGATTTACATAATATCCTTTGATCAAATGGAAACAACAGAGATGCTGTTTTCTCATCAAATTGGAAAACTAAAAATGATAACAAATTCACATGAAACTGGTCCTTTCATACATTGCTAGTGGGAATAAAAATTGGTGCAATTTTTCTGAAGGGCAGTTTAGCAACATGTGCATAGTCTTTGACACATTATTTTTAATAACCTAACCTAAGGATATAGTTATTGATGTACTCAAGGATTTGTCTACAGCCTATGTCACAGTAAAACATGCAGTCATAACAAAGGATAAGCCACTAAATATTCAACAATGAGTCATCTTTCAGTAAATTTTCAATGAACACTAATATTCATTAAAAATTACAAAACAGAATGCCAATGAATGATATTCATTTAAAATATTGTTAAATGAAACGAAAGCCAATTACAAAAACTACACATAATAAGAGCCCATTTTTGAAAGGAAAAAAGAACTGGAAACATGGACTCCCAAGGTAATAGCAGTTCTTTGGGCAATCAAAATAAGGGAAATTGTTATTTTCTATTTGTTAATCTTGTTCATATTATTAAAAAATTTTTACCATAAATATGTATATACATATATATATATATGTATTTCCCCTATAGCATTTCCAACACTAAAGAATAAAAATAGTTGTAAAAAATCTCTTTAACATTTCTAACACTAAGTTTATCTTTTGTAGAGAATCATGTTAACTTCTATTAATTATTGCTAATCAAGTATTTCCATTTGAATAACCCTGGAAAGACTGGCTTTGTAGGTTGCAGAGTTCAGGACTTAATCCTGGAGAAGGATGTCGTATTTCACTGCAGTCCCAGAAACAGTGAACAGCTCCCAATTCCAGTTGCCTTATAATCAGACTTCAGAACCGAAGGTAGAAGACCACACAGTGATAGCTGTGAAAAGGTTACCTCACTCACACTTAAGTTGGTTTTCTATGACAATTTAATACAAGTTTATTAGTACCTATCTCTAGCCTCAGAATTCTAGAGTGAGAATTGCAGGGAAGTTAAAAAGTGGCTACTTCAGAGGGGCTTAAATGAAGATAGACGTGGACTATAAGACATCTAGGAGACAACTCAAAACTTTCCATTTAAAATGCGATGAGAGTATATTGTTTATGTCACAGAATTGCCCCCAATTTAAAAATTTAAAACTACTTAAAAGTAAGATTGGGAGAGAGTTAGGGAGAACCATAAATATTCAACATAATTTGTCAAACACTATGTGGTTTAGCGATGATCGTGATTGTAGAAGGAATGAACAGGTAAAGCTGAATTCTCAATGTTTACAGGTAAGAGAAAGGTTAGGTTAGTGAATAAAAGTTGCAGTCAGTAGCAGCAAAGTTTGCTAAATAAACTACAGGAAGTACTTGATGCTTCAAGCCTAAGTTTATGTGGTCTCATGGAATATAAAGTTAAAAAGAAATTGTTTGTAAAAGAGCAGTATGATTTGGGGAGAAGATTCCTTAAAATAAAGATTTAAAAATATGTAAAATGTAATGGTAAATCAAAATTGTAAAAAGAATGCAAAAGAAAAATACCCATACATGCTAACACAAACCTCCTGCTTTCCCATAATAGTCATCAATTCCCTTTCTCCAGAAACAAGTCTAGGTGTCTCTTGAACTCATCTGTGCTCTCCTCTGTTGCCTTCCCAGTAATTCATTCCATATGTGAATTATCCCTTTCATGACATTCTCTATCCAGCATGGAAAGCAGGAAAAGGCTACCCTTCACGCTGACATCTGGCTGTCTCTTTCACAGAGCTGAGACCCTTTCAATGCTTCTCTTAGGTTTCCCCTTCACACACCCTGAACTGATTGAGCTACTGCTGAAATGTTCTTCCTGATCCCCTGAGAAAACTCACAACCAAGAAGAGTTCAGTGAATTTCTTTCTATAAATAAATTACCCATTATCCAGGCTATTATCTTTGTAAAAAGCTTAAAGAGTATCATGAAATGCACTGCATTTATATTTTTGTAATATTGTGTTCCCATTGGGAATTAAATTCCTTATGAGGAGCACTTCCCATCATATCAAGCCACAGCACGATTATCCTGTTTGCCTTATAGAAATCAAGCAGTTACATTCAACTATTCTAATTCCATTCATTTAAATAAACTCAAACATGTATGAAACTTTCAACTGTAAGTGCATGTGTATGTATTTGTAAAATGTGATATATAAAATTATGAATGTGTAATCATTTATACAGGTAGATAAACATGTATTTAATTACTCTGTGATTTTTTTCCTCAACCTTTGTTTGACTTAGTAGTGTGTTGTCTAATTTTAAGATATCGTTTCTTAAATTTATTTTTTATTTAATTCCATTATGGTCAAAGACTATATCCTGTTGGTTTTAATCCTCTTAAATTTATCAAACCTTATTTAATGTCTCAGGATATAAACTAGCTGGTGAATATACACTGGAGAATGTTCTGCTGTGGGATGGGAATGCTCTAGACATATCAATAAAAGCAAATTGGTTGATATATTTTTCAGGTTTTCTATTTCCTTACTTATTCTATAAATTTCTGAGAAAGGAGTATTGGTTCTTTAAATTGGAGAATTTTTTCTATTTTCCCATTGTAGTTCTATCAATTTTTGCTTCATATATTTAGAAGTTCTGTTACTAGTTGCATATACTTTTAGGATCATTATGTCCTTTTGATGAATTGACCCCTTTATCATTATGAAATATCCCTGTGTATCCCTAGTAACCTTACTTATTTGAAAATCTACTTTAGATATCACTATAGTCACTCTAGCTTTCTTTATATTTATAGTGAATTTCTGAACATATACATAGTTGAGTCTTGCTGTTTATCCAATATGATCACATCTGCCTTTTAAATGAGGGTGCTTAGACTATTTACTTCTACTATACTATCATTATGTTTGGGTTTAAACCTACTATTTTTGCTATATATTTAAGTAAATTCTTACAAGTCATGCAAATACTGAACTCATCTCATTGGTTTGGTAACAGCACTACCATTCAAGATTCCTTAACACAACTTTAATTAGGGGCCATATAAGTATACTGCTGTTCTGAAACCCTCACCCTTATCCCCAGAGGATGCTACAAAGACATCTAATTCCATGAACTTCAACTGAATTCATACTTTACTATGCAAAACAAATAAGAGATCCAGATCTAAATATTTGTTTTCATATACAGTTCATTCTTTTTCTTAGCACCCAATTATACTTTTTAAATTATGGTTTCACAATCAAATCCGCATACTAAAATGTTAACCTAAACAAATTCAGTGGGACTTTGCAATCTGTGTTCCTTTTGGCAGCATTACCAAATACTTTTGTTTTCTGTCTCACCTTATATTAGCACTCAATGTCTATGCTAGTCAATTGCTCCATCATTAAAATAAAAATTAATTTCCCACCTACCTTTCAGGATGACACACACACAGTTGTGTGATTGTGCCTATAAAGTACCAATATTTTATCTGCATACAGAACTACATATCTACTTTCTCTTAAATTAGAAAACAAATTTCCAAGTAACTATTCTTCAAAAAACCAAAACTGTGGTATTGGAATACCATTTTACACTGAAAGAGACCAAAATTACTTGGAGAAATGTGTAGATTCATAGGTAGGAAATGAACAAGAACTCAGGCATTTTGTCATACTGGGTAGCAAGGATGCTATCAAGACTACCAGAATTCTGACAAAGGGCTCAGGAGCCAACCTGGATAAAAGATGGGCCATTTAAGTGCTAACAAGGATAATACTACAAAGTATGGACACAGTAAATGATATTAAAACACACACATTATCTCTTTTGGCAGATGCCAAAACACTTTTCTCCCTGCCTCCATGAAATTCCCAAGGAAAGATGCCTTTCTAGATTTCTAAATATACCTCAGAAGGTCTTCAAGAGTTATTTTCCATAAAGTCTATATTTACAGATTCTTCCCCTATTTTATTCTCAAAGAAGACTAGATATTTTAAAATTTAGACCTCAAAATAACAATTCAGAAATGAATAACATATATTATAGTTCCCTTGAGTTATTATAAATTTTTCCTCTATTTCTAATGAGAAACGAGAATTAGTCATTTGCCATTCAGTGAGATGATAAAATTTTTTCACCATTGACAATTCAAAAATGGAAATGTTGCGTGTAGGGAGAAGAAAAGATCAGAGGAAAACAGAAGTGTTGAGAGTCAGGTATCCCTCCCCTTTCATCACAGGACTTCACCTAAAATAAACGGAGAAAACAGAGAGAAACCAGCCCTTATTTAGGAAATAATGCTGATAACTCTATACTGAACTCATCTCATTGGTTCAACAAATAACAGAAATTGACAAATTTCACATGAAAGAGGACCATCAACAAGACTACTAATGACTTTTCTTTAAAAAAAGACATGCTTAAAAATAAGTCCAGGCTCTTTGTTCTTTTTCTGGCTGTGTGTGTTTCATGGATACACAGCGTAATTGAGCAGAGGATGGAAACAATGTATAACATTTTTTCTTAAATTCCATTCAATTTCAATCCCATGTGATTAACTTTTCCCATTCTTTTGTTTTTAAAATAAAATCTGAAATGTATCAGCATAAGTTTTCTACATAACCTTTTTATATACTTGGCCAGTTTTCTTAAAACCTTTTTCTTACATTCTGTCTGTGGAAAGAGAAATGAAATACTGTGTTTAGGACATATTTATTTCTATGCACATTCTAATCCCCAAAACACACATATGCATAAATTATAGAAACACTTAAATATATACATATAAGTATTAAATATTTCAAATAATTATTTCTGATATAGACACACCCTGAATAACATGAGAAGATACAGAGAGACTGAGTGTGTGCTGTAGATCCGGAGGACAAATAATTGCTGGGAAGAGCTTTTCTTTTAAAGTTTTACATGGATTTATGATCATTCAGGGTGGAAGATAGTAGCAGCTATTGATCACCAGAAGAGTCAGAGATCAGCATTATCTCCATGTCTTATGTATTTCTTGTCCTTCCAGCCACACTACATGACTTCCTTTGAGGTACACATTAAAGGAAACCCTTACTCTACCATTTAGTGATGGGCGTGTGCTACTGAGCATGTTCAATACCCCCCATCACAAAGGATAGGGTACTGCAAGCACAGGGGATGTAAAGTGCAGCACAGGGAATATAGTCAATAACACTGTAATAACTATGTGCGGTGCCAGGTGGGTACTTAAAATATAGGCAATAACACTTTGTAAACTAAATGATTATCTAATCACTATGCTGTACACCTGAAACTAATACAAAATAATACTGAGTGTAAACTGTAATTGAAACATTTTTAAATAATAATAATAAAGTTTTAAAGAGAGAGAGAGAGAGAGAAATTGGAGTTTCCCCCCTTCTCTATTCTTGTCAACCTATGGTAGCCATTTGCTACTTATTTTCTATTGACCAAAAACTGTTAACACCATTCAACGTTGGACCTTTCTGTTACATTTCTCCTTCCCGCCATCCTTCATTAAGATAGTTTTTAAGATAATTTTTTATCTTATTGTTCATCTTATTGTTTCCTTTTATATTAACTAGTGCCAATGCCTTCTAGCACTCTTGAATCACAAGACTGGAGGGAACGAGATACTCCCAAAAAGGTACCAAATCAATGAATATCAACCCGAGATTGATATTCAGCCGGCACCCATCAGCAAACCTCACTTACTCTCTGTAGTGCTTTATGTTCTGCAGTCTCATTGAAACACCTCCATTCTCAGTTCCCATAATCTCATTCTGTTATTTTCTCACTGTTCTTGGAATGTTAATGTTTCTCAGAGTTCACATCTCTTGCACACTTCTCTGTGAACTGTTTTTCTTGCAGAAGTTACTTCCCTCTATGGCTCAACCTAAATATTCATGGCTCCCAAATTCGTAGCTTTAATTCACATTCCATTCATGATGTCCAAGTCAATATTACCAGTTTCACATTGGCAAATTCTCCAAATACTCAAATGTAATTTGCACAAAACTGAGTTTTTCAGATTCCTTCACTCCTCTCTCTAACTTGTCCCAAACCCATACTCCCCCAGTTTACCCTGCTCCTTTTCATCCTCTAATTTCAATCAAGAGTAGTAATACCACTGCCTACCAAGAACTTGGAGATTTATCCTGGACCCTTACTTCACACACCCTGAACTGATTGAGCTACTGCTGAAATGTTCTTCCTGATCCCCTGAGTCTAGACAATATATATTTCTCTTCCCCCTTTCCATGTTACTTCCACTGTCTTAGTTTAGTCTTTCACCTGCTCTTACCCATACTATATCAGTAGCATCCTTCCTTAGTCTCTGTGACTCTAATCCCCTCTCCCTGAAATTTACCTCTAAACCAGTTCCAGGGTGAGCTTTCTAAAATTCAAAGCTGATAACATTTATCCTCCAAGGATTCCTCATCAATAGAATCAGTTAAAAATTCCATGTGGCACACTAGACCCTACAAAATCTTTCCCTGGCCACTATTCCATTTTTTTCTAACCTGTCCTTGTACACCTACATGTGGAGTCTTTATTCAGTCATAAATTGTGTTTCCTCAATGTACTATGCTATGTTTTTGCAACTACTGTTCGCTCTGTGTGGGATGTCTTCCCTTCCACTTCTCTGCATCCAGCAGGAATTGACAGCTTTATGACAAGTGTGAAAATCAGAATGCAGTCCAGGAAACTGTTTCCTGGACTGACTATCCAGCAATCACTCTTCAGTTGTCCTTAGCTGCTCTGAATTTGAAGTGCCCATATATCCTTCTGGCTTCCCTTTTATATTTAGTCCTCTTTCTATGGTTGGTTAATTCCTTGCTTTACAAATTCTTCAGCCCACACCCACCATTTCACCTCCTATGTCACAGCTTGTTTACATTATTTCTTGGCCCAGTGCAAATAAACCAGTGACGTGACCTCTCTGTCTTGACTTTGGCATATTCCTCTGGAACTTCTCTCCTGGAAACCATGGGACAGCCCAGTGCTTCCAGTCTAGATTTGATCTCAGCCAGTTGAGTACTGGCTACAACTGCTGGAAAAATTATTCTTATCCTTTAAGTCTCAACTCAAACATTACACTCCTTTGTAAAGCCTTCCCTGACCTTAGTGTCATTAATTCTTAGGTTTTTTAATAAATTCCATTATACCGCTTTTATGTTGTTGAAATTACATGTTTATTTCTCCCTCATTAGGCAATACGCTCTTTAAAGAAAGAATGTATTATTTATTTTATATCAACAAAACTAATACCAAATAATGTCAGAAATTTAGTAGATGTTTAATGCTTAATCACATAATAATTGGAAAAAAATCTTGTTCAGTGTCATTTTTCTACAGTGGATATTCCCTTAAGACTAAAGAAATTCATGTTACAATACTTTGGAAGAATCTCATATCTAATCTTTGAGACTAAGACTAAGGTTCCTCCAGGCTTCTGGTTTCTGTTCACCTGTTTTTGTCTTAGTTTTTAATTTCTTTTCACCTGTTTTTATCCTAGATCCTTTTGCTTTATCTTTTTGCTTTTAATCGTACTAAATAAATATTTATTGACTTAATTTAAAAAATAGTAAATGAATGACTAAATTGACTTAATAGTACAAATTAAATTACCTTGCTATATTCCCATTCTTTTATGAATAAACATAGACAATAAACTTGGTGTTATGGAAGATCTCAGGATATTTACATGAGTCCTGAGGCCCCTCTCCACGCCCCCACCCCATTCTGTAGTGATTTACTCCTTCTCAAGAGAAGTAAATGGGATTAAAGATGATGACTATAGCCTGTTTTTCTTAACATGCATCAAGGCACACATGTCCTTTCCAAGCAAAAGCTTACCTACCTGTCTATAATAAATATGGTGAGTTATGGAGTGAAAATTTTCTTTACCACAAATTCCTCTTCATTTGAAAACTATGCTTGTATGTGATTTTACAAAAGATTAGAGAAGACTGTGTTAGAACCTAACATCAAACTTTTCATAGCAAGGAGGCTAAGAGCACAGGCTAAGAAGAAACAGATTTCCCTGGGTTTGAATTTCAGGCCACAACTCATTAGCTGTATGTGTCAAACATAGCTGGTCACCTCCCCAACGGCCATACTCTCCTGCCCCATTTTATTTGTTTAAAAAATCCTATTTTGGTCACTTTCCTCTGAAGGTCTACTTCTAGAAGAGGCATGCCTTTCTTCTCCTGGGAGTGAATCTAAATTGGATTAAGCCGACCTGGTGGTGGTTTTCTTCTTTTTGGTGATTAGGTAAGCCTAAGCATATGGTGCAGCTCTGGTCAATGACATCAGTAGAAGACTGCCCTGGGAGTATCTGGAAGGAATTCCTCTTTTTTCGAAAGAGATCTGAGAAAAGAGCTCCCCCCACCTTTTTTTCTGCCTAGTGACAAAGTTTTCTGCCTATGATGCCTGAAACTATGGAAACAGTCTCTAGGGTAGCTGGCCTGGGAGGACAAGACAATATGCTAAAAACAGCAAAGTAAAAAGATGGAAAAAAAGTGGGTCTTTGATGATATGAAATTATTCAACCCTAGAGTAGTTCTACCACTAGACTTCTAGTTGGGTAAAACAACAAAATCCTTGTTTTTATTTCATTTTATTTTACTGTCATCAAAAGCATACTAACTGAAATGCTATGTGATCTTAGGAAAGTTTCTTAACTTCCCTGTGTTTTGTTTCCTCTTTTGTAAAAGGTAAATAATAAACTAATTAATCCTCATAAGATTCTTGTGAATATTAAACATACTGATATATGTACAGCAATGAGAACAGTTCCTATTTATAAATATTAAATAAATGCTCAGTAAACATTATTTTTGTCAGTTATTATTAATGAATTTAATCATGAAACTTTAAGAATTATTTTCTCCCCTGATGCCTTCAAAGGTTACCTAATTAATGAATAACTTATAAAAACCATTATTTCCATTTTTCTATGCTGTCTATAAAAAGTGATTTTTATTTTTTATTCCTTGAATGTCTCCTCACAGTGTATATTAATGTTGAAAGTAAAATGAATACACAAGTATTTCTACATTTAAAAAATGTATCCTCAAGAAAGGAAAGAAAAATGAGTCATTCTAAGAAAAATCAATTTTATGTTTAATATAATTTGAAAAATTCATATCATTACAAAGCAGAAAAAAATGAGTAGATATATGATACAAACTAGTCCATCACATTTCCACAAAGGTTTTTCTATTCTCCATGTAGTGTTCTTTCTATTCTTACCCCAGATCTTTTAGAGCTGGAATTTTGCCAAGAATGTGAAAAGTCTGTTGAACTCTGTAGCAGTTTTACAAAATTGGCAAATGTCCACAAAGACTTGAAGAAGGACCACCAAATCAATCTGAGCTTTGAACTAAAGACCCCCGTACCATCAAGTTAAAATCTGATTGATATGGGCCTTGGCAAGGTAGCTCGGTTGGTTAGAGCATCATCCCATTAGGCAAAGGTTGGGGATTCGATCTCCAGTCAGGGCACATACAAGAAGCAACCAATGAGTGTACGAATTAAGAGGAACAACAAATCAATGTCTCTCTCTATCTATCTCTCTCAAATCAATATATAAAAATATTTTTAAATTGAATCGATTTGTGAAAACCAAAGAACTGATTCAGCAGTGTGGCAGACCTAGCAAGTCTTCCATTTCTTTGATAAGTGGAGAATCTAAGACTGCTACACTAGAGAGAGAGGAAACAAACAACTGTTTTAGTAGTACTGGGGCAAATGTGAATAATCTCCTCTTCTGATGTATTTCCCTGATCTCTTAGGTGGGGGGGAACCTCTCTCAACAGCACAGGAAGAAAACCGCTTCTTTAACCCCCTGATGACAGAAACAAATTGTTTTGCAGCCCTGGGAAGAGATTTGTCACAAATGTGCAAACCAGACCCTGTATCCTGGACACTGTGCAGAGCTTCAATGTCACATTTTCAGGGAATTCCAAAACGATCCTTTAATAACACGAAGTGATTTTCTTTAACACAAAGCTGTGTCTTGATGGTTTAAATGTATGGACTTTGTGTGTGTGTATGTGATATCAAATATAATTCTGTTTTTAGTTTAAGTGTTATTATAAATTTGTTGTAATTCTCAAAGCATCCAAGAAACTTTATTTGTATAGCATATGGTCTTTGAAAAAGCTCAACTCTGTTGTTGTCTAATGTACATGTTTAAAGCCAAAAATATTTAAAACTAAATAGTTATTCATGGTAAGTTGAGCAATAAAGAAGAGTTAGTAACTGAGCTTTAATACTATTTCAATTGAAAAAATGTTCCTACAATAACCTTTCAAAATTGCTTATTATGCATCTAAATAAATATATGTAGTACAAAAAGTATGAGCTATAAATAATAGATAAACCTAGAATTCAACTCCTGGCTCTGTCACTTAGCAAAAATGAAGTTGAGCAAATTACTGAACTTCCCTCATTGTCTAGTTCCTCAATTATATAATGAAGATGATAAAAACCAATCTTAAAGGATCATCATAAGCAGTAAATGAAAATACATACTAAGCACCTAATAGAATGTTTGGCATACAAAAGGTGACCAATAATTACAATGTCCATCCCTCACAAACATACAAAAATACTAATAATAATGATAATAGTTCTAAAATAAGGTCAAATATATTAAGAAGTGAAATAGTCCTTCCTATAAGATTTGCAAATAACTTAATACAACAATAAACTCTGCATACATCATCAAGGTACAATAAAAAAAACAACCCAGAATGAATATTCAAATAAGAAACCACAAGCAATGCTGCCATTAATTCATTAAACATTACTGGCCATCTACTATGCGCTGGCGATATACAGATAAATTACACAGTTCCAAAGATCAATAGGCTTACAATTTAGAACAAAGATTTGCAAAACTGTATAACTGCAAAGACAACAATAATATGTAAGTATGAATGCAGAATGGACACTCAATCCAGACTTGAAGGAGAGGGTAGAATCAAAAAAGGCTTTCCAAAGCAGTGGTCGCCAACTGGTGGTCTGCGAACCACTGGTGGTCCATGAGGTCCAAAAGGTTGGCGAGCGCTGTTCCACAGGATAGGGCATCTAATCTGAGTTTTAAAAGGCAAGGAGTTCTGAGGTGTCGAAGGGGATGGCGAGTCGGGTAGAGATGTGGAATGTGACATCTAGGCTAAGGGAGCAGTGTGTGAAAGTCATGAAGACATAAACAAGCAGTCTGTGCCCTGGGAATCCAAAATACTTCAGTAAAGCATAGGATTTAAATACATTTACCAAGAATATATTTATGACACAGGGAATTTCATTTTTGGCAGGCACTAGAGTGTGAGGTTGCCAATGCTAGAGAATGGGGTCTTTTCTTTATGCAAGCCATGTGCAGGACTGGTAAAAAATAAAAGTGGCAATCTGGATGCTAAAATTACTCTTGAATTTAAATTATGGTACTACTACATCATTAGGACCACCCAATTGTTTGGTCTTCTGAAAGAGTGGCTATATATTTTAAGGCAAAAGAAAATTGCCCGCATAGTAAAGAATAATTTCAATAAAGTATTTGTTCAGGCAAAATCAAACTGAAGTCAAATTAGACAGCTAGACCATTAATTGCTAGAACAGTGGGAAGCAGGATATCATTAAAATTTATGAATATAGGCATCCAATAAAATATTTGTAAAATAGAAATAAAATGCATTGAAATGATTTTAGTTCAAAATCAAATTCACATGTTTAAATAAGAGCCTAAATAAGCTATAACATTCTTGTAATTACTTAGAATCATAACATTATATACATTAGAAAGGTTTCTTATAAATCATCTTTTCCAGCAGATTTTAAACAGCAAATCCACTTCTAAGGGATTTGCTTGAATAGAAAGAAAACAGATCTTATTTTTCTTCTTTCCTTTTCCAGAGATTATTGTAGGTAATGCCTTAACTCAGAATGTGAGATGGCATAAGCTACAGAGAAGTACCAGGTGTGCCAGTTAATCATGAGGACTTTTTTCAATAGATGGAGTTACACATATGTTGATATATATGCTATTTGATATGGATGCTATTTTTTTGTATTGACAGCAAGCTTCAAAACTTCATATGTCAAATTTTCTGAAGGTGTTAACATCATAGATATTTTTACACTTAAAAACGTCGAATTTCGTGCAAAAAAAAAAGCATTTACGGGAAGTTTTAATTCATTACTTTATTTTGAAGAAAAGTGCTGCTGCTGCTGAAAGTTATCGTATACTTCGGGAAGTTTATGGTGAACATGCTCCATCTCAAGATACTTGTGAACGCTGGTTTATACACTTTAAAAGTGATGGTTTCAATGTGAAAGACAAAGAACGTCCAGGTCAACTGAAAGAGTTTGAAGACCAACAACTACAAGCATTATTGAATGAAGATGCATGTCAAACTCAAAAACCACTAGCAGAAAGATTAAACGTTGCTCAGCAAACAATTTCTAATCATTTACAAGCAATGGGAAAGATTTTAAAGGAAGGACAAATGGGAGCCACATCAACTGAACGAAAGACAAATGGAAAACCGAAAAGTCATCAGTAAAATGTTGCTTCAACAGCATGAAAGAGAGTCTTTTTTGCAACGAATTGTGACTGGTGATGAAAAGTGGATTTATTTTGAGAATCCCAAATGCACAAAATCATGGGTTGATCTAGGTCAATCATCAACATCGACTGCAAGGCCAAATTGCTTCAGTAAGAAGACAATGCTCTGCGTTTGGTGGGATCAGGAAGGTGTGGTGTATTATGAGCTTCTAAAACCAGGTGAAACAATTAATACTGATCGCTACTGACAACAAATAATCAATTTGAACCACGCTTTGATCATAAAACGACAAGAATGGGCCAGAAGACATGGCAACGTAATTTTGCTTCATGATAACGCACCATCATACACTTCAAAACCAGTTAAAGATATGTTAAAAGATCTTGCCTGGGAAGTATTAACCCAGCCGCTGTATTCACCAGACCTTGCTCCTTCAGAATACCACTTGTTCTGATCGATGGCACATGCGCTTTCTGAGCAGCACTTCAAAACATACAAAGAAGTGGAAAATTGGGTCTCTGAATGGTTTGCTCAAAACAAGAAAAGTTCTATTGGGATGGTATCCACAAATTACCTGAAAGATGGGGGAAATGTGTAGCTAGCGATGGACATTACTTTGAATAAAGCACTTTTGATGTTTCTCTTGAAATTATCATGTTTTCTTTAATTATAAAACCCTCATTATTAACCAGTACACCTGGTATAATTTCAACAACATGCCATCAATTAGCAGTTAATTCATAAGCTGATTACTTTGAATAGATCATGCTAACGAACCCATTCCTCATGCAATATTGACCTCTGAGTACAAAATGGTCATAGAGGGGTTGTGGGCATGGAAATCTACACGTTCAGTTATATTTAGAGAAAGACATTTATTTAATATGGATATCTACTGCTCTTCAATAAAAATCACCTTTATATTTGGAGAGGGTGTGTGTGTGTGAATGTGTGTGTTTGATTCAATAGTTGTCCACCTGACTATCATGAAGAACAAAGGAACAGAGTAATACTCCACACCAGCAGGGAGGCCTAGAAGAGATCCAGAACTGAAGTAGAATAGCCCACCTAGACCCTTCTGCTGGATGTTTACCACTTCACATCAGATTCCCTCTTCCATGCTAACTGAATCATTTCAGGATGTGGAAACTGCTATACTGGTAATTCATGCATTTCAAAGACTTTCTTATTCATTTGAAAAATTTTCTTGTGTGAAAGGAAGATTAATTCTAAGGAGACCAAAAACTAATGGGTGGGATTGGGTGGAGGTCTGTAGAGAGTCAAGTGTAGGTTTTTGAAGAGTTCTGTGAAGAATCAGAGTAGCCATCAAATCACAGAGCAATGCTAGAAAATGAAATAGGTAGGGCTTAAACTTCTTAGCTCCTTTCATTTGAACTAGAGGGACAGTCACACATCAATTTTGATATTCTTTCTTTTATGTTTTAACTTCCATCAATCACCCCCATTCCTTGGGTAAAGTTGATTAAAACTATAAAAGTTGATTAAAACTATAAAAGTTGATTAAAATTATAAAAGTTGTTTGGAGAGGTAATCCAGCAATTTTTTTAAATTGTGGCTTTTGTAACATAATCCCTCACCTGAAGCCAGGGTAAGGATAATTGCATCAAGAAGTCAATAGTTTGAGAATTCTAGTTTCTTATATATCAAACTGGCTCTCTGACATCCCCCGAGGGGTCCCAGATTGCAAGAGGGTGCAGACTAGGCCAAGGGACCCCATCAGTGCATGATCGGGGCCAGGAAGGGACCACAGGAGGGCTCCAGGGTGTGTCCGGCCTGTCTGGCCCAGTCCTGATTGGCCACACCCCAGCAGCAAGCTAACCTACTGGTCGGAGAATCTGCCCCCTGATGGTCAGTGCGCATCATAGCAACTGGTCGAACGGTCGAATGACCAGTGGGACACTAAGCATATTAGGCTTTTATTATATAGGATAGGAGAAGTAGCCCTGCAACACTTAGATCTGCAAAAGGAGCATGAGATATGTAGAAGCAAAGATGACATCTCAACAGTGCAGGTGAACTACTCCCTCTATCTACCAGGTATTTTGGAGAAGGTGACCTTTAGGTTACACATAAAACAGATAAGGGATAGTTGCCCTGATTAAAGTTGAGACAAATTCCAGTTACATAATTCAATTGTTGATCAGTGTCCACGCCTGCAACAATGGGGGCATCATACTTTAAGACAAATAAAGGGGATAGGGGGGAAATTTCAACAGTAAAAAGGGATCACAGAAAAATTTATGAAAGTGTAGATACGCATATAATCACTCATTTGAAAGTATTTATTGAGAATCAACTATATGGGAGGCATTGTGATTGTTATATAAAGGGATTAAAAAGATGGATTTGACAGAATCTGTGCTTTCAAGAAACATAACTAACTTCCAGTTTCCAGTCCAGCATATAAGAAGTTTAGAAGTCACCACTCAGTCCTAACAACAGGTAAGAAGTTGAACAAATTGAAAAATCAACAACTCTTTTAAATCTTCCAGAGAAGTGAGGGCACAGGGCAAACTGCTGCCCCTAAATTGGAGAAATAGACAGGCAGCTACAGAGAATCACAATTTTCACAATTTATTGGAGCAGAAACCACCACCAGAATTAGTTCAGGGGTAGGGAAGTCTAAACTATACTTGATGAATTGCTGAAGGCTTGATGTGGGCAAGTCTTAGAGTTGAAAACTACAGGGGATCTTAGTCACAGGAGGGCCCCCACACTTCTGTGAGTTTTACCTCCAGGATGTCACAGTGAACACTGGAGAAAAATCCCCTCATGCTTACAGCAGGGGAAGAGGAAAAGGAACCATATTTAAATATACCAGAATGGTCTGTTCTTTTTAACAAAGCCTGCCATCAGGAGAAACAATGTTACCACAGCAAAACCTGCTGGAATTATATCAGAGCCTGCATGAGCTGGGGGAAGGGAAGTACTCAGCTCCAGTCCCCTCTAACTATCAGTGCTTCTAAAATCCAGGGGCATTTCTTCACCTAAAGACTGGGACCTAATAGAAAACTATGGAATGCTTCCCTTCCCCCACACATTACCACTACATTATTCAAGGCCTATTTTTATCACACTTCCTTTTCCCAGTACATCATGTCCTTCTTTCAACAAAAAATTACAAGGCATAGTAAAAGACAAAATACACAGATTGAAGAGAATGAACAAGCATCAGGGCCAGAGTCAGAAATGGGAGAAATGTTAGAATTATCAGACCAGGTATTTTTTTAAAAAACTATGCTTTATATGCTAAGGACTTTAATAGAAACGATATACAACAATGCAAGAACAGATGAATAATGTAAGCAGAGAGATAGAAATTCTAAGAATGAATAAAAAGAAATGCTAGAGATAAAAAAAAAAAAAAAACACTAAACCAGAAATAAAGAATGCCTTTAATGGGCTCATTACTAGACTGGATATGGCTCAGGAAAAAAAAAAATTATCTGATAATATAACAATAGAAATTTCCAAACCTGAAAAACAAAGCAAAAATAAATAAATAAATAAATAAATAAATAAATAAAACAGAATATCCAAGACCACCAAACAGAAAAATTGAAAAAAATAAACAAACCACCACCATCAACATCAAAACTATACCGAGGTATATTATATTCAAACTTCAAAAATCAAATATAAAGACCTTATAAAATGACGAGGGATAAGAGGTAAGTGCCTTACCTACAGAGGAGTAAGATAAGAATTACATAGTTGCTCAGTGGTTAGAGCATCAGCCCACAGACTGAAGGGTCTTAATTTGATTCTCGGTCAAGGGCGTGTACCTTGGTTGCAGGTTTGATCCTGCCCCAGTCAGAGCCAGTGTGGGACAAAACCAATTGATGTGTCTCTCACATTGATGTTTCTCTTTCTCTCTCTATATATATATATCTATCTTTCTCTCTCTTTCTTCCTCTCTCTCCTCAGAAACCATTCAAGTAAGAAGAAAGTGGAGTGAAATATTTAATTTGTTGAGAATTCTAATATGCAGATCTTGTAACACAGAAACCCACACCTGAAACCTACATGATCATATTAACCACTGTCACCCCAATAAATTTAATTTAAAAAGGAAAAAAAACTGAATTCACTAACAAAAATTCTATATCCTGTGGTGATAGAAAAATAAAGACTATCGCAGACAAGCAAAATTGAGGGAATTTGTTGCCAGTAGACCTGCCTTGCAAAAAAAATGGTAAAAGAAGTTCTACAGAAAGGATGAAAATTAAATAGTTCAGAAACTTGGATCTACATAAAGAAAGGAAGAACATCAGAGAAAGAATAAGTGAAGGTGAAAGCTTTTATTTTTCTTATTCTTTATTGATCTAACAGATAGCAACTTCCTCAAAATAATAACAATGTATTCAATTATGTATGATTATGTATAAATGAAATGAATGACAAAGATACAAGGGATGGGAGAAAGAAATTAGGACTATTTTGCTATTATAAGGTATTTGCAGTACCCATGAGGTGCTATAATGTTACAAAAGTGGATTTATATTAGTTGTGAATGTATATTAGTTATGAATGTATATTGTGGACCCTCGGAGAACCACTAAAAAAGATTTTAAAAGAAGCATAATGCATAATTGATATGCTAAGAAACAAGAGAAAATGGAATGATATAAAATGTTCAATTAAAGCAGAAAAAGTATGAAAGTCAAAAATAAGAACAAAAAACGAGGACAACAAATATTGTGGATATTAATCCAACTATAGCAATAGCCACTTTAAATTCAATGATACAAACACACCAATTAAAAGACAGAGATTGAATTGAAAACAGTGGATTATAAAACAAATCGCAAGTATATGTTGTCTATAAGAAACTACCTTGCTAATATTAATCAAAAGAGTAGCTATATTAATTTCAGCGAGTAGTCTTCAGAGCAAGGAATATTATCAAGAACAGAGAGGAGCATTGCACAAGGTTAAAGGGAGAAATATTCCAAGAAAACACAACAATCTTTAATGTGTATGCACCTAACAAAAGAGTATCAAATCACGTGAGGCAAAAACTGATGAAACTGAAAGAAGAAATAGAAGAATTTACTATTATATTTGGAGACTTCTATTAGAACTGGATAGATCTAGCACAAGTCAGGTGCATATGAAAAGGATGTCCATATACTGCTCGTTCAACTTCTCAGCAGAGGCATCTACTTCGGCATCAAGAAAAAAACTAAGAGTCCAGTTGGTGTGGCTCAATGGTTGATCATCGACCTGTGAACCAGGAGGTCATAGCTTGATTCCAGGTCAGGGCACAAGCCCAATTGCAGGCTCAATCGCCAGTAGGGGGGTATGCAGCATGCAGCCAATCAATGATTCTTTCTCATCATTGGTGTTTCTATCTCTCTCCCTCTCCCTTCCTCTCTTAAATCAATAAAAACATATTTAAAAAATAAGTTCCTAGCTCATATTAACAATATTTGTTGAATGAATAAATAATTTAGATGCTATGATTAAATTAAGGCAAAAATAGGGTTTAGGTAAATCAATAAGTATTTGGAAACACAAACAATAATGTATATGGAACTTCTCCCTTACAAAAAATATGTATGTAGTAAGATATTTATATTTGGGATTAAGAAATAAGACATTTTACAATAATGAAAAAATACTCTATTGATGATATTGGTGTTGAAAAATGAAATTATTTCCACATTTGTGTAAAGAACCATGATATATGTATATATTTATAACTAGAGGCCGTTGCATGAAATTTGTGCACTGGGGGGAGGGGTGTCCCTCAGCCCAAACTGCACCCTCTCCAATCTGGGATCCCTCTCACAATCTGGGACTGCTGGCTCCCAACCGCTCACCTGCCTGCCAGCCTGATCACCCCCTAACCACTCCCTGCCAGCCTGATCGATGCCTAACTGCTCCCCTGCCTGCCCAATTGCCCCTAACTGCCCTCCCCTGCAGGCCTGGTCACCCCTAACTGCCCACCCCTACAGGCCTGGTCACCCCTAACTGCCCTCCCCTGCAGGCCTGGTCCTCCCCAACTGCCCTCCCCTGCTGGCCTGATCACCCACAACTACCCTCCCCTGCCAGCCATCTTGTGGCAGCTATCTTTGACCACATGGGGGCAGCCATCTTGTGTGATGGCATGAGGGTCAATTTGCATATTACATCTTTATTATATTGGATTATTGTAAGTTATTTGATGAGGCCAGCTGTTCTTGGACATGTGCCTGGGCCCTAAAGCCACCACGAATTATTTCTGCCTCCCTATGACTTCTCCTTCATCTTGAAACTCCTGCATCTCCTTACCTTTGCTCACTGCCTCTGACACACAAATGCAAACAGCTTGAGCTTGCACAAACTGAGGGACAGATGTAAAATATCTGCATGCCACTTCCACCCATTCTCCCCAGGCCCAGGTTACACACTGACAGCTTTACATTGAAAGTTCAGAGTAGGATCAATTCACAAAGAAAAAGAAATTCACAAAATACAAAACTAGAAATACAAGAGGGAAAATTCTGCTTTCTATGGTCATTTTTATCAAACTTTGCCAGGCACTGACAAGGACTTTAAAATATACCAAATCAGCATTTTTGTGCAAGATGGTATTTTTTTTACAATCTCTGCTTTCTATTTAATCAGTGTTTAATTTTATAAAGCAAGATAGTTATTCAGCTTCTCCGCCCCCCCCCCCCCGGCCCGGCCCCATATATTTCTCAGCATTTTATCCTGACTTAAATTGAAGGTTTTAATTAATGTCCTAAACTGTAAAGTTAAATTACACCATGCAATTATGTGGGCAAAGCACTCAAAGCACTCAGTGGAAGCTAGACATTATTAGCTATATAATTATCATCTAAAATAAAAAATCTAAAATATATGATTTTGTGAAATTTTCCATTCTGGTTACAATCTCTCCTTAATGATACACAAACTTTTTATTTTATTTTTCTGTTCTAAAAAATGTTTTTAAAGAGAATATCACTAGAGAACATGCATTCACAAAGAAAGATGAAAAAATTGACATGTGATTTATTTATCCTTTTTACTTTCCTTCCAGAGTCTAAATCCTTTATTGCCAGTGGAGGATGAACAATTACCATACCTTATTTTTTTTAAGGTGGGTTAACAGTTGAAAAGTAATGAAGTTTCCCTTCTCCAGATGCTGAACAATAAATGCAAACTGGTCCATCTCAATTTGAATTGTCCTATTCTGCAGAGATTTCTACCCTAAATTTAAGAAGCAAAACACAAACTTATATAGCCAAATAATTCAGTTCTAATAATTTGTTATCTTCTTTGGATAGAAAAACATAGCAAAAGATAAAAAATATTATTTTCATTCCCCCTTTTACTATATAACTGGGAATTTCTCGATGAATACATTTAACTGCGCTTGATACTTGGGTAAGTGCCCCGAAAGCTTGAAGTAGCCTATTTATCATGTGTGCTTAATACTTAGAGAATTTTTAAAGACAAAGAATACCTCAGTTTTCCCCCTAGAACAGTGGTCGGCAAACTGCGGCTCGCGAGCCACATGCGGCTCGTGAGCCGCGGTTTGCCGTTCTGTTGACTAATGAGTTTGCCGACCACTGGAATAGGGGCTTAATCACAAGGAACAGCAACAGCCTGTAATTATTGGAATCGAGAGTCAGAATAACAACCACCACAAATTAAGCAGAAGTAGTCTGAGACGTAATTCCACCTAACAAGATCCTACTTTCCAATAGGGCCGACATCCACAGTTGGGAAACTGCTTTCCTAAGTGCTGTCAAAGGGATGTGTAAACCTAAACTTTATTCCTACAATCATGTGTGGAGAGAAGACAGAAGATCGCTATCTTTTAGGGAACAAACCATGATGGTATCCCATCACTAATGATTACAAAGATGTTTTTAATCTAGGTAGTTCATACAATACACAGATTTATCCACAGCGAAAGGGAAAATAGCTTTCTCAGAAACTAATACCTCTAAATTATAGAAACTTTGTGCTAAGTACAGCTGGCAGGGTGCTGAACACCCAGTTTCTTTTAATGGGTGTTTTCATGCCCAGTCTAAAGCTACCTGAAACGAATCTTCAAAAATTGAGACTAAAATAGGCAATTTCAATATATCCTCTTAAACACAGTACTTTTGGGGTATAAAACTCAATATACTCTATGAAATACACTTCATTTCTCTATGAAATTATTAATCTTAAGGTTTTTGTGCCCAGGATCATTGGCTAAGAAGGCTAACAGTTGTTAGGGAAGGTAGTGTAACATCATTATTGCTGTAATCATCACCCATTTTCAGCACTTGGAATCAGTCATCTATCTCCATTAAAGAGTAAACTGAAGCTAGAAGAACTCTGGTAGGAAATACGTGACAGTAGTCCCACTTCTAAAGCCCCAAAGGGCTGATAAGGTGAAAACTGCAATTGATAGTGGATATAAATATAGGAAGAATGAGGAACTGAACATGATTTCAACATCAAATTGAAAACAACCTTGCTATTTTTCTGGTAAGATTAAGTAAGCAATATTTTGTGACTTTAAAATTCTACCAATTAACAGGTCCTGCTTTGAAGACAACAAAAAGGACACATATAATAACTCTAATTCATATTCCAACACCAAGTTTTGTTCTCATTCACCAAGCTCTTTAATTATTTCCTGTGTGCTTTGTTGTGCTATAGTATCTTTTTTAGGAAGAAAATATGCATGTGGGAAAACTTCATTATTTGGCTAATTGAAATGAAAAGGGTTTTTTAAAATCCAATTTTTTTTTCATAAATCTGTGGTAAACACAAATGAAAAACATACTTTCTCAGTAAATCTTGATATTCTTTCTAAAAACAAGAAAAACTGAGTCATTAAAGGCCAATTTACTCATTTTTTATACACTTGTAAATCAAGAATTTCAAGGAATCAGAATATATTTGCAAATGATGAGATCCACATTTTAAATTCACCTCTGGAAACAAGAAGGTAGAACACAGCTTCCTAACCTGGTCTGCTCTGATTTGAGAAAAGAATTTCAAAATATTTCATTACCATATCACCATGTCCTGTACTGACAGTTAAAAATAAAATCTCCAAAATCTACAGGAAACTTATACCACTGAACAAAAGGAAAATAAACAATCCAATTAAAAAATGGACAAAGGACCTCAATAGACACTTCTACAAAATGGACATATAGAAGGCCAAAAGGCATATGAAAAAGTGATCAAAGTCACTGATCATCTGAGAGATGCAAATCAAAAGGACAATGAGGTACCACCTCACACTGTTAGATGGCTACCATCAACAAATAACAAAGGACAAGTGTTGGCGAAGATGTGGAGAAAAAGAACTCTCGTGCACTGCTGGTGGGAATGCAGACTGGTGCAGCCTCTGTGGAAAACAGTTTGGAGTTTCCTCAAAAAATTAAAAATGGAGCTCCCATTTGATCCAGTGACCCCACTTCTAGGAATATATCCCAAGAAATAGAAAAACCCATCAGAAAGAATACATGCACCCCTATGTTCATAGCAGCACAATTTACAATAGCTAAGATTTGGAAACAGTTTAAGTGCCCATCAGCAGATAAGTGGATTAAAAACTATGGTATATCTACACAATGGAATACTATGCAGCTGTAAAAAAAAAAAAAAAAAGAGAGAGAACTCTTACCAGCATGGATGAACCTAGAGAGCATTATGCTAAGCAAAATAGCCAGTCAGAGAAAGATAAGTATCAAATGATCTCACTCACATGTGGAATCTAATGACCAACATAAACTGATGAACAAAAATAGACCCAGAGACATAGAAACATCAAACAGACTGTCAAACCTCAGGAAGGCAGGGGAGGGTGAAGGCGGGGATGAGATCAACTAATAAACTCATATGCGTATATGCATAACCCAAGGACACAGACAGTGAGTGGTAAAGGCTTGGAGAGGAAACGAGGGGAGAGAGCAAGGGGGGGGGGGGGGGGAATGGACATATGTAATACTTTCAACAATAAAGGTTCATTAAAAAAATAAAAACAAAACAGAATAATGATGTTAAAACAATAGAAACTCAAACCAGTGCACAATTTTAAAATATTCCAAAGTACAGCATATCTTCCTGTTTTAAGGACAAAAGAAATTCTCATACCAGATATCGACTACCGTCTAAGAAAATGCCTACTGCATTTATTTGAAATATCAAAGATGACCTGTTAACTTTTATTTTAAAAACATTGGGATATTGCCTCATAACATCCTTCTCTCTTTACTTCCTTTTACATTCTTATTTCCCAACTCATTTTTTTCATTAATTTAAAGAATTAGATAAAAGCAATAACAGGAGTGAAGAAAATGATAAGTGCTTCAAAATACTGAATAAGAATTACTCATGATCATGCAGAATATTGCACTGGTACTGTATGTTATTCCCTAGCCATAAATATTCTAAAGTGCTTTGACACATTTGAGTATTAGAACCATGTCTTCAATCCTTAGTATGTGCTGTTCAAAATTAAACATTTATAAGGCATAATGAAACTTCAACATTTCTTGGTCATAATTTGGCCCATTATTCTTTCCAATATTCAAAGAAGGCTTCAGTGATTGATGCATAAGTAAATTCTAGTTGAAACAGTATGCTAAACCAGAAAACTCGTTGATTTTGGATTCAGTGGTGTGGCATATAAACATAGCTCCATCATTTATTAGTTGGATAACCTCAGATAAGTTACTCTCTGAGCTTAGATTCCTCATAGGTAAAATAAAAAGAATAGGACAAAAAAAAACCCCAAAACCTTACGGGGGCTAGCAGGAAGACTAAATGGACTAAAAATCACTTAGTACTCAGTGAACAGTAAATGTTAGTTCCTTATATTTGTAATATTGTGCCTTTATGGTCTATGTTGTTATGCACAATGTGGATCTAACTAGTAAAGAAATATTATTGAATATGATGGTGGTGTGATAGCCATAAAAAGAATTGGAGTGGGGAACAGTGTATAATATTGATCTTGTGCACATCACAAACTTAAACACAACTTCCAGACACCTGTGTAAACAAAAGGGTAGCTATGGCAACACTCATACTTCATGTGTATTCAATTTAAATAATTTTAAATATTTTATAAAAGAAACAAATAATATTTAAATAGTCAAAAATGATGAGAAATGGCGAAAGTATTCCCTGATATGCCTCCTCTGGTATCTAAAGATATGCTACATTTTATTTTAGCCCCTGAGTCCCCACCTCTCCAAGGAATATCTCTGCTGCAGTAAGTCATGGCAGGGACTTTGCCTTGCAGTTAGCTCTATCCTAAATGGTGTTTGGCTGCTCTGTGCCCGAAAAATACTTGAACAGTGTGGTTAAATGCTTAACCTTGGCCAAGGAACATCCTAGCTCGAGTTATGCTAGTCCTGGGAGCTGATCATGACTAGGCTGTTACCTGGCTGTGCATCCTGGAGTAGGTGAGTGCAAGACTAACACCAGGGCCCATGGTAAACTGGAAAAAAAAAACACCTTTCTTAAATGGTGATTTCAGGGGATTGTCTGCTAGCTAATTGCCAGAATTTCCTTTGGAGAAGAGAGAATCAGAGAAGCTACTCTCCAAGGTCCCTTCTGGCTTGCCTGCCCTGCCCCAGACCAGTATCACCTTTAGAACATGAAAGCCTTGGTAAGAAGCATGTTGTGCTCTAACAGTGTATGAAACTGGGAGCAGGGGGAGCAAGGGGTCTCCAAACTGGACAAACTATAAAACACAATTTCAAGCCTGGAGCGTCTGATTCAATAGTCTAAGGGAAACTGGAATGTGCATTTTATAAAAGCTCTTCAAGTGATTCTATGTAAAACCAAGTTTGGGAATAAGTGAAGTAAAGCATGGTTTTTTATTTATTTGCATTTTATTTTGTCAAATAATTTCTATAATTTTTCACTCAAATCTTAATTGCTGTGCTCAAATCTAACATATAAAATAATTTCTCATTTTCCTCAAAACTAAATCATAGTTAAATGTTATAGAAAGATAACACAAAAATGTTCAGAGAGCACAATTTATGATTAACATAAGCAAAATATGAGTTAAACGGTGATTACATGATGAGATTACAATGAAGTCTGGGCCAAGCTAACTTGGATTTGTGAAATTTGTCCCAGTCCCTTGACAGATGTCAAATATTACCTTATCACCTACACAATGCCACAGCATTTCTGCTTATAAACTACACCATATTTCATATTAAAATAACAAGTTATGGGAGATTATATAGAGTTGGATAAGTTTATGAAACCCTTTAAGGAAAGTCTCTAAGTTGTCCACTCCCTTGCATAGATAAAGTTGTTTAAGAATAAAAGAATTGTGGAGTTCTGAGATGAGATAACAGAAAGTTCCTTGGCAACTCATTATTTATTAAACCCATCTTTCTACAGAACATACACACATTAGTCAATAAAAACCCTATGACCAGAGAGACTTTGATAGGGCATACTGATGAGAATGATAAGTGTATTTTTTTAAAAGAAGTATTTAAATCTTAATTCTGTTTCAACTAGTGCTTATTTACATAATATTCTGTAGCTCTGAACACTGTAATGGGTACTAAAAGGTAACACAAAGACATGCGAAGTCCTTGCTTTCAAAATACTTAAAATATAGTTGAGAAAAGAGAGTGTACACTTAAAAAAAGGACACATAATAAAAGGTAGTCTATAAATAGATATCAAAATAAATGACATGGAAAAAATAATGTAAAAATTCAGGCTAGAAAGATAAAAATGTAAGATGGAGTGATCATTCAGGATGATTTCCAGGAGTTGGAAATTATGCTGAATCCTCAATAATATTTTTATAGCTGAAAAGATGAAGAAGAGTAGCAAACAAGAAAATAAGCTTGAGCAAAATCACAGATATGAGAGGTGAGTATGCTGGGTTCAAACAAACAAGTTAAGAAGGAGAATTTGGCTTTTGTTGGTGGCCTTCATTTAGAGGAACCCTGGGGCAAAGCATTGATAGCTACAATGGGTTAAGGTGGGAAAGGAAGAAGGACCTTAAAAACTAACTAAAATATTTGGACTTTATCCTGGTAGCCAGTGGTCATCAAACATTTTTTAACATGTACCCCTTTCAATTTCGAACCTATATTTATAATGTTTATCTGTAAATTATACATTACTGAACTATCCTATCTAATAAAGATGGAATATGCAAATTGACCATCACACCATCACAAAGCAGGCTGCACCCACAGCAGAGGCTGAGTTCCCATAACGAGCCTTAACGAGCAATCAACAGGGACCTGAGGCTGCTTGGCGCTGGACCAGGGCAGGGAACCTGAGGCTGCGCCCCCCGCCCAGTGGGGCTTGACAGAGGACCTCAAAGCACGCTACCCGCACCGGCCCAGGCCAGGGGACCTCAGGCCATGCCCCCCACCCTGGTGCCAGGCCTGGGGACCTGAGGGTGCACCAGGGGACCTGAGGTTAAGCCCCCCTCCCCACCCGTCAGGGCTTGACAGGGGCCCTGAGGCTGCATCCCCCCACCTGGCGGGGCTTGACGGGGAACCTGAGGCTGTGCCCCCTGCCCAGCAGGGTTTGACAGGGGTTGGGCCGGCTGGGTCTGGATCTCACCCAATGGGGGTGGGGCCGGCCAGGTCTGGGTCTCACGTGAGTGGGTGGGCGGGGACTTGACTCTGGTTACCATGGCACACCCCAGGCTCTAACAGGAGAAAGATTTTCATATACATTTTACTAATTTTCTTTCATCTCTGACATTTCTATTACAGAGAAAGGGCAAATAGCAATATTAAAACATTTCCTCTAATTATTCCCTTTTAATGTGCACGAATTTCGTGCACCAGGCGACTAGTTAGTTTATAATTCATAAACAAAACTGGAGATTTTAAAAGAACGATATAAAAAAGAAATAAAAAATAATTGTAAATATCTTGCTAGTCATAATAATTTTATACCATAATTCATATCTCAAGGTATAATATCTACAAGGGATGAGTTTCAGCATAATGGTGGTGAACAAAAGTTTATATATTTCTAACACTCTTTTGGCTGATTTCAGATTATCTGTCAATAAGATCCAAGTATACAATAGTGTGCAACTTTATTTGACAGAGTTCTTAAGAGAAGATAGTGAAGAAGTGGCTCTTTCACTTTTGAAGACTTAGCATGAAAAAAGGGATAAAAAATATCTTATTAGTAAGTAATGTTTTATTGAATATTTGAAAAGAATATTTTGGATACAATGGATTAAATAAAATACATTATTAAAATTGATTTCATCTGTTACTTTTTTAAGTGTAATTAGAAAATTTTAAATTGTATGTGTGATTTTCATTCTATTTCTATTGGACAGCACTGCTCTAGACACTGAAGAGACATAAATGTAAAAGGTGCCTGAGCACAAGACTATCCTATCTAATAAAGAGGGAATGTGCTAATTGACTGTCACACCCTCACAAAGATGGTGGCACCCACAGCCAATAAGGAGGGAATATGCTAATTGACTGCCATGCCCTCAAAGATGGTGGCGCCCAAAGCCACAGGATGATGGCGCCCAGTCCCCTCAGCCCCGCCGGGGCGGCAGGCACATGACAAGGCTGGGCCCACTCCCAGGCATATCTGGCTGCTCCGTGCACCTGCCTCCGGAGTCCCCCAGTCCCTTCAGCCCCTCTGCCGCCCAAGGCACAGGCAAGCCTCAGATGTCGGCTGCCCACCTGTCCAGGACCAGCCCGAGGTGCAGGCAAGCCTCAGATGGTGGCTGCCCAGCTGCCCAGGACTGGCCCGAGGCTGAGGCAAGCCTCAGATGGCAGCTGCCCAGCCAACACCCAAGGTGCAGGCAAGCCTTGGATGGCGGCTGCCCAGCTGCCCAGGGCTGGCCTGAGGCACAGGCAAGCCTCAGGTGGTGGCTGCCCATCAATCCAGGGCCACCCGAGGCTCAGGAAACCAGGACCAGCCGAGGCTTGAGCTGCTGGCAATGGCAGCAGCAGAGGTATGATGGGGGCGTCACCTTCCCCTGATTGCCGGATCGCCTCCCACCCCTGAGGGCTCCCGGACTGTGAGAGGGGGCAGGCTGGGCTACAGGACCACCCCCTCCAGTGCATGAATTTTCATGCACTGGGCCTCTATTCCTATATAATAAAAGCCAAATATGCTAAGTGTCCAGTCGTCCAATCATTCGTTCAACCAATCAAGGCGTACTATGCTAATTATATGCTAAGGCTGCTCAACCACTCGCTATGATGTGCACTGACCACCAGGGGGAAGATGCTCTGACCGGTAGGTTAGCTTGCTGCTGGGGTCCAGCCGATCAGGACTGAGCGAGATGGTCCAAACATGCCCTGGAGCCCTCACGTGGTCCCTCCCCAGCTGGCCAACCTCCCACATCCCACCCAAGCCCCGATTGTGGGTCAGTGGGTGAGAAGTAATCAACCAAAGACCATCTATAATAATAAAAGCGTAATATGCTAATTAGACTAGACGTCCTTCCGGGCGAAGCCAGGGCTGCAGCCACAGTGGCTGCGAGGGAAGGATCAAGGCAGCTGCCACAGCTGCGAAGGCCTACTCTTGCATGAATTTCATGCATCAGGCCTCTAGTCCTATATAATAAAAGGCTAATATGCAAATCGACTGAACGGCAGAACAACCAGTCACTATGACGCGCACTGACCATCAGGGGGCAGATGCTCAATGCAGGAGCTGTCCCCAGGTGGTCAGTGTGCTCCCACAGGGGGAGTGGCCTAAGCCATCAGTTGGATATCCCCCGAGGGGTTCCGGACTGCAAGAGGGTGCAGGCCGGGCTGAGGGACTCCCCAAGTGCACAAATTTTGTGCACTGGGCCTCTAGTTCTGAATAAAGGTTTAAACATACTGCTGTATTGCTGTATGGCTTAATCAGATTATCCTTGGCAGAATATACATTTTGGTTTTTAAGACCATATATTTTACAGATATCCAATGGGAATAACTAATAGAGAGGTTTTGATATATTGGAATGCACTTTATGATGTTATGCATTATTTTCTGAAGATAAGGAATTAAAAGTACAGATTTTTTCATTTTTAGGAAATACAGAAATTAAAAGGATAACTTTAATAACCACTTCTAATAATATATTCTTTAAACCTTCCAGGGTCATAACTTACTTTGTAGAAATATGTTGTTTTGATTTTTCCACTAGCACATAATGAATAGTAGTAGTATTTTGAACTGAGGATTAATTCATGGTGATATCCCAATGCACAAAAATGGGAGTATTAGTTTTACATATTAGTGTACATTTTTCCTAGTGAAATACTTGATTTGTGGACCGGACTTTTTCCTCCTGAAAATGACTATATTTATTATTATTTAGAAACACAACTTTTAATATAGAGCCCATTTATAACATTAATTAAAACAGCATCTACTGCCATCAGACTAGAGCCATGGACCTATCAATGGGTCTATTCTACACTCCCACTTTCAAAACTAAGATATAATTCCTCTCTTTCTTAACATAATATTTAGTATGAAATATCTGTAAGGAAACTGATTTTATAATTTTAATTTGTACAAGTGTTAAAGAAAAAATATATTTATAGTTATATATTAAAGGAAGTTTTGCTACTGAGACCCAAGTAATTGAAGTAAAACTTTGACTGAAACACTAGATCCCATTTTAATATTACTATTTACTATTGTCTAGTATTTAACATTGTGACTTATTTTTTTCATGAATCTACCTAATAAGTGCTTGTCCATGAGAAAATGTTGAAGAAGAAATATCCATAGTACAATTTTTAAAAAATCATTAGTAGAAATTCAATCATTTGCCAAGAACGGGCTCAACTGGTTCATTGTTTATCAGGAAAGTCTTTTCTCCTTACTAAAATGTTCATGTAAGTATCAATGGTTATTATATAAGCATGTATTGGCAAAATGATGTAAGACCTATGGAGGCAGGAATTCATTACCTTTTTTAAAAAAATTGCTATTGCACTCTGTATGCAGAATGGTAGTTAGCATAAAGTAGGTACACAATAAATATTTTGAAGTGAAGAAATGGATAAACTGCTTAAATCCATTAATTCACCTTTTCCTTCAACAAACATTTATAAACATGTAGAGATAGTATATAGACACTAGAGATAAAGATGAATAAGACATGATCCTCACCTCAAAAAACTCTTAGTCAATGAAAAGAAAATAAAAAACAGATAATAATGGTAAAGCATGGAAAGCACAATGATTTAGATTTTTCACAAAATGTTATGTGTACACATTGAATATATTTTGGGAGGACGGTGGAGAAAAAGATGTGGATCAGGAAATATTTCTTGGAAGAAATGAATATTAAATGATAAACAACTGTCAGCCAAACAAAGAGAAAAAATCAAGGTAAAGAATACAGGGTAGGCCAAAACCGGTTTGGCTCAGTGGATAGAGCGTCGGCCTGCAGACTGAAAGGTCCCAGGTTCGATTCCGGTCAAGGGCACATAACTTGGTTGCAGGCACATCCCCAGTAGGAGGTGTGCAGGAGGCAGCTGATCGATGTTTCTCTCTCATCGATGTTTCTAACTCTCTATCCCTCTTCCTTCCTCTCTGTAAAAAATCAATAAAATATATATTAAAAAAAAAAAGAATACAGGGTAGAAGAGGTGAATGGGGGAACAAGGAAAACATATGTAATACTTATAACAATAAATATTTAATTTAAAATAAATAAATAAATATGCACATTACTGAAATTAAAAAAGAATACTGCAGACAGAAAAGTGCTAAGATGAGAAAAAGAAGAAGATGCTAAAAAATGACAAGTTCCACATGGCTGTGGATTCAATGAAAGGTTGGAAATGGGGACAGAGGCCAGATCATAGAACTAATTTATGTTTTCTTATGCATAAAGGGAAGCTTTTAAAATTCTTAAGTGGGAGATGATAGGCTTTTTATTAGATAATTACTCTGGCAACTATATAAAAGATAGATTATACTATAGTCATCAAGTAGGGGATTAATAAAGGCTTGAACTAGCACAGTAGCATGTTCAAGGAGGTGAGTATCTGATGCCCACAATGCTTCCGACAGCAATTCTCGATCTCTAAAGTCTATTAGAACCACATATGGGCCTGTTTCAAACTAGCCCCACTTCCTCTAAGGATTTCCTCTAAGGACTGCACCCCAACCTCCAGTGAGACTCACTGACATTGTGACCTAATATTAATGACTAGAGGCCCAGTGCACCGAAATTCGTGCACAGGGTGGGGAGGTGTCCCTCAGCCCAGCCTGCACCCTCTCCAATCTGGGACCCCTCGAGGGATGTCCAACTGCCCATTTAGGCCCGATCCCACATCGAGGGATGTCCAACTGCCCATTTAGACCCGATCCTGGTGGGATCGGGCCTAAATGGGCAGTTGGACATCCCTCTCACAATCCAGGATTGCTGGCTCCCAACTGCTCGCCTGCCTGCCTTCCTGATTGCCCCTAACCGCTTCTGCCTGCCAACCTGATCACCCCCTAACCACTCCCCTGCCAGCCTGATAGACGTCTAACTGCTCCCCTGCCAGCCTGTTTGCCCCCAACTTCCCTCCTCTGCCGGCCTGGTCACCCCTAACTGCCCTCCCCTGCAGGCTTGATCGCCCCCAACTGCCCTCCCTTGCAGGCCTGGTCCCTCCCAACTGCCCTCCCCTGCTGGCCATCTTGTGGTGGCCATCTTGTGTCCACATGACGGAAGGATCTTTGACCACATGGGGGCAGCCATCTTGTGTGTTGGAGTGATGGTCAATCTGCATATTACTCTTTTATTAGATAGGATAGAGGCCTGGTGCATGGGTGGGGGCCAGCTGGTTTGCCCTGAAGGGTGTCCTGGATCAGGGTGAGGGTTCCCTTGGAGCATGGGGCAGCCTGGGCGAGGGGCCTGTGGTGGTTTGCAGGCCAGCCACACCCCCCGGCGACTGAAGCGGAGGCCCTGGTATCTGGGATTTATTTATCTTCTATCATTGAAACTTTGTAGCCTGGAGTGGAGGCCTGGGCCCGCCAGGGTGTGTGGAAAGCTTGGCTTCCTCCATCACCGGGGAAACCCAAGCCTCCCTCCTGTTCTCTCCATGGCTGCAGCCATCTTGGTTGGGGCTAATTTGCATACTCGCTCCTGATTGACTAGTGGGCATGGCTTGTGGGTGTAGCAGAGTGGTTACTAATTTGCATATTACTCTTTTATTGGATAGGATGGCTGTAACTGTGTTAAAGCTCTCAGGTGTTTGGGAGAGAAAAAGGTTGAGAACCACATAGTTAGAAGGTAAAATCACTTGCTCTTGGTAATTAGATAATCACATACAGGAGTGGGTGATGAAAACGAAGGACTCTAGAAACAATGTGTGAACTGGATGGATGGTAGAACCATCAGATGAGAAGGGGAAGAAGATACAGAGAAGAAGCAAGTTTAGAGTTGGAGGTGCTAGCAGAACATCTGGGTGGAAAGGCCAACAGGAATCCTATATAATAAAAGCCTAATATATAAATCAACCAAACAGCAGAACGGCTGGTGGAACAACCGGTCGCTATGACACACACTGACCACCAGGGGGCAGACACTCAATGCAGGAGCTTCCCCCAACCCACAGGCCCCAGGCCGGCCAAGGCAGGTACCAGCGAGGGTCCCCTTGACCACCCTACCGGCGTCTGGTGGCGGCGGCAGGGGGTGGGGCCAGCAAGCGGGCAGTGCCAGGCTGGCCAAGTTGGGTGCCAGAGGGGGCCCCCAATCGCCCTGCCGGTTGCCCCATAGATCGGCCCTGATTGCCGGCCAGGCCTAGGGACCCTACCCATGAACGAATTTCATAAACTGGGCCTCTAGTTGGAAATAAATGTCTGAGACTTGGAGATGCTAAACTGGAGATTTGAAGTCATCAAACATAGATGACAGAGAATATGCAAGAAACAGAATCCCTTATAGAAAATGAAAAAATGGATGGTCAAAATAGACATTCTTAGGGAGCAGGCAAAGAGGAGCTTGAAAAGACAGCTGAGAAGAAAATGCAAAAAAAAGAAAAGGGGGGTGGGATGAAAGAGGAGGAAGAGGATGGGAACCACCACCAGGGAAGTAGTATCTTGAAACCATCAAGTGGAGTTTCAGAAAAGAGGGGGTCCTCAAGAGTGAAGTGCAGTATAAAACCTCAGTTGGCTAGGTACCTGGAGCCCCTGCTTTTGGCAGTAAGCTGATAGAAGTGAGCTTTGCCAGAAGAAATTCCATGAAGACATGGAGACATGTTATACCAAACTGAGAGAGAAGTGAGTAGAAAATGACTAAGATGAAAAATACTACTCTTTGAAGAAGTTAAAAATATATGTTATTTCTTGCTGTGCTGCTTCACTGAAAAGAATATATTCTTCTCATTTCTTAAAATAAAATAAAAATGCATAATCACATAAAGCCAGTACATACAATTATATCTACATTTTCAATGCAAAAGTTTTAAAACTTACCTAAGATTTCATCTAGATTGAAGGCAAATATACCATCCTCAAACTAAGTTCTTTTTTTTTAATTCTTAATGTAAGCCACTATCAACTTTCAAATCAAGTGAGGACAGTTTAAATCAAAACAAGAACTTGTTTCTACCAAACAAATGAAGCTTCTTTTAAATTACGTACTTTTTCTTAATCTTATTCTCTAAACTCCAAATTCAGTCTGCAACATAGGTCTACATATTAAGTCATAAAAATGAGAGGGGAAAATAGAATAAAGTAACAAAATAGAAACTTGGCTTTCTTTTCAAAGCAACAGATTTGGTTCAATAAAATGTATTCAGAGGATGTTACATGTGGTGCTCTCTGATACATCCATCAAACATATGAGAACATGAACCTTGTTGATCACTTTGACATCTTATGCATCTTAGTACTCATTTAGTAATTCATTCAACAAACATTAACAGGTAATATTATGCCAGGCAGAAGCCCCAGTGTTGGGAATACAGTTTACAGTTGGTAGAAAAGACAATATAAAAAACAATAATCTTAAAGCCTGATACACGCTAAAACTGAAGAAGGTTCAAGAGTTCTTATTCTAATTGGGTAACTAAGAAAGAATAGTCAGGAAATGTTTCTTGGGGAAATGATACTTACTAGTAAGCTGAAATCTACAGGGCACGCGTGAGTTAACCAAGTGAAGAGAAGACGTTCTAGAGGCAAGAGAGTATGGAGCATTTCGGGAACTGAAATAAGTTTGATTTGTCTGGAATCTAGTGTGAATGGAAACCTAGCAAGGCATGAAACTGGAGAGCTGGGTAGCTGGGGTCCAGATGATGTAAGCCATGTGTGGTAGACAGCCTCTGAGAAAAACACAAACATCCTCAAGTTTTGTAGCCTTCAGCCTTTGAGTGTGGGCTGGATTGCCTCACTTCTAATAGTAAACAGCAAAAGTAATCGGCTACAACTTCCAAGATTAGTTATAGAACAACGATGGCTTCTGTCTTGGGTGCTCCTGCTCCTTATGGATCACTCAGTGGCTTCTCTCTGGGGGAAGCTGAGTGCCATGACATGAGGCAGTCCTTTGGAGAGGCCCACGTGTCTTTTGAGGCTCACATGCATGAGCGTGGAAGCAGATTCTCCCCAAGTTGCACCTTGATATGTCAGCAGTCCTGGTTGATACCTTGATTGCAGCTCTTTGAGAGACTTACTAATGGTATCACCCACTCCTGGACACCAGACCCACAGAATCGCTGAGATGATAAAGGTGCATTGTTTCCAGCCACTAAATTTTGGGGCAATTTGCTAACACAGCAAGAAATAGCTAATATAGAATGTTAAGGAACTGGATTTAGCCTTAACCCAAATGAATGAGAATTAATTACAGGATTTTTAAGCAGGGAAGAACATTAAATATGTCCCTATTTGCAATTTTAGACATTCAGTAAAATTGTCACAGTAAGTAAGCTTAAAAGAATAATCTGGAATGACCAATGAAAATAAACATTTAAGCAAATAATTTCTGCTTCACTATCCTGTATAAAATGTCCACCTTACTCCTCAAATTAGTCAACAATCAACCTGATTAATTTCTTAAAAACTATAGAATCTCTCCCTTCCTATTCAAACTCACTAGCTTACTGCCTTAATTTAGACCTTAATCATTTCCAACCTGGGCCATTGGCAAGTCTCCTAATCATTTCCTCACCCAGAGTCTGGTGCCCTTCCAATCCATTCCCAAACTACCACCAATAAAAGGGAGGGGGGGGCAGGCTAAACAGATCATAAAAGAGAAGGTTAATCACATTATGCCTCATCAAATTATAGGAAATGATTCAAGCTGTTATGCAAGTCATACATACTCCCAACTTGGTACAAACAGCACAAATTTAGTAGGCTCTCAAAAAAATCTGGGAGTGCTTAGTATAATTTTTCAATAAATTCAAAGACTTGAACCCATGATTCAATGAGTATGTGTGTTGTCCTACATACATCATAGCGAAGGAGCCACAATGCTGAAGCACTTTTGACTGTTATCTCTGCTTTCAAAAATACACTCCAATTTTGAGAAATTAAAATACTAGGGGGAAAAGAAGCAATTTCATTCTTTTTGATCACTTAGGCTAAACACATTTTGGAAAAAAAATTGCAGACTTACATCTCATCAGAAAATTATTCCATTTACCTCTGTGTAGCACTTCACAACATAGATTAAGCCCATGGCCCATTCAGGGAGACACAATTTTGTAAGGATTTAGAAACAGGACAAGATTAGTATCTCAGGAGCCATTAGCATTTCCAAAAGCATTATATAAATTATTCCTATGTGAGACATTTAACTGTAAAAAGGAAACCTGTAATTAATTCACAGTCATTGCAACTGCACAATTGTCTCAAGTAATATAGATGTTATAAAACCCTTTAGCCAAGTAACAAATTGTTAAATGAGTATGTGACGTTTCAATAATCACAAAAGGAAAGATCTCTTCCCCTCTAAATCCAACATCCTATCTATGCAGAAGTTTTCAACTAAAATCTTAATTTATATTTATCTAAATGATGTAGCTATATTCTGTGAAGTTTAATTTAAAAATTACACATAATCACTTATCACTGCCTTTCATTGAAAAAAATGCTAATTCTTTTTTTCATTGCTTTTATAACTTTGACACAGTCAGTGGTACTATCAAGACAGAAAGTAAAAAAAAAAAATACTCTCTTTTTAACCACTTTGATATCTCTCCAAATATAAAATAACTCTCCATGCTGCAGTAATATTAATTAGTCTGTTAGGTAATTTCTGCAAATTGAAACCCATTTCCCTCAAAATTAAATGTGTAAGTCAAAATTAATGTCAAAAACATCTTCTACAACATACTAAGTTTAAACAATCAAATAAATTCTTCATTAACATTCTGAAATTTTAGCATCAAAAGGAAATGTTCATCTTGCTATAAATTCAGTTTAGAATGACTTGAAAAAATATTTTGAGGGTTTTTTCTTCTCAGGATTAGAATAACCATCAAGAAGGTAAGACAACTGTTAAGTAAACATATATTTTCTAAAATTTTAAGAACCATCATTAAATAATAACGCCCCTATAGATACCACTTAACAAGAAAAATCCATTTATGTCTTATTTGCAATTTACACTTCACTTAGACAGTTCAGAATCATAAAAGCATCCATGGAGAGAGATTTAAAAATCATTATTTGACAATATTTGTATAATAGAAAGCGATGGCTTAAATGTTACAATATGTTTCTTGAATAGCTCCACATTAAATAGTAATTGAACAAAAAGCCCCCTGGTTCTGCTCAAGGGCAAGTCCCACAAAGCTCCTCATTATTGGAATTTCCAACTTGGAAGCCAAACTAAATAACAAGGAGTAATTTGCCAATTAGAACTTCCTGCTCTTTTCTCTTTATTCCTTAAACACCATTCAGAGGCTGAACCGGTCAAACACTTTTAGCTTCAAAACAGCAACTGAAAGGATTTAATTTGTGTCTCTCCAAGGTGAACCTGTCAAGAGGCAGCGTTGATGCAGTCCATGTCCCCTGCAGCAATTTCCCTTAAAGACAGAGAAGTGGATTTCCACTCTGGCAGACTATGAGGTTTCCTTTTCTCATTTCCCTTTATTTCGCTTCAATTAATGACCTCCAAATTTTATACTTGCGTAACTCCTGGGCTTAAGAATGTTGAGTCAATGTGTCTCTGGAATCTAACAGTGTCTTCAGACCAAACCTGTATACATAGTGGAAGGACATCAATACCTCACAGGGGCCTGATACCAATACTGAAACAAGAACCACAAGAACTGGGTAAAACCCCAAACTGTGTGGACCTAGAGAGGATCACAGTATTTTTATTAGCACCAGCCATGGCAAGAGATCAAATAACCCTTGACAACATTTGTGTTTCTCACATGCATTTTCCTCATTGTAGTCCGACCTTGCATCTCTGTCTGGTTTTCAGTTTAAAATGCCCAATGACGCGCAGACTTCTAAGTTGCAAACATGTTCACAGGTTAACGCTAAATCAGTGAAATCCGGTCATCTTTTCCAGCCTAAGGAGACCTGACAGGAAGTTCTGGGCTCCCCCTTGCTTTCCATGTTTCTGGGAGCTCCTTCTCTTTAGCATAATATTCAATGACTCTTCACACTCTAGCTTTAACCTCTAACTAGTTTCCTCTGCTGCACCTCCTCCACCCACACTTTTGGGGTGTAGCTGCGCCAGCCTTCTCACCGTTTCACGAAGGTTCATGCCTCCACATGTTGTCTTATGCTTCTTACTCATTTGTAATTAACTGATTGCTCCTCCACAACAGTTTATCACAGCACATTTTATTTGCATAGTCATATCTGCCTCTGGAATATCATCAATCTCAACTTCCACATAAACCCCTAAATTTTAAGCCTCTTGTTTATTTTTGTAGCCCTACTTTATAGCAAAGAGCTTATAAACAGTATTCTATAAATATAAATATATTCTATAAATATTTGTGGAATAGAATTACTTTGGCAATGAATCCATGAATTGCCAGAAGAAAATGATCAAGAGCCATTTCAGAAATGATCTACTGGATCATTTGCCATCATTACAAAAAAGTTGAACAATATTAAATACAACTTAATATATGTTAACTGTCAGCAATTAAATATTAAAATATATGGAAAATTACACTCTTCTTAAATGTTCATCAATGAATATTGATTGAGCCCACTAAAATGCATGATAGTGCTGTTCATTGAGGTGATTTTTACATAACATTAATAAAATATAATCTCGCCCTGACTGGTTTGGCTCGGTGGATAGAGCATCGGCCTGTGGACTGAAAAGTCCCAGGTTCGATTCCGGTCAAGGGCATGTACCTTGGTTGCGGGTACATCCCCAGTGGGAGGTGTGCAAGAGGCAGCTAATCAATTTTCTCTCTCATCGATGTTTCTAACTCTCTGTCCCTCTCCCTTCCTCTCTGTAAAAAAAACAATAAAATATATATTAAAAAAATAAATAAATAAAATAAAATATAATCTCTGCCCATGAGAATTTATAATCTAAAAATCAGGACATTGGCAACACACACGCAGTTGTGATCCAAAGTCATAAGGATAATATATGTTTCACTGAAGTTAGGAGTTGATAAACATAAATGAATCTACAAAACACAGAAATCAGACAACAATATGGATACTGAATTGAGATCATTGTGAAATATTTGATTCAGTGCTAACTGTATTTTTTTTTGCAGCTTCTTCCTTAAATAAGTAGAGTTTTCTAAATGAATATAAATAGAAATATATATGATGTAAAGCATGTAATAGCTGGCTGTTCTACAGGATTAGATAAACACATATAAATGATTAAGAGGCCATTTCTGATTTTCATAATGAAAGTTTCTGGATTAATATTTTGCTGGAAATAATTTTAAATGAATGTGTATGAACATGTAACGTAATCACACATACAGCGTCTTTAATTTATATAAGCTGCTTCAAACAAATTGGTTGCCATTACTTTGAGATAAGGAAAGTAAAACCACACATAGGCCATTGCAATATTGTGAATGACTGCATTCTGACCTATTTTCCTATGATTTTTCTAAAAGCAGTCTAGCCCCATTGTGATTCGTAAAAAGAGAATCTATTAGGCTTCTTAAGTTTCTAAGATCTTTGGCAGTTCTCTCCTGCCTAGTTAATCAAATAATACCTCCTATAGAACTTACAAGATGAGAAAAAACTGTGGTCATAATTTCTATACTGCCAAGAAATGGAATTTATACTTTGGATAAACCCCAGGGATGTTACATAGAAAGAAGTTCTATTTCAGTCTAGGGAGAAAAAGGAGAAATATAGAGATGTAGTGAAACGTTTCTTGCAGCTAATTTATTTTAACAGCATGTTTCAAAAATAATTATTAATATAATCAACAGTTATGTCAGAGGAAAATTGCATCTTGAGTTAAAGTGGGAAAAACAATTATTTTTGTGAGAATTAAACTTGACACTGGGACTTAATGTCTAATGAGAAATTTGAATTTGGGAATACATTATATTGCATATGCATTTATATTCTTTACCATTCTGCCATCTAAATGATCAATATTAGATCTCAAGATTATATACATACCAAATAGTCATTAAATTTCTTGTGAAAGAAACTATTCTTGAGATTATATTCCTTGACTGAAACTTTGAAAAAGTGAGTTATGTTCTCTATTCATTTATTAATTTAATATTTCCAATTACATTAGCTCTGCAAATGCAAAGGGAAATAATTATTAGATATCAACCCCTATTTTCCTGACTTCTATTTTGGTTGACTGAAAATTAATTATATTTGACCTACAAAAAGAAAAATTTGAAATCTTTTTTAAAGGTTTTTCAAAAAGTAGTTTCTATGAATGCCATAGATATTAATATTACTTAGCACTTAGTAAAAAATAAGGTACAGTTTTCACAATATTGTGAATGTATAAAATGCCACTAAACTATATGCTTTAAAGTGGTTAATTTGATCTTATGTAAATCTCACCTCAATTTAAAAATTTATAGATGTTACTAGAGATCATTTCTATCCTGCTGAAATTTACCTACAAATTATCAAATGCTCTAATGAATAATGTCTTCCTAACTATAAAATCTTTCTAGAGTTGCTGACCATTTAGTGTCTCTTCTAAAACATACTAGACTTAGCTGGCATCTCTTCATCAACTCTCCCATCCTATATAATAAAAGGCTAACATGCAAATCGACCAAATGGCAGAACGACCAGTCACTATGACGCCCACTGAAAACCAGGGGGCAGATGCTCAATGCAGGAGCTGCCCCCTGGTGGTCAGTGCACTCCCACAGGGGGAGCACCGCTCAGCCAGAAGCCAGGTTCATGGCTGGTGAGTACAGCGGGGGTGGCGGGAGCTTCTCCTGCCTCCACAGCAGCGCGAAGGATGTCCCCCAAGGATTCTCAGACTGAGAGAGGGCACAGGCCAGGCTGAGGGGAACCCCCCCGCTCAATGCACAAATTTTCGTGCACCAGGCCTCTAGTAATAATATAATGTTCATTAACTACAAAGTAATCATAGTACTTTATGTCCATTAGAGTTTCAGCATTATGGTTTTGTTAAAATTTCTTGGTGGAGAAATAATTTATATGAGATTATCTATCTATTTATTTATTTCTAATAATCTTATTTTTAAAAAATTTTTTTAAATTTCCCTAAAAACAAAATAAGGTCCATTAACACCACCAAAATTTTTTTAGTTAATATCAACTGGCCCCACAAAGCCTTCCAGGTTATCTCTAGGAACCCTAGAAATATTGTAAATAAAATCTCACTATTGGGCTACATCAGTGGTCGGCAAACTGCAGCTCACGAGCCGTGGTTTGCTGCTCTCTTGACTAACAAGTTTGCCGACCACTGACCTAGACTCTTGATTCCAATAATTACAGGCTGTTGTTGTTCCTTGTGATTAAGCCCCTATCCCAATGGTCGACAAACTCCTTAGTCAACAGAGCGGCAAACCGCGGCTCTCAACCCCCATGTGGCTCACAAGCCGCAGTTTGCCAAACATTGGGCTACATGAACTACCATTTTCTGACTTATCTTTTAGTTACCCCAAAGCCAGGTAATCTCTCATTGATTCTTTAAAATAAGATCTTTTATGTTTCTAAAGATGCTCTGGATATATGACTAAGCTTTTATCTGATCTGATTACATCAGGCAATATAAGCCAAGACTAAAGAAATGGTTACCAGCCAGTGAATAAAGCTAGCTAAGCCTGCTTTATATAAGGTCATTCATTACAATAGTCTGTGTTGAAAATCCTAACAATTCTAGGCTACTTGCTAAACTTCCACTTAATTGCATGCTTGACTAGATCTAGTCCAGTTTCCCTAACGATTTTCCTAGATGATATATACTATGTGTTAGAAGAGCTGCAATTTCAAGTTTATCAGTTCTCTACATAAACATATAATTTTCAAGAAAAAGCATGACTTTTTTAACAAAAAGAAAGTGGAATTTGCCTTACACTAAAAAAAAGAGTAACAACTCTTAATTTCAAGAGTATTGATATAAAAGATCTCAACAATAAACCCAAGAGAAGATTAACAACTTTAATGTGTATTCTAATAAAACTCCAATGAAGAAAAATGTATCCTAATAAAACTTAATTAGTAGAATTTTAAAACTATACCTGAATTCTGGTGGTTTTATATTACACAAACCCATTGGCATTTATTTAATTATGGCTGGTAGGAGAAAATTCAGCCATAAGCAACTGTGAAAAAATGAGGTACCCTGAACTTTGAAGTATTTGAGATTACTCAGCACATTTTCCCTTAAAATTTTTTTCTCCCCTGATAACATTTAATGTAAAAGTAACAGTATTTTCATACTACTGGTTTTATACACTTAATTGTCATATCATATAAATGGTGCCTAATTATTCAATTAAAAAACAAAACAAATACCAGCATTATTTAAAATAGCCAAAAGCAACCTAAGTGTCCAATGGATGAATGAATGAATTAGCAAAGTGTGGTATACCTATTCAATGGAATATTATTCAGCCTTAAAAAGGAAAGAAATTCTAACACATACTACAACAAGAGATGAACCTTGAAGACATGCTAGGTGTAATAAGCCAGTCACAAAAGGACAAACCATGTATGATTCCACTTACATGAGATACCTACAGTAGTAACATTCATAGAGACAGAAAGTAGAATGCTGGTTGTCAGGGTTATGGGGAGTTCTTGTTTAATGCATGCAGAGTATCAGTTGTAGAAGATGAAAAAATTCTGGAGATGGATGGTAGGATGATGATTACACAACTACGTTAAAAAACGTAAATGCTACAAAATTATACACTTAAAATATTCAATGGTAAATTTTATATTATGTATATTTCACCACAATAAAAATACTTATATATGGTTTTTTAAAAGATAAAAAAGAAAAACAAGAGTAACAGCACTTGTGTACCTAGATATGCCAAAGGGAAACATTTCACACAAGATAGTTAGCTCTCCTGCTTTTTACTATAGAATGCTTAGGCCTAGAAAGAATAAGCACATATTTTACCACTAATCTTAACAAAACTTAGTAGTCACAAGCAACATACTCCTTGGGTGATTTTTATGAAGACACATAATATTTGAAAATATTAGATAAAGGCGTTCCATATTAGTTCAGTATAATTCATGCGTATGTAATTATGTTTATCACCAGTAATTATTCAATTAATATATTTCCACTGACTGTCTTTTATATGCTCATCAAGGTTGTAGGCTCTATGTAACATATAAAATAGTTAACTTTTAATAAGTGCCCTATTGAGTAGCAAACACCATACATTAATGTTTACTACCACCCTGGAGGATCAATGTATGCCTCTTTTCAGATGATGAAATTGAAACACAGGGAGTCAGCATCTTGCTGAGAAGAAGCACACACAGTGTTTGAGAGAGGCTGCCTGAATCTATACTACCAACCCATGGCCCTGTCCAAAAGTAAGTAGAAACCAATAGACCTGAACAAGTGAAAATTTAGAGCAGTAGTAAGAAAATGTTTTAGCCCTGGCCGGCTTGGCTCAGTGGATGGAGCATTGGCCTGCAGACTGAAGGGTCCCAGATTCAATTGCAGCCAAGGGCACATGCCTGTGTTGCGGGCTCAGTCCCCAGTAGGGGCCGTTCAGGAGGCAGATGATCAATGATTCTTTCTCATCATTGATGTCCCTTCCTCCCTGAAATCAATAAAGAAATATATCTTTAAAAAAAGAAAATGTTTTAAATTATCTATTTGCAACTAGGAATAATGCAGGGATTTTGGCAATCATCATGACAGGTAATCAAATGTAGGTTAAATATATTTTATGTGTGGGCGGCAATTAAAGGCTACCCAGAGAGATGGTGGAATTTCTACCTATAGGAATCTTTAAGAATACAGCAGAATCAGAAACAACCATCTGTCTTACACAGTTTATGCACAGTATTACCTAAGATCATCTCTTAAGGTCGTTCACCACTCAAGAGCTCTCTCTCTCTAGATTTCTGTTAATCATGTATATACTTTCAGTGCCTTAATTACAGCCCTAACCCAACCGCTGTGGTTTATCCAGTTTGTTTCTCAAGATCTCGATCAATTCTCTCTCCCTCCCCCTCTCCCCCTCTCTCTCCCTCTCCCTCCCCCTCCCTCTCTCCCTCTACCTCCCCCTCCCCTTCTCTCTCCTTCTCCCTCTCCCTTTCCACTTAACCCCCTCTATTCCACACACACACATACACAAATACACTCTTTAGTTCTTTCCAAAGCCCAGGAAGAGAAGGTACTGCTGAGAACAGTGGATCTGAACAAGATAAAGGACTGTGTGGTATGACTGTGGGATCATGATCATGGGGCATACGTGGACTTAATGGAGATGTTGGCAGGACAGTTGTTCATCTCCATACCTGAGGAGGTTCCCTCATCAGCAATAACACAAGCAGACATGGGAAAGAAAACATTCAGGATCATCATCAATGAGTAGATGTAAATAAGTAATGATAAACTGAAATCATTAGCAGACAATAAAAACCTTCCTTGAGGCATTAAAAACCCAAGGTGTCTCTACTGAAGCAAAGTATATAGAATGTCTCTTCTTTTAATTTAACTGCCCTACTCTTGAGATTTCAATCAGGAGAAATCCTTACTAACAATTACATAGCCTGTCTTCTTTCTTTAATGGACAAGGGGGAAGGGCCTGGCAAATGTATCTTTAGCTAGAAGGAGGAAAGGATAATCCTGTTATACCCTCTTTTAGCCTCTATTTTCCCCCATATACTTAGATCTTTCTGACCACAAAGTAAGCTCTAATATCACTGAACGTATTTCAAAGCAAGCCAGGGAAGATGTTTATAGTGTTAAGTATATTCATAATGTAACGTTTTCCCTTTTTAAGCAATTCTGGTCAAGGGAGCATAATGCTAATCAAACTTAGCGATACTTAAAGATAAGAGTCACTTGGCACTTTAGCTTCCACTGTTCTGAAACAATCCTGCTCCTTCTTCTACAAGAACACTACAGAGCCCATGAAAGAGAAACAGACTTAAGTTGTCTGACCTCCCCTGTTATCCCTCAGGCTGTTGGGAAAAAGAAACACATACTTTGGTCTCCAATTTATCACTCTTATTTTCACAGACATAAATTACTTTTCAGGCTTTAAAACAACTGGATCTAAAAGGACACTGTAGGGTACTTAAATTCCAGTAACTGATCTCAGATGTATGAGGCAATCTAAAATCTTTATAAAGTCTTTCTCTTTCAAAGTTATCCAGAAGGGAATCTTGGAAAATCTGTGTACCAAAATGCTATTGAAATAAGGTTAAAATTAATCCATTAAACATATCTTCAAAAGTCTTGGTACATGATAATCCGTGAATTGATGAATCTTTTGAAGGAGTTTCCCATCGCATCCTGTCTTTGCCAATCAATTACTTTTGGTTGTGATAATGCTAAATATAATGTATTATCTTTAGCATCAGAACAATGCAAGTGTCCAAAGTTCAATTTTGTTCACTCAAGCAGAAGAAATTTTCCTAAGAGATTAATAAAATTCGGAAAGTTGGTTAAGCCAGACACCATTATGGAAGTATGCTAGATATGATGATACATAAATAAGAAAGTCAGCAAATGCTTTTGAACAAGCAGAATCATGGCAAACAAAAGGCAAAGCAAAGAGAACAAAGCAGAAATAAGGGGGAAACCATGCTTTTGGCATTGATCCAGAAGAAAAACAAAAAATGTCTATTAGGTGCACAGTCAGAGTAGGACCATTTGTCAAAAGTCTGTAGGAACAAACTCTAAGTGGCTGTCTTACATGTCTCAAGAGGCAGAACTGAGCTGATGCTGTCAACTGCCAATGCTGGAGCTCCAGTCACAGGAGCTCTAATTTGACCCTCCTGAGAAAGAATCCCAATTAGAAACACATAAAGGAAGCTGGTTAGACATGGCGCTTTGGGACAAGTCTGACCTAGTGTGTCAATGTCAAATGAAACAAAAAACTAAAGGAACTTTCTCAAGTATGTTGTCTGTTCTAGATAAAAGCTAAGGACCTTTGAGACCCAGTTTTTGAAGTAGGCCTCCCCGAACTAGAATGAGGGCAACTATAATATTAAAAGCTGGCTTGCTTTTTTTTTTTTTCCACGCCTGCTGCTGTGCTTTGTGAAAACTGAGGTGTGCCATAGAAAGCTGTATGTCATATTCTAGCAAAATTAGCTAGTTAAAAATGTTTAATTCATAGTGGTCAAACAGCAAGCAATGAAGAGTATCATCTGCAAGTGATTTTAAACCTGGCTTCCTATCTAAATTTGTTATCACTGACAATTCCTTTTGGAATTGCCCCAAATCTATACTATGTTGGTATGACATCAACTACAATGCATAGTGGTCTGTTGAGATACAAAAACTAGAGCCTGGTTGGGGATTTAGGAGGGCAAGTGTATGGGGGGGGGGGGGGGGAGGGATAATGTAGGATTTCAACACAAATCACAGAGAAATAAGAATAGAATGAAACAAAACAAATATTCACTCATTGCATCCAGTTTTGGTTGACAGTGAACCACAGATCAAAGGCTCTTTCTTGCACTGCAGCATGTCTCTTAAGCTCCTAAGATTCCATGCAAAAAGTTTTGCATAAAATGTACATTTTTCTATGTATAGATACCATAGCTTTCACTAGATTCTCAAAGAGCCTGTGACCCAAAAAAAGTCAAGAGCCACTCTTCTAAATTTATGTGAATTTGCATGTGGATTCTAGCTACCTGTGATGAGAACTGGAGCACCTCTTTCATTTTCAACTTTAAGTAAAAAAAAAATAATAAAAATGTACAAGCATCATAGCAAACAAGTGCACAAGACCTAGTGCAAGACCAAGCACCTAGTTTTTAGCTGCTAGTCATGTGCCTTATACATAGTTCCTGAATCTGAAGAACTTAAAAGCCGTTCCCAGGAAGGATCAAGTGACCTGAACAGAGGAACTGTGTATTATGCATATGCTCAGTTGGTGAAGAAATTGAGACAAAAGTACACAAAATGACTTTGACTCAACAAAAATGACTAGGATCTTTAAAAATCTTGTATCTTCAAGATCAAGTCTCAATTTAAAAACCTGAGTTAAGACAACTGAAATCCAAAGAGCGTACTCCAGTAAGATCATAACGATTTTCAATTAATGCAACTTAGGAAACCATCCTTGGCAGATGACCTCCAGAGAACAGTGCAGAATCAAGCTGTTCTATAATTTAGTCGGCAAAGTAAGTTCTGGTGCTTCCTGTGGGGGTTCCCCAGTAGATTCACCTGTACTATTTCATAACTCCTCAAGGGAACCTTGAAGACAATATGTACAATGTGTTTGAACTTCCCTAAAGAAAGATGGCCATAAATTCAAAAGCATTTTAATACTCTTGCCACTTTTGATATATATTCTTAGTGATAATCAGATCAGCTGAAGCCAACCAAATTTAACCACAGCTGCAATTTTATTTTGTAATTATTTTAAAATCACCAATCCTGTCATGTGAGAATTTTGAAGGCTATTGGTAACAAGACAACCATCTAGTATATTAAAAACTACATCTTTTACAAGTACAGCTGCCTATTCTTGTCCAGGAGGAGCGGCCTGTTGGCACTGAGCACACGGCCCGCAGCACTGCTGCTGAGCACTGCGTGGAGAGCCATGCCCGACACCAAAGCACACACGGATCAAAGGCATGCACATAACTGACATGCCTTCATCTGCAGCGCTAAAGCCTCTGAATACTTCTATATAAAATTACATGGATGTTGACAAACCACCTGTTGGACTCAAGAAAAAAATAAATTAAATGGTGCACCCCTTTCCCCTGTTTGCTCCTATAAAATTAGTTCTTTTATTTTGTTCAATGCATATATTCTCTTTTAAATATTTTGCAGTATCCAGCCTGTGGAAAGCCATAACCCTTTTAAAAATTTTTTTTTAAAGAAAAAATAGTTTGATGCTTAGTTTAGCTTATCAAACTGCTTTAAAATTGGTTGGGGGAAGGGAAAGAGGGGCAAAAGAACTATCCTTGTTATTCACCAATCTGTGTGCCTTCCTATCAATGGCAATATTTTAAAGTTAATTTTTTTTAAAAAATAAAGCATTTTTTAATGATGCCTCCAATTATCCCCGCTGAAAGTTTCTAGGAAATACTATCAAAAATTTGCACACTGCTGCACTACCAAGTTTGGCTCAGTAGATAGAGCATCAGCCTGCAAAATGAAGGGTCCCGGCTTCGATTCCAGTCAAGGGCAATGCCAGGGTTGTGGGCTTGATTCCCAGTGCAGGAGACAGCCAATCAATGATCTCATCATTGATGTTTTCTATCTCTCTCTCCCTCTCCCTTCCTCTATGAAATCAATAGAAATATTTTTTAATTCCACGCTGCTATATTACATAGTCTTTTATTCAGAATATCTTGAATATTCAACGCAATGATAAGGCAAGGTAAGAATAAATATAAAAGACAATCAAACAAGATGTTTATTCACTCACTCCTTAAACAAATACCTACTTAAGTACTTACAATATACTAGGAGCAAATGTGGGCCCCAGGGGTGAAAAGGAGAATGAGTCAACACCCTACTCTCATAACTATCTAAAAAGAAGACAGAAATACAGGCAATTACTAGAATTAGATGTAATGAGTGGATTAATAGATGTGTGTGCATGGTGTTGTGCTTCAATGATTCAGGGAAGGCTTTACAGGGGGCAAGCCTAAGAATTCTAAAGAGAATACTTCACATTCTGATGTTCTAACACTATTTCTTAATAGGTAATATAGTCAACTGGTTCAAAATCAAAAGGAAACAATGGCTATATGGTGAGAATTTTCCTTGCCATACCTGTCCCTAATGACCTAGTCGCTTCCCTGTAGACATCCAATGTTAACACAGGGGATTCTTTTTTTTTTTTTTAATAAATCTTTATTCAGATTATTACAATTATTTCTCCTTTTTCCCCCCATAGCTCCCCTCCACCCATTTCCCACCCCACCTCTGCCCTTACCTCCCCCACACTGTCCTCATCCATAGGTGTATGATTTTTGTCATCTCTTCATGAACCCCCCATACCCCTTTCCCCCTGAGAATTATCAGTCCACTCCCTTTCTATGCCCCTGGTTCTATTATATTCACCAGATTATTCTGTCCCTCAGGTTTTTAATTCACTTGATTTTTAGGTTCACTTGTTGATAGATATGTATTTGTTGTTCATAATTTTTCTCTTTACTTTTTTCTTCTTCCTCTTCTTTAAGAATACCTTTCAGCATTTCATATAATACTGGTTTGGTGGTGATGAACTCCTTTAGCTTTTTCTTGTCTGTGAAACTCTTTATCTGCCCTTCAATTCTGAATGATAGCTTTGCTGGGTAGAGTAATCTTGGTTGTAGGTTCTTGCTATTCATCACATTGAAAATTTCTTGCCACTCCCGTCTGGCCTGCATAGTTTCTGTTGAAAAGTCAGCTGACAGTCGTATGGGTGCTCCCTTGTAGGTAACTAACTGTTTTTCTCTTGCTGCTTTTAATATTCTCTCTTTGTCTTTTGCTCTTGGCATTTTAATTATGATGTGTCTTGGTGTGGTCCTCTTTGGATTCCTTTTGTTTGGGGTTCTGTGCGCTTCCTGGACTTGTAAGTCTATTTCTTTCACCAGGTGGGGGAAGTTTTCGGTCATTATTTCTTCAAATAGGTTTTCAGTATCTTGCTCTCTCTCTTCTTCTGGCACCCCCATAATTCTGATGTTGGTACGCTTGAAGTTGTCCCAGAGTCTTCTTACATTATCTTCAACTTTTTGGATTTTTTTTTTTGCTTTTTGCTTTTTCGGTTGAGTGTTTTTTGCTTCTTTGTAATTCAATTCTTTGACTTGATTTTTGTGTTCCTCTTGTCTGTTTATGGGTCTCTGTATAATATTTTTTATTTCAGTCAGTGTATGTTTAATTTCTAGTTGGTCCTTTTTCATATCTTCGAGGGTCTCGTTATATTTATCGGCCTTTTCTAGGATATTCTTAAAAAGTCTTATAACGGTGGTTTTGAATTCTATATCCAGTCGTTTGTTTTCCTCCATTTCTTTCGTTTGTGATCTGATTCTTTGACGCCGCATTTTCACTGCTTCCCTGAGCTGGTAAGGTAGATTTGTGTGCTAGGTTTCCAATATGGCCCAGTGGGTCTGCCTCCCCAGTTAACCTGAGGTGGACACTCTTGGTGCACCCCTTTGTGGACTGTGTGTACAGCCTTGTTGTAATTAAGTCTTTATTGTTGTTGGTATCACTGGGAAGAATTGACCTCCAGGCCAGTTGGCTGTAAGGATCAGCTGTGTCTATGCTGGGAGAAGTTCGGTGCTGGAGACAGCCTTATAGGATTAGACTTGCCAAATTGCAATAGCCTCTGTGCTCAGCTTGGATGGGGTGGAGTCTCAGTCTTGGCTTCCCGTCAGCCTTGCCCTTGCGTGCACGTGCGTGCCTTCAGACCTCTGCCTTCCCAGCTCCCGAGTCTCCGCCTGAGAGTCCAGACTCCCCCCACAAGAGCATGGGTCCCCAGGGGCTCGCCTGGAACTGGGGTTCACTGCAGTCAGAACTGGGGCTCAGTGCAGTCAGGGGCCTCTGACTCCCTTCCACTAGGGAAAGCCTGTGGCAACCTCCGCAGCCTTTGTGCGCACTGGTGCGCGCGCGCTTTCAGTCCTCCGCCTTCCCCGGCTCTCGAGTCTCCGCCCGAGAGTCCAGACTCCCCCCACAAGAGCGTGGGTCCCCAGGGGCTCGCCTGGAACTGGGGTTCACTGCAGTCAGAACTGGGGCTCAGTGCAGTCAGGAGCCTCTGACTCCCTTCCACAAGGAAAGCCTGTGGCAACCTCCGCAGCCTTTGTGCACACTGGCGCGCGCGCTTTCAGTCCTCCGCCTTCCCCGGCTCTCGAGTCTCCGCCCGAGAGTCCAGACTCCCCCTGTAAGAGCGTGGGTCCCCAGGGGCTTGCCCGGAACTGGGGTTCAGTGCAGTCAGAACTGGGGTTCAGTGCGGTCGGGGGCTTCCTTCCCCCTTCTGCCAGAGAAAGTCAGCCAGGCTCTCAGCTGCCCTTCCTCTCTGCACGCATAAAGACCCTTTGCCGTACCTCCAATTCTCTGTGAGCTTTTCTCTTTCCTTCTAGTTGTAGAATTTTCACTCAGCCAGCTTTCCTGTGGTTCTGGATGGTGTCCGTTCTGTCTTTTAGTTGTAGTTTTGAAATTGTTGTGCGAGGCAGCAGTTTAGGTGTTTACCTATGCCGCCATCTTGGTTTCTCCTCACAGGAGATTCTTATAATACACAAGTTTGGCTTCATTGATTAACAAAACTTTGCCTACCAATGCCACTTGCATGAGTCTATTATATTTTATTATGTACTGATGTATTATTCACTTTATTATGTGATTAAAAGCAACTCTGTAGTTAGTTGCATTAATTACCTAGATGGGAGAAGTCCTTTCACAATGTATACATATATCAAATCTTCATGGTGTACACTTTAAATATAATTTTACTTGTCAATTATTCCTCAATAAAGCTGAAAGAAGAAAAACCCACCTCTGTAGTAAGTGCAACAATCCATAAAAACAGATTCCTAATGTTACAAAACATCAAGTAAAAATGTCTATTAGTTCCTGCTAAAATTTCTCTTTGTACTCTAAAATACAGAAGATCATGAATAGGAACGAAATAAAAGCAAATATACGATATATTCTGGATGGAAAAAAGAAAAAGGCAAGAATATCATTAAAAAAGTATACTTTAGTACATAAGGCTTTAATTGAATCTAAAGTTAGTGTCACAGGTTCAGTTGAATGTATCACTCAAGTGGCTCTTACTGCAATCTAATCAAATGTTTCCAATGCTAATAGGGGTGATTCTGGCGATAATTTTTTAAGGAAAAAGAAGATAATTTATACAATGAGTCAACAGAGACCTTCAAGAGGACAAAAGTTTGACAGACTCCTCTGCTCCCACTTTCACTCTCAGCAGCCTCCTACTGCCCTTTGCTAGGTCTATGCCTCCACTGCACTGGCTCCTCCTCTCAGGCTTTCTCCCAAATAACTACACTGGCTAACAGATAAGTAGTTGGATAGGATGAAGCATGACATGTAGTGCAGAATAGATGATTAAAAGAGAAAGACCTGTGGAAAACATTAATTGTGAAGCAAACGATCAACAAACGGCCCCTATCTTAAGTACTCTAACATCACAGACAGGGTTCTGAATTTGGGGTGGGAATGACAGCGGGTTTGGTCTATCATCAACATTGGGGATGGCTACTACTTCTTTGGAAGTAGAGGAGTAGAATCCTCCGGCACAGAGGAAATATTCATGAACTAACTAAGAGGATCAAAAATGCAAGTATGTGAAGCGAAATAAGCCAGTCAGAGAAAGACAAATACCATATGATCTCACTCATATGTGGAATCTAATGAACAAAATAAACAGACATTCAAAATGGAACCAGAAGCATGGATACATGGGGCAGAGCCAGTGCCCCAGGGGAGAAGTGTGGGGTGACTGCATAAAGAAGGTGAAGGGATTAGCTGAAGAACATATATGCATAACCCATGGACATGGACAATAGTTTAGTGAAGGCCAAGGAAGAGGGAGGCAGGTGTGGGTAGAGGTGGGCAAAGGGGAGGTAAAGAGAGAACACCTGCAATAATGTCAACATTAAAATATTTTAATAAAAAAGTAAAATAATAAAAATAAATAAATAAGACCCAGCGTGCCTGGCACATGGTGTTACTCACTAAACATTACTTCCTTCCACTCCTCTTTGCAAATTATATATTCCTGATTCTGTATGGAATCAATCAGAAGGATTAAAATATTAGGGAAGAAAATGCAAGTAAGTAGATTTATGGAAATCTAAAACAAACAGAATAATCTACATAAAATAACAAGGTAATTGGAACAAAAGGATTGACAGTAAGTTAGGAAATAAAATTGATTATTAAAATATGAACAGAAGAAATAAATATTTTAAATGATGCACTTTCAAAGAGGTCAAAGTGTAAAGTAACAAAAATTTAATTTAATTACAAAATTTTGTTATTCTAAGAGAAATTGGTTATAAAAATGTAACCAACTTCTCTTAGAATCTGTAAAGAGAAAAACCACAAAAGAAATAGTGCAAGAAAAATCATAACTGCAGTCTATAAACATGAGTATCAAAATCCATGTTGCTTTTTTCTAACTTACATTCTATTATAAAAATTTATATTGCTTTGCTTAACATACAGTCAAGATGTATCCATGAATAATAGAGGTCGAAGAAAAATACAATTCCATTGCTCATATCAGAGCTCCCTAAAAATTGAGCATATGTTAAAGTTGAAGAGAAGGAAAAAAATCTCTTTGGTTCATTTTTAGTAATATTTGAATTAGCATAATGAAGTCAAACAAAAATTTTAAGATATGTTTAGATATAGAACAAACTGTTTGAAGTAAGTAAAGTTGTCTGGGAAATTTGCTATAATTAACCAAAAATCCTATATAATAAAAGTGTAATATGCCAATCCAATGAACAGTGGAATAACCAGTTGGCGGGGGACAAGAGGTGGGGCCGGTGAGCCAAGGTGTGTGCCAGAGGGCAGAGGGAGGGGACAGTGATGGGGGGGTGGCAGTGACCAGCGGTGGCAGTGGGGCGATGAGGGGTGGGCCAGCCGCTGTCCCCTGATTGGCCTGCTGGTTGACATCCCCTGAGGGCTCCCAGACTGCAAGAGGGTGCAGGCCAAGCTGAGGGAACCCCAGTCCGAGTGCACAATTTTTGTGCACCGGGCCTCTAGTAACAAATATTATGACAACTTTATGTTACTCAATTTTAAGGAGATAGAAGGCAAATTATCTTTCAATTGAAGGAGACTTTTACATAATATTTTTATATATAAGTTTGCCCTGCTTCAGTTTATCATGGATAAACCACTACCACCTGAAGTTCTCATGACCAACCTCTGTCCATCTGCACAATTTAGCACATTTGCTCTAATTACTACAAGAGTGGTTTATTGTTTATCCAACAGAGAGTCAGTGAGCTGGAGGTCAGCAGGAAAAGCTGTGTGAACCGGAGAAACCAAGGTGGCGGCATAGGTAAACACCTAAACTGCTGACTCACACAACAATTTCAAAACTACAACTAAAAGACGAAACGGACATCATCCAGAACCATAGGAAGGCTGGCTGAGTGGAAATTCTACAACTAGGAGGAAAGAGAAAAGCACACTGAGACTCAAAGGAGCTGCAGGAGGCAGAGGTACTGAGACACGCGCACACGCAGAGAGGACTGGCAACTGAGTGCGCGACTGGCTTTCTCAAGCGGGAGGGAGACAAAAGCTCCCGACTGCACTGAACTCCAGTTCCGGGCGAGACTCTGGGGACCCAGACTCATACGGGGTGAAACTGGATTGTCAGGAAAGAGAAAAGCACACTGAGACTCAGAGAAACTGCAGAAGCCAGAGGTACCGAGGCGCGCGCGCAGAGAGGACGGGCAACTGAGTACACGGCTGGCTTTCTCAAGCGGGAGGGAGACAAAAGCTCCCGACTGCACTGAACTCCAGTTCCGGGCGAGACTCTGGGGACCCAGACTCATTTGGGGAGAAATTGGACAGTCTGGCAGTGGGCATGAGGGTGGCTTTCTCTCAGAGGTGCTTGCAGCGATTACCATGGGACACTCAGACACAGGGGCCTATTAGGGCGGGGCTGATGGGAAACCAATGCTGTCTGCTCTGCCCTGAGACTCTGCAACATTCAAGCTGAGCACAGAGGCTTTTGCAAGTCTTCTCTTATAAGGGTGTCTCCAGCACAGAAGTTCTCCCAGCGTAGACACAGCTGATCCTCACAGCCAATTAGCCTGGAGGTCAATTCCTCCCAGTGATACCAACAACAATCAAGGCTTAACTACAAGACTGTGCACACAGCCCACAAAGGGGTGCACCAAGAGTGTCCACCTCAGGTAACTGGGGAGGCTGAGCCACTGGGTGCTATAGGACACCTAGCACACAAAGCCACTCTATCAACACAGGGAAGCAACCAAAATACAGAGACAAAGAAACAGGTCACAAATGAAAGAAATGGAGGAAAGCAAACAACTGGATATAGAGTTCAAAACCACGGTTATAAGGTTTTTCAAGAATTTTCTAGAAAAGGCCGATAAATTTAGCGAGACCCTCAAGGATATGAAAAAGGACCAACTAGAAATTAAGCATACACTGACTGAAATAAAAAATATTATACAGAGATCTAACAGCAGACTAGAGGATCGCAAGAATCAAGTCTAAGATTTGAAATACAAAGAAGCAAAAAACACTCAACTGGAAAAGAAAAAAGAAAAAAGAATCCAAAAATATGAAGATAGTGTAAGGAGCCTCTGGGACAACTTCAAGTGTACCAACATCCGAATTATGGGGGTGCCAGAAGAAGAGAGAGAGCAAGATACTGAAAACCTATTTGAAGAAATAATGACAGAAAACTTCCCCCACCTGCTGAAAGAAACAGACTTACAAGTCCAGGAAGTGCAGAGAACCCCAAACAAAAGGAATCCAAAGAGGATCACACCAAGACACATCATAATTAAAATGCCAAGAGCAAAAGACAAAGAGAGAATCTTAAAAGCAGCAAGAGAAAAACAGTTAGTTACCTACAAGGGAGCACCCATATGACTGTCAGCGGATTTCTCAGCAGAAACTATGCAGGCCAGATGGGAGTGGCAAGAAATATTCAAAGTGACAATTCTCAGGGGGAAGGAGGTATGGGGCGGTGCGGGAAGAGATTGGACAAAGAAGATCTTATATGCATGTATGCAGTACTTATGAAGATGGACAGTGGGGTGGTGAGGTGCTGGGTGGGGTGGGAACCAGGTGGAGGGGAGCTAGGGGGGGCAGGGGGGAAAGAGGGACATCTGTAATAATCTGAACAATAAAGATGTAAAAGATAAATAAAATAAAATAAAATAAAATAAAATAAAATAAAATAAAATAAAATAAAATAAAATGAGTTGGACTGGTTCATAGCTATAGAAATCAGAATGGGTTTGGCTAAAAAGAATTAGATGGAAAGAATAAACATTTACTGGGCTCAGTTTAGGTGGCCTTCCCCCACCCCCATTTGGACATTGCTTTCTGGCCAGAGCAGCCTCAGCAGCAACAATTCCTGAGGAGTTGGAGCCAGACCACTACTATGGCAGCTGATGAGCCACTCAGATGCAGGAGACGATATCTGAGACACTGACTGGACTAGACTTGTGGGGAACTGGAGTTTTGGCAGCTGCTTGGAGATGCAAGTGACACAACCTGAACTGTCAGAGGAGTTAATAACCTCCTCTCTGGGATGGGGAGGAGGTGAACTTTGACTCAGGAATTTTGACTAATTTTAACAGGATAGAGCTAGTACATAAATTCTTCTCTTTTCCTTTCCCTCAGAGATGATTCTGACATGCAGTAGTTCATGTCGTCTCTGGTGATGTCCTATGAGACTGAGCAACACTTGGGGAGCTTGTTATAAAGTTGTAGCCTGGTTGGAAGTGGACTGCCTGTATTTATTCACACCTATCTGCCATTCTCCCCACCTTGCTCCTCTCCCCCCGCCCCCTCGCTTCTGTTTCCCTGGGTTTGCACTCCCCAATAAAGCGCTGGCATGTAAGTTTCTCACTCAGACTCTGTTTCCTGGGCATCCCATGCTAAGGTAAAGCTATCCCGCCTAGTAAATGAAATGCAGCCCAAGCACTTGGCTGTATCTGTATTTGTGAGCAAATCCAGCAAGGTTTAGAGATGTGTACAATGTTATTAAGTTGGTGGCGTGGACTTTAAGTTGCCAGTTCATCAGCCCAAAAATTTTTCCACCAAAAATTGTTCTTGCCTCTGCTGCAGCCATGTAGCAATCAATCCTCCAGAGTTTTATTTCATATGACTAGAGAATATGCAAGATTGGATATGAAGGAACTGAGGGTGAAAGAGAGGTGGGCTAGCAACATGCAGAGGAGAAGCAATGGGGAAATTGAAGCAGACTAATTGCAGAAGATCAACCATTTCCCCTCAGCAGGAAATTCTGCTACAAGAGTTGCACAGGAGCCTTTGAAAGCTTAAATGCATAAATGGCTAAAGGTGTTTTCTGATGAATGAGGCTTTACTTCTTTGGCAGGTAACAAAGTCTGACTTCGGGAACAAGAACACCTGGAAGCCAGCTCAGCTCTTGAACTGCTCCAAAGTCCTCATATCGGGTTCATTATGAGAAGCCACCTGTGTCTCTGCTCATCAAATCCTGCCAGTTTCTGGTTCGGATCTATTGCAATACACCAGAGTCATTTCTAATTATAGAAGTAAAATAAATAATTCATGGGGATTTCCTGACCCTTCAGCTTAGAGCTCATGTGAAACTGGTCTATGTTGATGATCACAGAATTGTAAATTGCTTCAACACTTCTGCTAAGTAATTACCTAATCCAAGTATAAAACCTAAGTAATATAGATTAACAAGTGGCATGGCTCAATTTTAATTGTGAAAATTATGAAATACAGAATGTTTTCTCAGGAAATGTTTGTAGAAGAGAATGCTATGTATTCAGCAAACTGTTTCCTTTTTCTTGGGCAGACAAAGGAATGTGGGCAGAAGTAAGAAGGACAACTTGGAACCCTCTATGCAAATCCTCTGTGATTTTTCTCTTTTCTTATCCATTGTTGATAAGAAAGGAAAACAAGGCCCTGAAGGGATGTTAGCCCAGAAACGCAATGAAAGGATCCTTCATCCCCAAATGACTGCTTAAGCGGAGACAACACCTTCACCCACACCTCCATCCTCACACTGGATGTGACCGCAACAGGAAATACACATTTTTTATATTAGGAGACTGGATTTGGGGGGATTGCTGGTTAAAACAGTGAGCCTACCCAGACTAGTGCAATACAATTTCAGATTCATAATTCAAACTAGGTTAACAACATTCATTTCTTCATTTATTTAACAGGATTATTCACCTCATTTGTTTACTATTCAACAGGTCTTTAGGGATAGTCTTTTAATGAATGGACCAGACTAAATAAAATTATGCAAATCAGTTTCTCTGAATGGTTCTAAATTATATGAGAATAATTTTTGTTCCATTAAATATTTTAAATATTCCACAACAATTTTACTTGTGACAATAATTAGCTATATGAAATGTTCATCCCAGTCTCTATCTGAATAATCACAATTACATCTAGTCTGATATGCCAGCATCTTCCTGCTTGTTAATAATTTGCTTATTAATAAGCCTGGCTGGGTAGCTCCACTTCCTTCTATGGTTTAGACTCCATACCTGAACAAAGAAAGCCATCTTTCAAATGTTTGCAACAAGGCAATACCTCCAAACAGAAAAACAACATGTGTTGGTATGTTGATATGATGACAGTCATGTAACACCATAGAACAAGGATGTATATTCCCTGAGTTAACAACAACAACAAAAAATTCAAGTATATACATCAACCTAAGTTTAGGCTTTAACTTCATTAGTTAATAAACAAGACCAGGCAATTTTAAAATTTTGCAATAAAGTTTTATAACTTTCAAACAGAATATGTAAAGTGGTCACAAAGTCCCTATGCATTAGGCTGAGGAAGAAAACACTTCTCAACTCTAACAACAGTCAAGACCCAAAATCAGTTATTGGGGTCGTCTCTAATAATTTCCAAACATCAACATGAAAAAAAGGAAACCAAGAAAATGTGGAAGAAACTTACCACTAGTATATACATGTAAACTTTAAGGATCTTTAAAGAGAATTGTGGGCCCTCTACATTGTTAAAAAAAAACAACAGCACTAAGATTAGTAGTCATGATGGTGTAAACTAGTGACTAATTATAATTCACATTAAGTTTATGCTATGTGCATGACATTAGGAACTTTTAAAATAAGTTCAATATAATGTAAGTGCTGTGCTAACATAGGGTTTGTTTTCAGAAGAGGGCTTGTACATACATAAACAGGTGTTCAATGTAATGTTTCCTGAGCTGAGGCATCTTCAGCATCAGAAAGCACCTGGAATTTCCACATTAAAATTTCTGATTTATGGAGCCCCTGCTTTACAAAGTGGACATTTTTTAGGTTTGATTTCCATTTATACTTTTTTAAAAATTTGCACAAAGAATAAAATTAGTTAAAATTTTCTATGTACTAATAAGAGCCATACGGCAGTACCTGAATTTCAAATCAGTGCAGTCCATAGCAATGCCAGTTATCTATGAGTATGTGCATGTGTATTTTTAGTTACAATTCATAAAATGAGCTTAAGGTATTCAGTGGCATATTCCAGATTCCCCACTGAACAACAAATGTATTTCATTTGACATGTCTGTTAGATCAATTATTCCAATCTCCTTCTTTCTATTACTGCTTATGCTTAAAGAGCCTTAAAGCTTTCTTTTGAATACAGCTGCAACTCATTAGCTCCTCTCTGCCAATCTAACTATTATTCTGTCACTTTTCCTTTTTCCCTTTATGTCCTCAACCTAATAAGTGTCATTTTCCTGCTTTCTTTTTGGTTGGGAATTCAACTGAATCAGCTTTCCAACAAACCTGGTGTGTAGAATTTAAAGCTCCCCTATTACTTTTGGCTAATAAATAAAAACAATTAAGCTACCTTCTAGTGGTGCAGTGACCACTGTTTATTTGGGTTCTGCATTCAGAGTTGGAACAGGTGCTATTTCATCCCAGGGCCTAAATATCAAAATATTTGTGAATTGAGCTTTGCACTCTACTGAGCTATGTCAATTCATGTTTCACAGTGAACATATTTATAACAAAAAGATTTTCTGGCACTGTGAGAACACGAGTCTTAGTAAGGTTCTAAATGTTGCACTTTGCCATTGCTTTGTCTCTGGAAAGTAATGCCAAATAATGCACTCCCTGGATGTGAGTCAAATATGCAAATTATAGCTTGTGACTAATGGCTTTGTTTAGAAGTCTGAATTCCTTTCTTTTTATTGCTGGGTGATATGAGAAATTTCTACTGGATCTGCTGTATCTGACAATTTTCTTTTATTCTATTTAGTGACTAGAAAACCTGCAAAAATAAAGTTATTTATAAGTGGTAGAAAAATCTCATGTAAATAATGGACCTCTCAAATTAGAAAATTAATTAAGTTTCTAGAAAGTGGATATGCTCAATTAGGTATTTGTTCATTTTATTAAAATTAATTAAATTTCTAGAAAATGGATGTGCTCAATGAGGTATTTGTTAATAACACATATGCTCTTCCTAAATTTTATAAAATGGAAGGAAAATGAGAACTTTGCCCAGTTAGGCAAAAGTTTGTAAGGGGGAGAAAAACCCCATAGGAATTTGCATAACATCTTAAGTAGGTTTAAATAATCCTTGAAATTGAACCAGAAGTACATTTTATAAAACTCATCTTTCTCTCTCAAGAGTCCCATTCAGCATAACATGTGTGCAAATCCTAGGCAATATACGGCTGCAAAGTGAGGCAAGGGATACATCAAGAATTGAGCCAAGTTCTTTCTGAATTATGCCCCATAAGTCCTCTATATCTTCAATCACTAATTTTACCTACAAAATAAAGTCTTTCTGTCTGTGGCTTACTGAAAGGATGAAGAAAAATTTGAGAACATGTAAGAAAAATAAATATCTGGGGGCGGGGCGGAGATTAACCAAAGTACTTATATGCCCATGGCCACAGACAATAGGGTGGTAAACAGGTGAGGCAGGGTGGAAACAGGTGGAGGGGGACAGTGGGAGGATCAACGGGGAGTGGGGGGGGGGGGGTGGGAAACATCTGTAATATTCTCAACAATAAAGATAATAAATAAATAAATAAATATTGTGCCAGCCACTATTCTTAAAACGTATCATTATAATGTTGTTCACCTTTTAAGAATAGTGTCAGTATTACAGTTGCAACTGTAATTGAAGTGATGAGATTTTACCCTGTTCTGTGTTATCTAAGGCCAGCTTCCCTTCTTTTCTCTCTCTCTCTCCCAACCTTCCCTTCCTTTAAAAAAAAATTTTTTTTTAGACATATTTAATGTGCCTTAGTTTGGGGCTGGGCACTGTGTTAAACTCTGAATATATCCATCAACAAGATGGCTATAGTTTCTGACAGTCTGTAAAAGAGACCACCGTTGAACAGGTAAAAGTAAAGGGAAAAAAGTTACAGGTATTATGAAACAACAGAAGGAGATCATCTATAGCAGCCGTGGGCAAACTACGGCCCGCGGGCTGGATCTGGCCCGTTCGGCTGTTCTATCCGGCCCGCGGAGCCGAAAGAGCGGAGGGTTCTCTTGCTCTCCCCTCCGCTCCTTTACTTTGAATTTATATTAGTTCACACAAACACTCCATCCATGCTTTTGTTCCGGCCCTCCGGTCCAGTTTAAGGACCCATTGTGGCCCTCGAGTCAAAAAGTTTGCCCACCCCTGGACTATAGTGACGCAACAACTTACCAAGGCAGATGAGCGTAGAAGGTTGACTGATTAACGATTTCTGGAACTAGAGAAACGATTTAGACAAAGTTGTTCATCTTGGCCTCCATTCATTTATACCTTTAATTCATTAAAGCAGTAAGTTTGGGCAGAGAGAGATTGCATAACAGTAACTAGTTGAGCTTTTAGGGTGCCATTTCTGAGGATCCTAAGAAAGAATGATGCACTTAGAAATGAGAATTCAACTCTCCCATAATGGATCATTGTTTCTTCTGAAGGAGGTTCTGGGTCTTGACGAAAAAATTAAATGAATTACAACCATCCCTTGGCTAGATTGTTTTCAAGACATGTGAAAGTTCAGTGGTATCCCTATGAACCCTTCCTCTACATTCTCGCTTTCTGTACTGACTTTTAAGATGCTAAAGATTTTAAGTCAATTTACTACAGCAGCTTCACTATCATGGACTGAAGAAATACTACCAAATAAATATAAGAGATCAAAAGCAAGGACCAGCAAGAGAGTGGGAGTTTTTGCTAGTTCACTTTGGAAATGCACCATATTTCTTTTGCCTTATAGCTTCTCCATAAGTCATGGTTCTTTCTTTGACTTACAATTAGGAAAAGGGAATTATATCATGCCAATGCATTTTACATGCAAACATGCACTTAAGCAATGCTCAGTCATAAAAGATTCACAAATTTATATTATTTATAGTATATCCTTTTTACTAAACTCAAACTATACCTATGAAGTTCCAGTACCTGTTGACATATATGACTTTCAGGACCTGTTATATATCATGTTAAAGTCTCCTTGCAGGGGATGCTTTTAGTGCTGTGCCAAAAGTTTAATCTGGAACCAGACAAAACTAAACCAAGCTGTGATTCAAACCACTACAAAATTTGACTTAGAAAGTATCACAAGCTTATAAAACAAACAAAATGTTAACCACCCTAGAAAGAATCAAATATTTTTTACTAAATTTCTGAAAATCTCCTTATAATCTCTTGACAAAAATTCACTGGAAGGTCCACATTTGCCCTTCCTCATCCCCACAGCTACTACTCCTTGGCCTCTCTCTTGGCATCTCTCACCTGCACTGTTGTATGTGTCTCTAGTCTACTCTCCCCATCTTCTCCCTTTTCCACACGGTTCTGAAAATTACCTTGCTAAAAATCTGATAGTGCCATGTCCCTGTTTAAAAGCCTCCACATACTCCCCACTCTCTATATTTTAATTCTTTAACTTGGCATAAATGTCCCTATACAAATTTACTCCTGAACTACCTCTCCAGCCTCGGCTGCTATTCCACTCCATTCACTCAGTGTGGCCAGCCACAGGCAATACCTCACTTTTGCCCCTATGTGTTCCTTAGTGAATTCTGTCCTATGCATACTGTTTACTTTGCTTACCATTTTCTTTCCCTCCACTTGTGCTTGGGAACCTTTCTAGCCCAGCCTTCTCTAAATTTAGCCAGGAATGCTTGGCAACATTGTCACAGTAATTTATTCACCTCTGTTTAGACACTTACTTACATTGGTCTATGCTCCCTTCTTCACTTACTGTAGTCTTCATACTCTTTGGGGGCAAAGACTATGTCTTGATTATCTTCATGGGTGTATGTATATATCTAGATCTCTATCTATAGCTATCTATCACCTATCTGATGCTTATTACAAATGCTCAATGACAGCTGAATAAATGAATTTTCAAAATGCATATTTAGACTGAGTTGAACCATTTTGTTTAAGTTGATCAGATTCCATCCATTACAGTTCTAGATCTTTTAATTAAGACTAATTAGTCCAAATTAATCTATATGACAATTTATTTCTATCATAATATGATGTATACCTTTCCTGCAAGTAATTTATTTAAATTTATATGTAAAACTTTACCTAAAGTCATTAAAATATTTGTTTTATTTCCAAAATGACAAGGAATAAAAGAGACAAATCAATATTTTATATTTGCTTATTACTTAGTATGTCTTTTTGCAACATCTATAATAATAAAAGGGTAATACGCTAATTAGACTGGACATCTTTCAGACGTCATTCCAGACATCCTTCCTGAAGAAGCCGGGGCCGGAGGGAAGCCAGCCCAGATCCCAGGTGCCTGTGAGAAGCCGGTGCCGGCAGTCGGGGGGGTGGGGGGGGAAGGCCTACTCTTGCACAAATTTTTGTGCATCAGGCCTCTAGTATCATTATATTGATACTAGAGGCCTGATGCACGAAATTCGTGCACAGGGGTGTGAGTCCCTCAGCCCAGCCTTCACACTCTCCAATCTGGGATCCCTCTCACAATCCAGGACTGCTGGATCCCAACTGCTCACCTGCCTGCTTTCCCGATTGCCCCTAACCACTCCCCTGCCAGCCTGATTGATGCCTAACTGCTCCCCTGCCAGCCTGATTGCCCCTAACTGCCCTCCCCTGCAGGCCTGGTCACTCCTAACTGCCCTCCCCTGCAGGCCTGGGTGCCCCCAAACTGCTCTCCCATGCAGGCCTGGTCCCCCCCAATTTCCCTCCTCTGCCGGCCTGGTCACCCCTAGCTGCCTGCCCCTGAAGGCCTGGTCACCCTAACTGCCCTCCCCTGAAGGCCTGGTCCCCCCCAACTGCTCTCCCATGCAGGCCTGGTCCCCCCAATTTCCCTCCTCTGCCGGCCTGGTCACCCCTAACTGCCCTCCCTGTCCCTCCCAACTGCCTTCCCCTGCTGGCCATCTTGTGGTGGCCATCTTGTGTCCACATGGGGGCAGGATCTTTGACCACATGGGGGCAGCCATCTTGTGTGTTGGAATGATGGTCAATTTGCATATTACTCTTTTATTAGATAGGATAGAGGCCTGGTGTATGGGTGGGGGCCGGCTGGTTTGCCCTGAAGGGTGTCCCGGACCAGGGTGGGGGTTCCTTTGTGGCATGAGGTGGCCTGGCAAGGGGCCTGTGGTGGTTTGAAGGCTGGCCACGCCCCCCAGCAACCCAAGTGGAGGCCCTGGTATCTGGGATTTATTTATCTTCTACAATTGAAACTTTGTAGCCTTGAGCAGAGGCCAGGGTGGGCCAGGGCAGGTGGGAAGCTTGGCTTCCTCCATCACCAGGGGCAACCAAGCCTCCGGCTGGCTCCAGCTCCATGACCACCGCCATCTTTGTTGGGATTTATTTATCTTCTATAATTGAAATTTTGTAGCCTTGAGTGGAGGCCAGGGCCAGCCAGGGCGGGTGGGAAGCTTGGCTTCCTCCATTGCCAGGGGCAACCCAAGCCTCCAGCTGGCTCCAGCTCCATGGCTGCTGCCATTTTTGTTGGGATTTATTTATCCTCTATAATTGAAACTTTGTAGCCTTGAGCGGAGGCTAGGGCCAGCCACAGTGGGCATGAAGCTTGGCTTCCTCCATCACTGGGGGCAACCCAAGCCTCCTGCTTGCTCCAGCTCCATTGCTGCTGCCGTATTTGTTGGGTTAATTTACATACTCACTCCTGATTGGCTGGTGGGCATAGCTTGTGGGCATAGTGGAGATACAGTCAATTTGCATGTATCTCTTTTATTAGATAGGATTGTCTAATCAACCACAAGAATTACATAATTCAAAATTTAAAATTCTATGACTTATTTGAAAAATATGTTATTTCATATATTCATTTATATATAATTAATTAATACAATAGATGAATTAACTTCCACATTAATTGTACAAATAAATAAATGTTAAAATCAATGACATGGAATTACTAGCTATAAATATTAGTTCAAAGGGAAAAAATATGTCATAGAACTAATGTGAACTGACGGTCTACTCCATAAATTTTATTAATTAATATTTTATTTTCCATAAGAAAAAATTCAAGTAAGGAAATAATTAAACAGTATCCAAATATCTTTCCTGATAGTTTATTTATTAGGGACAAGCGACAATTCCCTAATAGGAAAGATGAAAATTACAGATAAAATTTTGTTTATACACTAAAGAGAGTAGTTCTTGAAATAGGAAATCCATACCAGGTGCTGCTAAAAACATCCTATCTAATAAAAGAGTAAGATGCAAATTAACCGTCACTCTGCAACAAAAATGGCGGCACCCATAGCCACAAGACAGCGGCGCCCAGTCCTCTTAGCCCTGCCGGAGTCCCCCAGTCTGCCCAGCAGTGGCAGTCCGGGGTATTCGGCTAGGAGGCGCCTGCCCCCCACGCAGTGATCCCCACCCAGCGGCGGCAGCCCGGGGTGTCCCCGCCTCCTACGCAACAATCCCTGCCCAGCAGCGGCAGCCTGGGGTGTCTGGCTGGGAGGCACCAGCGCCCAGCGCAATCCCTGGCTACAGCCTGAGCTGGGGTCTCAGGCCAGCAGGGCCTCGCACCCAAGCCACGTGATCCCCCGGCCCCAGCAGCAGCCTGGCCTGGGGTCTCAGCCTGGCCGGGGCACGCACCACCCCGTGGCACCATCCCCGGCCAGGCTGAGACGGCAGCCTGGCCTGGGGTCTCAGCCTGGCTGGGCTGAGGCGGCAGCCTGGGCTGGGGTCTCAGCCTGGCCAGGGTGCGCACCCCCTACGACAAGATCCCTGGCCAGCAGCGGCAGCCTGAGCTGGAGTCTCAGCCTGGCTGGGGCGTGCACCCCCCACGGCGCCATCCCGGGCCAGGCTGAGATGGCAGCCTGGGCTGGGGTCCCAGCCCGGCTAGGGAGTGCACACCCCGTGGCGCCATCCCCAGCCAGGGGCGGCAGCTGGGGTCTCAGCCTGGCGGGGGCGCGCACCCCCCGCAGCACCATCCCCGGCAAGACTCATATGGCAGCCTGGGCTGGGGTCTCAGCCTGGCCAGGGTGCGATCCCCTTCCAGCGGTGGCAGTCTGGGGTCTCAACCACTGAGTCACACCAGCCAGGCAGATATGGAGGAATCTTAAATGTTTCTTTTTTTAAAATATATATTTTATTGATTTTTTTACAGAGAGGAAGGGAAAGGGATAGAGAGCTAGAAACATCTATGAGAGAGAAACATCGATCAGCTGCCTCCTGCACACTCCCCACTGTGTATGTGCCCCAACCAAGGTACATGCCCTTGACCAGAATCGAACCTGGGACCCTTGAGTCTGCAGGCTGATGCTCCATCCACTGAGCCAAACCAGTTAGGGCTGTCCAATATGCTAAAGAAAAAACCCTATCTAATAAAGAGGGAATATGCAGGCGAGGGCATTTGGGGGTGACCAGGTTGTCAGGGGAGGGCAGTTGGGGATGATCGGGCTGGCAGGGGAGCAGTTAGGCATCGATCAGGCTGGCAGGGGAGTGGTTAGGGGGTGATCAGGCTGGCAGGCAGAAGCGGTTAGGGGCAATCAGGTAGGCAGGCGAGCAGTTGAGAGCCAGCAGTCCTAGATTGTGAAAGGAATGTCCAACTGCCTGGATTGGGCCTAAACAGGCAGTCGGACATCCCCCAAGGGGTCCCATATTGGAGAGGGTGCAGGTTGGGCTGAGGGACACTGCCCCCCCTTCCCCCAGAGCATGAATTTCATGCACCGGGCCTTTAGTTCTAGAATAAACAGCTTTCACAAGTTCTTGAGTTTCATTCAAGTACAGAGCCAAATGTACTACAGTTCAATGTAGGCTATGCAATTCACTCACATCCAGGGAGAACTCTTGCTGTTTCGAGGTGCTGAGGGAAGGGGAAATGGGGTGATGGTGGTCAAAGTGTACGAAGTTTCAGTTATGCAAGATGAGTAATTTCTGGAGATCTAATGTACAGCATAGTGATGATAGTTAACAATACTGTTATATACTTATAGGTTGCTAAGAGGATAGATAACAAAATGATAATTATGCAGAGATAATGAAAATTCAAATAGTTTCCCATCAAGGGATTAGGATCTGGCATAACAGCTCCAGACATTTTAAGGCCTGATAAGGCCTTCACCTGAACCACCAGCTCTGGAAGCCTGAGACTATGTAGAAGCAATTAGCTTACTGACCTCACTGAGAACATTCTCTGGTGCTTAAACCTCCCTTTGCTTTCTCCCTCCACCCACTGTTCAGCAAATATTTATGTGCGAGGCACTGTGCTAAGGAATGAGTATAAAACAGTAAACGATACTACAATTATGATCTTGGCCTTCATAAAGTTCATAGTCTAACAGGGGAAACCTATTTAAGCAAGCAAGTAGAATAAAATGTGGTAGAATAAAGGAAGAATAAGGCACTTGGCAGGGTCACAACCCAAAGGGGTAGGAGTAGAGGCAGGACAGGCATCCCTGAGGCAGTGATGACTATGTTGGGCCTGAAGATAAATTTAATTGATTTAAACCTTTTTGTAAATCCACGTCCTGACCACAATCTGATCCTTCTTGCCTCCTGCCTGTAGGACCATAATCCATCTTGATTATAATCCATCTTGATTATACCACTTTGCCACAAAATACTCAACTAATGACTGGACTCTTTTTTATTCTAGTAAGACACTAAAATCCAGACTCCCTCTCTGAGGCCAAAATTCGAAAATTTCTTTAATGCAATTCAGTTGAGTAAACAGCATCCTAGAATCTTGCGAGGCTGAGAGCAGTAGTACAATGTTTTGTGGGCTTTTACACCAGCCATACCTCCTCCTGTCAAGCCCTCACTGTATCTAAGTTGAATAGGAAAATAAATCAAATCTGCATCATGGAAAGATCACTACCAGGTGGGTAAACAGAAAAAAAGATTGACTGGCCAACAATCTACAAATAGAATATATTATGCAAATGTTACACTTACGCATTTAAGACATCTTAGGGTAGATGAACATTATATCTAATAGCTTTCAATGTGGAAAAGCTTGATCTTTAAGAAAGTACTGCTAGAAGTTGCTGGGGCTCTTAAAATTGAACATGGTAAAAACCATGTAGTGAGATATAAGGTATTTTTAAATATATTAAATGTCCTTCAGTTAGCATTCTATCTAACTAATATATTATGGAAAGTATTATTTTGAGTGTATTAATAAATTGCATTAAATAAATATATAATTTTACTGCATATAAGAGCATGTAGTCACACTCTTTCTTAGTAAGAAATTTAAAGGGATAGCTTCTCCATGAGCTTCTCTATAAGCATTTCTTCCCTCTGAGCCACCAAATGGCAAGACTGAGCTGGCAAAAATACCAACATAAAACCAATTCCATTACAGAAATTCTCACAGAGCAAGAACTCAGTTTTGTTACAAAATATGTCATAATTGCAATAAAATATATCATCCATAAACTCAAAAATATAATTATTGACAGATATAATTCTTATATCTTCAGTATTGCTGTATTTTCTAATTTTATAAGTATTAAAAGCTAAATGCTGAGCGAAGTAGTAGAACATGCAAAATATAACCTTTAAATTCTAAATTCTGACTATAGACTAAAAGTAAAAATTTATCTCCTTCTGAGTTTCTGGAGTTTATGCATAATGAATACATCTCTATACCTAAAAAAACATTAAAAGCTGTGAATCACACTGGGCTGGTGTTGTTCAGTGGTGGAGGGCTAGGAGTAGCCTAATTACAGGTGCCCCTCTCCACTCTACTCCCACAGATAAAGTGCCTTTCCAAACCAACCTTTTTATCAAGGGGACCAGGTGCAGTTCCTGCTTATCCCTGAGCAGTGGGTTTTAGTACCCTGTCACTCCACAGAATTTCATCCTCCCATGGGGAGCAGGGGCACTCCAACCTCTTGATACTGTGAAGCCTGCTTCTCACAGCCTTTAGTTAGGCAACCTCTCTGTGGTCCTACATAGCATGTGGCGTCCTCCTCCTCCAGCTATGAGAATATGTGACTAGTAAACTGCTGTCGATTTCGTCTCTCCAGTGTCAAGTGTTATGTGTTCAGCCATCCCTATCACTCTAGGATAGGAATCCTTCCTTCGCCAGTGAAGTAAAAAGGAGTCAATTAAAACATCAAATTTATTGTTCTAATGAAAAACCAAAGACTTATCTTTCATTCATACACACCAACATTTTAGTGTTAAGCTCTATTGCCAGAAAAGGATATGGAAGCTCCAGCGGCTTCTATTCATGGCCAAAGACATGAAAAATGATAGCAAGTGTCTAGTATTACAAAGCAAATAGTTTGTACCAAATCCAAATCTGGCTTTTCATGCAGCTAATATATTTTTATTTGAAAATTTACCACTAAATGAATAGTCTTGAAGTAATCGTTATTCACCAACTTTAACTAGTTTACTGTATTAGTTTAAGTTCAGGAGAATCTTGTCTAACTGAACCTGAAGACTGGTGAACTCTACAGCATTTCAGTAAGAGTTCTTTATACAAAATACACAATTGAGATTATATCTTAACAACATGTGACTTTTTTTCTCCTCATACTTTTTAAGATTAAATAATTCCTTACTGGTACATAAAGTCAATTAACCCACATATTTAGGAAACAGGAGTTTTTATTTATTCATTGATCCCAAGATATTAACTTTTTGCAAATTATTAGCCTCAATTTTTCTGAGAATAAAATACATCAATATCTATTGAACTTTTAGCCATTCAACAGATATATATAAGGCCACACAAAATGTCATGGTAGAACTGAAAATACAGGTCAAATCCTGTCTAATGTAGACCTACTGGGCTCATGGTATTAGTATTTTATAATTCATTTTAAATTATGTTTAGCTTACGTTTCATGACCTGCCAAATGTCTTTCCCAGTAAGAGTTAATACCTATGTTGAAGATGATGCTTGATGTAGCATCAATAGAGAATAGTATAAGATCACAAATGTTTGAAAGCATCTATTTATTGTTATACAGCCATTTATCTGTTCAACAAACATTTATTGGATGAGCCTTCCAGAAGGCAGCCTACCAGAGCCTTCCACAGAAGCTACAAAGATAGGGATATGAATCCCTATCTTCTAGGAATTCACATAGAATCTAGACAGGGGACTTGAACTTATCAGAATAGAGACTCCAGTGGACGTGCCGATAATTAATGTTTCTCCCAGAGACTAGAAAGGGACAATAAAAACACATCGAAATTGGGGGGAGCAGAGGGGCGGGAGTGAAAATGAGAAAGTTCCTATAAAAAAGAGTAAAGTTCTGTATAACTTAAGATAGCCTAAGAATGGTACAGTGGGTTAAACTGTAGCCCCCCAAAAGGTATGTCCAAGTCCCAAAGCCAGTACCTATGACTAAAACTGTTTAGAAAAAAAAGATATTTGCAGATGTAATTAACAAAGAGTCTCAAGATGAGATCATCTTGGATTCACAAAATGGGCCCTAAATCCAATGACAAATGTCCTTATAATAAGAGGAGAAGATACCGACAGAAGAGGAGAAACTCAGGGGAGAGGTCATATAAAGATGAAGGAACAGATAGGTGTTATGCTCTCACAAGCCAAAAACACCTGGAGCTACCAAGAGCTGGAAGAGGCAAGGAAGGATTTTCCACTAGAGTTCAGAGGGAACGTGGCCTTGATGGCACCTTGATTTTGTTACAGTAGCCCTAGAAAATATTACGGGTAGGGTATCTATACATGGATTTCCTGGTCTAAGGATAAATGTCAGAAACAAATATGGAGACAAACAAAATCAAGTTTCTAAGTTGGAAAACAACATTCTCATTGGTGATGGCAAGAGATGGAAGACAGAAAAGTCTATATTGGCCTAGATCAGAAGTACCATCTGTTGCTGCCTAGCTGTGTCCCTTAACACATTCCTCTCAGAGCCTCAATTTCATCATCTGTAAAGTGAGTGAGACTGAGGAAGAAAGACTTAAGGGTAAAAAATGTAGTGTAAACAAAATCTGAACAACGCCTACAGAACCACACACCCATCACTGCATGTGGGGATTGTTGGTAAAAATCTACACTCAAAAGCATTACTTGGAGGATCTTGTCTTATCCCAGGACCAAAGCAGGGAAAACTTTTATTCCCACAGGTTTCCTCCTAGAACTTACCCCCATTCCCAGACCCTATTCCTCCATTTTGATGCTGAACCTTTAGGCCAAATGGAACGGGCACCATCTGCTCCATACAACACTCTTCCCAGCCAAGAGGAGTTCCAGGCCAAGTTTATCTTGTGAGTTAACAGGAGGTGACAAGCCTGGCAGGACTCATTCTCCCTGCATGATTGATTCAGCCCAGCCGACCAGCTCCATGCTAATGAGGATGTACCAGAGCTCACAACAAAAACATTGTTGAATAATTTAAAACTTTAGACCATGATTTGCCATATAATGTGATTCACTGTACAATTATGGCCCCAGTTAAAGCTTCTTCCTTGGGTGCCTCGCTAGCACACACCAGCAACTACAAACTGCCTGTTCTCAAAATTAACTATCTAAATAATGTGGAAGAACAGAGACAGGGTCATCCTGTAAGGGGAAGACAGTGAAGGTAAGGCTGGCCTAAACTCTCAGGGGCTGATGCTTTATAAGAAAAGAGTAGTATTTCAAATGTAGTACTTTAATATGTATAGAGGAAGTAAATATAGTAAAATATTCTCATCCAATCTAGTACGCTTCGGTACAGATTGATACTTATAATTTCTGGGGAATTGACTTTAATTTCTTCTCCTATTTCAGATATCCATTTAAATAAGTTTCTTTGTACCATCTGGCCACTTAGGTTCCCTCCTGTATACATCCCCATGCCAATGATTTAAATAAAGTTTAACAAATTCAAATATCTGAGACATTCCTTAAAAGAGGCAATTGTCAAGCATCTGTCTTCTAAGGGATGGAAGCTCAAAAACTTTCTCAGCAGTGTTAGTTAAGGGTTTATTAACTGTGAGACCAGAAGTTGTTTTTTATAACATGGTCCTTTCACCTGAATATTAATGAGTTAAGGGGAAAATAACAATAACCAGAGCTTATCATCTCAACAGAGCCTGCTCATAGCAAGAGCACTGAACTAAATGTGGAGCCAAATGATCAGATTTACATTTGACCTTGTTAGGATGAGGCCAAGGACAAACAAATCTCTCCAAACTTCAGTTTCTTCATCTGAAAATAGATTTCATAATATCTAACTGACCTTTGAGCTTCAAATCAAATGGAATAATATAATATAGAATTTTTCTGTGACAACAGGCCTTAGCAAATCAGTAGGATATTAAGCATTCAAGCAGGTAACATTAAGAAATATTCTCACTTAAGCAATATTAGACCTTCATTTAAAACAGGGGGAGGAGATAAGTTGTCCTAAAATATTTTTCTAAGTTTCATCTGCCACCAACTACAAGAATTCAGGAGACCATAGATTCACTTCCTAGTCAGAAGGCATGGCAAATCATTAGCCACTAATGACAGGAGGACCTTCAAGGTGACAGTTGCCACTTGTGTCCCACTATTATATCATCACCTCTGAGATTCCTCCAAACTGGCAAAGGCAGCACATCCTCTCCTGAGTCACAGACAGCCTTCCATCAACCTGCCGTCACTGTCCTTACCTCCCCCCAACGGCACCTGACACAACAACTGTTGGGGCACCTCCCACAAGGGCTGATTTCAAAGCCCTGCACTGTTGCACTAAGCGTGTCCATCCCACCCTGTGACACCACAGTCATCTGAGACTTCTGATATGTATCCGTGATCCTAAACATTTGCTCCTCACTTCGATTTCTCTGAATTTCAGAAACCAAGCTCCCTGGCAGGGGTCCTCAAACTATGGCCCGCGGGCCACATGCGGCCCGCCGAGGACATTTATCTGGCCCGCCAGGTGCCGCTGCCTGTCCTGCTTAGCAGCCGACTCGACCCGGGCCCGCAGTGCGCATAGGAATTTGTTCATAGTTGTTTTTTTAAACTATAGTCCAGCCCTCCAACAGTCTGAGGGACAGTGAACTGGGCCCCCTGTTTAAAAAGTTTGAGGACCACTGCAGAGGATAAAGAAAGGTAGCCTCCATGTGAATATATAATAATTTATCTCAATTTGTCTTACGAATCACATTATTTAAAATCACCAGTCACAAAAGCACTTAACAAACACTTGCTTGTTGATGATTACTTCCTGTGTTATAAACCTAAATATTTGTTTCAGATCTTCTGCAAAATCAAATTTGAGGTTTCTAAAGTTGTATTTTCATTAATGCAGTCTTCTGTAGAGTTTGGATTCTTGGAAACTTACTAGAAGAGTTTATCAGAATGTCACTTTATTTTTAAATAGGGGTTTCGAAAGGTCTGTGTATGGTTCCTGTTATTTAATCAACAAGTAAAACCTAATGACAAAATGCTTCACATCTGAAATCAATAGGGATTTTTCCATGAGCAATGACTATAAAATCAGCCCATTATGAAGAGATTTGCATATTTTAATTATTGTGTTCTAAGGCTTTTGTCAAATAGATGCTGCAATGCATTAAGTACCATGCGGTTTTGGTATACTGTTAACTCTTAGTATATATAAATGTTAGATGTGCAAATACGTTAAAATAAAAATATGCCTTGTTAGAGTAAGGCCTTCATTTATTTTAGTGAGAGTGTTTAGTATCTTGTTCTCAGAAATTGTTTAAAGAGTGGGAAATTTAGAAAGATTAAAATGTAGATAAATTGCTTGTAGATCTCAAGTTAAACACACAAAAGACCATAACATAAGACCTTTGGCAACATTGCCAAAATAGTCTCAAAATACAAAGCTGATTTCTAAAATAATCTTGACTTAGAGGACAGATAAGGAGTCAAATGCATAAGCATTCAAGCTTTTAATACTCCAGCTCTGATGACTAGATATAAAGAAAATCCAAGATAGTGAAATTTAACCATTTATTTATTCACTCATTTAAATGTTTTTAAATTTTTCTTTTTATTGAATTTTTGGGGTGACATTAGTTAATAAAATTATGTAAGTTTTAGGAGTATAATTCTATAAAACATTACCTGTATATTGCATTGTGTGTTCACCATCCCAAGTCAGAGAATACAGATAAGTTATTTAACCTCTCTTTGCTTCAGTTTTCTGGTCTGTAAAATGGGTTAATAGTATTATTTACTGCATATGATTCTTATAATAATTAGATTAATTAATACATGTAAAGTACTTAGAACCATGCTTGCCACAAATGGCAATTATATATAGGTATTTAGCTTTCAAGGTTCAAAGATTAAAAACACACACACACATAAAACAATCTTACATTAAGAAAGTTTCCACTAAGAAGTTTATAACATAAGCTTCAACTCTGTATTTCTGAAGTATAAAGATTCATTTGAAATAATGTCATAAGGGATTGCAATTTTAGAAAATAAAAGTTTTTGCAAGTTTCTTAAAATTTCAAAATAAAATAAAATACTGGTTGTCTAATTTTTAAATATTTGTAAAACACTGTAGTAAAATAATACTTTGATACACCTGTTTGCAACATTTCTAGAAATACCTTTTTCAGAAGGAGAGTTGAACATATCATGTCATAAACCCTAGCACTGATATCATCTATGCAATGCAGTTCCTGTGAAGGCTTTTCGGAAGGTCTGTGCCAAAGTGAGCTCTGACCCCAGGAAGCACTTCCTCACTGAGCTCCAGGTCATGCCATCACAGCAATCTTAGACAGGAATCCTCAAATCATTTCACCACCTCACCGGGCTTTTGCCAGTCCCTTCTACTTTATATTAATTCTCTGATTATTGAATTTTGTATGCGTGTGGGGGTGGGATGGGGAACAGAACCTCTTTGAGAACCAGACAAAAGTTATGGACCTTCTCCCCAGAAAATTCACATATACATATCATTGTATATCCAATTTCAGGAGCTTCACAGACCAGAGGTCTATCCATAGAACTTCCTACTCCAAATGCTGACTATTTGATTTTACCCTGACATTTAATTTAATAATTCAATAAAATATAATTTACCCATATGAAATATGGATGAAATTAACATAGTTTTCATTTCTATGTTAAGATATTGGATTACATTATCTATATTAAAGATACTGCTATTTTTTGAAAGTAGAGACCAATTGCTAAATGTCCAAACAGAATATAATGTACTACTTTCAAGGCTATTATTATTTAAATTATTTGTATAAAGTACAGAGCAGGAAGTATGGGCAAGTTTTGTTCAACACTAAATAAAAGGAACTTGAAAGGGTAAACTGTAGAGTGATTATATTGATCCCAACAACTACATATAATAGTGTTTGAATAATATAGTCCTCATTTTAAAAATCAGTTTGTAAAATATTTGCAGACTGTAAAAAATTTGATAAACATGGGAGAAACCAAGATGGCGGCATAGGTAAACACCTAAACTGCTGCCTGGCACAACAATTTCAAAACTACAACTAACAGACAGAACAGACACCATCCAGAACCACAGGAAAGCAGGCTGAGTGAAAATTCTACAACTAGAAGGAAGGAGAAAAGCTCACAGAGAATTGGAGGTACGGCAAAGGGGCTTTGTGCGCGCAGAGAGGAAGGGCGGCTGAGAGCCTGGCTGACTTTCTCTGGCGGAAGGGGGAAGGAAGCCTCCGACCGCACTGAACCCCAGTTCTGACTGCACTGAACCCCAGTTCCAGGCGAGCCCCTGGGGACCCACACTCTTGTGGGGGGAGTCTAGACTCTCGGGCGGAGACTTGGGAGCCGGGGAAGGCGGAGGACTAAAAGTGCGCACGCGCGCACGCGCTGGTGCGCACAAAGGCTGCGGGGGTTGCCACAGGCTTTCCCTAGTGGAGGGGAGTCAGAGGATTCTGACTGCACTGAGCCCCAGTTCTGACTGCAGTGAACCCCAGTTCCAGGCGAGCCCCTGGGGACCCACGCTCTTGTGGGGGGAGTCTGGACTCTCGGGCGGAGACTCGTGAGCCGGGGAAGGCGGAGGACTGAAAGCGCGCCCGCGCCGGTGCGCACAAGGACTGCAGAGGTTGCCGCGGGCTTTCCCTGGTGGAGGGGAGTCAGAGGCTCCTGACAGCACTGTGCCCCAGTTCTGACTGCAGTGAACCCCGGTTCCAGGCGAGCCCCTGGGGACCCACGCTCTTGTGGGGGGAGTCTGGACTCTCAGGCGGAGACTCGAGCTGGGGAAGGCGGAGGACTAAAAGCGCAAGTGCGCGCAGGGGCGGGGCTAACAGGAAGCCAAGACTGAGGCTCCACCCCATCCAAGCTGAGCACAGAGGCTATTGCAGTTTGGCAAGTCTAATCCTATAGGGCTGTCTCCAGCACCGGGCTTCTCCCAGCATAGACACAGCTGATCCTTACAGCCAACTGACCCGGAGGTCAATTCTTCCCAGTGATACCAACAACAATAAAGACTTAATTACAACAAGGCTGTACACACAGTCCACAAAGGGGTGCACCAAGAGTGTCCACCTCAGGTTAACTGGGGAAGCAGACCCACTGGGCCATATTGGAAACCTAGCACAAATATCTACCTTACCAACTCAGGGAATCAGTAAAAATGCGGGGTCAAAGAATCAGATCACAAACGAAAGAAATGCAGGAAAACAAACGACTGGATATAGAATTCAAAACCACCGTTATAAGACTTTTTAAGAATATCCTAGAAAAGGCTGATAAATATAACGAGACCCTCGAAGATATGAAAAAGGACCAACTAGAAATTAAACATACACTGACTGAAATAAAAAATATTATACAGAAACCCAGAAACAGAATAGAGGAACACAAGAATCAAGTCAAAGAAGTGAAATACAAAGAAGCAAAAAACACTCAACCGAAAAAGCAAAAAGCAAAAAAAAAAATCCAAAAAGTTGAAGATAATGTAAGAAGACTCTGGGACAACTTCAAGCGTACCAACATCAGAATTATGGGGGTGCCAGAAGAAGAGAGAGAGCAAGATACTGAAAACCTATTGGAAGAAATAATGACCGAAAACTTCCCCCACCTGGTGAAAGAAATAGACTTACAAGTCCAGGAAGCCCACAGAACCCCAAACAAAAGGAATCCAAAGAGGACCACACCAAGACACATCATAATTAAAATGCCAAGAGCAAAAGACAAAGAGAGAATATTAAAAGCAGCAAGAGAAAAACAGTTAATTACCTACAAGGGAGCACCCATACGACTGTCAGCTGACTTCTCAACAGAAACTATGCAGGCCAGACGGGAGTGGCAAGAAATTTTCAATGTGATGAATAGCAAGAACCTACAACCAAGATTACTCTACCCAGCAAAGCTATCATTCAGAATTGAAGGGCAGATAAAGAGCTTCACAGATAAGAAAAAGCTGAAGGAGTTCATCACCACCAAACCAGTATTATATGAAATGCTGAAAGGTATTCTTAAAGAAGAGGAAGAAGAAAAAAGTAAAGAGAAAAATTATGAACAACAAATACATATCTATCAACAAGCGAACCTAAAAATCAAGTGAATTAAAAACCTGAGGAGCAGAATAATCTGGTGAATATAATAGAATCAGGGGCATAGAAAGGGAGTGGACTGATAATTCTCAGGGGAAAAGGGGTATGGGGGGTTCATGAAGAGAATGGACAAAAATCATACACCTTTGGATGAGGACAGTGGGGGGGAGGTAAGGGCAGAAGGTGGGGTGGGAAAGGGGTGGAGGGGAGCTATGGGGGGAAAAAGGAGAAATAATTGTAATAATCTGAATAAAGATTTATTTAAAAAAAAAAAAAAAAATTTGATAAACATGGTAAAGGTTTAGGCAATTTTTATAGTGAGCAGACTTTGGGCATTTCCCAACAGCTCTAAGGAATACTAAAACATTAAAATGCCCAAGTAATAGCTGAAAACACAAGTCATTTAGGTAGCACTACATAAAATTTATTTTAAAACTAGAGGCCCGATGCACGAAATTCATGCAAGAGTAGGCCTTCCTTCCCCCGGCTACTGGCTTCCGGGACCCGGGCTTCCCTCGCAGCCCCAGCTTCATCCAGAAAGTCGTCTGGAAGGACAACTGGTCTAATTAGCATATTATGCTTTTATTATTATAGATATCCTATTAAACAAAACTGGAATTAGGGACATTTAGAGTTGGCTCACTGTAAGAGCAAGTGAATAGGTCACACACCACAGGCCATTAGAATGAGGCTGACTCAGAGTCCTGGGGCCTGCCCCAGCAGGTGTTAAGATAAATGGCAAACTTGCAGCTGAGAATTTTTTTTATTATAATATAGAAAATGATTCCTATTAGCCCTTCAAGCTTCAGGCTGCTTTTCTGAGAACAGCTGAGGTCACAGCACATAAAAAAAAAATAAAACCAGCTTAGCTTTAACAAAATCTTTTTTGTCCCCACTTCACTGCTTATTATACTGCAACCTTTTTACCTGGTGTCGGGAATATTTAAAACAAGATTGACCTACTTATTTTCAATGCATGCAATTGTTAAATTCATAGTGTGTTAATCTTATAGGACTATTAACCTAAATAATATGGTGAAAAAGAGAGAGAAGCCCCTCACCACTCCAGGCCTACAAACACATTGAAGGAGGTCGTAAAAGAAATTAACATAACCAGGTTGTTCTAGGTTTCCACCAGCTTCCTGATTATACAACATCAAGGATTCTGATGGTTTGCTTCCATATCCACCTGCCAGTCTTAAAAGAACAACAAGAAAAGAGAATGGAAGGCAAGAGTGAGGGAGAGAAATGATGATGAAATGTTTGTGCCCATACCAAATGGTAAACAAAACATCAAGTTCACAGGTTTCCATTCATCAACCACGTCTCAAGCCCCAGAAGCAAAGAACAAGCATTTATTTTGTAATTAGTGAGAGAGATGCAAGAACTTTTATTGCATTTTACAAGCCTCACTTTTCTGTGCTTTTCTCTTTCATTTTCCCCAACTCCAAGTGATTTCAAATAAAAAAGGTCATTTTAAAGATGATTTGGAGACATAGCAAGCAGTTTTTTTTATCTTTATATTGATCAAAAACTATAATGAGGTATTTCAGATCCTGAGTCTAGAGCATCTTGAAAACATTTGAAACTCTAATGCAAATAAAAAGGCTATGTACTTTAAAGCATTTTTTTATAAATAAATGCAAAACCTAAAAGCGAAATTTTCAAGGAGGGCACAACACATAGGTCCGTATGTACACTTCCCTTACTGGATTTTAATTAGGCAGCTAGAATATTCAGCATAGCATTGTGATTTAGTGTCCAAGTTGAAATGGTAAAGAATACACTGATTTTTATACTTAAAGTATTTATGAAGTCCATATTACTAAAACCTTTAAAATACACAGCAGCTTTAAAAAATGAATGAGCTCCGGAAACCCTTTCAAAGGTTCTTTCACAAGTCTCCTTTGAAGCCTGCTTCATGAAGAAAATGCTTCTGTCTAAAATTCTTGAGCTTGGAGAATACAATGTTATTATTGTCTTGCCCTTCAGAGCTAGGAAATGCATATATTAGTTTTCTTGGCTCTAAGTTTCCATGACTGAGGAAGCATGTGGCCTTGTTCCAGATAGAAGTTTTCCAGGAATTTTGCTTACAAGGAAGTGCTAACCCAGGTATTTTAATTAATATTCATAATCACTTTGTTCTTAATGAATCTAAGGATTCTATTAGCATGAAATAACTCTCACTTCCATAAATCCAAAAAGTCTCTAGAGGACTCTGCTCCAGGAAGAGAGTGAGATGCATTAACACTCCATTAATATCTTCCTTGGAAAACATTCTTTTTAACATTTATCTCTTCATCATTTCCTGAATCCGTAATGAAATGCTTGTGCTGGCGTCTAACAAAAGGATCATGTCCAGAGCCTAATGAAGTGTTAGACACCAAGGTAAGAAGCAAGTCTGCTGCACTGGCTCCTGCAGTCGGATACACAATGGTACTCTCTAGACTATATTTAGCTCCGAAGTCATGGTGAGTAGCCTTACGACTTAAGGCACAATCTGAATGAACTTCAAGTTCCAGCGCTGCCTGCACAGGCCAATCACAGTTCTATTTTCTAAGTTATAAGCCAGACACTGAGGTAATTTCCATTTGTATATCCTTTTTTAAAACGAGAGACTTCCTGAAAGTGACATTCTGTAATCACAGAATTTCAAGGTGGAAGAGATCTCTGAGATCACAAATAGCTGCTTCCTGTTTATTTCTTGAAACCCTACAACAATATATCTGCCAAGTGGTCCTGGAGCAGAGATGAGGAACTCACCACCTCATGAGAAAACTCATTTCTTATTCAGATGGCTCAAACTGTTTCACCATTCTTTCTTTAGTTGATATTAAACCTTTTTCCTGGCAAATCCCATCTCTTGTTCCTAATTCTGCCCTCTGGGGCCCCCAGAACCAGATGAGTCAGTGGGAAATCTTCACTGGTATAAATTGGTTTGATGTATTGAATTTCAAAGATTTGTAGAGAAAGTGGTGTTAGTAGTCAAGAATCTTGTTAAGATTAAAGAAAATCATTTTTAAAGCCTTAAAAAAAAGCATACATAGTTTTGCTTCTTCCTACTCATACACTTCATAATAATAGCTTTTCTTCTAAGATTATTCATATCATAAAGTAGCCAAAGACTAGGAAATATTTGCTTATGACAGCTTTACTTAGACAAGGCAAATGGAGCCCTTGGGCTATTCTGAATCTATGGACTACTACTAATAATAACTACTTTCATACATTGAGCACTTAACCATATGAAAGACATTGGGCTAGGTGCTTTACAATAGTCCTAAAGCATTATCATCCCTATTTTACCAATGAGAAAACTAAGGCTCAGAAAGATTAAATAACTTATCAGTAGTCACATAGGTACTAAGTACTGGTTCAAATTCAAGTCTGTCTGATTCCAAACCTAAGTTTCTTCTGTTTATACAAACCCCTCTTGCCCACTTTTTTCAGATAAACAGCTTCAAAAGTGTTCCCTATTCTTTTTATAATTAGAAGATACTACAGGGTTATGAAATACTAGAGGCCCGGTGCACGAAATTCGTGCACTGGGGGGGGTGGCTGTCCCTCATCCCGGCCTGCACTCTCTCGCAGTCCAGGAGCTCTCGGGGAATGCCAACTGACAAAATGTCTGAGAGGCTCCCGCCACCACCACTGCACTTACCAGCCGTGAGCCCAGCTTCTGGCTGAGCGAAGCTCCCCCTATGGGAGCACACTAACTACCAGGGGGCAGCTCCTGCATTGAGCGTCTGCTCCCTGGTGGTCAGTGCGCATCATAGCAACTGGTCATTCTGCTGTCAGGCTGAAACGGGCTCTCCGACATCCCCCAAGGGATCCCAGATTGTGAGATGGTGCAGGCCAGGCCAAGGGACCCCACCAGTGCACGATTGGGGCCAGGGAGAGATGTGGGAGGTTGGCCAGCCGAGGAGGGACCGCGGGAGAGCTCCAGGGCGTGTCTGGCCCATCTCACTTAGTCCTGATTGGCTGGACCCCAGCAGCAAGCTAACCTACTGGTCGGAGGATCTGCCCCCTATTGGTCAGTGCACGTCACAGCAACTGGTCGACCAGTTGACTGTCTGCCCCCTGGTGGTCAGTGCACGTCATAGTGAGTGGTTAAGTGGCCTTAGCATATCATTAGCATATTACGCTTTGATTGATTGAACAGCCGACTGGATGACCAGACACTTAGCATGTTAGGCTTTTTGGAGGACACAAACACTCAGTGTCCTTTTAAAAATTCATATATTGAACTCCTAACCCCTGGTGTGGTTGTAAATGGAGATGAGGTCCCTAAGGAAATAATTAAGGTTAAATGAGGTCATGAGGGTGAGGCCCTAATCTAATAGGATTAGTGTCCTTAAAGAAGAGACAGTAGAGAGCTTACTGTCTCTCTTCACCATGTGAGAACACAAGAAGATGGTCATCTGTAAGCAAGGAAGAGACTGCTCACCAGAAAACAACCCTGTTGTATAAGCCACCCAGTCTATGGTATTTTTTTATGGCAACCCAAGCAGATTAATGCAAAGTTATCCTAGCATTTGCCACAATCTACCTAATACATGGGAGAAGGATAACAATAAGACATCTCTCTCACCAGGACCTTGTGCTATCCTCCCTATCTTCAAGTAACTGTGATCTGGTAGAACAAAAGAGAACCACACTGGAGTAACCTCTCCTAGCCCACTTGCTGACTGAGTCACCTTAGACCAGTGGTCGGCAAACTCATTAGTCAACAGAGCCAAATATCAACAGTACAACGATTGAAATTTCTTTTGAGAGCCAAATTTTTTAAACTTAAACTTCTTCTAATGCCACTTCTTCAACATTGACTCGCCCAGGCCGTGGTATTTTGTAGAAGAGCCACACTCAAGGGGCCAAAGAGCCGCATGTGGCTCACGAGCCGCGGTTTGCTGACCACTGCCTTAGACCAATCACTTCAATTCTTTGTGAATGCCTTCTCAGCATGAAAACAAAACTTCTAATCTATTTTCATTTCCTGATGATTTTTGCATATTTTTTCCATTTTTCTCAAATATCTATCACTTCTCTGGATTTTCAAAGTAAAATATTTGAAGAAACACTTGATATAAATGGTAGAAATTTTGAGAAAAAGGGATCTTTAGTTTTAAAGTTAATTTTGTTTGTGATGCATCCTAGACCACATCTTTTATTTTACTGTATGATGCCTATAAAAACATCCCAACACATTTTTCTCAAAAGAGCATCCCTAGAATGTTCTAGCAGATTCAGGGGTTCTTGAAAATGCAAACAGGCTCACCAAAGACACTGGAGGCCCTTCAGTGACAGTCCATTCAAGTTGTCCCCTCCAGAAGGGTAGCTCATTCCATTGTCTGACAAGTGAGACATGGTTACTATATCCAGGAGACAACAGTATGTAGTCCTACCTACCTGAGGATAATTCTGAGTCCCTAAAGAGAAATGTGGGAAGAAGAAACATTTACATAATGTTTGCTTTCCAGATGTAAACAATCTGCTCCCAGGGCTGATTTGATTAGAGGATGTTTCTCAGGAGATCCAGAGCCAGGAATTCAACATCAGTGTAAGATTTGCTCTTCTGTGGCCAAAAACTAGACTCAAAACTGTGTTCATCTCACAAATTCAAACTATCAATGGCCTTTAGAAAGTGGTATGAAGAAATAAAGAATAAGTCAATGCAATGTTATCATTGCTATAGGGAAAAACTCTTAATGGTATATTGGAAAATCAATGGTGACATTTCTCTTTACCAAAGAAGTCAATATTATTATAATTACTTTCAAAATACTTGAAGAAAAAGAGAAACTTTAGAAATAATTATAGTAGGATACTACCATCCTATATAATAAAAGCCTAATATGCAAATCGACTGAACGGCAGAACAAATGGTCACTATGATGCGCACTGATCACCAGGTGGCAGATGCTCAACACAGGAGCTGGCCCCTGGTGGTCAGTGTGCTCCCACAGGGGGAGTGCCCCTCAGCCAGAAGCCCGGCTCAGGACTGGTGAGCACAATGGTGGTGGCAGGAGCCTCTCCCACCTCCACAGCAGGTGGCAGTAAGGAGCAGGGGTCCCAGATTGTGAGAACCCCAGACTGAGAGAGGGATGTCTGACTGCCAGCTTAGGCCCGATCCCCAGGCGGGCAGACATATCCTGAGGGCTCCCGGACTGTGAGAGGACTCAGGCCAGACTGAGGCTCCCCTCTCAACCCCCCAGTGCATGAATCTCGTGCACCGGGTCTCTAGTTTTTAATACTAATGTATAGAGTTGTGTGTTTCTGTGTGTCTATATTCTCTCAGTGGTCATTTTGCTAAAATCTCTCTAAAGATCAACATAGATATTTAACAATCTATTCCATCTTTTCTTCTCAATTAAAGATTTCTCCAGGTTTCTTTACTTGTATTTAAATTAATGACATTCAAAAACACCTGAATTGGGGATTTTAGGATAAAAATTTTAGTTATTTGGCTTCTGGTTATCTAACATGATAATTAAAATCATAGATTTTGGAGCCACATTGCCTAATTACAAATTCTACCTCTGACATTTACCAGCTATAAATCTTAGGGCAAGTTACTTGACTTCTCTGTGCCTTAGTTTCCTCATCTGTAAGACTTTGAAAAGAATATTTATCTCACAGAACTGATGGAGAATTCAATGAGTTAATATATACAAGTACTGTTTAAGACAGTACTTGCCACACTATAAGAGCGATGTTAGCCAGTTAGCATTATTAATTCATACTAATAAATCATGACATAGCTTCAAAATTAAGCTACTGTGTAATTCTTTATAATCATGTTTTCTCCACTACAGTCAAATGAAGCTGTGATTGACAGCTTCATTTGACTGTAGTGATATAATGTGGCAAAGCCAACTGCAATGGAGAAATGTGGCCATTTTGCTAAAATTAGCCATACCCCTTGTGATATCTTCTCTTTCATACTATAGCAAGTAAAGTATATCAACTGAAGAAAAATTGCTTAAGAATTAAAAAATATTTTTTCCTTCTTCCTACTTAAAGTTGTATTTTGTTAAGAAGCCCCTGAAGCAACCTTTTCTAACTCCATAAAGCACCTATGGAAACACCATCCCCAAAGAAGAAAAGTCATATAATAAGAAATGAGAGTAATAAGAGTAATGACAAGAATATGGATAATTACAAAGCCAATGAAACTAATCAGGAATCACAATCCATATATCATAACTGCAAGTCTCATTTATAACGTCAGACTATAGAGCCCACGTTCCTCCCATCTCTTCTTTGGTTTACAAACACAAGGGCTATAACAAGTGGCCAGCTACCCTTTCTCTTGGCTGCTTCTCAGACTAGCTAGAATACTGCCCTATTCTATTCTCTCCTCAATAACTCACCTTTCATAGAGACTGAACTGAAAATAATTGGGCAACAACATTGGGAACAAGTGGTGTTACACCGCGTTTTGTGAGATGGACACAGGAAGCTCTCTGAAAGCTAGGTGCTCAATATTGTCATCTTTCATGATTCCATCTGCTCACAGTGTCAGAGAAATGTAGGGTGGGGGAAAACACAGAGAAGAAAAGAAAATGTCAGCCCAGCTGAGCTATACTAGATGAAAGCCAATTAGATATGAAAAATGGGCAAGAAGATATATCAAATTTCCAGGGAGATGTAGATTTGAGAATGAAATCACACCCAAGTGGTACAAAAATGGAGCCAAAGGCAACTCATTGGCAATCATCAATCATAGGCTGAGCTCAAGCTTAGTAAGGAAAAATCAAATGTGTAACCTAAGGAAAAAAGTACTGCAAAACAAAGTTAGGAAATCATCAATTTGAAGAATAAGAAAACATCTAGACATTATTTACCAAAAGAAATCTTCCATAGGATGCAAGACAGCATGCCTTCCACAAAAGAAGAGAAATTCAGGAGAACAGGTTGTGAGTAAAACATCATGGAATGAACTAACTAGTAATAATGATAAATACATGAAATTTATGTGCATAGAGAGAGGAGATTATTTAGTTCATGAAGATTATTCACAATTTTTATTCATTTTTTTCAGTTAACATTAAAATGAATATTTTTCCCACATCATTAAATTCTCTTTTAAAACAAGATTTTTTAAAAAAACGCATAATATTACATCATGTGTGTGTTTTATCATGTATAATGTTCCTGATATTTAGGTTTTTATATTTTCCAATTTTAAAGTACAATAAGCATCCTTGTACTTACAATTTTCATAATATCTTTGATTATTTCTTTAAGATAAATTCCTACAAGATTGCTGAGTCAATAAATTTTCTCTTTTTTTAAAACCTTCATCCAAGGATATGTTTAGAGAGGAAGAGAGAGAAATATCAATCAGTTTCCTCCCTTGCACGCCCGGACCCAGGAGCAAACCTGAAACCTACGAGATGACACTCCAACCAACTGAGCCACCCGACCAGGGCTGAATTTTCTCCTTTTTAAGGTTTTTTTTTAATCTTTATTGTTGAAAGTATTGCATATGTCCCCTTTTTCTCCCCATTGACCTCCCTCCAGTCTGTCACAACCCCACCTCCACCCCAGGCTTTCACCACTCTATTGTTTATGTCCATGGGTTATGAATATATGAATACAAGTTCTTTGGTTGATCTCTTCCCACCCACCCACCCCTGCCTTCTTGACACATCTCAACAGATTAGTTTCCAGAAGTTCATTCAAGTTTTCTATCCTATCAGCAAGATCTGCGATTATCCATTTCACCAAATCTACTTCAGCATTGTATTACTCTTAAACCTTGAAACTTCAGATTTAAAAGCATTATGTTAGTTAAAAATTTTTACTAATTAGGTTGAACACTCGTCTATATTTGTCAGTCATCCTCCATGAATAGCTCGTAATTGCTTTGCTAGTTTTTCTCTTATATTGTGAAATAACCGAAACAATATATACCGAGTGGCCAGATTATTATGATCTCTGAACACATAATAATCTGGCACTCAGTGTGTGTGTGTGTGTGTGTGTGTGTGTATTAGAGGCCTGGTGCATGAATTCGTGCATGGGTGGGGTCCGGCCAGCCTGGCCAGGGGGAGGGGACATGGGCAGCTGGCCAGCCTGCCTGCTGGTCAAACTCCTGGTCAAGGGGACAATTTGCATATTAGCCTTTTATTATATAGGATATACACTGAGTGACCAGATTATTATGCATTCAGGGATCATAATAATCTGGCCACTCAGTGTATATTGGCCTTTGCCCCCAATTCATGACACAGAGTCCTGAAATCTTTGTAATTTCCTAAGTGATAAGAGCACTATGAGCATCTCTTATTCTAATATTTGGTCTTTGACCCCAGTTCCTGACACGGAGCTACTAAAACTCTTGTGAATTGTTGGGTGATAGAAGTGTCACTTGTTCTAGTGAGGCAACTCTGGATGGGCTCTAGGATGGGGGCTGGTCACCACAAAGACCAAACCATGATAAAAGTCTTGGAATACTCACATCCTCCAGAGAGGGAAGAGGGGATGCAAATAGAGTTAATGATTGATCATATCTACATGAGGAAGCCTCCATAAAAATCCCAACAGTATGAGGTTCAGAGAGCTTCCAGGCTGGTGAACACATCATGCCAGTAGAGTAACCCACCCTAACTCCACAGGGATAAATGCTCCTGCACTCAGGACCCTCCCAGACCTCACCCATATGTCTCTTCATCTGGCTGTTCATCTGTATCCTTAACTAACTGGTGAATGTGCTTCCCTGAGTTCTGTGAGTACCTCTAACATATTAATTGGATCTAAGGAGAAGATCCTGGGTACCCAGATTTATAGCTGATGGGTCAGAAGCACAGGAGACAACCTAGACTTGAGATTGGCATCTGATGGGAAGTGAGGGGCAGTCCTGTGAGTCTGAAAGACTTTACCTGTAAGATTTGATGCTGTCTCCAAGTATATAAAGTCACAATTGAGTTCAACTGTAGGACACCCAGCTAATGTTACAGAGGAAACCCCCACACATTTGGTGACCAGAAGTGTCAGAAGTGAAGTGCTCTAGGCAAGTAGTAAAGGAGACTCACAGGAGGAAGGCCTGGGATTTTCCCTAAAAAGGTGTTTATATTCTTTTTCAGTTGAAAGAGCTTTTTAAAACATTAAGTTTATAAACCTTCAATATCAGTGGGATTTTTCCCCCATCAAACATTTGGTTTTTGCTTATCATTTTATTTGTAGTATTTTTTAAAAATAAAATGGTATTTTAAATTTTTAGGTTAATAAAAAACTAACAAAGCAGGTATAAAATAAATTGAGCAAAAAGGCAATAAAGAGCACAATTTATGCTTTGTAAAATATAGTGAATGATATGAAAGAAAAACATAAGATGTTCTCTAATAATGCAGAAGAAAACAAGTCAATAAAAAATGAGTGAGATGACCATGTCTGTAGACAAAGAATTGAGAGACAGCTAACTGTTGTTGTATTTCACCAAAGCAACTGGAATGAAAACAATAATAAAAGATTTAACCAAAGAAAAACTTTCTTAGACTGAAATAAATCACAGATATTCAAATGAAATGGACTCAATACTTGAGCAAAATCTATGGAAAGAGACCAATACCAAGAAACATATTGACAAGTATTTTTAATCACAAGAATAAGAAATATTCACTAAGCAATCAAATAGAGAAGAAAGGGGAGAAGGGAGGGAGGGAGACAAGAAGGAAGAAAGGGAGGGAAGAAAAGAATATATACACATATATACAGCACAAATACAGGGTGTCCCAAAAAGTGTATATACATATTTTAAATTATTATAAAGGCAGTGTTTATTAAAATACATTTCGTTTTCAAAACTGAGCTATCAGCTGTTAAACTGTATATACAATTTTTGGGGCACCCTGTACATATCCACGCTCTTATTATCTAAACAATTGCACTGCAAGGGAGAACATACTCGCCAATAATACATCTGATAAGGGGTTAATATCCAAAATTTATAAAGAACTTATAAAACTCCTCAACACCAAAACAAAAACAAACAATCCAATTTAAAAATGAGCAAAGGAGCCCCTGGCCAGCTTGGCTCAGTAGTTGGAGCGTTGGCCTGAGGACCAAAGGGTTGCGGTTAGATTCCTGATCAAGGACACATACCTGGGTTGCAGGTTGGAGCACATGTGGGAGGCACCAATCTCTCTCTCTCTCTCTCTCTCCTTCCCTCCTTCCCTCCCTTTCACTATGTCTGAAAAAAAAAAAATCAATGGAAAAAATATCCTCAGGTGAGGATTAACCAAAAAATATAATAAAATAAAAAGGAAAAGGACCTAAATAGACAATTCTCCAAAGAGGACATACAGATGGCTAGTAGACATATGAAAAGATGCTCAACATCACTAATCAATAGAGAGATGCAAATTAAACCCACAATGAAATATCACCTCACACCTGTCAGAATGGCTATCATCAATAAATCACCAAACATGTGCTGGTGAGGTTGTGGAACAGTGGAACGCTTGTTCACTGTTGATGGGAATGCAGATTGGTATAGCCACTGTGAAAAGCAGTATGGAATTACCTCAAAAAATTAAAAATGGAACTGCCTTATGATCCAGCAATTCCACCTCTGGGAATATGTCCCAAGAAACCTGAAACATTAATTCGAATAATAACTAAGATTTGGAAGCAGCCCACATGCCCATCAGTAGGTGAGTGGATAAAAAAACTGTGGCACATATATAAATGAAATACTACTTGGCTTTATAAAAGAAGGAAATCTGCCCTGGCCAGTGTTCTCAGTGGTTAGAGCATCGACCCTCTCACCAAAGCGTAACGGGTTTGATTCCCAGTCAAGGGTGCATACCTGAGTTGCAGGTTTGCTCCCCAGTCAGGGTCTGAGCAGGAGGCAACCAGTCGATGTGTCTGTCACATCAATATTTCTCCTCTCTCTCTCTCTCTCTCTCTCTCTCTTTTTCTCCCTCCCTCCCTTCTTTCCGCTCTCTGAAAAAATCAATGGGAAAAAAATATGCTCAGATGAGGATAAAAAAAATTTTTAAGTAAATAAGAAGAAAATTTTTCTTTTGCAACAGCATGGACAGACCTGAAGAGTATTATGCTAAATGAAATAAGCCAGTCAGTGAAACACAAGTACCATACGATTTCATTTACACGTGGTATCCAATGAACAAAATAAACTAACAAACAAAATAGAAAAAGACTCATAGACACAGATAACAATATGGAGATTACCAGAGGGAAAAAGGGGTGGGGGAGGTAGAAGAAGGTAAATGGGGGATAAATGGTGACGGAAGACTTGACTTGGGGTGATAAACACACAATACAGTATACAGTAATATATTATGGAATGGTACACCTGAAACCTACATAATTTTATTAACATATATTGCCCCAATAAGTTCAATAAAAATAACTTTTTAAAAATAAATTAAAGCCAAAACCGGTTTGGCTCAGTGGATAGAGCGTCGGCCTGCGGACTGAAGGGTCCCGGGTTCGATTCCAGTCAAGGGCATGTACCTTGGTTGCGGGCACATCCCCAGTGGGAGGTGTGCAGGAGGCAGCTGATCGATGTTTCTCTCTCATCGATGTTTCTAGCTCTCTATCCCTCTCCCTTCCTCTCTGTAAAATATCAATAAAATATATTTTAAAAATAAATAAATAAAAAATAAAAATAAATTAAAAACAATTCCAATGTGGGGATCAACTGGTTTTCTCTGGAACATAAACAATACAACTTTTGCAGGAGCAAGAGAGAGACTGCAGTTGTGAGTAGGGCAGTAGGTTGGTCACTGTCTACAAGAAAGTCATGTCTGATATCAAACTTCATGATTTAAGTTGGTATGACAAATATTTTTGTTGTTGTTAATCCTCACCTGAGGATATTTTCTCCATTGATTTTTAGAGAGATTGGAAGGGAGGGGGAGACAGAGAGAGAGAGAGAGAGAAAGAGAGAGAGAGAGAGAGAGAGAGAGAGAGAGAGAGAGAGACATCGATGTGAAAGAGACACATCAATTGGTTGCCTCCCACAGTGCCAGGGATTGAGCCTGCAACCAAAGTACATGCATGCCCTTGACCAGAATCAAACCCGGGACCCTTCAGTCACCTGCCAATGTTCTAACCACTGAGCAAACTGGCTAGGGTGGCAAAAAATTTTCAGTAAGTTTTACAGGCTTGAAATTATCTGGTCAGTTGATTCAATTTCTTCTTGAAGAAGTTATGGAATAGATAAACAATAGGAATTGATCAGTTATTTAGGAAAGCCTAAGTATTCTAAATCTCGAAATTTCATTGCTGTTTTATAATCCATATCTCTTTTTCTTTCTTTTTTTAAGTTTATTAGCCTGTAGGTGTAAGAAATAAAATTGGGTACACAGATCAAACCTGACATTTAGAGCTGCAGAGAGGTATCTTTCATCCGCTGTTTCACACAAGGAAGAAAATGATCCTCAAAAATAAGACTTTGAGAATGGCCTTAATTTAGGAGTCCTGAAATATTTTATCATCCTCCTGGGCTATGGTAGTGTTACTCTTAAGGGAAGATGGCAAATTGTTTCAGCATTTTCTTGCAAGGATGCTAATACACAGATCACTATCCCACATCATGCAGCTCGCTGGAATAGCACACAGGAAGCCGTGTTTTAAATAAACCACAAACCACGCTTCTTGGTTTTGTTTACATTGGTTCCACACATTAGGAAACAATTGGTTTCACAGTAAATTCAGTGATGAAATAAATTATGCATTTTCCCATCAGGTTGGGGAAAACACACTCTTGTGGAAAATCAGGACAGTGCAAAAAGGAGGAGAGAATTTGTGCTATCTGACCAGGATGACAAATTCAAACAGCTGAGGCCATGAACCCCAAACTCTCATTTTCACTCCCTTGCATGCCTCAGAGGTTTGTTACTAGTCACCCATAAGAAAGGGACACACAAAACACAGAGAGCTCAGCAGCTGCTCAAAAAGATTGAAGGCTTAGTGGCCCACTTCATTCAGCCACGTTCCTGAAAGCCTCTGACTAGGTCCAACCACCTTCGACTTTGAGGACGACGCCTCTGTTTACCATAAGCAATGCTTGTAGCCTGAACAGTCTCTGCACATTTAGAGTTAGTAGATCCAATATTTAGTATTCAAACATGAATATTATAGTTTATATCATTTATTAATTGTTGATAGCAATAAGAACTGTGAGAAGCTCTCACATGTGCAAAAATACTCTGCCTTTTTAAAATCATACCACAAATTATTGAATCTCTAAACAAGACATTACAGGAAAAACATCTGAGTTTATATTCTACCAACTACATGAAAGCAAGGTGGGAAACACAGGATTTAACCTCTATGCTAAAGGAAATTATACACTGGTACCACAGATAAGAGTCACATATATACTACTATAATCAGAGATAGTAGGGATTCTCTAAGAGAAATAAGGTTAAGTATAACAGGAGTCGTGGTCAGAGAGAAATTCATCCCAACCAAGAGTGTCAGGGAGAGCTCCATAAGTTAAGCAGCCATTTCAGCTGAGTCGTGAAGGGTGAACAGGATTAGAAATAGAGAGGGACAGCCAAGGGAAATGCAGAATTTGCTTGGGACACAGCAGTAATTAGTTAGTTAGACTAGAACAGGGGGTATGTTGAGGAGCAGTGACAGCCAAGCCTGGAAAGGCAGATGTGGCCCCATGGTGGATGCTCGAAGATGTCAAGCTAAGAGTGATCAAGGTGTTGCTGATTTAAAAAAAAGAAAATTCTTAGAGAGATTAATCATGTGCAGTAAAGTAGTGAAAAAATAAAGGCAGAAAATCTGAGGGTGGGATGGGGTGGAATAGTAAGATAGGCTGCAGATAGCAAGGCAAGAAGTAATAGGTTGACTAAAGGTAACCAAGGAAAAGGCAGTGTTAAGGGCTGAGTTACATGTGTCCAAAATTCACTCATATGGTGAAGTCTTAAGCCCCAATACCTCAGAATGTTACTATATTTGGAAACACAGTGTTTAAAGAGGTAATTAAGTTAAAATGAAGTCATTAGGTTAAGCCCTAATCCAACAGGACTGGCATCCTTATAAAAGGAAGAAATCTAGAAACAGACACACACAGAGGGAAGCCTATGTGAGGACACAGGAAGGAGACATCCATCCACAAGCCAAAGAGAGAGGCCTCAAGAGAAACCATCCTCACAATATCTGATCTTGGACTTCTAGCCTTCACAATTGTGAAAAAAAATAATTTCTATTGCTTAAGCCACCAAATCTGTGGTACTTGATTATGCAGCCTTAGTAACCTAATATAGGAAGGAATAGACAGATCTAAAAAATTGGGGGTAAAGCCGAAACCGGTTTGGCTCAGTGGATAGAGCGTCGGCCTGCGGACTGAAGGGTCCCGGGTTCGATTCCGGTCAAGGGCATGTACCTTGGTTGCGGGCACATCCCCAGTGGGGGGTGTGCAGGAGGCAGCTGATCGATGTTTCTCTCTCATCGATGTTTCTGGCTCTCTATCCCTCTCCCTTCCTCTCTGTAAAATATCAATAAAATATATTTTTAAAAAATAATAATAATAAAATAAAAAATTGGGGGTAAAACTAATTTAGAAAAATGGTAAACAACTAGAAGGAGGAAAGAGTGAAGAGTGAAAGGTGACAAGATGTGAGTTCAGGAAGCCAGGAAATAAAAAATAGGAAAAATTTAGGAAAATGGAAGAAGCTGGCTTAAGTAAAAATGATAACTCAGTTTGAAAAATGTTCAGTTTGAATTCTGACAAGATATCCTTACCGAGGCATAAATTAAGTAATGCATCCCTGGCCAGTTATCCCAATAGGGGCATGGTCCCAGTCAGGAAGCATGTGGGAGGCAGCCGATCAATGTTTCTCTCTCACACCTTTGTCTCTCTCTCTGGAATCAATAAAAACATATCCTCGGATGAGAATTAAAAAAAAAGAAAGAAAGTAATGCAAATGTAGCAAAGGAGCTCAGGAAAGAGCTAAACGTTGGAGTGATCCTGATGAAAATGCGCATTGAAGCTATAAGAATAGAAGGCTTGCTCGGAAAGGTTATGAAGAATACAGAAAACTGAAGACACAAACTTGAAAGAGAACCTAAGCCTTACAGGAAAAATGAAGAGATAGGGTCTGAGAGAAAGGAGTGGTCACAGACTGGCCTGGCTTTATGGCAGCAAAATATAGAAGTGACTAAGTCACTACTTCTACTTCGTACTGTGTGTTTCTGAGGTAAACTTCTGTCAGAGACCTGCAACATTTCCATGCCTCTGTTTGTTACTGAAGAATGGGATGCTAAGTGGGAATATCTGTGGCTCCTGATCAGACTCATTGTTAAGGCCCAAGAGGCACCAAGCATGCCTCATTATCCACTCGCCACAACTGGAGCAAGACGTCTCCTCTTGGGTCTTACTGAGAAGTTGTAGAGCCAACCCTGCTACACCCCAATAGACCCCTCTAACACATACACCTCCTATTTATAGAAACTGAAATTGAAGGGGAGAGGGGGTTTGAAAGATCTGAGGCACCTACCCTGGTAGGGAGTACAGAGTTTGTGTTGAAAGGAAAGAGGGTACTTCCCTACCCACCTCCATTCAGTGTATCATAAGATGAGGTTGGGGGTGCCACAAAGACAAGGAGACTGGTGTGTGTCCCCCAGTTAGATATCCACTTAAGCAGTTGACTTGACCATCTTCCTCACCTGTGCCTGTCCAAACAGGATTGAACAGACCTAAAGTGAGATGATTGGGCAGAGAGGGGCAGCTAGTGAGGGAGGTAGTTGGACCTCTCACTATCTGGGATAGAAAGAGAGTTTGCTATACTCTAGTGGACACTGAAAAAGGCGGCTGGGCTTGAGCCACCTTGCTCTTCCCACCCCAGAGGACTACTGGAGGAAGAGACTCGTTCCTTGTACCTTTTCTTTACTCTGCATATAAATTTATTAACCACTTATTATATCCTCGACACTATGCAAGTTTTCTGGGACACAGCTAACAGATATATAGAACACAATGCTTGCTATACAAGGATTTGCATTAAAAAAAAAAAAAAAAAAACAGTTTATTTGGGAGTCACAATCTTGTGGGAGTACCGATGTAAAACATGGTGATCTAACATAAAGGAGCTGTGATGGTGAGAACTGCCAAGAATGCTAGAGGTTGACTTATCGGGATCCCTTATCTCAAGGTGGGGAGGTGAGATAAACTCATACCTGTCCCCAGAAGATAACCAACATTTGAACCCTTGCCACATGGGCAGCATCAAATATGTCAGCACTAGTCAGAAAAACAGTGGCACCAACGAAGTGAAGATGAGAGCTGTGCATACCCTGAGAAGAGGGAGGAGTGGAGCTGGTGAGGTCCAGGCCATAGCCTCCCACTACCACCCCAAGGTGAAGAAGAGGGATGAGGAGTAAAATGCAGATGGCAGCGCCCCTTCCCTGAGAGTGACCAGTCAAGTCAGCCACAGGCAGGGGAGAGAGGATGAGATTGAAATCAACGTTGACATTTAAGTTCTAAACTGGATTGGATTTTCAATAAATGGATGTAACCAGAAAATTATAATATCTTTTCAAGTTGTCATTTAAAAAGAGAAAAGGGAATTCAACAGAAGACTGAAGGTAGCTAATGGAAAATGTTTGTAAGTTTCATGTTGGTACTCTCACAAAGTTGTGATGCCCCATTAAACTAATTGTATGTGCAAATCCCTGCACGCCAAACACTGTGTTCTATGCATCTGTTTATTCCAGGAAGCTTGCAAAGTGTTGAGGACATAGTAGTTAGTACATTTATATGCAGAATGAAAAAATACCATCAAGAGATAGTAAGTAAATTTTGGCCACCACTACAAAGAGGTAGGGGATGACACACCTTAAAAAAAGGTTTTGGATTAGGAACTTGATCCTCAGTGAGCAGTGACAGAAGTGGGGTCAGAATCTGTAAGACAAAGGTAAAAGAGGAAGTGGAAGCTAAGGAATTGGAAACAGCCTGTAAATATAAATCATGCCTTCAAGAAGTCTGGCAATGGAAAGAAGTGAGTTAGGATGGCCTTAGGAAGTCAAAGATCAAAGGCTTAGGATATAATCAACTTGAGCCTTGTTAAATCTAAAGGAAGAAAGCACTGAAAAGGGAAGGGGAAATATTTGAAGAAAAATATTAATTGATGAGATCATTTTGGTAGCACTTTATTTCTTTAACACTAGACCATGTGTGTCAAACAAGAAAGTTGTGTTAAGTATTAACTTTTAAAGTATTTTAGCTATATCTAGTTAGTTAAATTATCAGACTCCTTAATGATAAGATCTCAAAATTGGGGGCAAGAGGGGATGATTTTACTCCTCATCCTGCTGGACATTTTCATAAACTGTAAAGAGAGAATTGTGGTGGCAAAAATAAAAAATAAATGTAAAAAGTGAATATTTGAACATGTATCTTATCTCCTCCCTTTGAGGCCAGAAGTTATGCCTTTTACAAAGTCAGTGCTTACCACAGTGTATTACATATTATAAGTGCTGAATAAAAGTACCAGTAAGCACTTAATAAAAGTTACAAATCAATTAATTTATAAAACAAAACAATCCCATTTAAAATTGCATCAAGAAGAATTAAATATCTAACAATAAATTTAACCAAGGAGGTGGAAAACCTGTACAGTGAAACTATAAAACATTGATGAATGAAATTGAAAAGAAACAAATAAGTATAAAAATATTCTGTGCCCATGGATTGGAAGAATTAATATTGTTAAAATAGCCATACTATCCAAACCAATCTACAGATTCAAATGCAATCCCTATCAAAATTCCAATGGCATTTTTCAAAAAATAGAAAAAATAACGCTAAAATTTGCATGGAACCACAAATGTCCCTGAATAGCCAAAGCAATCTTGAGAAAGAAAAACAAAGCTGACAGCATCACACTCCCTGCTTTCACTCTATATTACAAAGCTATAGTAATCAAAACAGTATGATACTTGCATAAAAAGAAACACATAGATCAATGGAACAGAATAGAAAGCCCAGAAATAAACCTATATGGCCAATTAATTTACAGCAAAAAAAGCCAAGAATATACAATGAGGGAAGAATAATCTCTTAAATAAATTGTATTTAAAAAACTGGACAGCCACATGCAAAAGATAGAAACTAATTCCCTGTCTTACACCATACACAAAAAAACAACCCAACCCAAACTGAAATCATAAACTCCTGAGAGGAAACATTATTGCCTTGACATCAGTCTTGGCAATAATGTTTTGGATTTGACACCAAAAGCAAGGCAACCAAAAGCAAAAATAATCAAGTGGGGCTACATCAAATTAAAAAGCTTCTGAACAGCAAAGGACACCATCAACAAATGAAAAGGCAACCCACCAAATGGAAAAAAAAAATCTGCAAATCATATATCTGAGAAGAGGTAAGTACCCAAGATATAGAAAGAACTGATATAACTCAATAGCAAAAAAACAAACAAGAAACAACAACAAAAAAAAACAATACAATTAAAAAATGGGCATAAGATTTGAATAAACACTTTCCCATAGAAGACATACAGATGGCCAACAGACATATGAAAAAATGTTCAGCATCACTAATCATCAGGGAAATGTAATCAAAACCACAATGAGCTATCACCGCACACATATTAAATTGGCTATTATAAGAAAGACAAGAAATAACAAGGGTTGGTGAAGATGTAGAGTAAAGGGAACCCTTGTGCACTGTTGGTGAGAATGTAAAGAGTACATCCACTATGGAAAATAGTAAGAAGGTTCCTCAAAAAATTAAAAATTGAACTACCATATGACCCAGCAATTCTACTTGTGGGTATTTACCCAAAGGAAACAAAATCACTATCTCGAAAAGACATCTGCAACCCCATGTTCACTACTGCTTTATTTGCAACAGGCAAGACATGGAAACAGTCAACTGATGGATGAATAGATCAAGAAAATGTGGCATACATGTTCAGTTAACGTTATTCAGCCATAAAAAAAGGATATCCTGCCATTTGAGACAACATGGTTGGACTTGAGTGCATTATGCTAAGTGAAATAAGTCAGAGAGAGAAAGATAAATATTGTGTAATCTCGTTTTTATGTGGAATCTGAAAAAAAAAACAAAAAAAAAAAAACACAACAACAACAATAAAAAGAACTCAGAGAATAGGTTGGTAGTTGCCAGAATCAGAGAGTGGGTGAAATGGGTGAAGGTCATCAAAAAATACAAACTTCCAATTATAAAATAAAGAAGTCCTAGGGATGTAAGGTATAGCATGATGGCATAGTTAATAACACTGTGTTGTATATTTGAAAGTTGCTAGGAGAGTAGATCTTAAAGGTTCTCATTGCAAGAAAAAATACTTGGATTTTTGTGTGATAATGGGTGTTACATAAACTTATGTGGTAATCATTTTGCAATATATACATATATCAAAGCATAATGGTGTGCACCTAAAACTAATACAATGTCATATGTTAATTATATCTCAACTCAAAATCAATTAATCTGTTGCCTCAATTGATTTTGGGAAAAGCCTAGCTTTAAATAAAGTTCACTAATTTATTATAATAATATATACTGAGCTTTTATTAACAAGAACTATTCTGGGAATAAAATGATGAATAAAGAAAATGTCACCCTTATTCCAATAAGGGAAGCAAGGGGAGGAGAAAGATATAAAATCAGAAAAAAATATATATATATCCAATCAAGCAACAGATTGAGATGAACTGCTTCCTTTGGTTACATCAATCCATTCTACCTACATGGTCTGTTATCATCAAGAGAATGAAAATAAGTAATAACCCTTATGGTAGATTATGTTAATGGCTCAATTCGTGCACTTTGCAATTCCTCCAGCAAAGAGAAGGAGAATATTTCTCTTCTCCTTGACTTTGAATTTATCCATGTGACATGCTTTAATCAATAGAAGACTAGTGGATGTAATGTGACCCCCCCCCCATTTATTTATTTTTTAATAATTCTTTATTGTTGAAAATATTACATATGTCCCGTTTTTTCTCCCATTGACCCCCTCCAACCCGCCTCCAACCCCCATGCCCCAGGCCTTTAGTGCCCTATTGTCTGTGTCCAGGGGTTATGCATTGACCACCCCCATTTAAAACATTGATGTGCATATTGGTGATTGAGCTTGCTCTCTTACACTTCTACCACTGATAACAGGAATATGCAAGGCCTAACCCAGTGTCCTAGGAGGAGAAAGAGGGACATGTGAAGCAGAGTAGCCCCAGCCAGTTTCCCTAGATGAGCCCAGTCTAGATCTGCTGACCTCCATTTGACCCACAAACATATGAGCTTAATAAATGCTTTTTGTGTTATGTCATAGAGATAGTATGGCTGCTTGTTACACAGCATTATTGTAGCAATAACTGACTGATACATGGAGTGAAATAAATATTGTAGGATGTGCCTAGACATATAATTAGCTGTTCCAATCTCAACAGTAAAAACTAAAACCCAATAATAAAAATTGCATAAATGGAAGAACTAAGTGAAATATCAGTCCAGTTCTCATTACCAGACTTCTTATCCTGACCAAAGTGAAGTTCATGACTCAGCCCTAAGACCTTGCTAAAATTTACTATTTCCCAGACTGTCATACTGAACAGATCATGACAAACAGAAGCCAAGGAAAATAAATGAAATTCGTGTTTTACGGGGTCCCACATGCTGTGGTGTTTTCAAACCCACATGCATCCACCAAGAAGCACTTAGAATGTTTTATTCTGAAAACAAATCATAGCAAGAATAGAGTACAGAACAAAAATCAACTCAACAAGTCACCCCATATGTTTTTCATTTTCTTGTATTCTATAAAGGAAGTGAATGTGGCATAGTATACTTGGCTCCTAGCATACAGACTTCCAGCTATTCTTTTTAATTTCATATTTACAGAGAGCTTGTGTTACCCTCTGTACTGCCTCTGAAATAGCAACAGAAGTAAAGGAAATAATCCTCTGAGAAATAACTGTTGTATCTTTCCTAGTGTAATGGGTTTGGATCATGCTCCATTCCTAATACAAAGATGTTCTCTGTGTCCACAGGTTAATGGGATCTGCCAGAGAAACGATAATATACCTCCATTACAGGGGGATGAGACCTCTGACAAACCACTATTGCAATGCTGAAAGGAAACTCATTCAGACAGCCTTCTTTATTCTTTAGGTTAAAAGTAACATTTAAAGATATGTACACAGTATGGATGCCTACTTAAAGTTAGCTATCTACCTCACACCCACCCCACACCTCCGGGAGGGTCAATGGGGGGAAATAGGGGGACATCTATAAGACTTTCAACAATAAAGATAAATTTTTAAAAAATAAAAATCAATTAGCTATCTAAAAACAAAAAAAGATAAATTTCTCTCAGTTTGGAATATATAAAAATATAAAAACATCACATGTATTATAACATATGCATATATGTGTATGTGTAAAAGTGTGTGTATGTAATATATATTACATATATCTTACATGTGTCAAACACATGTAAATATATGTATATTACATACATATATTTTACATGTATCAAATGTATTTACCCTAATATGGCTATACACACAAACACAAGTCATGTATCCTCAATAGCATCTCTACCAGGATTCTATACAATGAATGTGACCGTACTCTCCACTTCAAATCTTTTGGAAGAAGGTTGTCTTTTTATTTTTCATTGTCCTCAGAAATACAGTCTATTATTTATAAAAATTTAGTGCTGCTCATGGGTACAGTGAAACCATTTGAAAGCATCCTCTGTGCATGTAAAAGAAAGAACAGACAAAGGTACTCCATCTTACATATCGTACACATCAAATCTACTACCTATGTAATAAATTGAACAAGAAAGCTATGAACAACACAGAAAATCGGTTCATTGTTGAGACATTTTGATTATCAATGTGTAAATACCAATAGGTGGCAGAGTTATTTTATAGATGTTAATCTTTGACATAATTACCTTGTAATGTTAAAATTCAAAGACTTTTAGATAAATAATATTACTATTTCTTGTTATTCATGGTCCATTTAAAATTTATTAACCACATATAGATAAACTATGTGCTTGAATATTAAATATTGAAAGCCACATGACAATATTTTTAAATTTCATATTAAAATTTGAAAGCACTAATTGGAAAACATCTAAATTCAAAATCTATATCCTATTTTCAGGCTGATTCTAAACTTTTGTTCCATTTAAAATCCAGGCCAATACCTTAATCCAGAATATTTGAAATCAACAAATTTCTAAGATTTAGTACCTGACCATATGCTGAGTACTAGTACAGATTTAAGGTGACTGACGCAACAAATAAATAAGCTATTCATCTGTCAAAATATTTTATATTCCATGAAATTAAATAATTATCAAGTACCAGTGGAATGCCACTCTAATATAGACTAAGATTATTCATAATACATATGAAACTTTAACATGTTCCCAGTGGTATATCCATCCCATATATTTTCTCATTAATAAAAACCTATTTTAAACAAGCTCTGATTCTTGATAACAACAAGACCTTTATTTTTCTTGGATTGTATCTATCTTAAAATTAATTATTTCTTGTAATTTTGTATCAGCTGTTTGCCTTTACCTTGAAGCTTTTCTAGTTTATCAGAGATGGGCTCTGGCCAATGCTTACTTCATTTGTAGACTCTTTGACCCAATACAACATGACCAGGAAGGCCCTCTTCAGAAATAACTCATCTCTTCTCAGCTCCCTGAACAGTCAAGTCAACCTTATCAACCACATCAAACTCTACTTATTCACACAGACACAAAACTGATGTGTAGCTATTAATACTATGCATTTAATTAGGAGAAAAATCAATGTTTAAGACTCATTACATTTTATCATTCTGGCAGGCTTGTTGACATCTGACTTCACTCTTTTTAAATGTTCCAAAGGAACTTTATTATTACTGCAGAGAGAGACTTCTTTGACCTTTTAAGTTCACTGATAGCTAGGTAAAACTCACTAAATAGCAAAGTCCTCTAGAGAAATTCTTGAAAGATTATGGAGCACATCAAGGAAATAGATGTCACCCAGCAATAACCTGCTTACAGTCTATTCTAGCACTAGAGCCTCACTTTTTAACAGTCACAGCGAAGTGTTATGGATGAATCTGTTTTAGCTGTGATGAAAAAAATGTTTCAAAATCCATAAAATCACTATGCTTGCCATGCCCACACTTAAAATGCTTTATAATGTAAATCTTTAATATTGCCACAAATGTCTAGGATGCTTCCCTGAAGACTTCTAAAGTATACATTTGTGAAGAATCTGTCAGATACTAGAGATTATGCTGGTACTTGGAACCAGGATAATAAAGCAAAGCTCTTGCTTTGAACACTAAAAACTTCCCTGTACAGCATTTATAAATTGCAATTGGGGACTGAATTTATGCTACATCAAATCTACATGGTCACCTGAACAAAGAAAGAAAAGGTATCCTGTTGGGAGCACAGGGAATGTTGTAAACTGTGACTGTTAGAGAGAGCTGAACTGCTAGCCTGAGAATTTGATCAGTGTGGCCAGGTTCAGATCCTTGTTTCATCTTCCATATTCTTGCATTATTACACCTGACACTGTATAAAAGAATTATCCAGAATTTTTAAAGAATGAAAAGGGCCTTTAATCAACCAGTTCTAAAAAAAAAAAAAAAAGTTTGTTAATTTCATATTCCTTTCATGTTTCTGCTACCATGGTACATAGTTGGAATTACATTTCCCAAAAATAGCACTATAAATAAATGAGCTATATATAGTTCAATCATATTTTCCCCTTTGAAGCAAAGTTCTAATATAAGATTGCTTTTCTGAAGAAAAACCTAATGCCCAACTCTTTATAGAAATGAACATAAATGTTAGATTTGTTATTAACTATAGTTCAATATAGTAATACAAGTAAGTATACTCTTTATAGCAGCCATTTGGGATGTTTGCAAATATTCTCTGGTTAATTCTCTTTGACTGTGTTAAGATTGTACTTCCCTACCCCTGGGAAGGCAGTGACTTGATTTGGCCAATGAAACGTGAGTAAAAGTGGCTGAAAGTCACTTGCAGTTGGGAGCTTTAAAAGCCAGTGTAAAGACCAAGGGTGGGCAAACTTTTTGACTCGAGGGCCACAATGGGTTCTTAAACTGGATTGGAGGGCCGGAACAAAAGCATGGATAGAGTGTTTGTGTGAACTAATATAAATTCAAAGTAAAGGAGCGGAGGGGAGAGCAAGAGAACCCTCTGCTCTTTCGGCTCCACAGGCTGGATAGAACAGCCGAACGGGCCGGATCTGGCCCGTGGGCCGTAGTTTACCCACGGCTGGTATAGACAATAGTATGTGAAGACTTGGGGGGTCAGGGGAATGGGTATGTGTGGGGTAGAGGGGGTCAATGGGGGAAAAAGGGGAGCATCTGTAATCCTTTCAACTATAAAGATATATTTTTTTAAAGCTAGTGTATAATTTACCATATCTTTTTCTCCTCTGCAATGATCAGGAAGAGGGCTGCTCTATTAGCATCATCCTATCTAATAAAAGAGTAATATGCAAATTGACCATACCTCCTCTATACCCACAAGCCACGCCCACCAGCCAATCAGGAGGGAATATGCAAATAAACCCAACCAAGATGGCTGCAGCCACAGGGAGCAGGAGGGAGGCTTGGGTTTCCCTGGCAATGGAGGAAGCCAAGCTTTCCGCCTGCCCTTGCCGGCCCAGGCCTCCACTCAATGCTACAAAGTTTCAATTATAGAAGATAAATAAATCCCAACAGAAATGGCTGCCACCACAGAGCGAGCAGAAGGCTTGGCTCCACTCCAGGCTACAGAGATAAATAAATCCCAGATCCCAGGGCCTCTGCTTGGGTTGCTGGGGGCATGGCCAGGCTGCAAACCACAGAGCGAGCAGAAGGCTTGGCTCCACTCCAGGCTACAGAAGATAAATAAATCCCAGATCCCAGGGCCTCTGCTTGGGTCGCTGGGGGCGTGGCCAGGCTGCAAACCACCACAGGACCCTCACCCAGGCCGCCCCACACCCCCAGGGAACCCCCACCCTGATCCGGGACACCCTTCAGGGCAAACCAGCTGGCCCCCACCCATGCACCAGGCCTCTATCCTATCTAATAAAAGAGTAATATGCAGATTGACCATCACTTCAACACACAAGATGGCTGCCCCCATGTGGTCAAAGATTCTGCCTCCATGTGGACACAAGATGGCCGCCACAAGATGGCCAGCAGGGGAGGGCAGTTGGGAGGAACCAGGCCTGCAAGGGAGGGCAGTTGGGGGCAATCAAGCCTGCTGGGGAGGGCAGTTAGGGGTGACCCGGCTGGCAGAGGAGGGAAGTTGGGGGTGACTGGGTCTGCAGGGAAGGGCAGTTGGGGGGGACCCAGGCCTGCAGGGGAGGGCAGTTAGGGTTGATCAGGCCTGCAGGTGAAGGCAGTTAGGGGCAAACAGGCTGGCAGGGGAGCAGTTAAGCATCAATCAGGCTGGCAGGGGAGTGGTTAGGGGGTGATCAGGCTGATAGGCAGAAGTGGTTAGGCGCAATCAGGTAGGCAGGTAGGTGAGCAGTTGGGAGCCAGCAGTCCTGGATTGTGAGAGGGATTGGGCCTAAACGGGCAGTCGGACATCCCTCGAGGGGTCCCAGATTGGAGAGGGTGCAGGCTGGGCTGAGGGACAACCCCCCCCCCGGTGCATGAATTTCGTGCACTGGGCCTCTAGTCCTATAAGAATGAACTGTAGCAAAACCCCCAGCTGACCTGCTACATAACATATGCATGTATGCATGGAATGTCAGCAAGAAACATACCTTAGTTATTTTAAGCTACTGAGATGTGAGGATTGTGGATTATAAATGAGTAGATATATACCTTATATGTTCAAGTATTAAGTTTTCTAAAGACATCTAAGTCATTCAGTAACCAATCACATAAATGTTGGTTTATTTTGAGGCAGCAATATATTAAATGGTAACCTCATTCTATCTAAATAGTCCCTTTCCATTTTGCATCTTCAGTGTCTCTCTCCCATGGCCCATTCACACAGCAATCAGACAAGCCAATGGCTCGCTGCTGGTGTGAGACCTCCTTTAACTTTGCTATGCCTTTGAGTACTTCTCTACTCTCTTGTCAGCACTATCATCACTTCTGAAAGCATAGTCCATGATCACTGCCTCCATTTCCTATTTTACCTTATGAATTCTGGCTTCCATTCACTCCATGCACTTTAAAGAAAAAATTCTATCAATGAACTTCTAATTATCAAATACATGGCTCTTTTCTTCATCCCGTCTTTTCCATTTTTCTTTCATCTCTTGCTGATTACCATCCCTGATTCTTCACACTCCTCCTCGTACTTGTGTGATATTGTATCATCCCAAGGAATACTTACAAGTCTTTCACCACTTTTCCATCTCTCCCTTTACAATATCATCCACTTGTACAGCTTCAAATGTGATTAATGTATAGATGATTCCCAAACTATCTTCAACTTGTTTCCTGCTTACTCTGTTACATGATACAGATCTCCTCCTGGCTATACTACTAGAACAGCAAAAATTAATATTTTTAAAATCTTCACAAACCATGAAAGAAAATATTGATAAATTGGACTTCGTTAAAATTAAAAACTTTAGCTCTTCAAAAGACACTGTTAAAAGAATGAAAGGATAAGCCATGGACTGAGAAAAATATCTGTAAAATGTATCTATCTACCCATCTTTACATGCAAGCAAGTAGTGTGCATACATAAAGAGACAGATATACAGATATCTATATGTATATATAAATATAGATATCTATACTTATATAGCATATATCTACATTTATAAAGATTTTATATATATATGACATACTAGTAAATGAAGGGAGATGAGAGAGAGAAAAAATGAGAATGAATAATGGCAGTAGAAGGGCAGGAATAATCAAAGAAATAATACTCTCTCCCCCCCCAAAAAAAAATCACAGAACTAAAAGAAATTATAGATTAAAAACTACATTCCCTAAGCACCCACCTTAATGACTGAATAAGACCCACACAAAAGAATATCATACTGAAATCTCAGAAAATTGTAGATGAAGAGAAGTTTCATAAAATTACAAATAGAAACACAGGACATATAAGAAGTTTAGAGAATGAAGAAGGCATTAAAATTCTCAGCTATAATAATGGAAACTAGAAGGCAAATGCAGGCATGTCTTCAAAATTATTTAATTGAGCTAAAATGATTTCCAACTTAGAATTCTTTTTTAAAACTATATTTTTATTGATTTTAGAGAGAGAGGAAGGGAGAGGGAGAGGGAGAAACATCAATTGGTGCTTGCCACATGCACCACGAAGGGGATCAAACCCACAACCTGGGCATGTGCCCTGACTGGGAGTCGAAATGGCAACCTTTCAGGGCACAGGATGATGCTCAACCAACTGAGCCACACCAGCCAGGGCACTTAGAATTCTTTAGTAACTAAAATAAAAACAAAATATAGCAACTGGATAAAAACATCAGACATGAAAGGTTTCAAAAAGTTACTTTCCATATACCCTGTCTCAGAAATTAATAGTAATGTAGTCCACCACACCCCTCCAAGGAGGAGGCTGTAAGCTTCAGGGAGGAGAGAGAGGACGCAGGGGCAATGCATAGGATGATGCTGAGGGGAAGCTTCAGGACAAGTTTTCAGGCCTAAATACTAGCCCAGAATGGAAGTTGAAAGCCCTGAGAAGGAAGCCACCAAAAAAACAGACAAAAAAGAATCCTAAAGGAAGGTGATCTAAGGCTTTTTTTTTACCACTGTGAGATGAGTATGATAGCTTTGGCAACGGGTCTAATGCTGAAGTGAATAGTGGGAAGTACATTAAAAAACTGAACAAAAATAAAGCAATGTTTAATTCCAAGGGGAAAAACGTAATCATAGAATACTACATGGCTTGACTGTGACACATTTCTATACAGTCATAATAAAATAATTATTGATAATGATTGAATCACAAATACTAAAACAGCTATGCTGAAAGGGTGGGGAAAAGATACATGCATGTTGTGGGGAAAACAGTTATAGGCATAGTAGAGTATATGAAAAACAGTATGGCGTTTCCTCAAAAAATTAAAAATAGATCTGCCTTGACAACTCTGGTGGGGAGTGTTGGGGATTTGAAGGATTGAGCATAAAAAAGAGAGAAAGAACTCATGGATGAGAACATGGTGATGGAAAAAAAACAAGTAAAATAAAATAAAGAAAAAATAGATCTGCCTTATGACTGAGTGATTCCACTTCTGGGGATTTATCCCAAGAAACCCAAAACACTAGTTCCAAAGGACATATGCAACCCCATGTTGCATTATTTACAATAGGCAACTATGGAAGCAACCCAAGTACTCATCAGTAGATGAGTGGATAAAAAAAAGCTGTGGTACATATGTACAGTGGAATATTATTCAGCCATATAAAAGAATAAAATCTTTATCATTTGGATGAACCTAAAGGGTATTATGCTCAATGGAAAAAAGTCAGAGAAAGACAAATACCATATGATTTCACTTATATGTGGAACCTAAAGAATAAAATTAATGAACAAACAAAATAGAAACAGATTCATAGAGAGAACTGGTGGTTGCCAGAGGGGAGAGTTCATTGGGGGATGGGTGAGAGTGGTGAAGGGACTAAGAAACATAATAGGGGAAAATAAGAACAGTCATCTTAGATCATAAAATGAAAGGCTTGTATTGAATATAGAAGACAGAGGGTTCTGGGTTCCTGATACTGTCAAGCTGCCAGACCACCCTGACCACTTGCCCAGGCTTACGAGAGAAGATAAATACTTCTATTTTGATGCTCAGTGCATTTTTAGCTTCTCTGTTGCCTTAGAAAAACCTGTATCCTATCTAATAAAGTTCCATCTAACACTTTCCTCAAATATAATTCAGGGGCTCTTGACAACATATTTAATTTACCCAACACCCTTTTTCTGAAGAGTTCAATTCACTTTCCACTATTTTTCATCATCATCTCTGATGTAATATGGTAACAATGCTTTACATTTGGCTCAGACCCCAGGTCCCATGACCAAGCTGCTCACGTCAAGCTGCTTTCTGCCCTGGAAAATAACATCTGGTTCTGCTTCACTACTGCGAGGCAAGCTAAATTTCCAGTTTCAAGAACCAAGAACAAGATGATTTTAACCCATTTTTCAGACAAATTTGTTTTCATTCATAAGGCCTTTCAATTCACAAAAAAAAAAAACCCAGACTGAATATGTAGGAAAAGTGACTTAATAGATAGCAACTTGGGTTTTTCCCTCAAGTTGTCTTATGATACAAAATGGTTAACATTCTTCTGTTGTACACAACTCACCCATAATAAATGCTTCCTGATGTAATAAAAATAGGTGCAGATATCTATAGAGTACTTTCACCTCTTTGGAAAGAAAAACACTACAGAACATAAACATTCTGTGGCTCTCTATTTTCCCTTGGCTCTCCATCTCTCTATATAAAAGGGGATAATTAAACCTGCCACAAACTATTTCATGCTTATGGTATGAAGATAAATGAGATAACCTATATAAGAAAGCAAGATGGTATAATTCTTTATAATGTTTTCCAGGGACGCTCTGAACAGCTCCAGAGAGGTCGTTACCCACAACAAACTTTTGGCACTGAAGGAACCACCTTTCTAAAAAAATTCATCCCTTGCACCTGACAACACTTTTCCATTAATTGGGGGTAAGTCCAGATGCCGTTCTGTTTGGTCATCTTCAGTGCTCTAAAAGGATCCAGATTTCTCACTTCAATTTCTTGCACCAATGAAATGAACAAAAAGCCCTCTAAATCACAGGGGTTTCAGTTGACAGGTTAACAGTGAGACGCATTTCAATCAACTTCAAATGCAAAGCAGATTTGGCAAGAACCAGGGAAGGGATAAGTGGGAAAAGGAAAGGCCCAGTGACAGTCTGACAACTCCCTCATGTCTACTGTCTGCTGCAATACATCAGCGACCCCCAAGGACCCATCCAATCAGCTGAACTTGGCCTCAAACTCGACCAAATGGGGTTCTTTTCGTTGATGTCCCTTCGTTGTGTACAGAAGTCTGTTTAGATACCTAATTTCTGCAGAGAATTTAGAAATAAAATGTATTGCAAACAAAAAAGCCAGAATTTTATCAATCCAACCCATAATTTACATCCTTTAACTTAACCTGATAGCCAACACTTTAGTGACCTCAGTTAGCCTCCTGTTTACCCTCCTGCTGGGGTTAACAGACTTCTTCACTTTACAGTGAAGTACCAAGTGTTTGTGTGTGCCCCTTGCTGTTTCAGGAAGTTGCCAAACAAAGAAATCAGCAATGAGTATGCCAGCTGCCTTTGGACCTCACTGTGTGTATATGAGATACAGCTGAGTAGAGGCATCTCCTGTCAAATCATCAATTAGCTCTGGGGGTAGAGGGAGAAACTCTAACATCTTGGCAGTCTTCCTGAAGCAGTTACAGTGATGTAAGGGACTATCAGAGTCTGAGGAATCGGGAAGGCATCATTTGAGGTCCTCACCATAATTCTATTTGTACTCCTGAAGGGTCGTCCCTAGGTTTCTATCACTGACAAAACACTTAGGGCAAAGCTCAGGGGCTGAAGGTCACTTTTCATTGAAATTTCTCAAAATGCTAATTTTCTATTGCATTATTTTTCCTTAAACAAATGTTAGTGAGAAAACAGCATCTTAACTGTTTAGATAATGTGGTCTTCAATATAATAGGCTAACTATTGTTTTGAAATTAGCACAAAACATTGCCCCATAATTCGACATTTGTCCTAATTTAATTCACAATGAGTTAGTGATTGCTAGCAATAGTTGCTATCACTCACTAAAGAATATTCAGGATATTTAAAAAGTTAGAAACTATAGAAGTGAATATTTAATTTACAATTTACCCAAATAGACATGTACAGTTTTTACAGATCAGTCATAACTACACAGTGCTACCAATAACAGCAGAGCATGCTCTATTAAAAAGTTGCTTTTCTTTTTTTTCTTTTCTTTTAAATTTATCTTTATTGTTGAAAGTATTACAGATGTCCCCCTTTTTCCCCATTGATCCCCTCCACACTGCACCCATTCTTCCCCGCTACCAGGCTTTTATAACACTACTAGAGGCCCGGTGCATGAAATTCGTGCACGGGGGGTGTGTCCCTCAGCCCAGCCTGCACCCTCTCCAATCTGGGACCCCTCGAGGGATGTATGACTGCCCATTTAGGCCCGATCCCGGTAGGATCAGGCCTAAACGGGCAGTCAGATATCCCTCTCACAATCCAGGACTGCTGGCTCCCAACTGCTCACCTGCCTGCCTTCCTGATTGCCCCTAACTGCTTCTGCCTACCAGCCTGATCACCCCCTAACCACTCCCCTGACAGCCTGATTGATGCCTAACTGCTCCCCTACCAGCCTATTTGCCCCTAACTGCCCTCCCCTGCAGGCCTGGTCACCCTTAACTGCCCTCCTCTGCAGGCCTGGTCACCCCTCACTGCCCTCCTCTGCAGGTCTGGTCCCCCCCCCAACTTCCCTCCCCTGCAGGCCTGGTCGCCCCCAACTTCCCTCCTCTGCTGGCCTGGTCACCCCTAACTGCCCTCCCCTGCAGGTTTGATTGCCCCCAACTACCCTCCCCTGCTGGCCTGATGCCCCCAACTTCCCTCCCTTGCAGGCCTGGTTCCTCCCAACTGCCCTCCCCTGCTGGCCATCTTGTGGTGGCCATCTTGTGTCCACATGGGGGCAGCCATCTTTGCCCACATGGGAGCAGCCATCTTGTGTGTTGGAGTGATGGTCAATTTGCATATTACTCTTTTATTAGATAGGATTTTCTATGTCCATGGGTTATGCATATATGCATATAACTTCTTTGGTTAATCTCTCCCAATCCACCCACCCACCCACCTCCCAACGAATTGCTTTTCAATGTGACACCAGTTGCTAAGACATTCTTAAACTCCTTTCAAAATCATTAAAAGGAAACCAAGATGGCAGCATAGGTAAACACCTAAACTGCTGCCTAGCACAACAATTTCAAAACTACAACTAAAAGACAGAACGGACACCATCCAGAACCACAGGAAAGCAGGCTGAGTGAAAATTCTACAACTAGAAGGAAGGAGAAAAGCTCACAGAGAATTGGAGGTACGGCAAAGGGGCTTTGTGCGCGCAGAGAGGAAGGGCGGCTGAGAGCCTGGCTGACTTTCTCTGGCGGAAGGGGGAAGGAAGCCTCCGACCGCACTGAACCCCAGTTCTGACTGCACTGAACCCCAGTTCCAGGCGAGCCCCTGGGGACCCACGCTCTTGTGGGGGGAGTCTGGACTCTCGGGCGGAGACTCGGGAGCTGGGGAAGGCGGAGGACTGAAAGTGCGCACGGGCGCACGCGCTGGTGCGCACAAAGGCTGCGGGGGTTGCCACAGGCTTTCCCTAGTGGAGCGGAGTCAGAGGATTCTGACTGCACTGAGCCCCAGTTCTGACTGCAGTGAACCCCAGTTCCAGGCGAGCCCCTGGGGACCCACGCTCTTGTGGGGGAAGTCTGGACTCTCGGGCGGAGACTCGGGAGCCGGGGAAGGCGGAGGACTGAAAGCGTGCCTGCGCCGGTGCGCACAAGGGCTGCGGAGGTTGCCGCGGGCTTTCCCTGGTGGAGGGGAGTCAGAGGCTCCTGACGGCACTGTGCCCCAGTTCTGACTGCAGTGAACCCCGGTTCCAGGCGAGCCCCTGGGGACCCACGCTCTTGTGGGGGGAGTCTGGACTCTCAGGCGGAGACTCGAGCTGGGGAAGGCGGAGGACTGAAAGCGCACGTGCGCGCAGGGGCGGGGCTGACAGGAAGCCAAGACTGAGGCTCCACCCCATCCAAGCTGAGCACAGAGGCTATTGCAGTTTGGCAAGTCTAATCCTATAGGGCTGTCTCCAGCACCGGGCTTCTCCCAGCATAGACACAGCTGATCCTTACAGCCAACTGACCTGGAGGTCAATTCTTCCCAGTGATACCAACAACAATAAAGACTTAATTACAACAAGGCTGTACACACAGTCCACAAAGGGGTGCACCAAGAGTGTCCACCTCAGGTTAACTGGGGAAGCAGACCCACTGGGCCATATTGGAAACCTAGCACAAATATCTACCTTACCAACTCAGGGAAGCAGTGAAAATGAGGCGTCAAAGAATCAGATCACAAACGAAAGAAATGGAGGAAAACAAACGACTGGATATAGAATTCAAAACCACCGTTATAAGACTTTTTAAGAATATCCTAGAAAAGGCCGATAAATATAACGAGACCCTCGAAGATATGAAAAAGGACCAACTAGAAATTAAACATACACTGACTGAAATAAAAAATATTATACAGAGACCCAGAAAAAGAATAGAGGAACACAAGAACCAAGTCAAAGAAGTGAAATACAAAGAAGCAAAAAACACTCAACCGAAAAAGCAAAAAGCAAAAAAAAAAATCCAAAATGTTGAAGATAATGTAAGAAGACTCTGGGACAACTTCAAGCGTACCAACATCAGAATTATGGGGGTGCCAGAAGAAGAGAGAGAGCAAGATACTGAAAACCTATTTGAAGAAATAATGACCGAAAACTTCCCCCACCTGGTGAAAGAAATAGACTTACAAGTCCAGGAAGCCCACAGAACCCCAAACAAAAGGAATCCAAAGAGGACCAAACCAAGACACATCATAATTAAAATGCCAAGAGCAAAAGACAAAGAGAGAATATTAAAAGCAGCAAGAGAAAAACAGTTAATTACCTACAAGGGAGCACCCATACGACTGTCAGCTGACTTCTCAACAGAAACTATGCAGGCCAGACGGGAGTGGCAAGAAATTTTCAATGTGATGAAAAGCAAGAACCTACAACCAAGATTACTCTACCCAGCAAAGCTATCATTCAGAATTGAAGGGCAGATAAAGAGCTTCACAGATAAGAAAAAGCTGAAGGAGTTCATCACCACCAAACCAGTATTATATGAAATGCTGAAAGGTATTCTTAAAGAAGAGGAAGAAGAAAAAAGTAAAGAGAAAAATTATGAACAACAAATACATATCTATCAACAAGCGAACCTAAAAATCAAGTGAATTAAAAACCTGAGGAGCAGAATAATCTGGTGAATATAATAGAATCAAGGGCATAGAAAGGGAGTGGACTGATAATTCTCAGGGGGAAAGGGGTATGGGGGGTTCATGAAGAGAATGGACAAAAATCATACACCTTTGGATGAGGACAGTGGGGGGGAGGTAAGGGCAGAAGGTGGGGTGGGAAAGGGGTGGAGGGGAGCTATGGGGGGAAAAAGGAGAAATAATTGTAATAATCTGAATAAAGATTTATTTAAAAAAATAATAATAATAAAAAAAATAAAATAAAAACACTGCTTTGGGTATGGGTCACTGTCTCTCCAGCAGAAGAGGACAGCAGTCCACCCAGTTCCCAGCTTTTTCCTTCTAAAAAAAAAAAAAAAAAAAAAAAATCATTAAAAGTCTTGCTAGTTCTAAAGCAGGCCCACTATAATCACCACTTTTCCCAGTGATCATAAACTGGATGTCTTACAGCTTAAAAGAACCATATACAAAGAGATACACATGTACACCCCTTCTGTGTGCCCTCAGCAAATCACAGTATAACGTACAATCATATGAAAATCATACTACTGGAAGAGCTAAAATACAACTCTAAAGTGAACTTTTCATTTTACCTACAATGTATAGGTCTGGGCAAAACTGTTTTGACTAGAGAAATGAGTTCCACCAGCTCTTATTAGCTCGCTCTTATGCTTCTGCACTCAGGCAATGCACTATGCCAAAAATAATGAAATAATTTAGCATAGTATGTTCTTTTGGTCTACGTGCATTCGTTCAATAAACATATACTAAGGCATTTCTTTTTAGCAGGTACTGTCCCACACCTTGAGTTGCAGACTTCATCTCTACCCAGCAGAACTTGCAGACCCCCACAGACAAAAAATTTTTTCCAAGAAAGAAAATATTAGTCAATAAAAAATTACATTTTTAGATCTCATTCACGTAGTTTAAAAACAAGATTTTTCTCAAAAGGTAATTAGCACAGTGACTTGGGGAACTAAAAGAAATTCCAATACTCTGTTTTCTAAAAAGACTAGTAATTTTACTGGAGACAAATATAAAGAACCATATCAGGAAGAAAAGTAATAACTCAAATGTTTTTGTTTCCATTTTGAAGAGAAGGAGACATACATATACATGAGTCTGCATAGCTTTCCTTCATCATACTGCACTGGAAGCTACAGACATGACAGGACCATCTCACATGTAATACAAGGTGCCCTAAGCACCTCTCCATCTTTTCTATTCTCATTTGTGCACCTAAACACAAGCCAGACTATTTCTTACACTTATCTACCTCCTTTCTTAGCAGTGTCCTGAGAAAAAAAGGTGGTATAAAATAAACATTAGTTAACTGAGTGAAATATTTTATGATTGCACTGTTGCTTATATTCAGTCTATATACCTTTTATTTTTATGATAAAGAACATTAAATAGAGGCATCATTTTTGCAGATGCTCTTCCATTAGATATCTGTTGTGAAAGCCAAATGAGTTTTTATTAATATTTTCAAGTAAATTCAACAGCCTCAGAGAGTTCTAGGCAACAAAAAATTGGCCAGAAAACAATGGGTGTGTACTGCTCCGTGCACATGCAGAATAAACTAGTATCTATTTCTGTTTCCAAAGGCAGGTGAAGCTAATCACTTAACAGTGGTGAATGGTAAAGACTTTATTTTTATTATACCAAACAGCTGATAGAGGATTATGCCAGAAAAAAAAAAAAAAAGGTCCTGATATGTTCATATTTGACTGGATAACCCAGTGAACTCATGCAGGGATAAAAAGCTCATCCAAATCGATAAGAGTATTCTACTCAATAAAAATAAAGGCAAAATTAAAATGTAAAATAAAACAGAAAAGATTAACTGATAAGCTTTACTTCTTTCCAGATATGTGGCAGTAAATTTCAATGTCTTTGGGAAAAATACTTCATTTACAAATCCATAAAATAGAATAGAAATGTTATCAGTAATAATGTTAGTACATTTCCTTTGCTTTCTTTCAACAATCTTTGGTAAATAAAACACAATTATTATCTTTGCAATACAAACTAAGAGCATTTCAATTTAATGTACCTATATCTCTGGAAAGATTATATGATGTTCCCACTCTTTATGAAAACATCACTTTAAGAGCTAAAAGGATCCTAATAGTATAATCATAAAAAAATGCAAGTAACATAATGTGGTTGTTAGGAAACTCAATTTCATATTGAACAGCTATATTTTATACTGAAATTTTCACAGTTTTAATAAAAAGGTATGCAGTCTGAGTGTCTCAATACTTTCCACTAAGGTGTTTTCATTTGCTTAAAATTTTTTAATTCACTCTATTCCCAAAGAGATCACAGTCTAACCATGTTCAAAATAGTAGCTCTCTCTTTTAGGTTTCTGCTCAGCCTACAAAACACCGCATAATGTACTGTAGCCACAAGATACTTTGGAGGACAAGCAAGTTGAAACAGCATAATTCAACAGGGAAAACTGCAATATGACTTCATTTTGTCTTCCACTATCCCTTTAGAATTTATACAATGGGACAAGTTCTTCCTCTGCCTTGCATGGAAACACAGACAATCATGACCTCTTTGATGACTCAAGTAATAAAATGCCTGTATTTTCTTTAAGTTGAAAAATATCTCAACCTGACACTTAGAGAGTCAGTCCCACGTTATAAGCAGGGCTGCCAACATCACTCCATATCCCAGCTATTTCACCTATCCTAGACCAAGCCTACCACCTGAGGAGGGGAAGAATGGGGAGGGGGGGGGGACTTCTTTCTTTCCAGATCACTTCCTATCCTACTTTCTAAGCTGCTCATTCTGACCCTTTGAGGATAGTGTTTTGAGTTGGAGACGGGTGACAAAAACTGTGGAGAAAAAAGAGGTATGGGTAGCAGAATATTATTTAATTAGCATTGTCATAAGGTGGCTGTATGGCTCATCTATAAACCTGGAAGATGTTTTAAAGCTCTTTCTTTTGCAGGTTGCTTATGGGTGTTTTTGGAGACACTCCCTTTGTGGGGGGTGGGGAGCTAATCCTGCCAAATATATTTCGAATGTGACTGTTTTACCTCTTGCCAAGCCCTGAGGAACCCAAGAATCCAACTGGAGCGTCTATCTGCTATGGTCTGTTTAACATCCCAGGCAACCATGTTGAATAATACCCAATATTATTTCACAATGGCATGCAATCTGACCTGAGGAATGCTATAGTAAAAAGAATATGGCTTTCACAGCCCAACGACCTTCATTTTGAATTCCAGGCCCTTTACATCCTTAAAGAGATTATCCTGTCTGAGGCTGTTTCATTGTCTATAAAGTAATACATAAATGTTAATGTTTTTAATGAGAATTCTCTAGTTATGACTCACAGAAAGGCATTAATAATTGGGAGGCCTATTTAGAGAATAAGAATGGCTTTCTAGTTATCTGTTGCTGCATAACAACCCACCTATAAACTTAGTAACTTAAAATAATAACATGATTTTCTATCATGGTCTGGAGGCTCAGCTGGGTGATTCTCTTATGCAGTAACAAATGATGGCTTGGACTACAGTCAGTTGAAGGCTTGACTGGACTGGGCATCAAAGATGGATCACTCACCTGTCTGGCAGCTAATGCTGTCTATAAGCTGAGTGTTCAGGTGGGCTGGAATTGAAGCACCTACACACAGACTCTCTACATGGCTTGGCTTTCCCACAGCATGGAGGCTGAGTCCCAGAATGGAGTATTCCAAGAGCCAATATTCTAAACGCTCTAAGGATGACTGCAGCCTTCATAGAATCTCGCCTCAGAAGTCCCACAACATCACTCGGCCACATTCTGTTGATCAAGGCTAGCCCAGATTAAAGGTGGGAGAGGGTGATTAGACTCCACTTCCTGAAATGAAGAGTAGAGTGCTCACAATGGGGAGAATGAACTGTCTGCCCAATGAATAGAGAGGAAAAGTGGGAAATTTAAAAAGGAGGAAAAATTAATACTCTAGACTTCCCTACAATGAGGTGCACAGACCCAGGCACATGAGGATAAAATATAACTCCTTAAAGTAAAAGGCCTATACTTGGAAAACTACAGAACGTTGAAAAAAGAGATAAAGGAAGACATAAACAAATGGAAGAATATACCATGTTCACTGATTGGTAGACTCAACACCATTAAAATGTCCATACTACCAAAAGCAATCAATAGATTCAATGCAATCCCCATTAAAATACCGATGGCATACTTCACAGACCTAGAACAAATTCTCCAACAATTCATCCTATATAATAAAAGCCCAATATGCTAAGTGTCCGGTCATCCGTTCAACCAATTAAAGCATAATATCCGAAAAGGGATTAATCTCCAAAATTTATAGGGAACTCATACAACTTAACAAAAGGAAGATAAATAATCCAATCAAAAAATGAACAAAGAACCTAAATAGACACTTTTTGAAAGAGGACATACAGAAGGCTGAGAGACATATGAAAACATGCTCAAAGTCACTAATCATCTGAGAGATGCAAATCAAAATGACAATGAGGTACCATCTCACATTTGTCAGAATGACTATCATCAACAAATCAACAAATGACAAGTGCTGGCAAGGATGTGGAGAAAAGGGAACCCTCTTGCACTGCTGATGGGAATGAAGACTGCTATAGCCACTGTGAAAAACAGTATGGAGTTTTCTCAAAAAATTAAAAATGGAATTCCCATTTAACCCAGTATTCCCACTTCTAGGAATATTTCCCAAGAAATCAGAAACACCAATCAGAAAGGACATATTCACCCCTATGTTCAGAACAGCACAATTTACAATAGCTAAGATTTCGAAATAGCCTAAGTGCCCATCAGCAGATGAGTGGATTAAAAAACTGTGGTAGGAGAATTATCTCAATTCGTTGAGGTTCTGCTTCCCGGCATATGTCGACAGTTTGGCTCAAATAAACTCACAAAAATTCTTTACAGGTTTCAATGGTTTTTTTTACGTTAACATTACTTGGCGTAGTCGCGGCAGGATTCCAAAGAGGCTCACCCAGGATCATCCCTTGGACTTGGAATTGGTGCTAGGATCCAGAAAAGGGCCTATTGAGCCCGCCGGTTCTCTGCCCATTGGGTGAACGTGGGTGAGTTGTCTCTTGGATCCAGGACCTTCCCTTGCTTTGGTAGAGGGTCTGACTTTATTTGAGCTGTGTTTTAAAATCCTCAAGGTGGAACCAGGGTTGACAGAACCCCAGGTTAAGGGTTGACAGAACTCAGGCTAAGGCAGGACTGGAGGAAAAAATGGGTGGCTGGTTTTGATTTTGGCTTTTCAATTGGAATTGCTGAGAGTCTGAGCAAAAGTAACCTTCACTGTATATAAATGAGCTGAACTCATTCAGCTCCTAAGATAAAGAGGCAACATTTTTTTTAAGAATAGTCCAATTCTGGGGTGTTCTTGGGTGACTAAGAATCTTTATGGAGGTATCAGAAATGCAGGAGCCCCATATGGAAGTCACGATCCAACTGTAATTAACTAAATGGCTCATCTAGGGGACCACCATAAGGCTTGGTCTGCCTGGGCCCCAAACCTTTCCTGTGGTTTTAGACAACCGGAAGAGAAATTGAGGCCACATTTGACCCACTACATAACATGTCTAGAAAGTTTGCTCAGACTACAGATATCCAAAAATAAAAAAGAAATTAACATGGGAAATTGTGCCTCCAAGGCTAGAAGCTCCCAAGACCCTAGCCCTCATTTAATACTCCTAATAGGAAGCCTTTACTTGCAAGTACTTTACAGAAATGGGAAGATTTAACTAGAAAATATTAACTGATAAATGGCCAAATATGCAGTTTGTTTGGGGTACCTATGTTAATATTTTGCATGCAGAAATTAGAAAATGTCGGCTCTGAAATTAAACTGAATGAGTATATGGGAAGCATATCTTGATTTGGAAATTAAAAGCTTCTAAGGAAAAGCATAGAAAAAAATTTCTTCCAATAAGATGGAAATTAATAAAAAATTTTAGAGACTGTCTCAGAACTATTCTGAAGTTAATAAATGTCTACACCCTGTTTTTCCCCATAGGAAGCATGCCTCTGATTTATCTTCATAAAAGATTCCCCCAGACAAAGGGAGGTAGAGGCAACAAGAAAAGACCCCAACCCATTTTTTTGAATAGTTCATTGGGAATATACTGAAATTCTAGAGAGGGGCAGTTCCCAAACTGGGGACAAAAGACACTGCTTTGGTAATTTTTAATGCTGGACATTCTCTGGTGTAAACTTTTAGTGTGTTCTGCATGCCTGTATAAAAGTGTTGATGGAGAGGAAAAAATGGCGGCGGAATAGACAGATGTATCCCGAGCCTTGTACTGGAGCAGATAGAAAGAACAGCTGAGGGTCGCACTGGGAGTGTTTGTTGGTGAGTTGAGGGACAGCTATACTCCAGGAGATGGTGGGGGACTGCTGGACAGGGCTCCCCTGACCAGGCAGCCCCCACTGCTGCTGGGTTCCCTCCCAGAGCGACCGGATCGGACGCGGAGACCACACCATCATGAAGTGGATGTTATCGGAAGCCTGAAAATCTACAACTGCAGCACCCACCGAACAGTTGAGAACCCCAGAACACCGGTCCCCAATTGGCACAAACACGCGGATTCAGAGGAGCTCTACACTCCACCATGGAAAGGTCAGATTTCACCTGGGATAAAGTGAGGTCTCTGCTCTTGGCAGGAGAGAGAAATGGAGCTGGAGGACTGGGGGAAGTCTGCGCCTAGAAAAATCCGTGGCTATTGGGGCTGGCGTGATCCATGAATGTGGAAGGGGGTCCTCAAAGCTGCTAACAGAAAGGAACTCTTAAAAGCAACCCATTTTGATCTGATGCAAAAGGACAGCCTAAAAATTTTAAAAGTGTGCTGGCTGCTTAGACCCAAGGGGGAAAAAAGACTGCACAGACTTGCCCGCAGCCCTGGAGTTCGCACACTTATGCTGGCACTTTTTGTTTGTTTGTTTGTTTGTTTTGTTTTTGTTTTTTCTTTTTCCTTCAAATCTTTGCTTCTGATTACTAAGCCCAATACACAGGATCACCCAATTAGGGACACCCCAAGAGACTGCAGGGGAAAGTTGTTTTTCTGGGACCTGGGGATCAGAGCGGGGAATAACCATCAGAGAACCAGCTCTGGGGCAACCCACCTCCACAAACCGGTATTGAATGCCACAGGGAAAGCAGGAACTAAGCACTGGCTAGAGAGGACCTATAGACCTGGACGTCAATCCAGAAACACTGCCACCCAGGGGTTGAATCACAAATTGACTCTTGTGTAAACACAAATAAAGGAATACAAGAAATTAAGACACAGTGCATGCTTAAAAATCAGGACTGGATTACAACACTGAGGAGCGGTGGAATGCAGGGAACTGCAATACTGTCCTGACTAGGAAACAGGTGTGCCAAACAGAACAGTAGAGGAAGTGAATGACCTTCACTACTGCACATTTTTATTTTTATTTTTTTATCTTTTACTTAAGAAACTTTTTTTCTTTTTTCCTCACTTGATTTTACCCTTTGAATTATTACATTTTTATTTTCAATCAGTAGTATTACTACTACTATTTTACCTTTTTTTTAAAAAAAGTGTCATTTTATTTTCTCTTTATTTTACTTTGGGATTAGTGTTCTACATTCTATTTTCATCTTCCCTTTAGCATCATTTTACTCCATCTCAACTTTACCTTTATGCCATCACTCTCTTCCTAACTTTTCCCCTTTTGTTGTCCTGTTTCTCTTACTCTTTTCCTGCTTTACATTTTCCCTATTCTTCCTTTTTACACCCTGTTAAAATTCCACCGTACTTATATATCTAATTTCCAATACCTGCTCCAAGTCCAAACACACCTCTCTCTTCTCTGTCTTCACTATCCAAAATATTGTTTTTCTCTCTGTCCTTTGTTGTTGTTTGCTTGATTGTTGATTATATCAATTTTTTATGCTTGTTTGTGAGATTGTTTTGCTTATTCTTTTTGTTTCTTTGTTTTCTTTTTGTTTTTTGCTTCTGTTTTCCCTCAGCTCGCTTGATATTAGTTGTTGTTTGTAGTTTGTATTCATCTCCAGGTACTTGTTGCTGGCATTTGTTGGGATTAGTGGCTGTTCTATTGGAGTTTTCTCCCCATATATACAGTTTGTTCCCCTCTCTTTCGTATTCTCTTTCTTTTCTCTCTTACTTTTTTTTTCCTTTTCCCAATTTCATTTTTGCACTCCTTTCTTTCTTTTTTCTCTTCTTCTTTCTTTCCTATCCTCTAATTTGCCTTTCTCTGGTGGTCACCTTTATTTGGGGTTTTCAATATCATGAATACATTTCTGTTCAGTGCCTTGTGCATTGTACCTGGTTGTGTTGTATTTTGTGCCTTTAAATCAACGCAGGAGAGAGAGAACTACATAACCAGACACCCAGAGAAGAGAGACCATGGGGAGACAAAGAAACAGCCTGCATATGAAAGAAAACCAGGCATCACCAGAAAAGGAAATAAACGAAATGGAGGCAAGCAACCTACCAGAGAAAGAATTCAGAGAAATGGTCATAAGGTGGCTGAAAAAAATGGAAGACAAATTCGACAATATGTGTAAGAACCAACAGGAAATGAAGAAGAACCAACAAGAAATGAAAAGTGATATCACTGCTGTAAAGAACTCAATAGAAAGCATCAAGAGTAGACTAGAAGAAGCAGAGGACCACATCAGTGAGCTAGAATACAAGGTAGGAAAAACTACCCAAGTAGAGCAGCTTCTAGAAAAAAAATTAAAAAGCAGGAGGAGAGCCTAAGGGAACTTTGGGACAACACAAAACAAAACAACATCTGCATAACAGGGGTTCCAGAAGGAGAGGAAACTGAGCAAGGAATAGAAAACCTGTTTGAAGAAATAATTACAGAAAACTTCCCTGATATAGAAAAGAAAAAACCCACACAAATCCAAGAAGCTCACAGAGTCCCAAGCAAAATGAACCCCAAAACACCGATGCCAAGGCACATTATAATTAAATTGGCAAACAACAACGACAAAGAATCTTAAAAGCGGTCAGAGAGAGACAGAAAGTTACCTACAAAGGAACCCCCATCAGACTAGCAACTGATTTCCCAACAGAAACTCATCAAGCCAGAAGGGAATGTAATGAAATATACAAAGGCATGCAAAGAAAGGGTCTGAATCCAAGAATATTGTACCCAGCAAGGCTATCAATCAAAATTGAAGGTGAAATCAGGAGCTTCACAGACAAAAAAGGACTAAGGGAATTTATTACCGCCAAACCAGCAATGCAAGAAATGCTAAAGGTTCTGCTATAAAAAAAGAAAAGAAATAGGAAGTGAAGAAGGAACACAGGGGTAAAGAATAAAAATGGTGACAAATAAGCACCTATCAATAATAACTTCAAATGTAAATGGGTTAAATGAACCAATCAAAAGACATAGGGTAATGGATTGTATAAGAAAACACTACCCATATATCTGCTGTCTATAAGAAACCCACCTCAGAAAAAAAGACGCGCACAGACTGAGGGTGAAGGGATGGAAAAAGGTTTTTCAGGTGAATGGAAATGAAAAAAAAGCTGGGGTAGCAATACTTATATCTGACAAATTAGATCTCAAAGTGAAGGACATAACAAGAGCTAAGGAAGGCCACTTCATAATAGTAAAGGGAGCAATCCAACAAGAAGAAATAACTCTGGTAAACATATACACACCCAATACAGGAGCACCCAAATACATTTAAAAAAAAACTCCTGGAGGATATCAAAGGAGAGAATGACAGGAATACAATTACAGTAGGAGACTTTAATACCCGACTATGACCATTGGACAAATCCTCTAAACAAAAAATCAGCAAAGAAACATCAATCCTAAATGACTCACTAGACCAGGTGGAATTAATTGACATCTTCAGAACATTTCACCCCAAAGCCACAGAATATACATTCTTCTCAAGTGCACATGGGACTTTTTCAAAGATAGACCATATGTTGGGTCATAGGCAAAGTCTCTTAAAATTCAAGAAGATAGAAATCATATCAAGCATCTTCTCAGATCACAGTGGCATAAAATTGGAAATCAACTACAATAAAAACAATCCCAAAAAGCAAACACATGGAGACTAAACAGCATGCTATTAAACAATGACTGGGTTACCAGAGAAATCAAGGAAGAAATAAAAAACATCATGGCAACAAATGACAATGAAAACACTACAATCCAAAATCTATGGGACACAGCGAAAGCAGTCTTGAGAGGGAAGTTCATAGCTCTACAAGCCTACTGCAAAAAAATAAGAAACAATGGTAATAAATTATCTAACCCTACAACTCAAAGAGTTAGAATGAGAGCAATGAGAAAAGCCCAGTGTAAGCAGAAGGAAGGAAATAATAAAGATCAGAGCGGAGATAAACAACATAGAGACCAAAGAAACAATACAAAAGATCAACAAAACCAAGAGTTGGTTCTTTGAAAGGATAAACAAGATTGATGAACTTCTTGCCAGGCTCACCAAGAAGCAAAGAGAGAGGACCCAAAAAAACAAAAACAGAAATGAAAAAGGAGAAATAACAACAGACCCCACTGAAATACAAAGGATTGTTAAAAAATACTATGAAAAACTCTATTCCAACAAACTGGACAACCTGGAGGAAATGGACATATTCCTAGAAAAACATAACCTTCCAAAACTCAACTAGGAAGAATCTAAACATCTCAATAGGCCAATAACTATGGAAGAAATTGAAGCAGTCATCAAAGAGCTTCAGGCAAACAAAGGCCTGGGGCCAGACGGCTTCACAGGGGAGTTTTACCAAACATTCAAGGAAGAACTAAAACCTATCCTCCTCATACTATTCCAAAAAATTCAAGAGGAAGGAACACTTCCAAGCTCTTTCTATGGAGCCAGCATCACCCTAATACCAAAACCAGATAAAGACAACACAATGAATTACAGGTCAATATACCTCATGAACGTAGATGCCAAAATCCTCAACAAAATTCTAGCAAATTGGATCCTGCAGTACATCAGAAAGATCATACACCATGACCAAGTAGGATTTATCCCAGGAATGCAAGGATGGTACAATATCTACAAATCAATAAACATGATACATCACATAAACAAATTGAGAGATAAAAATCACATAGTCATATCAATTGATGCAGAAAAAGCATTTGACAAAATCCAACACCCTTTCTTGATAAAAACTCTCAACAAGTGAGAATAGAAGGATCATACTTCAATATAATAAAAGCCATATATGATAAACCCACAGCTAACATCATACTCAATGGGCAAAAACTAAAACCATTTCCCCTAAGAACAGGAACAAGACAGGGATGCCCACTCTCACCACTCCTGTTTGACATAGTACTGGAAGTATTAGCCATTGCAATTAGACAAGAAGAATAAATAAAAGGCATTGAAGTTGGAAAAGAAGAAGTAAAGCTGTCCTTATTTGCAGATGACATGATATTGTACATAAAAAACCCGAAAGACTCCATCAAAAACTAATAGACTTAATAAATGAATTCAGCAATGTAGCAGGATACAAAATTAATGCCAAGAAATCTATGGCATTTCTATACACCAATAGTGAACTTACAGAAAGAGAGACAAAAAAAGAAATTCCATTTACCATCGCACCAAAAAAAATAAGATACCTAGGAATAAACTTAACCAAGGAGGTAAAAGACCTATACGCGGAAAACTATAGGACACTGAAAAAAGAGATAGAGGAAGACGTAAACAGATGGAAGAACATACCATGTTCATGGATTGGGAGAATCAGCATCATTAAAATATCCATACTACCCAAAGCAATCTATTGATTCAATGCACTCCCCATTAAAATACCAATGGCATATTTCACAGACCTAGAAAGAACTCTCCAAAAATTCATCTGGAATAAAAAAAGACCCCGAATAGCCACAGCTATCCTGAGAAAGAAGAACAAAGTAGGAGGGATCTCAATACCAGATTTCAAGCTGTATTACAAAGCCACTGTTCTCAAAACAGCCTGGTACTGGCACAAGAACAGACATATAGACCAATGGAATAGAATACAGAATCCAGATATCGACCCAAACCATTATGCTCAATTATATTTGACAAAGGAGGCATGAACATACAATGGAGTCAAGACAGTCTCTTCAATAAATGGTGTTGGGAAAATTGGACAGATATATGCAAAAAAATGAAACTAGACCACCAACTTACACCATACACAAAAATTAACTCAAAATGGATACAGGACTTAAACATAAGATGGGAAACCATAAAAATACTAGAGGAATCCACAGGCAGAGAAATCTCTGACATATGCCGAAGCAATTTCTTCACTGATAATGCTCCTCGGGCAATGGAAGCTAAAGAGAAAATAAACAAATGGGACTACATCAAAATAAAAAGCTTTTGCACAGCAAAAGAAACCATCAACAAAACAACATGAAAGCCCACTGTATGGGAGAACATATTTGCAAATGTTATCACTGATAAAGGTTTAATCTCCAACATCTACAGGGAACTTATACAACTTAATAAAAGGAAGATAAATGATCCAATAAAAAAATGGGCAACAGACCTAAATAGAATCTTTTTTAAAGAAGACAGAAGGAAGGCCAAGAGACATATGAAACCATGCTCAAAGTCACCAATTATCCGAGAGATGCAAATCAAAACGACAATGCAGTACCATCTCACACCTGTCAGAATGGCATCCATCAACAAATCAACAAACGACAAGTGCTGGCAAGGATGCGGAGAAAAAGGAACCATCATGCACTGCTGGTGGGAATGCAGACTGGTGCAGCCACTGTGGAGAACAGTATGGAGTTTCCTCAAAAAATTAAAAATGGAGCTCCCATTTGATCTAGTAATCCCACTTCTAGGATTATATCCCAAGAAACTAGAAACACCAATCAGAAAGGATATATGGCCCCTATGTTCATAGCAGCACAATTCACCATAGCTAAGATTTGCAAACAGCCTAAGTGCCCATCAGCAGATGAGTGCATTAGAAAACTATGGTACATCTACACAATGGAATACTACGCTGCAATAAAAAAGAAGGAATTCTTATCATTTGCAGCAGCATGGATGGACCTGGAGAGCATTATGTTAAGTGAAATAAGCCAGGCAATGAAAGAAAAATACCACATGATCTCACTCATTTATGGAAAATAAACAACATTATAACCTGATGAATAAAAAGATAGATACAGAGGCAGTAAAGCACCGAACAGACTGTCAAATTACAGCGGGAAAGCTGGAGAGTATGAGGGGGGGAGGGAAATAGATCAACCAAAGGACTTGTATGCATGCATATAAGCATAACCCATGGACACAGACAGTAGCGGGGTGAGGAGGTGAGGGCATGCGCTGGGGTGTGGAAATGGCCAGGGAGAGGTCATTGGGGGGGTGGGAAAGGAGACATATGTAATACTTTAAACAAGAAATAATTTAAATTAAAATATGTATATATAACCCTGGCCAGTTTGGCTCAGTGTATAGAGCGTCAACCTGCAGTCCCAGGTTCAATTCCAGTCAAGGGTGCATGCCTGGGTTGCAGGTTCGGTCCCCTGTGGGGGGCATGCAGGAGGCAGCCAATCAATAATTCCCTCTCATCATTGATGTTTCTGTCTCTCTCTTCCTCTCCCTTTCTCTCTGAAATTAATAAAAATATATTTTTAAAAAATATGTATAACTCCTTAATTTTTTATCTTTTACTTTTTAAATTTCTATCTATCTATATAAAACCCTAATATGCAAATCGACTGAATGGTGGAACAACTGGTCGCTATGACGTGCAATGACCACCAGGGGGCAGACACTCAACGCAGGAGCTGCCCACAGCCTGCAGGCCCCACTCGGCAGTGGCGGCGGGGGTCGGGGCCAGCGAGCAGGCAGCACCAGGCCAGCCAAGGCGGGTGCAAGCAGGGGCCCAAATCACCCCGCCAGTTGCCCCACAGATCATCCCTGATCACCAGCCAGGTCTATGGACCCTACCCATGCACAAATTTCATGCACCAGGCCTCTAGTTTTTTATAAAGTAAATAAAATGTCTGTCCTCTGGTGCATAAATGGTGCATGCTCAAAAGATTTCTTTAACAGACATAAAGAAAAGGAATTATCTGTCCTCTGCTGCAGGAGTGATACAGTATGAGAATTACATTCTTCCCCATATAAATAAAAGAAATATTTTCTTTTTACAAATCCTATCTAATAAAAGAGTAATATGCAAATTGACCATCACTCCAACACACAAGATGGCTGCCCCCATGTGGGCAAAGATGGCTTCCCCCATGTGGACACAAGATGGCCACCACAAGATGGCCGGCAGGGGAGGGCAATTGTGGGCAATCAGGCCAGCAGGGGAGGGCAGTTAGGGGTGACTGGGCTGGCAGAGGAGGGCAGTTGGGAGGGACCAGGCCTGCAGGGGAGGGCAGTTGGGGGTGATCAGGACAGCAGGGGAGGGCAGTTGGGGGGGACCCAGGCCTGCAGGGGAGGGCAGTTGGGGGGGACCAGGCCTGCAGGAGAGGGCAGTTGGGGAGGACCCGGCCTGCAGGGGAGGGCAGTTGGGGGGACCAGGCCTGCAGGAGAGGGCAGTTGGGGGTGACCCAGGCTTGCAGGGGAGGGCAGTTGGGGGGACCAGGCCTGCAGGAGAGGGCAGTTGGGGGTGACCCAGGCTTGCAGGGGAGGGCAGTTGGGGGGACCAGGCCTGCAGGGGGGGGTTACCGGGCCAGAAGGGGAAGGGGCACTTGGGGGCAACCAGGCCTGCAGGGGAGGGCAGTTAGGGGCAATCGGGCCAGCAGCAGAGCAGTTAGGCATCTATCAGGCTGGCAGGGGAGTGGTTAGGGAGTGATCAGGCTGGCAGGCAGAAGCGGTTAGGGGCAATCAGGCAGGCAGGCGAGTGGTTAGAGGTGATCAGGCAGGCAGGCGAGTGGTTAAGGGTGATCAGGCAGGCAGGCAAGTGGTTGGGGCAATCAGGCAGGCAGGCAAGCAGTTAGGGGTGATCAGGCAGGCAGGCAGAGTGATTAGGGGCAATCAGGCAGGCAGGCAGGCCAGCAGTTAGGAACCAGTGGTGCCAGATTGCGAGAGGGATATTTGTCTGCCAGTTTAAACTAGCAGTCGGACATTCCCTGAGGGGTCCCGGATTGTGAGAGGGTGCAGGCCGGGCTGAGGGACACCCCTCCCATGCACGAATTTCATTCACCGGGCCTCTAGTAATAATATAAATGCATAATCAAAAAACTTTTGAGACCACTGACAAAGGGTGGCATGTTTCTGCCCAGAAGTGATGACTTCAAGCTTACTACAGGGGATATGTGCTGGTATGTACCTAGAAACAGAAAAAATACTACAAAAAATACTGGATTTTTAGCCTGCTATCTATCAAATTATGGTATCTGTTCATTCTGTTGTTTGGGGTATGACTGACAGATTCTAATCTAAGATTACTTAAGCACCCAAGTGCTTGTACTTTCACTGAGACAATGATCGTCTTCTCTACTCACTACAAGAAATGTTTGTGGTAGATTACTGACAACTGCAAACTATTTGACATATATCCCAATAAGAGGTGAGTCCTATGTCCCCTCCCTTTATATCAGAGTGGGCTCTGTGACTAATTGACCAATACACTATGGCACAAGAGATATTGAGCCAATTTCCAGACCCATGCCTGGAGTTGCTAGTTCTTATCTTCTGAAATACTTGCTCTTGGCATTTGGCTGCCATGCTGCTGAGTAAGCCCAAACACCCCACAAGGAGAGGCCCATGTAGAAAGGAACTGAGAACCCTGACCAACAGCACAGTTTAATTCCCAGCCAACCAACAGTGAGCACCAACTTGGCAACCATGTGAGTAAGTCATCTTAGAAATAGATCATGAAGCCCTAGCTGAGCTATCCCAGCTGACTCCACATGGAACAAAAACAAGCTCCGTCCAAATTGCAGATTTGTGAGCAAATTAAATTATTGTTACTATTTAGGGGTGGCTTTTTATACAAAACCATATCACCAGAATGTCCTAACCTTAACTGTCCAAAATGTAAACTACTTTAATACTGCCTTTGTTCCCCAATAAATTAAAGATAATGAGTTTCATCTAACATGAGAACCCACCATCTTACTTTATGACAAGTAATGCAACAGAATTCTGCTGTGACATTCTATCACATAAATAAGAAAAATAATATCCTCTATACAATAACCTTCATCCCTGAAAGTGGCCCAAATGTCACACATCAGAAGCTGGTTCCTGCCCAGCAGGCGTGGCTCAGTGGTTGAATGTCGACCTATGAACCAGGAGGTCATGGTTCAATTCTCAGTCAGGGCACATGCCCAGGTTGCAGGATCAATCTCCAGTGAGGGGCATGCAGGAGGCAGCCAATCAAAGATTCTCTCTCATCACTGATGTTTCCATCTTTCTCTTCTTTTCTCTCTGAAATCAATAAAAATATTTTTGTAAAAAAAAGCTGGTTCCCATAGTAATGATAGATTAGATTCAAGCCATCCTCACCTTTTTGCCTGGATTTTTCTTTGTAATCAATGACATATTGGTGAGATTACTGGTCTATGATTAAAGGGACAGTGTATAGTTATGAAAGAGAATAAAACTTCAGACTCACAGGGACCAAATCTGTTCTGTGGGACTCATGAATGGCCCATTTTAATCAAACTAATCCCAAGCCAAAAAAAAGTAAAGTACAGTAACAGCAAAATATATTGAAATTTTTATCATATCAATTGGGCTGCTTCATACAATAGCATTAAAATTAGACTCTATTGTAGTGAACAAAAAAATTCTAGAAGGAATATAGATAGTATTATTCTCTGACTTTATTAGAAATATTTCATGTACATAATCCATAGGAAACACAGAGTGACCATGAAATCAATCTACACTGTTTGTGAATAATACCAGTAAGACTAAGAAAAGTCCTAGATTATCAACTTTGCTAGAAAAACTTATAAACAGTAGTTTTACAATTATTAAAATGTATATATTTTATTTCCTAACAACAAGATTTTGACAGTCTCAGCTTGAATATAAAAAAGTCTGTAAAACAGGTTACACGTTGGAAAAGGGCCAAGTAGAGGAAAAAGTATCAACATGAGATAAAACACACCACAAAAGGGAAGCAAGGACACATCTGTCCTTGGCGTCAGTAAATCTGGACAGCATCAGAACTGGTCCGAGTTTGTCTATTAAAAGTGCCAAATAGAAACCTTACTAAGCGCTTAGCGAATGCCAAGGCTACCCTTCCTTCGTTCTTAGCATGACTGCCATAGCACTGGTGAAAAAGATCTTGTTTAATCTGGTTTTCAGACTAGTAACAGATGCATTCCATAATTTTTGTTTTAACATGATATACAAGAAAACCTAAATGTACAATCTGCCTGTGTGTCTGGAGATATTTTTCCTTAGCTTGATGCTTTTGATGAACATTTTAGCTCAGCAAATTTTATTTCTGTACTCTAAGGAATTTTATAGTTCTAAAAGAGCTTTTAAATCCTTTGGCAGAGATTCATTCATCTTAGTAAAACAATAGCTGGCAGATATACACAGTCTACAGGAAATCAGGGTAACAACTTGGGTCATTTTTTAGGTGAGCTATTCAGCAAACTTTGATTTGTCCTCTACAAATTGAAGATTTGTTTTCTTAAATGAAAATACATGATTTCTTCTTATCCTATATTCTAAAAGTCAATAAACAAATCATCAAATAAAATATGGTTTATACCAGCTTTCATAATTCATATCTGGACTGTGTAGCTCACAATAATATTTCCCACCATAATATTTCTGTAAAAATAATCCTAAAACATATTAAACCAATGAAAACAGTATCGTTTCATCAACACTCACACTAAAAAATTTTCTTAGCTCCCTATAATTCTGGTACATGATCTTTAGTCAATTCGCTATGAGTATTTAGAAAATGTCTTTTAAACAACTAAAGAAATAATATTTAATTCATTTGCTTAGAGATCAGCAGGAAAGTAAAGTGATATTCAAATGGACTCCTCCCCTTATGCCAATCAGCTACTGGATATGCAAGAATGGTTTCTGCATTACATCAAAATTTTGAGAGAAAGCCCTATTATGTATAGTTCCATGAAGACAGAAAAGCTGCCTTTTCCTTGCTTACTATTTTGCATCCCCTGCACCTAGCAAAGTTCTTGACACATGGAATACACTTAGCATATATTAGTTAAATGACTACATCAGGAGATTCTCCTCAAAGCCATTCTAAAATCAAATCTATATTTGCACCACTCCTCTGACTTAAGGAATTATTTCTAGAAAGATATCTTTAATATATTACATGAGAGAGTCAGCACATTGGATCACTGAGAAGCAGCAACAGGTTTAGAGGTATTTATTTAGCAGCACTGAGAGCAGGCACTGACCATCCTGGCTGAAAGGTACTACCCCCGATCCCTTTATCCTCTTTATATGCCTCATTTATCTTTGTAAAAGCCCTTATCAAAGATATTTTATATACTTAATGTCTTGATTGCCTATCAACTCATAATGGAGTGTAAGTGCATGAGGGAAGGGGTTTTATTTCATTCTACCTTGTACTCCCAGGGTCTATGACAGTACTTGGCACACAGTAGATTTTGATGAATGGATGGGTGGGTGCATGGATGCATGGGTGGATAAATGAATGGATAGAACAACAAGATCCAAAGATAGCAGAAAATAAGAAACTAAGTGGGTCACCACAGAAGAGAAAGATAATGCATGGGTGTTATGGGTCAAATTGTTTCCCCAAAAAACAAATGTTCAAGTCCTATTCACTGGTGCCTGTGAATGTGACCTTATTTGGAAATGGAATACTTGAAATATAATCAAGTTAAGATGGGGTTATACTGTATTACAGTGAGCCCTAACCCAATATGACTGTTGTCTTTATAAAAAGAAGAGACAAAGACATACAGACAGGGAAAACAGCCATGTAAAGACAAAGGCAGAGACTGGACTTATACTGCCACAAGCCAAGAACACCTGGGGCCAAAAGCTGGAAGAGGAAAGAGAGGGCCCTCCCCTTGGAACTTCGAAGGGTGAATGGTACTGCCAACATCTTGATTTCCTACTTCTAGACTCAAGAACAGTGAGAGAATAAATTTCTACTATTATCAAGCAGTTTGCGTATTTTGATAAAACAGCCCTAAGAGACTAATACAACTGGGCATATCAAGGAAAGAAATAGATCTCAAAAAAAAAAAAAAAGTAGAAAATACTAAAGACAAACTTTGCATACCAAAAAATTCACCTTTGTATTTAACCAAGATGGTTATAAAAGAACTAATAAAATATTTACTAGGAGTTTTAAAAAGGAAATTCTAAGAGTAACAGGTAGATTGTTCTTTTTTAAAATTAATTATTTTTCTTGGTTTATTAAATTATTCTCTCTTAGCAACAAAATCTATTTTCATTACAAGTGTTTGCTTAACAAAGCTTTATTTTGGATTCTAAGATCTTCAAAAAATAGAGATTTCTATCAACAGCTTTATATTTTACCTCCGATGACAAAAGGTAACTTTTCAGATTTCATAATCTAACTTTTATTACTTTCATTATTATTCTATTAATTTCACTACTTTGCTGTTATAAACTTTCAAAGCATAGATCTCTAACTCAGAGGTATTTTATAATTCATTAAAATTATTTTCAATTAAATCATTTAAAAGTTTTCCCAGCATAATATATTCAAATGTTTTTCAAACACAGATATTTTTCAATAAATACTGTAAATGTATTTTATCTCCCTTATGGTTTTCTTAATAACAATTTCTTTTCTCTAGCTTACTTATCTTTATTAAAATATATTTTTATTGATTCTAGAGAAGGAGGGAGAGGGAGAGAGAGAGAAAAATCAATGATGAGAGAGAATCATTGATTGGCCGCCTCCTGCACGCCTCCCACTGGGGATAGTGCCCACAACCCGGGAATGTGCCCTGATGGGGAATCGTACCGTGACCTCCTGGTTCATAGGTAGATGTTCAACTACTAAGCCATGCAGGTCAGGCTCTAGCTTACTTTATTGTAAGAATACAATATACAATACATATAACATACAAAATATGTGTGAATGGACTGTTATGTTATCGGTAAGGCTTCCAGTCAAAGAACTGAGATACAAAGATACTAAGAACCAAGAACAAATCATTTACGCTTTTTAATTACTAATTTTTAACCTCCATTCCATGTTACCTGCCTCTGACTTTGTTCTCCCTCCCCTACCAAACCCCCCAGCCTCCTATACCACCATTCTCTATGTCATTCCCCCCAAAACAAACATAAACCTTGGTATGAGTTTCAGTTACTTTTTACCTCTTTATGCCATGCCTTTACTTTCATTAATACCTTTCACTCTCAATACATCCTAGTAAAAGCAGCCTCTTAAGACTTTGCATAGTTTATTTTTAGCCTTTATGTTCAAAACTATAGCTATAATTTTAGTATTTTCTTGAGATTACCTTCTATCTATAATAATAAAAGCGTAATATGCAAGTCAAGCGAACAGCCAAACAGTGGAACTACCGTCCTGACGACCACGCTATGACACCCACTGGTGCCAGGCCAGCCAAGGTGTATGCAATGTGATTGGTCGGTAGTTCAATCAGCCATCGCCCCATGATCACCCTGCAGAGGGAGGCCAAGGCCTCTGGCCAGTAGGGCGATCAATCAGGGGGCTCCACCATCATCCAAAAGAGTGAGGCCCAGGCCACCAACTGGCGGGCTGCAGTGGGTGGGCAGGGCCTCCTTCTGCAGGGGTGATCCATTGCACAGCCCTGGCCAGGTGGGCAGGGCCTACCTCTTTGGGGCAATCAATCGCAGGGGTCCCAGACTGTGAGAGGGTACAGGCTGGGCTGAGGGACTCCTGCCCCAAGTGCACGAATTTCGTGCACTGGGTCTCTAGTATGACATAAAATTACAAAATGTCAATTTAGCATCCAGTAAATCAACTTTTTTTGGTACCCTTATAGTAAACAAAAAGTCATGTTAAAATAAAAGTGTTTATAAACTCGCCAAAACCGGTTTGGCTCAGTGGATGGAGCGTCGGCCTGCGGACTGAGGGGTCCCAGGTTCGATTCCGGTCGGGGGCATGTGCCTTGGTTGCGGGCACATCCTCAGTGGGAGGTGTGCGGGAGGCAGCTGATTGATGTTGCTCTCTCGTCGATGTTTCTAGCTCTCTGTCCCTCTCCCTTCCTCTCTGTGAAATATCAATAAAATATATTTAGAAAAAAAAAAAGTGTTTATAAACTTACTAGAGGCCCGGTGCACAAAATTTGTACATGGGGGGGGGGGGTGTCCCTCAACCCAGCCTGCACTCTCTCCAATCTGGGACTCCTCGAGGGATGTCCGACTGCCCATTTAGGCCCAATCCTACCAGACTGCTGGCTCCCAACTGCTCGCCTGCCTGCCTTCCTGATTGCGCCTAACCACTCCCCTGCCAGCCTGATTAATGCCTAACTGCTCCCCTGCCAGCCTGATTGCCCCTAACTGCCCTCCTCTGCAGATCTAGTCACCCCTAACTGCCCTCCCCTGCAGGCCTGGTCACACCAACTGTCCTCCCCTGCAGGCCTGGTCCCCCCCAACTGATCTCCCCTGCAGGCCTGGGTCCCCCCCAACTGCCCTTCCCTGCAGGCCCAGTCACCCCAAACTTCCCTTCTCTGCCGGCTTGGTCACCCCTAACTGCCCTCCCCTGCAGGCTTGATCACCCCCAACTGCCCTCCCTTGCAGGCCTGGTTCCTCCCAACTGCCATCTTGTGTGTTGGAGTGATAGTCAATTTGCATATTACTCTTTTATTAGATAGGATAGAGGCCTGGTGCGTGGGTGGGGGCCGGCTGGTTTGCCCTGAAGGGTGTCCCGGATCAGGGTTGGGCTGCAGCCATTTTTGTAGGGATTTATTTATCTTCTATAATTGAAAGTTGTAGCCTTGAGTGAAGGCCAGGACAGGCCAGGAAGTTTGGCTTCCTCCATTGCTGGGGAAACCCAAGACTCCTGCTCACTCTGTGGCCGCAGCCATTTTTGTTGGGATTCATTTATCTTCTATAATTAAAACTTTGTAGCCTTGAGCGGAGGCCAGGGCCGGCCAGGGTGTGCAGAAAGCTTGGCTTCCCCCATCTCTGGGGAAACCCAAGCCTCCTGCTTGCTCCATGGCCGGCCATCATCTTGGTTGGGTTAATTTTCATACTTGCTCCTGATTGGCTGGTGGGCATGGCTTGTGGGTGTAGCTGAGTGATAGTTAATTTGCATATTACTCTTTTATTAGATAGGATTGTTTCTATAGTATTATAATCTCCTGAAAAACAAATCATTTTTATTTGCATCTATGTTCAAAAAAGAAATGGGAAATCTATATGTATTACTTGTTTTCTAATTTGAAAATAGGCTAGATGGCACCATGTGTAATTTATAGCCTTACTTCTAAAATAATAAAAGCAAGACCCATATCATAGTCATCAATTGTTTGAAGTTCTCAATCAATTGAGTCTTTGTATATTCTATAAGGGAAAATTTCATCAAAATCATGCTATGAGGAAATCTCTGTTTTCTGGAAGACATTTAGTATGATGTCAGCCACGTGAACTATAGTTCTTTTATTGGTTCGTTACATTTTATTTTAAAGATTAACTGATTTTGCTCTCCAATGAACCCATATTTCTGAACCTGAACATTCCTTGAGATTAAGCAGACATCCAGTTCACTTTAGGTACTTGAGGTTTATCTCAGCTGATGAGATATTCAGAAGTAACTCTCCACAGCAGACTTTTATGAACAAAGGCAACTCATACTAGACACACATACTATCTAAAAGGTTTTACACCAGGCAACCTGTGATTCCTCCAATGGAATGCAGAGGTTTGTTTCTACTGTTATTTTTTAATGAAGATTTGAAGACTAAATACATTGCACCATATACCAAGTATGGTAATAATATTTTTAATATTGTATATGTAGTATTATCTATACTGAGTAGAATCTGTTCATAAGTATACACAAATATGTTTTGATATTAAGAACAAATCAAACCTCACTAAAATAATGTCACTAAGATTACAATGATAGAAAAAGTTCAAAAGCACTTTATTGAAATCTAAATTCTGGAAACTAAATTCAAATTCCTTTAAGGCACATGGAAACAATTTTCTTTCTTTTAAGTAACCAAACATAGTATGATTTATTTCCAGTAATATTGCTACTTCACTGTTTTCAGTATTAAGTTGTTCATGAGGTTTCTGCATTTATAATTCTTCTGAAATAAATAGAAAATACGTCACTGGTATGTATAGGTATTTTTCTAGAAAATTTTGTGGGTGAAATATAGAATCAATACTGAATAATGTGCAAACTGAATGTGAGATAGGTAGAGCCAAAAAGTTTTAGGAAGCAAAAGTTTTACAACCTAGCACAATGTCTTATGTATATCAAGTACTAAATAATTTGGGGTGAATAACTGATAAAACTCTGTAAGGGGAAAAACCTATATTACCCTTTCTTTCAATTAATTTTCACTGAAAACTGAGGCAGTTTCAAAATTTTCAAGTTTGTCTAATCTCCATTAAATTAGAATGAAAATTCATGCAAATTTCTCTGACAAGTTCTGAAAGGGTCAATGCAGCTTTAAAATCTATACCTGTAGAGATTATATCAAATCATTAAATTAGTTTGATATAGTAATGGATGAAATCACAGGTAATGTTTGTAAGAGTATGAAGAAATTATCAGAATCCAGCAGGCTTCTGTTGTCCTTAAAACACATTATATAAGTGCTTCATTTTTAATACTTAAAAACAGATTCATACCTATTATAACAAGAAAGTGGGGTTAGAAGGAAAATATAAAATAACTCAATACTTCTATTATTTTAAGCAATATTGTTTTTTGGATATCAGATTGAGGGGACTGCAGTGCCCCTAACAATTAGGAGACCCAATTCAAACCTTCTATATAAAGGGCTCCAGTGTTACTTAACACTGAACTGCCTTAGCCTTCCTTTCACTGGTCAACCTACTAAATGTAAGAACTCATAATCATATCTAAAATGTAAATACTTTATTATTCAATAACTAGAGGCCCGGTGCATGAAATTCATGCACGGGGGGGGGGGGGAGTGTCCCTCAGCCCGACCTGCACCCTCTCCAATCCAGGAGCCCTCAGGGGATGTCCTACTGATGGCTTCCCTCTGCAGGAGGCAACCAGGCTGATCAGGAGAAGGCGCTGCTCCCATCACCCTGCTGTTGCTGCCACTGCCGGCCGCCACAGCCACCAAGGTGTTTTCATCAACACAGACTCCAGTCCCTTCACCATGAAAAAATGACAACTTTCTTTAGGCATTTTCAAGATGTCTCTTTCATAGGATATGACATTTCTTTCTTTTTTAATATCCTCACCTGAGGATATGTTTCCATTGATTTTTAGAGAGCGTGGAAGAGAGAGGGAAAGACAGAGAGAAACATCAATGAGAGAGGGACACTTTGATTGGTTGCCTCCTGCATGAGCCCTGACCTGGGCCCCGGCCAGGGAGGAGCCTGCAACCTAGGTACATGCCCTTGACCAGAATCAAATCCGGACCCTGCAGTCAGCAGGCCGCGGCTCTATCCACTGAGCCAAACCGACTAGGGCAGGATATGACATTTCTTAGCCCCTCCAGCAGTGGACCTTCATTTTTTCCTCCATGAGTGAGGTGGAAAACCCTAGATCACCTTCTTGGATTCTTACTATCAAGTTACCAAGAACACTGCGAGTGCCTTACCAGGAGCTTAACCAATGAGCGGTCAGAAAAGGTGTTTCTTCTGCAGCTCACGCACAGAGGCGGGACTGCTGGAATGCCCTGGCTGGCAGGCCCTGTTCTCTGCGGGCAGGCCCTGCTCTCTGCTCTCTGGGGACCTGCCTGCTCCCTGCGGCTGGCAGACAGGCCCTGCTCTCTGCTCTTTGCGGGCCTGCCTGCTCACCCCCACTGTGACTGGCAGGCAGGCCCTGCTCTCTGAGGCCTACACCATCCGTGGCTTGCCTCACCACACAGCAGTCCTCTCCCGTCCACCTGCGCATGCAGCCTCCTCCTGAGCAGTCGTGACTGTTACAGCATCCCAGCTAATTTGCATATTACCTCTCTCTCTCTCTCTCTCTCTCTCTCTCTCTCTCTCTCTCTCTCTTAATACTTATGTCAGACTTCAGTGTATAAATTAATCTTAATACTTATGTCAGACTTCAGTGTATAAATTTTAAGGATTTTGTATGCCAATTTTTTTTAATACCCTCATAAGGACACAGTCAACAGCCAATGTTGCTGTTACTATAACCCCTTAAAAGGAGGGAAGATAAAGTAGAATTGCAGCAAGACTCAGCATAATAGACATAAGTGCTTCAAGAAAAACTAATAAAATTTTAAAATAAAACCATTAAATAATGATTTTGTGATTATACTTATTATCATGCTTTATAATTCAACATGTTTCAAATAATTATTTATTCTTTCAACTCAATTCTAATACTTCTCAACATTTAAAACAAATATATTTTTTGCTTTATTTTTACTTTTTAATAATTTTTTATTTTTAAATTATAGTTGACATATTATATTCATTTCATATGTACAACATGATTAGAAATTTATATAATTTATTAAATGATCTCCCAACAAATCTGTACCCATTTGACACCATACATAGTTATTACAATACTAGAGGCCCGGTGCACGAAATTCTTGCACGGTGGGGGGGGGGGTGTGTTTCTCAGCCCAGCCTGCAATCTGGGACCCCTTGAGGGATGTCCGACTGCCCGTTTAGGCCCGATCCTAAACGGGCAGTCGGACATCCCTCTCACAATCCAGGACTGCTTGCTCCCAACTGCTTGCCTGCCTGCCTTCCTGATTGCCCCTAACCACTCCCCTGCCAGCCTGATTGATGCCTAACTGCTCCCCTGCCAGCCCAATGGCCCCTAACTGCCTTTCCCTGCAGGCCTGGTCACCCCTAACTGCCCTCCCCTGCAGGCCTGGTCACCCCTAAGTACCCTCCCCTGCAGGCTTGATTGCCCCCAACTGCCCTCCCTTGCAGGCCTGGTCTCTCCCAACTGCCCTCCCCTGCTGGCCTGATCGCCCACAACTGCCCTCCCTTGCAGACCTGGTCCCTCCCCTGCTGGCCATCTTGTGGCGACCATCTTGTATCCACATGGGGGCAGGATCTTTGACCACATAGGGGCAGCCATCTTGTGTGTTGGAGTGATGGTAAATTTGTATATTACTCTTTTATTAGATAGGATTATTGACTATATTCCCTATACTACACTTTACATGCCCATGACTGTTTTTGTAACTACCAACCGGTACTTCTTAATCCCTTCCCCTTTTTCGCCCATAACCTCAAACTCCCTCCCATCTGATAGCCATCAAAATATTCTCTATCTATGCAACTATTTCTGTTCTGCTTATTTGTTTATTTTGTATTGTAGATCCCACATATAAGTGAAAACATCTGGCATTTGTCTTTCTTTGTCTGACTTATTTCACTTAGCATCATATCCTCTATCCATGTTGTTGGCAGGTAGCGAGATTTCATTCTTTTTTATGGCTAAGTCATATTCCATATGTATGTACCACTTCTTTATCCATTTGTCTGTTGATAAACACTTAGGTTGCTCCCATATCTTGGCTATTGTAAATAATGCTACAATGAATTTGTAGGTGCATATGTCTTTTTAAATTAGTGTTTAGGGTTTCTTTGGATATCTAGAAGTGGAGTTGCTGAATCCTTCTTTGTCTCTTGTTATAGCCTTTGCTTTAAAGTCTGTTTTATCTGGTATAAGTATTGCTATACTAGCTTTTTGATTGTTTGATTCCATTTTTATGTAATATATTTTCCATCCCTTTAGTTTCAGTCTGTTTGTGTCTTTCAACCTGAAGTGAGTCTCTTCTCCGCAGTATATGTAAAGGTCTTGTTTTCTTTATCCATTCAGCCACCCTATGCCTTTTGATTGAAGCATTTAATCCATTTACATTTGAAGTAATTGTTAATATATATGTAGTTATTGCCATTTTATTAATCATACTTTTGATCTTCCTTTTTCTTCTTCTTAAAGAAGTACCTTTAACATTTTTTGTAATATTGGTTTGGTGGTGATGAACTCCTATAATTTTTTCTTCTCTGGGAAACTATCAGTCCTTTGATTCTAAATGATAGTTTTGCTGGTAGAGTAGTCTTGATTGTAAATCAAGCATGTCAAACTTGGGGCCAGTGGGCCTGGTAGAGTAGTCTTGATTGTAAATCAAGCATGTCAAACTTGGGGCCAGTGGGCCGCACACCATTTAAATAAATGAGGCATGCAGCCCGCCGGCCATGAGTTTGACATGCTTGTTGTAAATCCTTGCATTTCATCCCTTTAAATATTTTATGGCCAGCCCTTCTGGCCTTCAAAGTTTCTGTTGAGAAATCAGCTGACAGTCTTATGAGAGCTCCCTTGTAGAAAACTACCTTTTTCTTGCTGCTTTTAAGATTCTCTTTTTCTGCAACCTTTAGCATTTTAATTATGATGTGTCTTGGTGTGGGCCTCTTGGGTTCATCTTGTTTGGAACTCTCTGTGCTTCCTGGGCATTATGTCTATTTCCTTTGCCAGGTTGGGGAAGTTTTCTGACATTATTTCTTCAAATAGGTTTTCAATTCCTTGCATTATCTCTTCTCCTTCTGGAACCCCTATGATGCAAATGTTGGCATACTTGATGTTGTCCCAGAAGCCCCTTAAACTATTCTCATTTCTTTGGATTCTTTTTTCTTTTTGCTGTTCTGATTGGGTATTTTCGGCTTCCTTATCTTCCAAATCTACCCCACTGTTGATTCCCTATAATGTATTCTTCATTTCACTTGTATTCTTAATTTCTGACTGGTTCTTTTTTATGTTTTCTATCTGTTTTTATGTTTCTTATCTTTTTGTTGAAGCTCTCACAGAGATCATTGAGCATCTTTATTACCAGTGTTTTGAACTCTGCATATGGTAGATTACTGGTCTCCATTTAGTTTAGTACTTTTTCTGGAATTTTGTTCTGTTCTTTAATTTGGGACATTTCTTTTTCTCCTAATTTTGGATGCCTCCTTGTGGTTGTTTCTATGTATTAGGTAAAGCTGCTATGTCTTTCAGTCTTGGTAGAGTGGCCTTATGTAATAGGTATTCTGTGGGCCCCAGTGGTGCAGTTTCCCTAATCACCTGAGTTTGTGCTCCAGGAGCGTCCCTTGTATGGGTGTCTGTGCCCTCCAGTCACATTTGAGCCTTGATTGCTGTTGATATGTCAACGGGAGGAATTGATCTTCAGGCTGATTGGTTATGAGGACTGGCAGTAACTACAGTGGAGGAGCTGTTGCACTGGGGCTGCCTCTATGGAGAGTGGCTTCACTTTAGTGAGGCTCTGGTGCCTGTTGAGTCTGACCTTTTGATGTGCCATTTGTTGAGGTGATTGGGTGATGTTCTGAAGCTGGCCACCTAGTGTATTGATTCTGGGACCTCTTGGGAGTGATTCTGGTACAGGCCAAGATCCACTGCTGCCTGGGCACTTGGTATAAGCTACAAAGTGATCTACACATAGTTGCTACTTATGCTGGACTTGGAGGTGACTGGAAGAGGGTAAGTTGAAAACTGAGGCCAGTTACTGCTAGTGTCAAATGTGGGGCTGCTTGGCAAGAGGCTTGGGGCATGCCAAGACTAGATGCTGATTGTCTGGAGTTTGTGTGTCTTTGAGAGATTTTAGGAAAGTCCACAGCAAGCATGTCAAACTCGTGGCCCACAGGCCACATTCCTCGTTTATTTGGTCTGTGTTAACCATTGAGTTTGACATGCTTGGTCTATAGCCTAAGCCAAGACAGGTGGTTTGTATGGATAAGCCACTGGAAGTGGCTTGGGTGGGCCAGAGTCTCAGGAAACCACCAGGGTGGGATGAGCCATACTAGCTAAGTTGATGGAGACTCAGATATGGTGCTCATCTATACCTGCAGGGGGAGGGCTCAGCAAAGGAATAATGGCTTCTGCCAGCACTTTAGGCTGAGAGAAAGCTACCTCTCCAGCCCTTACCTTGAAGCCAGACAATTCAGTTCCTCCCCATATGTCCCGGGCACCTTTCAATCTGCTGCCCCAGCACTGCAGCTTAGAGCAAGTGAGTCCATCAATGATTAAGTCTGTGTGTGGCCCTTTAAAATGGATGTCTGGGACACTCCAGCTCACTCAGCCACAATCTCCACTGGTTTTCACAGCCAGAAGTTACACAGACCTCTCTTCCCAGCATTGGAACCCTGTGGGACTGGGCATCTCAATGGGAACCTCCACAGCTGAGATAACCCTGCAGATTTTTAACTACCACACTTGGGTGTGGGAACAGCCTATTCTGCAACTCCACCCCTCCTACCAGTCTCCATATGACTTCTTCTATATATTCTTTGGTATAGGACTTCTGTTCAGCTCGACTTCAGGTGGTTCTGAGCGGTGGTTATTCTGTAGTTAATTGTAATTTTGATGTGATCATGGCAGGTTAAGTGAGCACAGCATTTACCTACCCTGCCATCTTGACCTAACAATAATATTTTTAAACTCTGGTTTTCAAGGAAACTTTATAAACTAAAAGCTCATCTTTATAAGCTTTTGTCCTCTACTAAGTATTTATAAGAATTTATATGTTTTCAATAATTAATATTAAGCTACTTAATAATAAATTTAATAGTTATTACATAAACATTTTAATGTTAACTTATAAATCCCATCTCTCTTTACATTAATGTTAAATATAGAATTTAGAATCCTTACTTCACACAGCTAGTCAATTATTTCCTCAGTGACTCAAGAGAGTTTTTAAAGGTCATTTTGTCTTTGCAGCTATAAACCAGACACATTCCCCAAGGAGGCTGTCAGTCCTGGGCTCAAGATGAAGTGAATCCATATTGCTGAATGGAAAAGCTGCATTGTTATTTTGGGTTTTTGTTTTGCATTGTTTGAAATAACTCCCTGTTTAAACAGAGTCTCTATAAACCCACTTTAGTGTTTCAATTACTTCTATAATAATCATTAATTAAATAAAAATGATTAGAACTAATAAATTTAAAAATAAGTTCTTGTCAGTATATGTGTATTGTATAGAGGGCTAAATGGGACCATAGAAGCTGATCCTCTTGTCTTTAGTTGATACTGCACATACACCAATTCAAACAGACCTAGAATTAATTCTGAGGAGTGATAAAGAATCTTAATTTCACTCTCTTTTCTTGAGATTCTTTAAGTCCATATACTATCAGGAAATGCTTCTTTAGTCCCAGCCCAAATGTCCTCATGCTGTTATTTTTAATTTTCTTTCACCTATAGAAATAAAAATTGAAATATTACATTGTGGAAGATATTTACATCTTTCCAATCCATACCAGCCTATTAATCAGGGCACCATTGTGAACCTTACCAAAAAATAAATACTGCTATTCTAATATATAAATTGTAACCAGGTAGGCCTTAATTTTATTCTTAAATTTTCCCATAAAAATGTGGGGTACATTTTTAGATAAGAATATTAGGCATTATTATTAATCCAAGTTCACTAAGAAAACTACATTAATGATGATTCTGTGTCTTAAATACTGACTTTAAAGCCCTAAATCACCAAAGTTTAGGAGTATGGGGAATAGGTTCATGGGAACTTCTAGCAGCTGGTGGCACCCAAAACCAAGTTAGGAAAGACTTCTGAGAGAAAGGGAGTAGGGCACATCTTTCCCACCCCCTCTTTGATCTCAACAGGAAAATTAAATGGTATCTTTATCAGGGTTAGGATGTTGAGTCCCTTCCTATAACACTGTTAGTTCCTTAGTAAACTCAAAACTCTACGGAACACAGAAACTGTGTCATAGCTACCATATTTACTTAAGTCTTATTAGTCTATTACCTAACAAAATGTCTTATATCTCATGTCAGTAAAGGTATTAATGATGAAGTATTCCATGTATATTACAATAAATATGTATGAATTGCATATCTAGGAAATACCTATATCTCCTCATTTTGTAATATACATCTCAGAATTTATTTCCTCCTCCTCTAAGTAAACACCTTACAGTTCTATATTGATATTTATTCCATGGTTCTAAACATATTCTTAACTCCCATTTTGGAATTTTAAATATTTTAATATCCTCAATGGTTTTTTTTTTCTTTAAGAGTGCATATGACTTTTAGAAATAGTCACAGTTATTCTACACCAGGACTTGTGATACTAGTGATGAACCTGATAGATATTATCTGTGTTTAAAAAAAGTAAGAGGAAGGAGGAGGAGGGAAAAAAGTAATTAGACTCATTTGAGGGTGCTATCAATCAGGTTCTGAAAAGTCTGAAGGGAAAGAAGTTACTAGAATTGCCCACTAAAGTATATGTGGAACCTCTTAAAGACATGTGGTAAAACCACACATAAAGGTCCCTAAAGTGGTTGCATTAGAGATACAAGACCATATTTCTAAGTTTGGCATATATGTTTAAATGTCAGTAACCTTAATTTAAAATACCACTCTGTACATATACATAATGTAATATTACTCAGCCACAAAAAAGAATGAAATCTCACCATTTGTGACAACATGGATGGACCTAGGAGGTATTATGCTAAGTGAAATAAGTCAGACAGAAAAAGACAAATAACAAATGATTTTACTTATACGTTGAATCTAAAAAACAAAACAAAAAACAAACCAAAAAAAAACATAGAAACTCATAGATACAGAGAATAAATTGATGATTGCCAGATGGGAGAGGTGTTGGGGGACTAGGTGAAAAAGGTAAAGGGATTAAGAAGTATAAACTGGCAATTACAAAATAGTCACGGGGATATAAAGTACAGCATAGGAAATATAGTCAATAATATTGTAATAACTATGTTTGGTGCCAGGTGGGTTCTAGACTAATGGAGGAAATCACTTCGTAAATTAATAAGTATGCTGTACACATAAAACTAATATAATATTGAATATCAACTATATTGAAAATTTTAAATTTTAAAAATAAATAAAAACTCCACCCTAAAGTTGATTTGTATTTCCACATATTAGGTTTACTTAATTTGGGATGGATACACACACACACACACACACACACACACACACACACACAGAATATATATATAATCCTTAGATATTTAAAAAATCAAACTTATTTCAGACAAAGAATATAAATTACTCAACTAAAATATATAGAAATTCTTGTTTTCCACAAACTCAGTAGCAGAGTGATTTTCTCAAACTGTAGTATACCTGGGATGTCTGTTAAAAACACACACACAAATACCTGGGTCATTCTCCCAGAAAATCTGATTTAATTCGTCTGGAGGGAGTCATTAGGGAATCTGCAAACTTCATAATCCCCTCGCTGATTATGACACAGGTGGCCCTGAAACCACAGACTGAGGAGCACAGCAATCAGCTCTCATAAAGGTGAGACTCTCCACTTCTGTGACCACATCCGTAAGTGTCTGACAAGTGCTTTAACCCACAAAACACTGTTAAAAGATAAGCTGAGGCATATTAAAATTTTTAACAGTTTATTTGAGCAAAAAATCAATTCTAATCAAGCCAAATTGAAAGTGGTTAGCAGCGCTCCACCAGCAGGAGCTCAGGGAGAGACTTTTATAGAGAAAAGGCAGAAGCAAAGCAAGGAAGTTAGTGATTGGCTATAGCTTGGCTGTTTGGGATGGGTTGTCTTTAGGTTTCAATTTCACAACCTTGAGACATTTACAGACTTATATTTGGGTTTGTTTACAAAGCCTGACACTGCATTAGTAACACGTTATTTAATTAATTTAATAGAACTGTCTTCAGCAAAATAAATATTTAACATTAACCTGCCCAGAAAAATATTTTGAAAAGCACCATTCATTCCCAACATAACATATTAAGCTAATTATGTTCAATATTAATCAAGTATTATCTCCTATCAATCCCAAACAAATAACTGAGAGTTTCCTTTCTTTCTCAGACTCTTGGAACAGGCAAATGTGAATTCTACCAAGGCTTTTACTATAATGTGAACACTTGCTACCACACCCTAAAGATCTGTTTCATAACCAGAGACTAACTATTGTAGGACTATCACCTCTTTACGTACAGGGTCCACTAAAATCGTTGGTATTGGCATTCCTGATAGTTCAGTGGCTGAGTAAGATGTAGGAGAGATTTTTTTTAAATCTTTGTTATGAATAGCCTATCTTAGGGTTACATGCATCATTTTTAAACAAAATGTATTTTTAAAGACCCAACTACATAACTAACTAAAATATTACTTTTATAAAAATAAAGAGTAATTTACAGTATAGTTCTAAAGAAGCAGTAAAATCTGAAAGTGAGAAGGAATAAATTGCACAAGAGTAATACCAATATCTTAAGAAAAATCCCAGGAGAGTCATCTAGCAAAAAGATAAAATAGCTTAAGTTGTAAGGTTGTCCCTCCTCTTCCCTAAAAAACTTTTATTTCTAAATAGCTACATTTGGAAAGTCTTCCTAATTATTTTGGAGGCATTTTGTTGTGACTCTAACTATGGTCCATTCTTGTGATTTGTAGTGGTTAGGTTCTATAACGTCACCACAAACACTAAATCAGTGTTAGATTCCTGTGAGCCTTTGATCACATTGTTTTTATCTACTGTTCAATACATAACCTTGTTTTATGTGCTTCTGTTCAAAGATACCTTACTTAATAGATATTCTGATTCATTAACATTGAATACATGGGCAATAGTTCTATTACTCATGACTGAACAAAACTTGTCCAACACGTAATTTCTCTATAAGGCATATCATCGCCTTCTCTTGCTTAGGAAAACTAGATAGCCCTTTCAGCACTATTTCTGGGGGCATATTAAACAGTGAAACAGCCAACAAAAAGAATAAAAATACAAAACAAAATAAATTAAAAGAAACATAAACCAAGAGGGCTGAACATCACCTTATTGGACCTGAATTGAAAATGTGAACATTGGGCAGCTCAAATTTTTCATCACTCTGTGCATGTCCACAAATAATTGAAAGTGCCACTGTTGTTAATCTGGGGGTTACAAATAAATTTTGGCAAATAGGTGGATTGCAAATGTAGAACCTATGAATAATAATGGTCTATTGTACTTTCACCGTCAAGGTGAAAGTCCTTACCTTAGGTTTGATACACACACAGCAGCATTTTCTAAGATCCTTTTTCAGTGAAAAAAATACTGCAATGAAATATACTGTTGTACCATAAATAGTATTACTTTAACATTTTTAATTATTTATCTTTCCTGCATCAGGACAATCAACAGTTGTCGCATTTCATCAAAAATTTCTAATATAGTCTAATTACATGTGTGTTTAACATTGTAAGTGTTTAAATGCCCAAAATATGCTATAAATTTTACCAATGATAATGTAAATAGCCACACACAGGCTGTTAAAATTGTAAAAAGGGGGAGCATCTTTGCCAATGTCAACAAGCCAATCCAACAGTTCCACTTCAAAAGCACTTAATAAAATTTAAAAGATGGAAAAAGTGCATTCAAACAGACTACTTAAATCAGTCACACAGAGAAGAATGGAGATTAGGTGACATTAAAATATATTTCTATTACCAAAAACACAAACTCAAAAATGCTGATTAAAAATTAAAAGTTGTTAGTTCAGCAAATCAAAATGTTTCCTTGAGTGTAGGTGTTATGCTTTTTGTTGATAATATACTGTCATGTTCTACTAATGTTTGGAAAATAAACCTAAGAAAGTCAAAACATTAAAAGTTAATGAGTAAAATTATGTATGGCCAGTAAGAGATTTTAACATAACTACTGTTACTACATACAGATTACATTTCAGTATTCAAAAACCACTGAATACTTGTAGACAAGTCTCATGTCATATGACAAAGTAACTATGTACCTCGGAATTTTACTTAGAATTTCCAAGATTTAGCTTTTATTTAGTTAAACTTCCTCTTTTTACAATTTAAAATTTAGAATTTCTAAGATCTAGTTATTTAGTTCAACTTCCTCTTTTTACATATAAAATGTTAGTGATGACCAGCTTAACTTAAGCCAATCTCAAGCTGCACCACATTCTTGTTTGTGGTCTGTGATATTATATATCAAAGAGGGCAAAAAATTCACAGAGAAATCCAGGAAAGACAACTGCAGGGAGACAGTGGCTCTTTTTACATGACATGAGGTGTGTGGTCAGATGCGATAAAAGTCTATTTAGATGTAGCTCTGCTAATTTTACCTTTTTTAAAATATATTTTTATTGATTTCAGAGAGGAAGGGAGAGGGAGAGAGAGATAGAAACATCAATGATGAGAGAGAATCACTGTTTGGCTGCCTCCTGCACATTCTCACCTGGGGATCGAGCCTGCAACCCGGGCATGTGCCCTTGATCAGAATTGAACCCAGGACCCGTCAGTCCACAGGCCAACGTTCTATCCACTGAGCCAAACCAGCTAGGGCTCTGCTAACTTTACTTTTTTAACCTACTAAGAAGTCTATCCTGAACACCAAATTGAATTGGATTTTCTAAAAATGTTTATTAGTGTTTAGTCAGAGAGATGTGTCTTTATTGCCGAGAGGTAACATAACAGAATAGAAAAACATGGCTTGCAATGCAGACAGACCTGGTTTAAACCTCAGCTCTCCCACTAAATGTGAAATCTTAGGCAAGTCAGAAACTTGCTGAGCATTTTTTCCTCATGTGCAAAATCAGGAAATGAAATCCTTGCACCAAATAGTTGTGTTGTGAAAGCTAAGGATAAAGTATAAACAGTATCTAACATAGAAATTAATTATATGTAATTATTTTGGTACAAAATAATATCAAGTAATTCTGAAGGTATCACTCTACTTCTTAGATAGGTTCAGATATTATCAAAATTCCAAATGTGATTGCTGTTGATTTCAGAAGCCACCCAGTTCTATATATGATCAATTTGTAGAGTAAGTGGATAAAAAGAGAAATGTACCTTTGACTCCTAAGTACAAACATCAGTACTATGTCAATAAGCCACACCATGAGCAAGAGAACATGTCATAATTCATGCTGTCAATTTTCCCTCTGAGTCTTTGGCACATATACTCAGAAGTCAGAATACCAATTGATTTTCTAATTTGGCACCCAGAAAACGAAGGGGGCTAGTTAAGTATTACTGTTTCAGTCAATTAAAATGACAAGTTGAGCCGAAACCGGTTTGGCTCAGTGGATAGCGCATCGGTCTGTGGACTGAAGGGTCCCAGGTTCGATTTCGGTCAAGGGCATGTACCTTGGTTGCGGGCACGTTCCCAGTAGCGGGTGTGCAGGAGGCAGCTGATCGATGCTTCTCTCTCATTGATGTTTCTAACTTTCTATCCCTCTCCCTTCCTCTCTGTAAAAAATCAATAAAATATATTTAAAAAAAAAAAGAATGGATGCTCAAAAAATAAAAAAATAAAAATAAAATAAAATGACAAGTTGAATTTAGATAATGAACCAAAAGTGTATATGCTACGAAACACTCCTATAATTTTGGCTGAAATTCTGATTCACTTTTTGAACATACAGAATCAATAAAACTTTGTCTTCAAAGGAAAAACTTTCAGACTGAATTCTCCTAATAGTTGTATCATCATTTCAATGCACTTGTGTTAACTATCAAGAAAAACATCAAGACATTAAGCCCATAGTAATTCCCTAACATAAGACTGCATTCTCCTTTACCACAAAAAAAAAAAAAAAAAAAAAGTCCATTCAATTGTCTGTAGTTATATCTGTAAAATTGTTTTTCTGAGAGAAATTCATAGGTAACCTCTGTGACAAATCACGTAATTTGGTCTAGACCAGAGGAACAATACATTATAAATCAGTGTCTCATTTTGCTCTAATTGCCTCCTTAAAATAGCTGCAATGGATCAATGTCTCAGATTCTGTTTTATTATACACGCATTCTTAAAAGCATCAATGACAAAATGTGAACTGACTAAAGCAGAAGAGCAGCTGGTTCCATGGCTCCATGAAAAGAATGTCCTGAAAACAGTTCAAGAATGTTTGATGCACTTCACAAGGATTCTGTTCTAAAATTTCAAAGCCACATTGAAAAGTGATAATTGCTATCTGCAGTGGAAAGAGGAAGTCCAAAATGTTGGAATGAGACCAAATGTTAGCAACAACTATCTTTTGGGTACTTAATGAGTTTTGCCTTCTTCCTTCATACCAAATATGGCTTTAACTAATATGAATTGAAGGACCTGTGATTGTTTTATTTCTTTAAAGGAAACACAACTTTTTAAGGCTAATCTACTATAAAGTATTCCAATTTACTTAGCAAGACAGAGAAATATGCTGCCTAATCCTATATAATAAAGAGGGAATATGCTAATTGACCATCACTCCATCACAAAGATGGCTGCACCCACAGCTGAGGCCAAGTTCCCATAAGGAGCCTTAGCGAGCAAACAGCAGGGTCCTGAGGCTACACCAGGGGTGGGCAAACTTTTTGACTCGAGGGCCACAATGGGTTCTTAAACTGAACCGGAGGGCCGGAACAAAAGCATGGATGGAGTGTTTGTGTGAACTAATATAAATTCAAAGTAAAGGAGCGGAGGAGGGAGCAAGAGAACTGGATAGAACAGCCGGATCCGTGGGCCGTAGTTTGCCCAAGGTTGGGCTACACCCTCCCCAGCCCCCGTGGGGCTTGACAGGGGACCTCAGGCCACACACCCCACCCTGGCATCAGGCTGGGGGACCTCAGGCCACGCCCCCCATTCCAGCCCCAGGCCAGGGAACCTTAAGCCATGCCCCCCACCCGGCGGGGCTTGACGGGGGACCTCAAGATGTGCTTCCCGTCCTGGTGCTGGGCTAGGGGACCTCAGGCTGCTCCCCCCGCCCCAGCACCAGGCCAAGGGACCTCAGGCTGCACCACCCACCAGGTGGGGCTTGACAGGGGACTTCAGGCCACGCCCCCCACCCCAGCACCAGGCCAGGGGACCTCAGACGCACCCCCTGCCCAGCAGGCCTTGACGGGGGACCTCAGGCCATGCCTCCCACCCCAGCATCGGGCCAGGGGACCTAAGGCTGTGCCCCCCCTTCCTGGCTGGTCTTGACAGGGGACCTCAGGCCTCACCCCCTGCCCCAGCGCCAGGCCAGGGGACCTCAGGCCACGCCCCCCACCAGGTGGAGCTTGACAGGGGACTTCAGGCCGCGCCCCCCGCCCTAGCACCAGGCCAGGGGACCTGAGGCTGCGCCCCCCTGCCTGGCGGGGCTTGACAGGGGACCTCAGGCCATGCCCCCCACCCAGTGGGGCTTGACAGGGGATCTCAGACCATGTCCCCCACCTGGCGGGGCTTGATGGGGGACCTCAAGGCACACCATCCGCCCTGGTCTGGGCTGGGGGAACTCAGGCCATGCCCCCCATCCTGGTGCCGGGCCAGGGGACCTGAGGCTATGTCCCCTGCCTGGCGGGGCTTGACAAGGGTGGGACTGGCCGGGTCTGGATCTAGCCCAATGCGGGGAGGGGGGAGGGGTCTGGGTCTCACGCGATTTTGAGGTGCGTGTGGGTGGGCAGGGACTTGACTCTGGGTCCCATGGTGCGCCCCAGACTCTGACAGGAGGAAGGTTTTCATATACATTTTACTAATTTTCTTTCATCTCTGACACTTCAATTATAGAGAAAGGGCAAATAGCAATATTAAATGATTTCCTCTAATTAATCCCCTTTTAATGTGCACAAATTTCGTACACTGGGCCACTAGTGAAAACATAATCACTCTCATAATTGAATACTTAACAAATGTATTAAGTATACTAACAATTTTATTTGAGACTGCTAAATCCATATTCTCTTGCTCTTGCTCATTATCCCTACATGTTAATTAGATGTGGGTTTCTTTTTATAGTACCCTCACTGCCATATTCATTCTGGTTCCACTAGTTCAGTGGTCGGCAAACTCATTAGTCAACAGAGCCAAATATCAACAGTATGATTGAAATTTCTTTTGAGAGCCAAATTTTTTAAACTTAAACTATATAGGTAGGTACATTGTTATTAACTTAATTAGAGTACTCCTAAGCTGGCCTTTGCTAAAACTCAAAGGGCCAAGGAGCCGCATGTGGCTCGCAAGCCGCAGTTTGCCGACCACTGCACTAGTCCATAACTATTTCACCTATAAACATCAGGAAACAGAGAATATGAAAAAACAGCATGTGAATTTTTTTCTGTGCTGAAGGAAGCTCATTGAATGGGCCTTGAAGAAATAATGGAAGAACTGATTCAAAACTTACTCATAATATAAGCTATGTGTATGACATTTTGTAATGTGATTCATATTTTTGAGATTCAATTTATTCATCATGTAAGAGGCAGGTAATAATTATAAAAATAGTGATCTACTTCACAATCATATTGGAAAGAATGATTCATAAATGAGACATCTGATATTACTACAGAGACCAAAAAGCTCCATCATCGCAATGTTCTGCAGTGGATAGTTATAAGCTTCTAGGGGGTCAAAAAACATAGTGTACCATACTTAATACCATTGATAGTTACAACTTCGTCACCATTTTCAGCTACTAAATAATTTCATGCTCTGTAGATCATGCTACTACTTCCAAACATAACAAGCACTCTTAACAAGGTCTCCAACTTGAGTGACAGAAATGCAATAAAATACTTCTCAGCTTCAACTATATTCTGATTTCTTACCTACTTACTCCTTACAACTCTTTTCTCAATGGCCAAGTGCCCCATACAATTTGTTGAAACCATCTCATTAAAATTTTACTGTATACCAGATCAGAAAAAGTTCCATATAGACACAATTTTAAATTTTCCACAGTATGATCAAAGTAAATACTTTTCTCATATCAAAATGTATCTGCATAAATAAAGATAAAGGCAAGAGCTAAAGACAAGGTTTGGTCAAGAATTCCCAATTACTGTCTCCAGTCTTCCCTTTCTGAGATGTTTTTCTCCTTCAATACTATGCCTTCCATTTAAAGTCATTCTCCAGAAGTAACCCTACTAGCCGTGTAGTCAACTCTCCAACACCCATTTCACATCCAAATGTTTAAATCAAGTCAACTATGATAACTTCCTCCCCCTTGCCAGCAATTAGCATTAGCTTCAGGGTGCTTCTTCCCCCTTCCCCCCTTTTCCTCCGCCTATCACTCCCTCCCTCCTTCAATGAAAATTTGCTAATATGTTGTCCCAGTTTCTCCTAGGATCCATTTTAAATGACAAGAGGAACTTGCCTCAAAATAAAGGGAGACTGATTGGTTCAAGGCTTTTAAGGAAATCTGTGCTCAATCATTAGCTGACCACTAACCTAAACAGAGACTTTGGTGACAACATATGACAAAGAATACAGACATTACAGGATTCATTCAGTAAGATCATGAAACAAACAATATGGTACAAGTGAAACACAATCAGTAGCACAGATTATGCAATTAGTTCTCAATGTAACTTCTTACGTGGCAGAGATTTTGCACTTGGGTTCTGGTGTAATCCTCTACAGCAAAGGTATTTATTATTTATGTATAGCAAAGGTATTTCTAAGTATAACCTACTTGGTACAGATTGGGCATTAGCTCTAGGGATAACCTCTGTGGAATAATCTGTGTATCCAACAGTGATTGGGTACAGAGCTAAATACATTGTTTTTATTTATTATGTAACACTGAGTTCTTATATATTTCCTATATTTTGTAGTTATTCCATTTGTATTCTTCTTAAAATTGCTTGAAGATTAAAAAATAGTTATATCCTATTATAAAATAACTGTTCAAAAAATCACGAAGGTACAAAATTTTGAAGTTTTTAATATATATATTTATGTCTTTAGATAAATGGTTCATTTTTCCAAAGATTTCATTTTTGTAATATCACTTAAATTAGAAGTTCCAATCCTATATAATAAAAGGCTAATATGCAAATCGACTGAACGGCGGAACGACTGGTTGCTATGACATGCACTGACCACCAGGGAGCAGACACTCAATGCAGGAGCTGTCCCCTGGTGGTAGTGTGCTCCCACAGGGGGAGCGCCACTCAGCCAGAAGCCAGGCTCATGGCTGGCGAGTGCAGAGGCAGTGGTGGGAGCCTCTCCCACCTCTGAGGCAGCGCCAAGGGGTCCTGGACTGCGAGAGGGTGCAGGCTGGGCTGAGGGACCCCTCCCCCACCCCAGTGCATGAATGTCATGCACCAGGCCTCTAGCATGTTATTTAAAATGTTTAATTTATAAAAATGGATTACACAAAATTTTTCAAGAATACATCTGTTGAATAAAGCATGATACACTTAATAAGAAAATGATATATATTTTCCCTAAATACAAACTATTTTGCATTATTTGGTTTTCTAGGCATCAGAAGCAATAGAACCTGGCAGAGAATATTATTCCTGAACTGGATGAAACCCAAAGCCATTCCCCAAACACCTGTAACTTCTCCAGTTCATTCTTAAAAGCACTCATAAAACTTGCGGGTACAACCATAAATGGCCACTTCCTCCACTCAATATTTCAGGAAATGAATAAATCCTGTTCAGCCTACAAGCCTGTCAAAAAATATAGTTGATTACTAAATAGTGTTTATATTTAAAAAGCTATCCTAATCCAAAAAAAAGCATTTTAACACTGATTCTCCTCCAAATAACTAATTTCTAGAAATGCCTTATCTATTGTCCTACAATACTTTAAAATGAGTTTATGATTTTTGCAGCAAGCCATTACAGAAGCAGCATGCACCCCAAGTAGCAAGAGAGGTACTGCTTCTACAATATTAAAGAAAACTGAGGCTTAGAGAATTTGTGATATGCTCAAACATAAAGAAATACAAGAAACAGAATATAAACATGGATCAATATGATTTTAAAATTTGTAGATTTTTTTAAACACAATATGGCCTCTCCCACATGCCTCCAGGCTTACCTACCAACCACAGAGATAGCTTTCTATCTTCTACCAGGTGGCCCTGGGGCCAGGCATGGGGAGCAGCTGACCTCAACCTGCACTAGAGCCCCTCCCAAGAGGCCCCAGTATCAATATTCCTGGTGGCCGGCCTGAGACCACAAGAGAGCACCACCGAGTTAGCTTCACAAAGGACATACCCAAATGGTATTCTGGGTGACATGAGAGCCCAACTGGAGCAAATCCTGATACATGGAGTCATCACCCTCTGTGGTTATGGCCAGTCTTCATAGCAGTCAGCCTGAGGGTCAACCCTATCCATTGATGAGTAAAATCAACAAACAAAAGTGGTAGCCATGAAGTGGAGGAAAAGGGAACCCTCCTGCATTGTTGGTGGGCTTGCAAATTGGCGCAGACACTATGGAAAAACAGTATGAAAGTTCCTAAAAAAATCAAAAATAGGTCCTGGCCGGTGTTGCTAAGTGATTAGAGCATTGGCCTACACACCACTGTCAAGGGTTCATTCCCAGTCAATGGCACATACCTGGGTTGCAGGGTTGGTCCTCAGCCCCCAATATCGAGGTTTCAAGGTCTCTCTCTCTCTCTCTCTCTCTCTCTCTCTCTCTGCCCCCGACCCTCTCTCTTTCAGTCTCTGTCTCTCTCTTCCTTCACTTCCACCCTCTCTAAAAAAAAAAAATAAAAAAAAAATAAAAAGTCAATGGAAGAAATATCCTAGGGTGAGGATTAACAAAAATTTTTGAAAAAAATAAAAGATAGAATAACGTATGACCAACCAATTCCACCTCTGTGTATTTATTCAAAGAAATCCAAAATACTAATTCTAACGGATATGTGCTGAGATGTAACTGCTCAAACTGCTCAAATAAATGGAACAACTAGGGAAATAGAAAGCAAGGGCAATTCATCCATCAGTGGAGATGAATAAAACATCTCAAGCCTAAGGCATTATGAAAAATTCTCTTTCAGAACTCAACATATTTTGGGGGGAAATTAGATTGCCTGATGGAATCTTTCAAATGCAAAATTGTTAAGTATAAACCTTCATTGGGGCAGTAAAAAGAGAAATAAAAATTATACAAATAAACAAGAAAATTATCCTAAGGATTTTTTAAAGCTAAGATTGGCAAATTTTTATTCCTATTAATGCACAGGATGTACACTGGTAAAGGAATGGTTAAGGGGCCAGCCTTGAACCAACTATTCTGGAATCCATCCCAACATCACTAAAAGAAAAATATGGCATCTTTAAACTTTCAGGAAGTTATTTCTCATTAATACCTGTCTAAAATCCACCATCTGTCAACGGCGAATACCAAGGCCACCATCTTCAGCAGACCTACCTCCAATCTTGCCATCCACCTTGGCCCAAATGATTTTCTCCAATCTTTGAAATCCACATATAAGTCCATATACCTCTTTCTTATAGTACATTAGTATTTTGCCTTCTATAGTCAAGAGGCACAGTGATGTCTCAGGTATAAACAGACTCTGAAGACAGACAGACCTGACTTCAAAACTTTACATTGTCACTTGAGCTAGTGATTTAATCTCTCTGTGCTTCAGTTTCCTAAACTATAAAACAGAGAAAAGACCAATAATAGTACTTATAAGATCACTGCAAGAATTAAATGAGAGAATACATTTGTCTGCCTGGTAGTTTGGCAGTCCTTTAAGTCCAAGCACTGCTACTGGATTGTGATCACTTATACATGTTTTTATCACATATTAAATTATGAATCCTTTCTGAAACAGTACAGAGTACAAATAAATAATCCCTTGAGAGTACTTATTTACTTTACCTAAAATCAATTTATTTGTTCATTTGAATGATGATTAATTCTTCCAGGACACTACACAATGCCTCCCATATTTATTTGTTGAATTACTGTTCACTATCTTAGTATTCACCACACCAGTATTGCAGTAGAAGATTATAAAAACAAAAAAAAAATAATGAAAAGAAAAGAAAGACCTTTCTGTAGCTTAAGGGTTTGGGCTTTTTTGTTTGTTTGTTTTTAATCTATAGATTTAAAGAATTGAGCTGTACAATCTCTAAGATATCTTTCAATTCTCACATGCTAGAAACCTGTAATAACCATGAGAGCCAAGTCATTCTTGCTCTTGAAGCTACTCCTTTTTAGCTTTGCCAACATTCCTTGTCTTCTCACTTAAATGCCCCCTTTCTTTCCCAAATGTCATCTATATGGTTTGTTTTTTCTGGAATGCCGTGTTTCTTCACTTTCACCTTCTTCATCCAATCCCTAAAATAACAGACACCTTTTTTAATCAACAAGATCTATTTCTAAAAATTATATTAAGTTATATATACACCAGGGAGGGTGGCCTTGTTTTCTAGATGGTTTCTGAATACAACATCATTAAATCACCTGATGGCCACTTTAGAGGAAGCAGGTCATATGTTAACTCAAATCTATGAAATATTTGCCTCCCAAAAAAAATATTTGCCTGAGGAATAAATGACTCAGATAAACACCACTGGTTTCCACCTTGGCACTCCTTTAGTCCCCAAGTCATTGTGAGCTTACAGATGGTCTTAATTAAAACAAGTAGTTTCTAATTTACAACACAGGAAACATTTAGAATTTGTTGCTGAAGTAGAGTTAGTGGGACCTAGTAACCCAAATCTCACCCCTAGACAACTACCTCCATGACTTTAATTCATTTGTACAGATTCCTGATGTGTTCATAACTCTTTTTTATTATAAGTATAATACAGTTCTATTGCACTTAAACTAAAAAAAAAGTTGACAGAAAGACAGCATATCAAATCTTGCTGTCTACCTTGCATCAAGTTATGTCAAGTTTGCATTGGGAGCTGAATATAAAGACCAAGAGGCCTAGGGCTGGAATATTAATGGCCGATGAGCTTCACCGTTCATATCAACCACATTCTCTAACTATGGCATCAGCGCCCTGGGCCTTTATAAAGTAGAGTACTGTTTGCTTTGCACATGCTTGCATGCTTATCATCCAGTTTTTCCCACAAACACTCCAATTGCTGCTGTGTTTCACAGTCACGTTTCCACAGCTTTGTATCATTTGTGTATTAAGAAGTCAATTCCACCAACAATTTGTCTAATAGTCTATTCTACTTGAAAGTCTCTGGCCTCATTTTTTAAAGGCAAACCCTAACCTTGGAATAATGAATGTCTTTAACCCACATGCATTCCACTTCACTCCTTGCAATAATCGCACACACTAACACACAATTTATCAAAGTGTTTTCAAGAGGTGAGGCAGTGGGGTTGAAGGTCAAATTAAGAATGGTAGTTTTATGGTCTGAGAGACTAGCCAATATTGTTCATAAGATGGAGTTTGAACTGGACAAGACTTATGGTATAATCCCAGTAGACCAGAACTGAAACACTATGTTTGAATGATTCTTCCCTGTTTCTTAAAACTCGCATTCTAGGCAAAAGTTACCTTGATATTGACATTATTTGCATTTAAAAATTCACACTTTTATGAAAACAAATGGAAGTGATTGACTTTTTAATTTCATTAAAGCTTTCTTAATTCTTTTACTTCCAAAGTTTGAGTTCTTTACACAAAATAATTCTTTTTTTCTTCAATTTCTCAATATTAACTATCCTGCTTAAAATATTCCTTCAACTAATAGTTATATTCATAAACTAAATAAAAATTTTCAATATAGGAGGGGAGAAAATAGAGCTTAGAAGGAGTATCAACTTAAATTTAAGTCTTCATCTCTTTTGACCACAGGAGTTGTGAGGCCATCAACACATGTGGAAGAAATTGCTCTGTGAACATGGAAGGAATAGGTCTAGGAACTAAGTCTGCTTCTGGGATGAAAGGGCCCCTGGGTGCAGCTGTAACTCTGCCAACTCTCCGTAGGACCAGATCGTTGCTCTTTACTCTAAAAGGAACAGTTTTTAAAAACCTGTACCCAATTTGTAGGGTTCAAATTTAACTCTACTAAAGTGGAGAAGAGCCACAAAGATGATTAAAGGGTTGGAAAGTAATATCTATGGGGAAAGATTAAAGGAACTGAGATTATTGTGCCTGGTGATGGGAAGACTGATGGATGACTTAATAACATTCTTAAGGTATTTGATCAGTTATTCCAGTGACCAGCTGTTCTCTAGCTACAATGAGGACAAAACCAAAGGAAATAGCCTTAAATTCCAATATGAAAAACTTGGGTTAGATATAAAATAAGATTTCTCAGAGAGTAGGGTTATTGGAATAAACTATCCTGACTAAAAGTCTTCAAATCTGACACAGATGACCATCTTCCTTAGAGTTGGGAGTTGTGGTACTTAACAGAAGGTAAAGGGATAAATCCTCTCATGTCCCATCTATAAAATCTACGATTTTCAGTCAGGTTATCTTACTTCCATTTTAAAACACAATTACTTATGTAAAAAAGTACTGGTGGCAGTGAAGTTAGAAGTCAGAGTCAAAATTGGTCTGGGAAATAGAGGCTCTTTCTTATATAAAGGATTCTCAGACCTTACAAGAAGCAGCCCTGGACTACAGTAAACCCACCTTTGTTGATCTTATACAAAAACATTCTCCTCTTTACCTATCCTGGAATAGGCAGAAGGGTGTGAAAAGAAAGACTCAGAAGCAGATTTTTTTTATTCATCATGCAAAATAGTCCAAACATAGACATTTAGCTCCTTAAGTCAAGATAAGTGAGGCATGCCAATGGAAATGCATAGTGTCTTTACTGTGGGTTACCTTTTTTCCTTTTCCAATATCTTAGTACCCATCAAAATATTAGGAAAAGCAAAATAATAATATCTGTAAAGTTCACAGAACTTAGAAAAAGTGCTGTGTCACTTTGTAGGCCTTACTATGACTATGTTTCACTTAAATGTGCTCACGAGATCCCACTGTTCCTGTTCGATTGCAGTAATTTGCAGCAATTTTAGGGGACTTCACAAAATGAATAAAAACGTAGTTGAAGCATCTGCAATTCAAGGCATTTAAGTCTTAATTCACAGACAGCAGCTCTGAGAATAATTACCAGGGCCTAGTCATTTTCTGCTACACTGCACATGAAGAGCTTGCTATCTTTTTTTTAATACTCTGAGATGCCATATTTTTAGAATTGTTATCATCCCTCATTTGAGTGATTCAATAACTATAGCACTTGCTATATGGTCCCCAAAAGAGCTTACATAACTAAGCATAAATAATGCAGGCACTCAAAATTAAGGGTCTTAGGCATTGTGTTGCTTTACAGAATATTTGATGAAGGGCATGAAATAAATCTTTTAAAACTGACTTCCCAGGAATTCTTAAGCCTCTGATAATATAATGCATAATAAAGGTGTGAGCCTTGAAAAAATATTTTGTGTCATGATTTTTCCATTTGATACTTTTCTATTCTATTCAAATAGCTATAAACTCAAAATCACTTGAACTATATAGATACCTTATGTGATCTGATTTACAAAAATAACCCTCAGAGTTTCTCAATATGGCACTAAAATTGACAAAGATAAGACAAAATTTAAAGTTCAGTTACTGTCATATCTTGCAAAGAGGTTAGGTGACCATATTATATAATTCATTATCCCAACCGAGGTACTTTTGAAAGTGAAGGGGTTCTATTAATGAAAGCAAACCAGACCAGCAGACGAAAATCAGAGCTGTCCTAGGCAAACCTGGAAATATGGACACCCTCTCACAGAGCAACCAGAGCCAGTCTATAATTGCCAAACACAGAAGCCTGCAAAGTCTCCAGGGACTTGGCCCTCTGGGTTGAGACTGGTATGCAAGAACTAATTAACTGATATGAAGGAGTGGGAAGAACGTTTATTTTGAAGGTCAAAGCATCTATCCAAAGGCCACTCCAGCAGTGATGGAGGCGCAACCTGTAATAACAGAGTTGCCCTACTGTCTGTGTGGCACATAGTGATGGGCAAAGAAAAGGCAGGGGAAAGTCAAACAAGCAGGGAACACAATCAGCAAGTAGCAGATTGGACAGGAATTCAAGAGCTGGATCCATTTATGCCATCACTGTACAAATATTAAATGAACACCTACTATGTTAACCCTGGCTACAGGGACTGAGGAACTAGAGCACAGTAGTAGTTACAGGGTATCTCGTAAAAACACAGCAGATGATAATTTACCAAAACTATAGCACAAAGTAAGAATCAAATCTAAAAAAGATGAAGAAGCCTATGTTAAGAACTATGATTATGGGGAGGGGAAATATGCAGAGGCTATTCCCGACAGCTACTTTTTTCAAACTGATGACCCTCTAGTTGTATTTTAGTCAATAACAAAAAAAAGAAATTTTTGCTAAAAAAGCGTAAGTAAATACAAAATGAAAATACTAACAGCAATAAGGACATCCAAAGTAGCAAGAAACATTTTTAAGCAGGAAGATAGACACTATCACAAGTCAGTATTTCAAGTTCCCTAAGTCTGCTCAGAAGCAACATTTTAAAACAGTGATGATTATAATGATCAATATTCGTATTTTCCTTAAGATAGTGCATGCAAACATTCATCTATTATTATAAAATAAAGCAGATATTAAATGCAAATGAGAAATCAAATAGTAAGCCTTCAGTAGAGCTTGAGAACTACCGGTTCCAGCATCATTGTTAGGCTCTGCACTTTGTTTGCCTTCATGAACATGGCATTTCAGCATTGTCCCACACAAAAATTATCCACATCTCCCCGTCTTCATAACTGGCTTGAAAATAAGCATCCATCATTCTCTACCCATGCAATGCAATAATGCCAAACCAGAGCACCAGTCACTTCCCAACTGCTGGCTATTCCTCCTCTAATTCATTGCAGATGATCATCTGTCAGATGTCAATCCAGCTCACTGGTGAACAGCTGATTAGTAAGGGGGTGTGAAATAGCCCAAGCAGCTGCACCATTTTTCAGGGACAAAACATGATGGTTAATGTTCATGAGAAAATGAATGTAGGGAAACTCAGCAGTTAAATCCCTTGATAAATGCAGAGGCACTGCTCAAGGCAAAAATTTTCCAATTACTTTTCTCACACCCTTCATATGAGGAAATCAGCTGGCTAGTGGCATTAGATTAACTGTGACATTTATGCACTTATTCAGCATACATTTACTGAACACCTACTGAGTACCAGACACTGTAGTAAGAACTAGATTTTCTAACTATCTTCACTAATTCATGTATATGGTATAATATAAACTGTTCAGAAGTATCTCCCTTTTGTTCAAATCCAGCCTCGACTTTAAGAGCCCAGCTCAAATGCCAGCTATTTTAGGAAAGTTTCTTTGGGTTTCTCAGGCAAAATTCTCTTTTCTCTAACTTCTCTCAGCACTCTATTTAGACCTCTTTTATGGAACATGGCATCCCCCACTGTAATCCTATATAATAAAAGACTAATATGCAAATCAACGGAATGGTGGAACAACTGGTCACTATGAAGCGCTCTGACCACCAGGGAACAGACGCTCAATGCAGGAGCTGCCCCCTGGTGGTCAGGGTGCTCCCACAGGGGGAGCACCACTCAGCCAGAAGCCAGGCTCACAGCTGGTAAGTGCAGTGGCGGTAGTGGGAGCCTCTCCCACCTCTGCAGCAGTTGGACATCCCCCGAGGGCAGACTGCGAGAGGGCACAGGCTGGGCTGAGGGGACCCACCCCTCCAGTGCACAAATTTCATGTACTGAGCCTCTAGTTATTTATATGTGCCATCTCCTAATAGACTAGAAGTAACTTAAAGTCAAAAGTCATGTCATCTTAATATCTCCTTCATCTTCATATTCCTCAGGGAATAAAGATTTCCTCAGGGAGAAAACATTGTCTTATTCTCTACAGCAAAAAGAAAAATCTTAAAATCTAGAGGGAGAGACAAAATAAAAGAGTTATATATATGAGTGCAGTACAATAATAATCATAATTCCATTGCCAATAATATTGAATCTATTATACTTTAATCAAGATAAGATTTAACTTCACCTTTTCATCTATTAAAGGGTTTATTTAAAAGGAAAAGGATTATTAAAGTAAATATGCATGACCTATTTATACTTTCTAGGTGAATTGTTTTTAAGTATTTTAGAATAATAATTATACTTGAGTCTTACATGTTCATTAAGTTATAAGACTTCTAATTTCCTCTATGAACAAAACATTTGTTAATAAAGAAATTGGGTTACTATATGTACTTTAAATGCTTTTTTAAAAGTTATAAATAATCTATATACAAATCATATAGTTTGCTAATTCATGCATGCTTCTTTTAAAAGTTCTAATTTAGTGAAAGAAAGCTAATGTTTGGTGATATACTAAAGCATGGGCTACCCTAAGTAAATGGAAGATGGAAATTAAAACCTACTTTCTTTTTCAAGGAGCTGGGCATGCATCTGGTAGAAGAGGCATGTGGTATAGTGGAAAGAATAGCCTGGCCAGTGTGGCTCAGTGGTTGAGCATCAATCTATGAACCAGGAGGTCATGGTGAGAGCACATGCCCTGGTTGTGGACTCAATCCCCAGTGTGGGGCACACAGGAGGCAGATTCTCATCATTGATGTTTCTATCTCTCTCCTCCCTTCCTCTCTGAAATCAATAAAAAATACTTTTTTTAAAGAATTATGAGTTAGGGAGGAAACCAAGATGGCGGCACAGGTAAACACCTGAACTTGCTGCCTCACACAACCACTTCAAAACTACAACTAAAAGACAAAACAGGTATCATCCAGAACCACGGGAAGGCTGGGTGAGTGGAAATTCTACAACTAGAAGGAAAGAGAAAAGCACACTGAGACTCGGAGGAGGAGGGGAGGTGCAGAAGTGAAGTACAGAGGTATGAAGGCGCAGGCACGCGTGCAGAAAGGGCTGGCAACTGAGTACACTGTTCTTTTTCACTCGGGAGGGAGATACAAGCTCCCAACTGCTCTGAACTCCAGTTCCCGGCAGGACTCTGGGGACCTAGACTAATACGGGGAGAAACTGGACTGTCTGGCATCGGGCGGAACTCGAGGGCGGCTTTCTCTCAGAGGTGCTTGCAGCGATCATTGTTCCTGCACGGTGCCACGGGACACAAAGACACAGGACCTCTTCCAGGCGGGGCTGGCGGTCAGCCATTGCTGTTTGCTCCACCCTGGTGATTCCCTGAGACCCCGACCCACCCAATTTGTGCGCAGAGGCTTTTGCATATGAATAGCCTGGCCCTTTGCAATCTGAAACCTAATGTACTGCAGCTGGGTCAAAGAGCCCCAAAGCCTCCAAAAGAAGGCCCAAGGCCCCACAGCACCTTCATTGCTTCACAGCTGGGCCTCATCTGAGCCCCTCCAAAACACAAACAAAGAGAAGGAATCTGCAGCTCTCTGTAGCTCCTGCTGGGTGGCCTCTCTCCTTGGAGATCCAAGAGCCAGTGTACCCAGGGTTCAGAGTAGGACCATCCAGATTACAACTCCTCAGATCCATAAGGGACACACTCAGGGGGCAGACTCAGTGAGCATCTAAGCCTCACTGAAGCAAGTCTTGGCTCATAAGGGTGTCTCCAGCACAGAAGTTCTCCCAGCGTAGACACAGCTGATCCTCACAGCCAATTGGCCTGGAGGTCAATTCCTCCCAGTGATACCAACAACAATCAAGGCTTAACTACAACAAGACTGTGCACACAGCCCACAAAGGAGTGAACCAAGAGTGTCCACCTCAGGTAACTGGGGAGGCTGAGTCACTGGGCCCTATAGGACACCTAACACACAAAGCCACTCTGTCAACTCAGGGAAGCAGCCAAAATGTGGAGACAAAGAAACAGGTCACAAATGAAAGAAATGGAGGAAAGCAAACGACTGGATATAGAGTTCAAAACCAAGGTTATAAGGTTACTCAAGAATCTTCTAGAAACCGCCGATAAATTTAGTGAGACCCTTGAGGACATGTAAAGGACCAACTAGAAATTAAGCATACACTGACTGAAATAAAGAATAATATACAGAGATCCAACAGCAGACTAGAGGATCCCAACAATCAAGTCAAAGATTTGAAATACAAAGAAGCAAAAAACACCCAACCGGAAAAGAAAAAAGAAAAAAGAATCCGAAAATATGAAGATACTGTAAGGAGCCTCTGGGACAACTTAAAGCATACCAACATCAGAATTATTGGGGTGCTAGGAGAAGAGAGAGAGCAAGATACTGAAAACCTATTTGAAGAAATAATGACAGAAAACTTCCCCACCTCGTGAAAGAAATAGATTTACAAGTCCAGGAAGTGCAGAGAACCCCAAACAAAAGGAATCCAAAGAGGACCACACCAAGACACATCATAATTAAAATGCCAAGAGCAAAAGACAAAGGGAGAATATTAAAAGCAGCAAGAGAAAAACAGTTAGTTACCTACAAAAGAGTACCCATATGACTGTCATCTGATTTCTCAACAGAAACTATGCAGGTCAGACGGGAGTGGCAAGAAATATTCAAAGTGATGAATAGCAAGAACCTATAACCAAGATTACTCTACCCAGCAAAGCTATCATTCAGAATTGAAGGTCAGATAAAGAGCTTCACAGATAAGAAAAAGCTAAAGGAGTTCATCACCACCAAACCAGTATTATATGAAATGCTGAAGAGTATTCTTTAAGAAGAGGAAGAAGAAGAAAAAGGTAAAGACAAACATGAACAACAAATATATATCTATCAACAAGTGAATCTAAAATTCAAGTGAATAAAAAGTCTGATGAACAGAATAAACTGGTGAATATAATAGGATCAGGGGTATAGAAAGGGAGTGGACTGACAATTCTCAGGGGAAAGGGGTGTGGGGATGTGGGAAGAGACTGGACAAAAATGGTACACCTATGGATGAGGACAGTGGAGGGGGAGGTGGGTAAGGGCAGAGGGTGGGGTGGGAACTGGGTAGAGGGGAGCTATGGGGGAAAAAAGAGAAACAACTGTAATAATCTGAACAATAAAGATTTATTAGAAAAAAAATTATGGGTTATAAGTTTGGAGACATGCAGGGTGCTATGTATATGTATGTATATGTTTCTATGTATACATGTGAATGTGTGTATTCTACATTGAATATATGCCCCTCCCCATATTTACCAACCTTGTTTTATAAACTCCTTGAACACAGAAACTATGTACTCATCTTTCTATCCTCTACAATGTCCATACAAGTGCCTTGTGTGTAGTAGAGAATAAATAAAATGTGGTTAAATTGAGCTCAATTGAATGAAACTCTTTTAAAAAGCTTACCTGTTACTACATTTTTATCAATGTGCTTTAAAATGAGACACATTGCTCAGAAGAGAGATATTTTTCAATTTTTTGACAAGGTTTCCAAACCAATAAATGCAGGAGGTGGCAAAAGTAGGTTTACAGTTGTGAGTATACAAAACACAGCTTATTCTTATATTACTATTTATTAAATATTGTATTATTTTCTTCTTTAAATATGTTTTTATTGATTTCAGAGAGAGGAAGAGAGGCATAGAAACATCAATGATGAGAGAGAATCTTTGATCGGCTGCCTCCTGCACGTCCCCCAATGGGGATCAAGCCCGCATCCCAGGCATGTGCCCTGACCGGGAATTGGACCGTGACCTCCTGGTTCATAGTTCATCACTCGACCACTGAGCCACACCAGCTGGGAAATGTTTTCACCGAGGATATGTTTTCATTGATTTTAGAGAGAGAGGAAGAGGGTGTGGGAGAGAGAGAGAAAAAAAAAAACAACAACACTGATGTGAAAAACATCGATTCATTGCCTCACATATGTACCCCAACCAGGGATTGAACCCACAACCTAGGTATGTGCCCTGACCAGGAATTGAACCTGCAACCTTTTGGTGGATGGGACAATATTCCAACTGAGCCACTGGGCCAGGGAACCTCCTTCTTTTCAATGAAATTTTTACTCGCTGGGAGAGATCTGTCACTTTGAACAATAAGAATATGACTGCTATATTTTTTAAGAATTCTGAGCTTAGCCATAATGAAAAATTATTTTGCTCATATATAGTATCCTTGGAAAATTTAAACTCATATATTTCAAGAGTAACTTCATTTTATGCTATAATTTAATTTAAAAATAAAACTTAAATCATCAAACCAAAAATGTGCTACATTGTTAAAATAAACCCAGATGCCTCTGAAGTTGAGAATTTGGTACAAACCTCATGGTTTGGGTGTTTTCCAAATATATTTTAACTCATTGCTCCAAAAACATGGTTCTCCCCCAGGATGGAGAATCTCCGAATGGGAAAGAGGGTGAACATCTGTGGTTGGGAAAGCTACTTAGATAATCTTACGTGCAGCCCCTTCCCTCCCTTCACCTATACCTCTTCCTGAAGGACAATTACTGCTCACTTATTCATTCAAATAACCTTTATTATTACGTACTACACTGTTTTTGAAACATTTTTACTTTTTTTGTTTGTTTGTTTTCTGCTAAACCAGGAAAGTAGAAATGAGAAGCTGGTGAAAAATCAAAACGAGAACAATAAATAAAATTCCCTCATTAAAACACTAACTTCCAAATATTGATACTTTTCATATATATTTATCACACAATGACTACAGCATCTATTATACACTCTAACAAAACATGCTCTGAGTTGTGGACACATCAAAGTTTCTATTCCATTTTGCCTTTGTATCTTTAGTTAAGTAAAACGAGCATTTTACAGATATCAAGTGACAAAAGTCACAGCTGAGCTTTAGAACAAAGCACACCTAGTTCTCACGTTGTCTGTTCATCAATGCTAATATCATCTCCTCTCACATGAACCTGAAACTTCTGGAAAGGAGCCACATAGAGAAACTATAAGTGGATATGGACATTTTAATCATTGTTGTGTGTGTGTGTTAGTATGGATTTAACCTAGGCAGCAAAGCAAAAGAGTTTACCATATTGTTTTAAAGTGGCTTTCTAGTGCTGTATTTCCAATAATTTTCCAAATAAAATAAATTTGATCAACACTTAAATGGTCAGATTTTTTTTCATTCAGAAAATGTATGGGCAGGTAACTTTCTTCAAATCAGTATCACCTTGGGTGAATCTGAACTAGCTTGGCCACAAGCAACCTTTGAGGCATCTTCTCAAACTGGAGTTCACATCGCCCAGTGGAATGTCAATGCGTGGGGTACCAACATAACACATACTCCTGAAGCATCCATTTCATGTGGATTTTTGAAAGACAACTGAACTTTTGTGATCTTAAAACTTTTTAAAATTTAATTTAAAGAAATAAAGAATAGGAAAAGCAATCAAAAATAATGATTAAAGACACTTTAGTCCCAAGTCTTAATATTTGTATTTTTACAATTTCACAGAAATTTCATTTCTAGGCTAGGGTTTGGTTGAAATTATGTTTAAATGCTCATGGTGTTTTGTGGCAAGAATAGAGGAAATTAAGAGACCTAAGTTTGATCTCTGACTTGCCACTATCATTATGGGGAGTCTTGGGCAAGTCTTTTTTAATCTTTAAGCCTCAGTTTCTTTCTCTCTAAAACAAAGTGGTTGTACTAGGTCACACCTAAAACCTCTTCTGTGTTCTGAAATGATTTTTAATATTTTATAATTTTAATATGTTACCCTTGAGGGGTTTTTTTTATTTTTTGTTAATCCTCACTCGAGTATATCTTTCCATTGATTTTTAGAGTGAAAGGGAGAGGGAGAGACAAAGAGAGAAACATCCATGTGAGAGAGACACATCGATTGGTTACCTCCTGCATGAGCCCCAATCAGAGCAGAGATCAAACCTGCAACCCAGGTACATGCCGTTGAATCAAACCCGGGACCCTTCAGTCCGTGGGCCCATGCTCTATCCACTAAGCGAAACCGGCTAGGGCTGTTACCTTTCAGATTTTGAAGTCCATGAAAGTTAACTGAATAAAGGAAACCTCTCCTGTGAGTCATTTCCAAATCCCTAACAAGAAACTTGACCACTTTGACTCGTTACCCATAGCAAATATTATCTCGGCTCATCTATCTACAAAAAAAGGTGCTTCCTATCATTCCATGTGAGTATTTTGCTGAGATACATTCTCTTCACAATAGCATCTGTTGAATCAAATGAAATTCCTATTCTAATTGCTACATAAAAGATCAATCATTATATCATTCATAACATCTGCACAAATAAAATTTCTAGATATGTACAGGTTTTAGAAATTTTTATATTTCATACAATATTTCATATATTGTGTTTCTACAGCTTATCTTCATACTGCACTTAAGAATCCAATTTGAAGATAAATTTTCACGCCCTGTCTGAAATGTAAGTTCACATAAAAACAGTTATTATTACATCTCTTTGTAGTTCATCTGATGTTTTTAGAGTATTAAGTCATTCCATGTTGAAAACTGAAACACAGTCACTGTGCTATTTATTCATGAAAAATTATAATGTACAGTTGAACATCTGGCAAGCAACAGAAAATCATGACTGTTCCTCTTAATGTAGGAAGAGCCTCCATCAGGGGAGCAACTTGAACCAAGGGGAAATATTTGAATAGGAGAAAAGGTAACAAAAGGAGCAAATAAAACTTGATAAGGGCCTACTGTGTTTTGAGCCTTTTCCCTAGACTCACTTAGTGCTCATAATAATTCCATAAGGTAGGTATCATTCCCATTTATAAACGAGCAAACTAAGATCAAAGACATTGCTACTCCACAGCTAATAATGTGTAGTTGGGATTCGGGCCAGGCTTTCTCCCTCCATGAGGTTACCTGCCTCCAGATTAAAGGTAAATGGACAGCATACACTCGCTACAATGCCAAGTGGGCATGTAAAAGAAAAACAAGTGAGCTTCAGACTGCAACTTTGAAGGCTGTGCACTACAGGAAATAACTCTGAATGAGGAATTAGGTAAGAGGAAAACCAACATTTAAAAATAGTCACCAACAGAAAGAAGGAAAGAGAATTTCAAAAGAAGGTTGGTTGAAATGTTAAGTATTCCCTGGTTAAATATGAGGACAGACTGACTACCTATTAATATCACCAGTAACCTAAGTAAAACACCCATAAATTATCGTTGACGCCTTCTTCTCCCCCACCCATTAGAAACAGAACCCAATTGAATCTTCCTTTCCAGCCCTTTCTTTCCACTCTTCCTGCCCCCACCCAAGCTTAGACCTTTATAATTTCACAGTTGAAAACTGCAGTAGATTGGTCTCACAGCTTCCAGTCTGCCCTTCATAGTTTCTAGCTTCATCTCCCTAAAACCCTCTCTCTGACCATATTACTCTTCTGTGCAGAAATCAAAATGGTTTTCCCCTAACCAAAAGATATTCCTCCTCATAGTATTCTCCTTTTTTTTCTTTATTGATTAAAATACTACATGTATCCTTATCCCCCCCTTGCCCTCCAACCCCGCCAATCGTGCCCCTACCCCCCTGTTGTCTGTGTCCATTGGTTATGCTTATATGCATGCATACAAGTCCTTTGGTTGATCTCTCCCTCTCCCCCCAAACTCCCCTGCCTTCCCTCTGAGGTTTGATGGTCTGATTGATGCTTCTCTGTCTCTGGAACTGTTTTGTTCATCAGTTTATGTTGTTCATTATATTCCACAAATGAGTGAGATCATGTGATATTTATCTTTCTCTGATTGACTTATTTCACTTAGCATAATGCTCTCCAGTTCCATCTATGCTGTTGCAAATGGTAGGAGTCCCTTCCTTTTTACAGCAGGATAGTATTCCATTGTGTAGATGTAGCACAGTTTTTTAATCCACTCATCTGCTGATGGGCACTTAGGCTGTTTCCAAATCTTAGCTATGGTAAATTGTGCTGCTATGAACATAGGGGTGCATATATCCTTTCTGATTGGTGTTTCTAGTTTCTTAGGATATATTCCTAGGAGTGGGATTACTGGGTCAAATGGGAGTTCCATTTTTAGTTTTTTGAGGAAACTCCATACTGTTCTCCACAGTGGCTGCACCAGTCTGCATTCCCACCAGCAGTGCACAAAGGTTCCTTTTTCTCCACATCCTCGCCAGCACTTGTCGTTTGTTGATTTGTTGATGATAGCCATTCTGACAGGTGTGAGATGGTACCTCATTGTCGTTTTGATTTGCATCTCTCGTATGATTAGTGACTCTGAGCATGTTTCATGTCTCTTGGCCTTCTGTAGTCCTCTTTTGAAAAGTGTCTATTTAGGTCCATTGCCCATTTTTTTATTGGATTGTTTATCTTCCTTTTGTTAAGTTGTATGAGTTCCCTGTAAATGTTGGAGATTAAACCCTTATCAGATATAACATTGGCAAACAAGTGGGCTTTCTTGTTGCAGCCATTTTCTCCTGAAGAGATAGCCCCTCCCTGCAGTCTCCAGACAACCAATACAGCCACACCTAGACTACACACTGAGTGGTACAAAGGATACAAAAAAAAAATCTGAATAGTCCCTGAGAGCCATACAACTTAACAAAAGGAAGATAAACAATCCAATAAAAAAAAATGGGCAACGGACCTAAATAGACACTTTTCCAAAGAGGACTAGAGAAGGCCAAGAGACATATGAAACATGCTCAGAGTCACTAATCATCTGAGAGATGCAAATCAAAACGACAATGAGGTACCATCTCACACCTGTCAGAATGGCTATCATCAACAAATCAACAAACGTCAACAAGGGACTGGGTTGAAGAGAGGCCGTTCGGTCCCAGAAAGCAATACAGCAACTTCCCCACCAATAGCCCTGTCAGAAACAGCCGCTTGAGAGATTAAAATTGACAGCAGGCAGACAGGCTAAGTGGGCAGATTGGTCCTGCCTGCTGGCAGTCAAGGTGGTGGAGATAGACTCATAGTATTCTTAAAAAATAATTTTATATGCTTTTATTGATTTCAGAGAGAGGAAGGAGAGGGAGAGAGAGAGAGAAACATCAATGATGAGAGAGACTCATTCATCAGCTACTCCCTACTGGGGATGGAACCCAAACCTGGGCATGTGCCCTGACCAGGAATCAAACCATGACCTTCTAATCACTGAGAAACACCAGCCAAGCAACCTTTTTATAGTCTTTTCTATTACCATATACATTCTTGTATTTAACTATTTCTCATTATGCTGTACATCTGAAACTTATGTCAATTATAATCTCAATAAAACTGGAAAAAATTTAAGTTGAAAAATATAATAAATTAATAAAGTGCTCCCCAGTATGGCCCTAGTTAAACTTATGAGCTCTATGACTATTTTACTAGTTGTTTGTTTAACTTTGGGCAAGTTAGACTATCTATACCTCAGTTTATCATGTGATAAATGGGAAAAAATAACAGTACTTGCTTCACATCATTATTTTGAAAATAAAATGAATTAATACATGTAAAACGCTTTGAAACAGTGGCTGCACTGTTCAATAAGTGTTCAGTAAATGCAATCATTATTATCATGTTTATTGTTATTAATAATAAACTTATCATAAAATAGTGGTTTTATTATCTTTTCAAACAAATACTATATAATACCCCAACATAAATGTTAATAATAACAATAATAAAATAATAAAATAACAATAATAAAAATAATAGCAGCCCTGGCCAGTGTTGCTCACTGGTTAGAGCATCAGCCCATGCACCAAAGGGTCTCAGGTTCAATTCCCAGTCAAGGGCACATACCTGGGTTTCAGGTTTGATCCCCAGCCCTGGTGAGGGTATGTACAGGAAGCAACCAATCAATGTGTCCCTCTCACATCAATGTTTCTCTCTCTCTCCGTCCGTCTCTCTACCATCCCTTCCACTCTCTCTGAAAAAAAAAATCAATGGAGAAATAATAATAATAGCAGTAGTAACACCAACAGTTGAATGCATGTAATCTGGCTCTAGAGTTATGCTTTGGCCACTACACTATAATGCCAAGAAAAACTGATTGGATTACTGCCTCTAAACTATAAGTTCAAGCATGTGTTCTTGCTATTTTTTCTATATGAAGGATCCTCCTATTCTCAAATTATCAACTTCTTAAATATAATAATTAAAAATCCAGTCTAGGTACATCTACACAATGGAATATTATGCTTCTGTAAAAAGGAAGGAATTCTTACCATTTGCAACAGCATGGAAGGACCTGGAGAGCATTATGCTAAGCAAAATAAGCCAGTCAGAGAAAGATAAGTATCACATGGTCTCACTCATTTGTGGAATATAATGAACAACATAAACTGATGAACAAAAATAGATACAGAGAAATAGAAACACTGAACAGACCGTCAAACCTCAGAGGGAAGACAAAGAAGGATGGAAGGGGTGGGGAGTAAGAAATCAACCGAAGGAATTGTATGCATGCATATAAACATAACCAATGGACACAGTAGCGGGGTGAGGGCATGTGCTGGGGGGTGGGAGCAGCTGGGGTGAGGTCAATGGGGGAAAAAGGAGACATATGTAATGCTTTCAACAATAAAGAATTTAAATTTTTTTAAATCCACTCCAATTACTACCCTTTCAAGACATCTTCTCTGAGCTTTCCAGTCAAATTGGTTATGGTATACCAATTATGAATTCATTTGCACTTTTATCTTTGTTTTTTTCTCACACATTAATTCATTGTTATTAAAATTTTAAGTTATAATTATAATTAACTATACTTTTATATTACTTCAAATATTTAAATAACTTCAAATATTTAAGTCACTTATGTTTCATTTCCATGGTTCAGGCCCTTGAGGACAGAAATGGGGACTTATACCAAGTACTTCTGAGTAACTGCAGCATATCCTAGCCCAGTGCCTTACAAAAAGAAGATCCCAAAGATTCCTGTGGAGTTCAGTGGTTATCCATATGCAAGAAGTTTCAATAGAATGATTGAAAAAGAAGCCAAATTAATTTTCACAATGAAAAAATTTGATCAAGGTATTTAGATACTAAATTTTGTTTCTTTAAGAAATAGCTCCCCAATTAAAAAAAAAATTGCCCATCTGGTGTTGCTCAGTGGTTGAGAATCGACCTATGAACCAGGAGGTCACAGTTCAATTCCTGGTCAGGGCACATCCCTGGGTTGCAGGCTCAATCCCCAGTAGGGGACCCACAGGAGGCAGCCAATCAACAATTCTCTCTCATCATTGAGATTTCTATCTCTCTCTCCCTCTTACTTCCTCTCTGAAATAAATAAAAGTAATAATTCCCATTTAAAATATACTAGTATCTTCAGTGGCTTTAAATAACACACTAGATCAGATGGATTTTTTTTTTAATCTTCACACAAGGATATGTGTTTTTTTAATGACTTTTTTTTTTTTTAGGAAAAGAGAAGAGAGAAAGAGAAACATCAATGTGATTGAGAAACATCAATCCATTGCCTCCCATTAAAAATGAGATCGAAGAAGAAATCTAAAGACACCTTGAAAAAAATGAAAACAAGAACACAACAATCCAAAATCTATGAGACACAGCAAAAGCAGCCCTAAGAAGGAAATCCATAGCATTACAGGCTTATCTCAAGAAACAAGAAAAATCTCAAATCATCTAACTTAACACTTAAATGTACTAGAAAAAAAAAACAATAACGCCCAAAGTGAGTAAAAGGAAGGAAATAATAAAGATCAGAGCAGAAATAAACAAAATAGAGTCTGAAAAAAAACAATACAAAAGATCAATGAAACCAAGAGCTGATTCTTTGAAAATATAAACAAGATTGACGAATCTTTAACCAGACTCATCAAGAAAAAAAAAAAGAGGACCCAAATAAACTCAGAAATGAAAGAGAAGTAACAACTGACACCAAAGAAATACAAAGGATTGTAAGAAAATATTACAAACAACTATATGCCAACAAATTGGACCATCTGGACGAAATGGAGAAATTCCTAGAAAGATATAATCTTTCAAAACTGAATCAAGACAAATGTGAATAGACTCATAATAACTAATGAAATTGAAGGAATAATCAAAAAACTCCCAACAAACAAAGTCCTGGACCAGATGGCTTCAGAGGTGAATTTTACCACACATTCAAAGAAGAACTATCACCTACCCTTCTCAAACTATTCTAAAACATTCAGGAGGAGGAAAGATTCCCAAGCCCATTTTACAAGGCCATCATTATCCTAATTCCAAAACCAAATAAAGACACTATACAGAAAGAAAATTACAGGCCAATATCCTTGATAAAGAGAGATACCAAAATCCTCAGCAAAATATTAGCAAACTGGATTCAGCAATACATTAAAAAGATCATACACCATGATCAAGTGAGATTTATTCTAGGGATGCAAGGTTAATACAATATCTGCAAATCAATAAATGTGATACACCACATAAACAAAAGAAAGGGTAAATATCACATGATCATGCCCTGTCTAGTTTTGCTCAGTGGATAGAGCGTTGACCTGCGGACTTAAGGGTGCTGGTTTCGATACCGGTCAAGGGCACATGCCTGGTTGTGGGCTTGATCCCCAGTAGGGGCATGCAGGAGGCAACCAATCAATGATTCTCTCTCATCATTGATGTTTCTATCTCTCTCTCCTTCTCCCTTCCTCTCTGAAGTCAATAAAAATATATTTCTTTTAAAAATCACATGATCATATCAATAGATGCTCTGCCAGGGGGTGGGGGTATTGAGGGGGTGAAGAGACTGAGCAAAAAAGAAAAAGGAGAGAGAGAATTCATGGACATGGACAAAAGTGTAGTGACTGTGGGACGGTGGTGGGGTGGGATGGAAGAGGGCATAGCCTGGATAAATGGTGATGGAAAAAAATAAATTAAATTATTTAAAAAGTTACTGATTTCAATAAAAGAGTGCCATCCAATTTTCAAAGTACATATTCCATCCTTTAGAGTTACTGTTTCACTGTAAATTGGTCTGAGATTGATGGATAGATTGATAATATGAACATTGTTTAAAACAAAGCCCTCTTTGCTTCTGGAATTGTACACTGCATTCCTGCCTCATTCCCCACCACTGAGCCCTATGCACTTTAGTATTACATTTTCTAAATCCTCTTCTTTCATGCTACATTGAGAATATATTTGCATAGTATCATAAGAGACAATGTGGTCCACCAAAAATACAATAAAATAAAAAGTACACCTCAATCGTTTATACATTAAATAAAAATTTGCTAAATGCCCTCTATGGGCAAAGCACCATGAGAAACTCTTGGCATTTTAAGTTCTGAGTTCTATGGAATCCAGACAGAAGCACAAAAGCAGGAGCAGTTAAGTTTCAGGTTGGAAGAGAAGCTTAAGCTGGAATTGAAGGCTGAGGAGGGTGAATAGTCTCCCATGACATCATAGGTGAAGATCCAGAGGTTGAAAAGAGCATACAACAGCAGAGAAGAGAAAATGGTACAATATGGCTACAGGGCAAATGGGAGGGAAGAAAGGAGGCTGGTGAGGCAGATAGAGGCCCTGTTATCTGTGCTCACAGGTTTACATTTGCTTCAGGATTTACCAGATTTCACATTTGCTTCGGAATTTACCAGATTTTATTTTAGAAGGAGCACTCTGGCTACTGGATGGAAAACAGACTTAGAGGAGAGCAATAATGGAGTCGGGGAACCCAGTCAATAGGCTGTTACCATCCCCAAGGAAAGATACTGGTGGCAGGACCTGAGTAGTAGCAGGAAGATCAGAGGAAAGCAAATGGACCTGAGAAATTTAAGCGAACAGATGGGATTTGGTGAATGAAAAAGTATAGGGAGTACATGGAGAGTCAAGGAATAGTTCTCAAGTGTTTGGTTTGGACAATGACCACCATTCACTGAGAGAGGTGCAGAGGGAGGAGCCAATTAGGTAGAGAAAGGGGAATGATAAATTCAGTCTGCGCCATTTTGTGTCTGAGATGCCCTCCTAGAAATCAGGCCTGCTGATCAAATGCCTCTAAGGAGATTCCAAATGAAATCCAGCAACATGTGGTATTATTGGCAACAAACATCTTCAGCAAGCCCACTCAGTCACACTAATGAGTTCTGACTTCTGTTATTTTGGATCATGTAGCTTTTGCCTCTGATATTGAGTATATCGGGTAATTAATTTTATTATATTTTAGAGAGACCAACATCACCTTTGTTGAAAGAACTAAATATTTTCCAACTTAGAAACACAGTCTTGCTAAAAGATAGGTTAATACACCATAATTTCAATTTATTTATAATGTCTTTTTTAATAAAGAAATTTGAAAGCAAGTTCAAGTTCAAGTCCATGAATCATGCTCTTGTTCAGACATTTTTGACATTTCCAATTTTAACCATGTCACTAATATGGAAAAAACTCATGATTTAGTAAGCTGAGCAAAGCTCACTAATCATCCAGTATTTAATTAGAAAATCCTCAAGTTTTCAGGGCAAACCATAAGCTATATTGGTTCAACTCTTCTACTCTAATCTATTAACCTATCTATTAAAGTTTGAGAACTGAGACATGGCAAAGTATTCAGCATGGGCTAAAACTTTAGACTAATGATCAGATCTGTAATAAATACTCTGAACTGAGTGCCAAGGAACAATTTAAACAGCCCTGCTTTCTTTCTTTCTTTCTTTCTTTTCTTTCTTTCTTTCTTTCTTTCTTTCTTTCTTTCTTTCTTTTTAGAAAGAAGTCACAACCTTAATTTATATCTTAACTTCATGATTTTCATAAAGAAACTGGTTAGAATAGAAAGTTCTGGCTTCTGATCATCAAGTCAAGATGTAACAGTACTTGACATCCTGAACAGGATGGTAACCTGGAACACTTAAGGGGGGAATTGGTTTCAAGCAACAGCACTGCTTTCTTTAAACAAGTCAACTATGCTTTCTCTTTAGAATTTCTTTTAAATTAATAGTAAAATTTTCCTTATACCAAAATGAACTTTAAATACCTATTCTTGTATATATTTTCTTGATATAATAACAGTATATACTAAAGAGGAGCAAGATGTGTTTGTGTTTATATGCTTCTCTCTTCCTCTCTGTCTAAAATCAATTAAACAAACAAACCAAACAAAACAAAACATATCCTTGGGTGAAGATTAAAAGAATGAAAGATACAACAATTTCAGAATACCAATGTCAGGATTCTTCCCCAGAATTGCCACTCTTGTGGCCCTATGCTATATACCACCAGTCCTTCCTAAATTTTACTTTTAGAATATTTGATCTGATTATCTACCTGTTTAATGGCTATTAAACGTAAGCAATCTTAAGAGGATAAGCAGTCAGAAAGTCAACCTTAAAAAAAGAATTAAGCCCTAACCGGTTTGGCTCAGTGGATAGAGCGTCGGCCTGCAGACTCAAGGGTCCCAGGTTCCATTCTGGTCAAGATCATGTACCTTGGTTGCAGGCACATATCCAGTGGGGAGTGTGCTGGAGGCAGCTGATTGATGTTTCTCTCTCATTGATGTTTCTAACTCTCTATCTCTCTCCCTTCTTCTCTGTAAATCAATGAAATATATTTTTTTAAAAAGAATTAAATAATGTAACAAATTTTGCTGGCATATTTGTTTAACCCAACAGAAACTACAACCAAGCCATATCAGGGAATAAAACCCTTTCTCTGAGTTCCTCTCAAAGTAATGGAATGCTTTTCCTCGTCCTTCTCTTCTCCCAGGTAGTTTTCTACTCCCTACCCACCCTTCCTACTAATACTAACTCCAAACATTTCCTTTGCCAAAAAAAAAAAAATTAATAGGGTTTTCTCTTCAGAAGAATAGGTATAATAATTAAGATCTAATAGCTTGAACTCTGGAATAAGACAAAGCTAAACTCTACTTTAAAAGTTACATGATCTGTGAAAGTTAAACCTCTTTTGGGCTCATTTATGCCACCTATAATACTGGGTGAATAGGGTATTATAAGGATTAACTGAGATAATACATGAAAAAGACTTAAAACAATGGTTGGTACTCAACATAGTGAGTATCAGCTATTACTTTTTTTTTATTGGCTTGGAATGCTACGTATGTGCAACTGAGGAAGTGAACAAGGTACAATTATTCTCCGAAAATAATGAGGTGAAGGTGAATGAACTTCAGAAATCCTCACATGGCAATGGAGTGGTTTAAAGAAAGAATGCCAAGATCAAGCTTATGCCTTAAGCAATGTAACTTCCAGTATCTTAAAAAGGCCCCATTGACCCCGAAATATACTTTATAGATTGTTTACGTTGCTGGCACTAAACTTATCAAGATATGGAGGCCATGGGGAAATGCACTAATAATCTAGGGCTGGCTTTCATAAACAAATGGTTGCCTCCTGAGCAGTCAGCATGACCTCCTTAGTTTATAATGTTCACACCCACTACTGCCATCTAAAAAAGTATTCATTGCAGGAAAAGAGGATAAAAATTACTCCCAACCTTGGATAAAAATGACATTAAAAATGTGGATACAAATCTTTTTTCTATACAGTTGAATTACACGTTTCTTTCGAGCAAAAACCAAGTAGCAATTATAGTTATAAAGTCATTCCATGACTTTCGTACCATCAGCCTTTTGGGAGTCCTCTGAGAGCCTTCACTAGAGTACTCCAAGCTTATTCCACACTATGGCTTAATGAGATTAAGCGGCATCACTTGAATCTGAGATCATCCTAAATCACATGGTGGAGAAGCTAATGAACCCAAATGCTGAGCTACAGCTCAAACCAGATGGGAGAAGTCTACAGAGGTTTTTTTGTGGGTTTGTTAAAAATGGTCACTTTTATCACCTTTCCAAATACACTGTCAGAAATCCCTATTTATGTAGTACAACTGGTAACAAATTCTCATTCCTATAACTGGCAAAATATAAGGCAGCCTAACAAACCAGAGGAAATCCCATATTTACCTGTTATTTGGAAAAAAAGTTTTCCAAACTCAGAGTAAACAAAAAATTTTTTCCACATTCAAAAGATTCAATGTTCTTTCCTATTCGACTGTATGTATAAAGATCCAGGGATCTAAGAAAGAAAAAAAATCAAAGAAACTAGAAAATAACCCAATTAAAAGAAAATGTTTAATGTCTCTGATCAAACTAAACAAAATTCCATTATAAGTTTTGAACAGAATAATCAAACAAGAAATTGTAATTCTTTGTTTTTCTTTAGTCAATATAGCTTTGTACTTCTTATGGATAACACAGTATAAATAGCCTAAAAGACCTTTAATCAAATCAGACTTCATCTGAAGTTTGGATTTAGTCCATATTGTATTTTCTTACTTATGACATCCATTCATCAAGATTATTTCATTAGTATGAAAAAAAACTGTATTGTGGGAGAGCTTAAGGGGGGGCGGGGCGCATAAAACTTTAAAATGTAGAACTTAATTTACCATAAAAATTGGGATGCAAGTAAATTATCAAATTGGTTAAAACTTATTTCTGAATATTTTTAAAAGGTGTGAATATCTGCAATATATTACAAGGAGAACATTGTCTTAACAAAGCACAATTATACTCACTACAGATAACAGCATGTGCATTAAGAGATTTGGGTGACCAAATGATGTCTGCAATTATTTGAGCATTTCCCTTTTTTCTTTGTCTTCTTTTGTTTTCAAGAGACTATTATAATTAGGGAAATTACTTATGCACATTTTATGTTGTAAATTACTGCTGTTGTGAGATCAGAAAGTGGTGACCATTGTCCAAGTTTCTAAAGCATATGGAACATATATACTTGCATGCAGAGACCACCTCTGAGAAGATACACAAGAAATAACGTTATTGTGATTTCTTCTGAATAAATGAGCAGTTTAGTTTGGAGAAGGGATGGAAAAAAGGCTTCTTTTATCATTTTTATTCTTATACAATGAACCTGTGCAACCTATTCAAAAATAACAAAATATTCTAAAAATGAAAGGTTTAGAGCCAAAGACATGCACAAATTTAATATTGTTGATTATGAAACATAAGATTACAGGACAATCATTATAAACTATTATGTATGAACCATAAAGGATATTTGCTAAAAAAGACCACTTCCACTGCTCAGGAAGACAAATCCAGATGCCCAAGGCTCAACAAAAAGCTGGTCCCAACCTAGCCAGTTTGGCTCAGTGGATAGAGCATCAGCCGTGGATTGAAGGGTCCTGGGTTCGATTCCAGCCAAGGACACATACCTGGTCGGGCATGTGCAGGAGGCAACTAATTGATGTGTCGCTCTCACATCAATTTTTCTCTTTCTCTGTCTTTCCTGCTCCCTTCCACTCTCTTAACGAAGGAAATGCTGCTCAGCCTGAGATCCGAGGCTCCCCTTTGTAAGGAGACCACCTCCTCAACCAGGAGGCTTCCCTGGGTTCCCTCCTTCACGTTACCTCACTGTTGCTGCCCCTCCACGCATCCTCTAAAGAAGAAAAGCCTTAAGGGCAGGTCCTCTCCTGGAGCCGCCCCTGGAAGAGGCAGGCCAGCGCTGCTACATGACAGCTCAGGGATTTTAGGCCACTTCTCCGCTCCTGAGCTTTCCCGCAGTTATCCCTATTTCTGATTTATGCTACATGACACTAATGACATATGTAATCAAGTCCTTTTTGTACAAAATTACACTGGTTCATTTACTCAGTATATATTTATCAAGACTGCCATGTGTCAGGCCCTGTGTTTGGTACTAAAAATATCTATGGCATGTAATTCTTTCAATAAAAACCATAATTATCTAAGCCCTGGCCAGGTGTTCAGTTGGTGGGAGCATTGTCCATACACCAAAAAAGTTGTGGGTTTGTTCCATGGTTGGGGTACATATAGGAGGCAGCCGGTCTCTCTCTCTCTTTCTCTCTCTCTTTCTCTCTCTCTCTCTCTCTCTCTCTCTCTCTCTCTCTCTCTTTCTCTCTCTCTCTCTACCTCCCCCCTTTCCTCTCTATTTAAAAATCTATTAAAAAAATATTCTCTGGTGAGGATTTTTTAAAAAGCCATAATTATCCAATCATTATATTCCATCCATTTACTGAATACTCTCCTATGTGCCAGTATTATGTTAGGTGCCTATCATACGTTGTTTCTAATTCTTAATGGACATTAATATTTCTGCTTTATAAATGTGGAAACTGAGGCTGGAAAGATTTAAGGAATTTGCCCAAGGCCAAACAGTTGACCTCCTGCGGGCTAGACCACTGCTGCCTCAGTGAAGAATAACCAACATTATTTTTTGTATTGATTTAAAATATAATGTTATTTTTCTTTTCTTATTATTTTTACTCAAAAACACTTAAATGCAAAATACCTAATAACATAGAAAAGCGAAGATAAAATGTAAATTTAGTGAAGACAAATAAAATAATGTTGACTTAAAGCAAGTTGATAGAGAAAATGCCAAATTTTACAGTGTATTAAATCCTATTTTATCTAGCTGAAAATATTATTTCCTCTGGCCTTCTTTTCTCTTTGGCCTTAAATAAGTGGCATTAAAGAGAATAGTCTTTCCCTTGCTAAAATAAATTAGGTGAATATAGCTCTTTCATTTATGTGATGAAGCACCCCCAGGAGACCCACTATGTCAACTTCTACCTTGTCTTCACAGTAATGTGAAAATCCCATCTACCATCTTGGACTTGGTCTTCAGAGGCCTAAATTTTCAAAGCCTCTGTAATTCATTATATTAAACATTATTGAGTACCAGTTGCATGCTATGAACTATGCAGAAGAGAAATTTGACCAGCACCTTTCAAGGGAGTTCTTTATATAAAAAACTTCAACCCTGGACACCATAGTTATTTTTCATACTAATGAGTTACTTTTTACTTGAAATTTTAAGATGGAGTTAAGAATCTAGGGAGAAAGTATATAACTTTTACAGAATTCATGCTAAACTTCTTTAAAGAATTAGCAGAGGAGGTGGGGGGAAAACCCCAAATCCTCTCAAAATTCTATCAATGTTTTCATTGTAAATGCTTTTTTTTGTTGTTGTTGTTTAAAGGAAACTCTCAACTTACCATGCAGTGTATTTTTGTGAATTTTTAAAAAGTTAAGAATCAAGGAGTCTCTTTCCAGTTATATCACAATAAAATCAAGGAAGGGGGTGAAGGTTTTCATTAACATGTACAACAGTGTGCAAATGAAATACCACTTTCTACATGACATTATTAAAATATACCAAATTGTTACTGCCCTTACATGGCCAAATTTTAAAGCAAGAATACACTCTGGAAATTATTTAATCCAACTCCATTATTTAAAGAATGTAGAGCCCTCACCAATTTGGCTCAGTGGATAGATAGTCAGCCCACGGGCTAAAGGGTATTGGGTTCGATTCCGGTCAAGGGTATGTACCTTGGCTGCAGGTTCCCAGATCCTGGTCTGGGTGCTTGCAGAAGGCAACCAATCGATGTGTCTTTCTCACATCGATGTTTTTCTCTGTCTTTCCCTCTCCCTTCCACTCTTTTTAAAAATCAATGGAAAAATATCTTCAGATGAGCATTAACAAAACAAAACAAAAAAAGAATGTGGAAACAGAAGTAATTGTGAGAGCATTACTTAAAATTAACAAATAATCTTCTTTGTAAATGCACATTCATTGATACTTATATTTGCTTCCTAAATCTTCATAAAGTTCTTTGAAAGCAGAGGTTTTCCATCAAACACCTATTGAGTATGTACGACAAGGGAGGCACTGTGTAGGATAGGCAGGTCCAGAAATAAATCATTGAGATGCAAAGAGGTATTACTATGAGAGTCATATATCAAGTCCTCATAGAACTTCTATCTGAGCGAGTCTAAGTATTTGAAAGAGTCTTGAAGGATGAATAAGCCTTCTCTGAGCAGTCCTGGCAGAGGAAGCAATGACACAAAGTAGAAACCCAGCATGTCTAAGGGAATGAAGACTTCCTGTGGCCAGATACTAAGCACTGTGTCAAATGGGCTCAGTCCTCACAGCAATGGGAATGACACAGGCATTTAAGCATGATATAAGATTTGCATTTTATAAACAAACACACAAAACAGAAACAAACTCATAGATATAAACAACAAATTGATGGTTGCCAGATGGGAGGGGGTAAGGGGATGGGCGAAAGGTGGAAGGAAGTACAAATTGTCAGTTATAAAAATAGTCATGGGTTTATAAAGTACAGCATAGGGAATAGTGAATAAAATGTAATAACTATGTATGGTGTCAGATGGGCACTAGACTTACTGGGGTGATCACTTTGCAGTTATATAAATGTCTAACCACTACATTGTACACATGAAACTAATATAATACTGCATGTCAACTGTAATTGAAAAATAAATTTTTTTTAAAAAATGGGCAGAAATTGACCTCAGATGTGAATAGAGATGTGTTGTCCACAATAACAGAAGGAAAGAAGAAAAAGATAGATATGACTGCAGGTACATTTTAAGCTAAGAGAAGGGGTCTGTCTAATGGCTTCTATTTTCTCAGTGAAGCAGGAGGCAAGATTATCTACTGACAATGGAGGGAAGCAGAATTGTGATGATCATGCATTTGTCAAAACTCAGTAAACATATTTAAGACTCATGCATGTCACTGTATGTAAATTCTACAACAAAAGAAAAAAACTATAAATACTGAACTTAGTTTTAACACATGCATGCGAAATGAGTTTTAGGGACAAAATAGGCAGGTTTAGGGATAAGGAGGGTCCATGGGACAGGAATGCATAGATGGAGACTTGAAGACGCCAAAATGTTTATCTTACTTGTACAGAAGACAGAGAAGTGTCACAGGCAGATGGAAATATTTCTGGCTAAGCAATTAAAACAGCCATAAACCAAGGACAAACAGGGATATCTCTGGCCTGAGCAATTAAAGTGACCATAAGTTAGACCAAAAGTAGCCCTGACCTGAGTGGCTGGGAGGGCTATAAGATAAGGCTTTCTCTGCCAGCACAACTGGGAGAAAACCATAAGATAAATCAAAAGTGACTCCAACCAGCAAGATAAGGGGGAGAGAAAGGGGGGGCACCACGTGGGCTTTGAGCTTTGAAACTAATTCCATGCAGCAGAATGACCAATGAGGGAAACATGGGGGTTCCAAATTAAGGAAAGGGACCAGTAAGAAAAGGTCAGATTCAAACAAAGAACTGCAGTATATATACAGTAGGTCCTCGGGTTACGTAGGAGATCCATTCCTACATCGCGACGTAACGCGATTTTTGCCGTAAGTCTGATCCCACCTACATAAGCACCTACATCACTCACATGGAGCACATACACAGCAGTAATGAAGTGAAACAGTAAAAAAAAATTTAAAAGAAAGATAACAATTCCTGACCTTTACTTGTGGTAAATAAATAATAAAAAACATAAAGCATGCCTTAACTCAGTGGTCGGCAAACTGCGGCTCGCGAGCCACATGTAGCTCTTTGGCCCCTTGAGTTTTTAGCAAAGGCCAGCTTAAGAGTAACCTAATTAAGTTAATAACAATGTACCTACCTCTATAGTTTAAGTTTAAAAAATTTGGCTCTCAAAAGAAATTTCAATCGTTGTACTGTTGATATTTGGCTCTGTTGACTAATGAGTTTGCCGACCACTGGCCTAACTGGTTTGGCTCAGTGGATAGAGCGTCGGTCTGCGGACTGAAGGGTCCCAGGTTCAATTCTGGTCAAGGGCATGTACCTTGGTTGTGGGCACTTCCCCAGTAGGGGGCATGCAGGAGGGAGGCAGCTGATCGATGTTTCTAACTCTCTATCCCTCTCCCTTCTTCTCTGTAAAAAACCAATAAAATATTTTTTTTAAAAAAAAACATAAAGCACATATGTACATACATCAAAATGACGGAACTTTTTTTTTTTTTTTAATAAATAAATGGGAGATGGCGACGTAACCACAAAACGACATACATCTAGTCCAACGTAACCCGAGGACTGTCTGTAAACCAGAGACAAAGGGACGAGGCAGGATTTTTTTATTTTCCCATTAGGGAGAGAGAACAGGCTTTTCCCACTGGAGGGCCCTCCCCATAGGGTCCCCTTTGGGGACACCCCTGCTCAAATGGAGTTTGTATCTGTTTCCAATAAACCTCTACTTTTTTTTATTAAAGAAGCCATTTTGTCCACAAGTTTATTCTTCAAACTTCGTGAGGACAAGAATCCAGGGGAAGAATAGTCTGCGCCCCAAACCCCACATGCACCAGGCCTCTAGTTGAAAAAATAAAGGCTAACACCTCCATCTTGGGTAAGTAGCATTGCCTCCGGGTCTCAGTTTTTTATATGCAAACTAGAGGCCCAGTGCACGAAATTCTAGCACAGGTAGGATCCCTAGGCCTGGCCAGCGATCAGGGCCGATCGGCGCCTTCCGGCTGCTGGCCAGGGCCTTCCTTCCCTGACTGCCGGATGCAGGGTGGGGCCTTCCTTCATTCGCACTGCCCCCTGGTAGCACATGTCACTGCCCCCTGGTAGCAAGCAATTGAATTCCTGGTCTCCTGGTCGAACTCCTGTGGGGACACTTTGCATATTAGCCTTTTATATATATAGATTGTGATAGTAACGCCTGTCATATCCATTGTTCAGGTTGCTACAGAGACCAAATGTCATAATTAATGTGAGATTGGTTATAAACCGTAAAAATAAACTGAAGGATTTTTTTAAAGGGCATTTCTTCTTTACGTGGCAAAAGCAGATTACCTAATACACAGACATGAATCCCCTTTCCTCTGAATTCACAGCATCTACGGTCAGTCCCACTAATTTTAAAAATCAATCATGTACTATCTTATTTTTCTGTGTATATACATTGCATGATCCCAAATTTTTCAAAACATCTTTTATTTTCCTGTCAATCAAATGTTTTAATTATTTTTTACAAAAATTTTGATAATCAAAACTCAATTCAAAATCTATTTTTCTGATTCATTATTAAATACACCCTAATTTGCTGTGTACAAATTACTTTCAACTCAAATTTCCAATTTTGGATATAACACAAAGAGATAAAAAAAAATTTAATAAGATTCTAATAAATTAACACCTACTCTTTTTATTTTTAGACTGTTTTAAAGAGGGAGAAATCACTTGCACAAATTAGTTGACAACAACAGAAAGCATGTTATTGTCTTCAGTATAATAAATACATAAAAAAGATTCTTTCATCCAATATTTTATATTAATATTTTTAAATATGTGGGAAATATGCCAATAGCCTAGGAGAAAGAGGCAATCACTTAAATTGTTAAAAATTATTTTACCACTTAATTTTTGTTAAAACAAATAGTAGTTCAATAATTCAGAGAGACAAAACTTTTTTTAAAGTTTTTTTTAATTAAAAAGCTTACTTAAAACTTGAAAATATTAATGGAAAATCATATTCTACATATAACTGGAAAATAATTACTAAATTCAGCAAGTAAAACTGGTATAATGGATATTTAAGTAGCTTGGTGCAGAACCTATGGTTATAATACAAATTGTCTAGCAACATTATACTGTGTATCTTCTTATATAATACACAGAAGATTAATTTTCTCTATTAAAATTTTCAGTATGTTAGCACAGTAAAAATCATTGATTATATGTTACCACAAATAATTGAGACCCAGAGTTATTAGTCATTGCCCTTCTCTTTGATTGTGTTTAAAATACAAAATTAGTTTTTACACAGAAGGTATGAGTATACACAATGGCCCTCTTTATGAAGCCAACGTTTAATAAATCCCCTTTTTGTCACTTTACAAAAGGGCAGTCATAGCTTACCACTTAAAGGAGTTTTTAGGGGTGAAACAGTCAGGTTTAGGAAATTTTAGGAATTAAGGGGTCCATTGAAAAAGCACAGGGCTACAGAACTGCAAAGGATGCATTTCCATAAGATAAGGAAGCTGCCAGTAGCAAAAGGTACATTTCCATAAGATAAGGGAGCTGAGAGCTGCAGTAAGGTGTACATTTATAGAATAAAGGAAGGAAGCCTCTCATTCAGGGAAGGAAGAAGAAAGCCCAAAAGGAAGAGGGAAACAATAAGGAAGAAGAAGGAGGGAACCTCACGTCACATGAGGTTTGAGCTCAGGAGTTGCTATGGTGACCAATCAAAGGGGATAGTGACCAATCAGAGGGGATATCAAGGCACAAAGAACTGCAGCCTTTACAAACCATGGAAAAAAGGGACTCAGTGGGACTCTTCCCCTTCCCCATGTGGGCACCTGTGCTTGTTTCTCAATAAATTTCCACCTTTTACTATACCACCTTTTCATCTGTGGTTTTATTCTTCTACTCCACTGCACAAGAGCCCGGGAGCCATCCTGCTCAGAGGAACACCATGTGTTCCAGTCCAGTTTTCCCATATCACCAACAAAACAGCTGAAATGAATAAATGTGCCCCCCACTGCCCTATAAAAAGTGTATGTGCCCATATGAAGAAGGTGTGTATGTAGCATGGCTGAGAAGCAAGTCCTGGATCTACTGTGTATTGTGTATGATCTCAAGTGGGGAAAACCATCTGTCCTTTTGCCCTGAAAAAGGACCTCCTGTGAACCTCTTCTCCTGGCCCATTGTAGTTCTCTTCAACCCTGACACTGCATAGGTTTTGAACTGATGGCTGTCCGTCACAAAAAGTTCCTCTCAGGCCACTGTTCCCCAGAGATGTCATAGGGGTCAGCCTGAGGTGACCAACCATGGCCTAACAAAAAGGTTAGTGTGTCTGAGGCAAAAAGCAAGACAGAGATGTGAGGGACCCTCTTTGTAGCATCTTGCCACACAGGGAATGTAGTCAACTATAGACTGTGCAGAGGAGCCTGAGGGAGAGAGGATTGGAGAGGAAAACTGCCTTCCCATGGAAACAAGTACCCTTTAATGCCAATAGGCATTTTCCTAAAGAGTTTTAACAATTCTGCTTCCTTGACTCTTTATATAAGAAATATTAATAGACATAACAATTTCTACGGCAAAATTAAAAATACACTACAATGTTAGGTTTCTCTCTGTAAAGTTTTTTCAGAAGATAATCACTTGGTGAAGTTGTAGAATTATAACAGGCCCCTCAGGGTTACGTACCCACCACCCTAATGCCAAAGCGGAAAACGCCTTTCCACAAAGCCTTTGACAGGAACGTCTTCCTTCCTCTCCAACTCCCTCCCCTGGGAAAACACCTATGCATTGTTCAATGTTAAAGAAAATCTCTTCTATTAAGTCTTTCCTAGCTCACTCTTCTCCATATTTACTGCTCTCATAGGCTGATAACATTTAATTATTCTTATTATATGTGTGTCTCCTCTCACTAAATGATAAACTCTAGAGGATAAAGATTTGTATACCTAACACAGTGTTTCACATATAGTAGGCACTTAACTATTTGTCCTGTAATTCTTGAATTCTTCCAAAAATGAAGAGCCACCACGTGAAAAGGAAGACATCCTATCTAATAAAGAGGAAATATGCAAATTGACCATCACTCTGTCACAAAGATGGTGGCACCCATAGCCACAAGATGGCAGTGCCCAGTCCTCTCAGCCCCACTGGAGTCCCCCAGTCCCGGAGCGGGCAGCCGCTGAGAGTGGGCAGCGTGAGTGGCCTGGTGGAATGCTTGTTTCATTGCTGCAGTGACGAGGCAAGAGTTCCAGGCCCAGCCGCAGAGGGCCTCTGGCTGGGGAGGGCAGTTGGGGGCCATGAGGCTGGCAGGGGAGGGCATTTGGGGGCAATCAGGCCAGCAGGGGGGAAGTTGGGGTTGAGCAGGCCGGCGGGGGGGCAGTTGGGGGCAAGCAGGCCAGCAGACAGAGTGGATAGGGGTGATTGGGCAGGCAAGCAGGTGAACGGTTAGGAGCCAGCAGTCCCGGATTGCGAGAGGGATGGCTGACTGCTGGTTTAGGCCCGATCCCACAGGGACATCCCTCAGCAGTCGGACATCCCCCGAGGGGTCCCAGATTGGAGAGGGTGCAGGCCGGGCTGAGGGACAACCTCGCCCCCGTGCATGAATTTCGTACACTGGGCCACTAGTTTTTAAATAATTTTGTTGGGGAAGTGGGGGTTAGCGGGTGAAAGAAACTTGCTCTCTTTTCATTTGCACATCTAGATCCAAGCTCTTCCTTGTAGTGCTGAGCAGAAATGGTCTACCACAAACCTGAAGCCAACCACCCACTTTTCCTTTAATATCACCACATTTCTAGCTCTTGTCTTTTTCAACCTAAATGTTCCCATTTTCTTCTGCTGTTATTCCTACAAGATAAATTTTAGATGCTCTTCATCCTCATTTCTGACCTCTAGAACTTCTTTAGTTTGTTAATATTTCCTTTAAAACACTACATGCATGGCTCAAATTTAGCCTTTTTGGTTTCCCTCCACACATGCTTCTGAAAAAGATGATCAAGGATTTCAATGAGCCCCACTGGTGTGGCTCCATGGTTGAGTGTTGACCTATGAACCAAGAGGTCATGGTTCGATTCCTGGTCAGAGCACATGCCCAGTTTGTGGGCTTGATCCCCAGTGGGGCCATGCAGGAAGCAGCTGATCAATGATTCTCTCTCATCATTGATGTTTCTATCTTTCTCTCTCTCTCTCTCCCTTCCTCTCTGAAATCAATTAAAAATATATTTTCAAAAATGTTTAAAAGAACTCCAGTGAGCCAAAACCCGTTTGGCTCAGTGGATAGAGCGTCAGCCTGCGGACTGAAAGGTCCCAGGTTCAATTCCGGTCGGGGGCATGTACCTTAGTTGCGGGCACATCCCCAGTGGGAGGTGTGCAGGAGGCAGCTGATCATGTTTCTCTCTCATCGATGTTTCTAACTCTCTATCCCTTTCCCTTCCTCTCTGTAAAAAATCAATAAAATATTAAAAAAAAAGAACTCCAGTGAGATTAGAACCTCTGTTCTCTCAATGACCAATATATTTAATCAAACAAACAGGAAACACCTATCCATCACCATCCACACATTCATACAAATATGAAGCTTTTCTGAAAATCCCAAGACTAGAAGCAGTTGCTTTAAGTAATTCACCTGATTGAAAGGCGGGAATGAGGCAAGGGGAGTGGGGACAATCTTACTAATTTCTTCAGGTTTGAAATTGAATTTCTAAACAATTCTCCTCTCAAAGTACCTAACAATTAATTTAGACTTTTTCTGCATTTACATATAAGAACAATATCTCAAGAAAACTTGTGTTTTCATTCACTTCAAACAACAAATAAGAGTCTTTGTTGAAAATATTAACACATAACTCAGAGAAATTTTCATTCAATATTAAATACCTTGGGATTGTTTCAGATAACTTAGGTTATACATCATTTCTATGTATCTGGTTCTGTTCTACAGTCCAATATTTAGAGTTTTCTAGCCCAGTTAATACATTTCAATATTATTGTATTACATCATGACTTGCATAGGAATATTCTTTCTCATTTCTAGAACTGCAATATGTACTATTATTTTAATGAACTTGAGTTGAATTAGCACATCAATTCAGGCTATCTCTCTGCAGCACAATAGTAGAACCTGATCTATGTAATTTCAAACCTTGTGTAATCTACTAGTCAGACAGCATGCAGCTATGTAACTTTATAGATATACAATGATTATATCCTCTATCCAGGATTCATTTTCTCATATGTTGAGATGGTTTATTAAAATAAGAAATTCTTGACAATTTCATCAAAGAAAAAGGCTGGATGCCTTAGCCTATTAATGTTTATTAAATTTCGTTCTATAATTCCTTGGGAAATATTTTATATGTTTTCCTTATGAAAATTATATCTGTGGAGCTAAATTACCATTTACCAGCTATTAGAGTATTCTGAGAACTAAATATACTGCCAAATACATGAGAAATGCATTTCTTATAAAAATTTACAATATGCTACACTGAGGATTTAGGTTTGGCTAATTGTGAGAAATTGCCTTCTGTTAATGGTATAGTTAAAATGAGAACAGTGTCCCCATGGAACACCTTCCAGCTTCAGTTCTGTTCATGAAGAATCTGGTGACTTGGACATGATGTTCATTTCCTTTAAAGAATTCTCTCTTGACAAATGATTTTTTTTTTAAGAAAGTAAACTAATCCTCCAATTTGTTACAACTGGTTTAATATTCAGTTTCAAATTCTGCCTTAATTATAGCTATAAGATTTTCACAGTCAAGAATCAAGAAATGCAACTGACTTAGTGTTTAGCCATTAAAAAGATAAATTTATAATTTTTTAAAAATATACCTCTCCCATAATCAGAAGCCAACTATGACTTCTTAAAAAGTAAAATAAAGACTGGCCGGTGTGGCTCAGTGATTGAGTGTCAACCTATGAACCAGGAGGTTACTGGTTTGATTCCTAGTCAGGGCACATGCCCAGGTTGTAGGCTCAATCCCCAGTAGGGGGTGTGCAGGAGGCAGCCTATCAATGATTCTCTCTCATGATTGATGTTTCTATCTCTCTCCCTTTCCCTTCTTCTCTGAAATATATATATATATATATATATATATATTAAAATATAGATAAAAGCAAATAACCTAATACTTTATAAAGCATATTTTCTGCAGACCAGACTAATTTTGAAAGTCCTAAAATTAAGAGTACAAATATGAATAGTCTGCTCTAAACAAATTCCAATCTCTATGGGTACTGAAAGATAGGGCAGGTCTAGGATCCAGCAGAGGGTTTATCATCTTATGAGGAAACTATCATTTCTAGCACTCTTCCTCAAGCCGATCTGCACCCCCCATTTCAGAATAAGCATCTAGATAGGTGCCCAGTGACTGGAATGGCGGAACGACTGGAACAACCAGAATGACCAGTGGCTATGGCGCACACCGCAGCAGCCAACCAGCCTGATCCAGGCCCCGATCAGCTCCCCCTGGCTGGCCCGGTCCCCAATCAGCCCCCAACACCCTGATCGGGGACAGGGCCTATTGGCCAATTGATGAGCCCCCATTGGGGAAGGCTGGCAGGACCCCACCTGTGCACGAATTCATGCACCGGGCCTCTAGTGTTCTCATAAAAGCCTTCAGGTTAGAGCCAATGCCAAAACACAACTATATGATGATGATCCTTTTAACACTGAAATTCAAGTATTTGCCTTGGTCTTAAACTGATGTCTTTCACACAAGTGAATGCAAACTCTCTGTGTCTGCTGTAGGACAAAAGAAACCAAACATATTTAGCACTTCACCCTGGCTGATGTAACTCAGTGGTTGCAGTGTTGGCCTGTGCACCAAAGGGTCACGGGTTCAATTCCCTGTCAAGGGCACCTACCTGGGTTGTGGGTTAGATCCCCAGCCCTAATCAAGGTGAGTGCAGGAGGCAATCAATCGATATGTCTCTCTCACATCGATGTTTCTCTCTCTCCCACTCCACCCCTCCCTTCCACTCTTTCTAAAAATCAATAGAAAGAATGTCCTCAGGTGATGATTTTTAAAAAAAATTAGCACTTCAACAGGATTCAACAGGACTGAACAAGGAAGATGAAAACATAATATGCAAATCTTGAGTATTTCCTTCTCTTCACCAAAGGACATATGTTTAAAAGAGGTTTTAAGACAAGAAACTACCCAAATGTCCATTCTTTGAGAGTATTTTTTAAATTACAAATCCATTCTATTAAAACAACAAAAGATGAGATAGTATCACCTTTAAAATATTCTCGCTATGTAACCTGAATGTTATCAGTTTACAGGAAACACACCTTTGGGCTCTGAGCAGCACCATGGCAATCAGAGAAAACAAGCATAAAGGCAGCATGAAGGGAGCCAAGGTGAAAGGGGTTGATCTAGTTCCTAAGAAAGATTGGTATGGTGTGAAAGTACCAGCTATGTTCATTGTGCAACAATGTTCATCATGGTAATATTTATAAGGAAAAAACTGGAATTGATCTAAACATTCAACAATAAGAAAATATTTAAAAGAATTTATAGTACTTTCATAACATTAACTATCCTATATAATAAAAGACTAATATGCAAATTGACCAAACAGCAGAATGGCTGGTCGCTATGACACACACTGACCACCAGGGGGCAGACGCTCAACACAGGAGCTTCCCCTGGTGGTCAGTGTGCACAGCTGGCCAGCACAGCAGCGGTGGCGGGAACCTCTCCCGCCGACAGCGCTAAGGATTGCGAGAGGACACAGGCCGGGCTGAGGAGACACACTCCCCCGCCCCCAGTGCATGAATGTCGTGCACCAGGCCTCTAGTTTGTTAATAATAATAATCACAAGTAACTTTTAAAACCTAGAATAATGTAGTTTAGGATAAATGATACTTTATAATATAATATTAATAGGAAAGGTTGGGTATAAATCTGTATATAAAATATAGGCCTAATATGCAATAAGAGTTTATCTCTGGATTATGTATTATGTTTTTTCTTTATATTTTTCTCCATTTTTGAAGACTTTTGTTTAAGGGAAGTACACTATTTTTATAATTTTGTGAAAAAAAAAGTTAATATTTTTTCAAAATCAAGAAAACTTGACCTCTAAAAAAGATATTTCTCAAGAAAATTGGAGAAATTGCAAATATAATATATTGATATTAGATGATATTAGAAAATTCTTAATTTTCTTAGGTATGATAACAGTATATTTATTCTTAGAAAATCTATCCTAAAATATTCAGTGATGAAGTATCATGTCTACATCTTACATTCAAATGTTTCAACAAAACACATACAACTATAGAGATACAGAAATGTAAATACATAAAGATAGCACATATAGGAAAATGTTAGAGTTGGATATTAAGGAGAAAAAAAATTAATTGAGGAAGTACAAAAGAAATTTTACAATATTTCTATGCAAGAAAATAAGCTCCGGCCCTAGCAGGTTTGGCTCAGTGGATAGAGTGTTGGCCTGTGGACTGAAGGGTCCCAGGTTCAATTCTGGTCCTGGACACATGCCCAGGTTGTGGGCTTGATCCCCAGTAGGGGGAGTGCAGGAGGCAGCCAATCAATGATTCTCTTTCATCATTGATGTTTCTATCTTTCTCTCCACCCTTCCTCTCTGAAATCAATAAAAATATATTATTTTTAAAAAACAAAAAGAAGCTCCACTTTTATCAAAAATGGTGTACAAAAGGACTCATCTAAATAAACATAGTTGAGAAACAAAGATGGCGGCAAAGGAAAACACCTGAACTTCTGCCTCGCACAACAACTTCAAAACTACAACTAAAAGACAAAACAGACATCATCCAGAACCACAGGAAGGCTGGCTAAGTGGAAATTCTACAAATAGAAGGAAAGAGAAAAGCACACTGAGACTCAGAGGAGGTGCGGAAGTAAAGGCAGAGGTACGGAGGCTTGTGCGCACGGAGAGGGCTGACAACTGAGTACTCGGCTGTCTTTTTCAAGCAGGAGGGAGACAAAAGCTCCCGACTGCTCTGAAATCCAGTTCCGGGCGAGACTCTGGGGACCCAGACTCATTCGGGGAGAAACTGGACTGTCTGGCAGCAGGCGGAACTTGAGGGCGGCTTTCTCTCAGAGGTGCTTGCAGCGATTACCAAGGGACACTGAGAACCAGGGGCCTCTCAGGGCAGGGCTGAGGGGAAGCCATTGCTGTTTGCTCCACCCTGAGACTCCGACCCACCCCAGCTGTGCGCAGAGGCTTTTGCATATGAATGGCCTGGTCCTTTGAAATCTAAACTTACCTAACAAACTGCAGCTGAGTCAGTGAGACCCAGAACATCCAAAAGAAGGCCTAAGGCCCCACAGCAGCTTGCATTGCTTCACAGCTGGGCCTCATCTGGGCACCTCCAAAACCCAAACAAAGAAGAGGAATCTGCAGATCTCCCTGTAGCTCCTGCTGGGTGACCTCAGGCAGAGGCTAATTAGCACCTCCTTGGAGATCCAAGAGCCAGCGTACCCAGGGGTCAGAGTAAGACCATACAGATTACAACTCCTCAGATCCATAAGGGAAACGCTCAGGGGGCAGACTCATTGAGCATCAAAGCCCCACTGAAGCAAGTCTTGCCTCATAAGGATGTCTTCAGCACAGAAGTTCTCCCATCATAGACACAGCTGATCCTCACAGCCAATTGCCCTGGAGGTCAATTCCTCCCAGTGATACCAACAACAATCAAGGCTTAACTACAAGACTGTGCACACAGCCCACAAAGGGGTGCACCAAGAGTGTCCACCTCAGGTAATTGGGGAAGTTGAGCCACTGGGCCCTATAGGCCACCTAGCATACAAAGCCACTCTATCAACTCAGGGAAGAAGCCAAAATGTGGAGACAAAGAAACAGGTCATAAATGAAAGAAATGGAGGAAAGCAAACGACTGGATATAGAGTTCAAAACCACAGTTATAAGGTTTTTCAAGAATTTTCTAGAAAAGGGCAATAAATTTAGTGAGACCTTCGAGGATATGAAAAAAGACCAACTAGAAATTAAGCATACACTGACTGAAATAAAGAAAATATACAGAGATCCAACAGCAGACTAGAGGACCCCAAGAATCAAGTCAAAGATTTGAAATACAAAGAAGCAAAAAAGAACACCCAACCAGAAAAGCAAAAAGAAAAAAGAATCCAAAAATATGAAGATACTGTAAGGAGCCTCTGGGACAACTTCAAGCGTACCAACATCCGAATTATGGGGGTGCCAGAAGAAGAGAGAGTGCAAGATACTGAAAACCTATTTGAAGAAATAATGACCGAAAACTTCCCCCATCTGGTGAAAGAAATAGACTTACAAGTTCAGGAAGCGCACAGAACCCCAAACAAAAGGAATCCAAAGAGGACCACACCAAGACACATAATTAAAATGCCAAGAGCAAAAGACAAAGAGAGAATATTAAAAGCAGCAAGAGAAAAACAGTTAGTTACCTACAAGGGAGCACCCATACAATTGTCATCTGATTTCTCAACAGAAACTATGCAGGTCAGACGGGAGTGGCATGAAATATTCAAAGTGATGAATAGCAAGAACCTACAACAAAGATTATTGTACCCAGCAAAGCTATCATTCAGAATTGAAGGTCAGATAAAGAGCTTCACAGATAAGAAAAAGCTAAAGGAGTTCATCACTACCAAACCAGTATTATATGAAATGCTGAAAGGTATTCTTTAAGAAGAGGAAGAAGAAGAAAAAGGTAAAGATAAAAATCATGAACAACAAATATATATCTATCAACAAGTGAATCTAAAAATCAAGTGAATAAAAAATCTGATGAACAGAATAAACTGGTGAATATAATAGAATCAGGGGCATAGATAGGGACTGGACTGACAATCTTCAGGGGGAAAGGGGTGTAGGGAGTGGGGGAAGAGACTGGACAAAAATCGTACACCTATGAATGAGGACAGTGGCGGGGGGGGTGGTTAAGGGCAGAAGGTGGGGTGGGAACCGGGTGGAGGGGAGCTATGGGGGGAAAAAAGAGGAACAATTGTAATAATCTGAACAATAAAGATTTATTTAAATAAATAAATAAATAAACATAGTTAACTATAAACTATTACATAATAGTCAACATTCACTAGTTTTCAAAGAATGACATTACAATTCAAACTAACATTGTTAATTAACTTGATTGTGATCATTAGTTCACAATATACATATTAAATCATATTGTTGTTCACCTTATAAAGCACTTTGTGCAATTTAAATATACACAATTTTTATCAATAAAGCTGAAAAAAATTAAAACTTTGCAGCATATGGCTTATTTTTCTTTGGATATTAAGAAAGCAATCAAGCAACTAAAGAGTATGGAAGGTTGCTATGAATTGACTTTCTGTCTCTATAAATTTCTATCTTGAACAAATCCCCGACATCAGCTTGCTATATTTTTTAAATTCCTCTCTTATCTAAAAAAGGTAAAGAAAACCTAGATTCCAAATAAATAAGGTATTTTAGAAAGTTGGGGGGGGGGAGTAATAGGCAGAGCAGTTATTTTGACATTTTAAGTTCCTTGTTAATCAAATAGTAGAAATTCTTATTTTATAATGAAGGACTAGCACTCCACCTTTCAAACTAATATTAGAACATTTAGGATCTAGGTGGCCAGATAGTCCTTCCAGAAAGCAGCTGGATATGAACTTGTTGTGACCTAAAGGGACAACTTAATAATTGTTAACTACTAATAATTTACTCAAAACCATAGTTTACATGCAGGAAGTACAATAGCATTTCAGAATAGAAGAAGCCACTTTCAATTTCTTAAATGGTCATGTCCCAAAAAAATCTGGTTTAAAATGTTATATTCAGTTAGTTTAATAAGGGCAACAATAAAGCAAAGAAATACAGAGGGTGTTTTCTTTCAAACACTACAGCTTTACTTTACAGCAATATAAGCACTTTTGCTAGTTACCCCACTATAACTTTCTTCCTTGAAAACACTTCACTTCCTTGAAAACCTCTAGAACAGTGACTATTCTTTCCAAGCTACAGTCAAACACACTGTCATTAATATAATCATAAATTCTGATAGCTGAGCTTAGGAGGCATGCCAATGTGCCATCCTGTAGACAGCAGAAAACCACCCTAATGAGGAAACTGATGAGTAACACACAGTTAAATTACATTTTTGCTTCAAGTATGTTTTTAAAACCAGCTCATCTCTCAATGAAATTGTGTTTTTATATGAACACTAAAGTTCATACTAAGCGATTCTTCAACTACTCCAAAAAATACAGTAGAATGTTGATGGATTTCTGGCTGGGTTTTAAATCTAGCTCCCCAAGGAATAAGAGCAACAGAAACCAGTTTTTGCAAAGCCTTCAGGACAAAACTTCAAGAATAGCAAAAGTGCTTCAAGAATTATTATTATAATTAGAATACTCTCTTGTACTTAGAAAAGTACAATATTTTTCCCTTTATAGCACAAAAACTGAACCAGAAGCCTGAAGTGGAAAAGAACTAAAGTTGTTACATTAAATAGGAGGGAAATGTGTGTGTGTGTATATATATACATATACTATAAAGACTGTACTCACCAAAAATTATTGATTTGTGGTAATGGGTGAAAAAAATCAACAGACTTTTGAAGGAATTCTGAGAAAATTTCACTTAACTATCTTAAATATCATCTGTTATTTTTTTAAAATCTTTATTACTGAAAGTATTACATATGTCCTCTTTTTCCCTCATTGACCCCTTATTAGCCTGCCCCAGCCCCCTGCCCCAGGCCTCCACACCCTCTTGTCTCTGTTAATTTTTTTTAAAAGAAGAATATATTTTATTTTATTTTTTAAATATTTTTATTGATTTCAGAGAGGAAGGGAGAGAGGAGAGAGAGATAGAAATATCAATGATGAGAGAGAATCATTGATCGGCTGGCTCCTGCATGCCCCTACTGGGGATCGAGCCCGCAACCTGGGCATGTGCCCTTGACCGAAATCGAACCTGGGACCCTTCAGTCCACAGGCCAACTATATCCACTGAGCCAAACCGGCTAGGGCAGTAGTCAGCAAACTCATTAGTCAACAGAGAGGCAAACCGCGGCTCACGAGCCACATGCGGCTCTTTGGCCCCTTGAGTGTGGCTCTTCCACAAAATACCACGTGCGGGCACACACATACAGTGCGATTGAAACTTCGTGGCCCATGCGCAGAAGTCGGTTTTCGGCCTGGGCAAGTCTATTTTTAGGAAGTGGTTCTAACGCTGAGCCACACTCAAGGGGCCAAAGGGCCGCATGTGGCTCGCGAGCCGCGGTTTGCTGACCAATGGGCTAGGGCTTAATTTCTTATATTATACCGTAATTTGATCACTCCCCTTGGAAAGTTCCCTACAGTGCCAGTGAGGGTGCCAGGAGACAGCACTTTCATTCACTTTCTGATATACAATTTAACTGTATGCATTATGAACTGTACAAATTTCATAAGGTTTGAATCACCAATTCCACTTATAGGTAATTATCAGTGAGTGATGCACACAAAGACATGTCACATTATTCATTGCAAAGGTATTTATAAAAGCATTGAAAATAATCTAGAGGTATAAAAAGAGAAATTGTTAAATTATGGGCAATCCATATGAATATCATACAGAGATTTATCATGGTTTTACAATGAGTGTATACAATCATTATAAGAAACTATTTTTTCCACCTTTCCGCCGGAAGTGGGTTTCAGAGCCTCCACGTGCAGACCCTCCCACCTCCCGGCCAAGTAACGGCCACTCGGCTGCTGCCATGGAGCCCGCGGGCCTGGAGCAGATCTTGCGGGAGCTGTTGCTGCCGGACACGGAGCGCATCCGCCGGGCCACCGAGCAGCTTCAGACCGCCCTGCGGGACCCCGCCGCACTGCCTGCGCTCTGCGACCTACTGGCCTCGGCGACCGATCCCCAGATCCGCCAGTTCGCAGCCGTGCTGACCCGCAGACGACTCAACACCCGCTGGCGAAGGCTGGCGGCGGAGCACCGGGAGAGCCTCAAGTCCCTGGTCCTGACGACCCTCCAGAGAGAGGCGGAGCACAATGTGAGCCTTAGCCTGGCTCAGCTCTCAGCCACTATTTTTCGGAAGGAAGGCCTGGAGGCCTGGCCTCAGCTCATGCAGCTGCTTCAGCACAGTACCCACAGTCCCCACATCCCCGAGAGAGAGATGGGGCTTATGCTGCTAAGTGTAGTGGTGACCTCCCGGCCTGAGGCCTTCCGACCCCATCACCGGGAGCTGCTTCGGCTTCTGAATGAGACCCTTGGTGAGGTGGGCTCTCCTGGGCTTCTCTTCTACTCTCTGCGCACTCTGACCACCATGGCCCCTTATCTCGGCACTGATGATGTGCCTCTAGCACGGATGTTAGTGCCTAAGCTCATCACCGCCGTGCAGACTCTGATCTCTGTAGATGAGGCAAAGGCCTGTGAGGCCATGGAGGCCCTGGATGAATTGCTGGAGTCAGAGATGCCTATCATCACCTCCCACCTCTCTGAGATCCTCACATTCTGCCTTGGGGTGGCTGGAAACACGGCTCTGGGTGATGCAGTACGGGTACGTATTCTCTGCAGCCTCACTTTTTTGGTCAAAGTCAAGAGCAAGGCCTTACTGAAGAATCGTCTCCTGCCCTCCTTGCTGCACACCCTTTTCCCCATTATGGCTGCCGAGCCCCCCTTGGGCCAGCTGGATCCTGAGGACCAGGATTCAGAGGAGGAAGAACTGGAGATTGGGCTGGTGGGAGAGACACCCAAGCACTTCGCTGTACAGGTTGTGGACATGTTGGCACTACATTTGCCCCCTGAGAAGCTCTTTACCCCGCTGAAGCCCATGCTGGAAGCGGCCTTGCGGAGTGAGAACCCATACCAGCGCAAGGCTGGGCTCCTGGTACTGGCTGTGCTGTCTGATGGAGCGAGCGACCACATCAGGCAGAGACTGCTGCCTCCACTACTGCAGGTTGTGTGCAAGGGCCTGGAGGACCCGTCACAAGTTGTGCGTAATGCTGCGCTGTTTGCCCTGGGCCAGTTCTCAGATAACCTACAGCCTCAAATCAGCAGCTATTCACGGGAGGTGATGCCACTGCTCCTTGCCTACCTGAAGTCAGTGTCTCCTGGGCATACACACCATCTAGCCAGGGCCTGCTATGCACTTGAGAATTTCGTGGAGAACCTAGGGCCAAAAGTGCAGCCCTACCTTCCGGAGCTTATGGAATGTATGCTGCAGCCTCTGAGGAACCCCAGCAGCCCCCGGGCTAAGGAGTTGGCTGTGAGCGCCCTGGGGGCCATTGCCACGGCTGCCCAGGCCTCCCTGTTGCCCTACTTCCCCACCGTCATGGAGCACCTGCGGGACTTTCTGGTGATAGGCCATGAGGACCTTCATCCTTTGCGGATCCAGAGCCTGGAGACACTGGGGGTGCTGGCACGAGCAGTGGGGGAGCCCATGAGGCCCCTGGCTGAGGAATGCTGCAAGCTGGGGCTGGGCCTATGTGACCAGGTAGACGACCCTGACTTGCGGCGCTGCACGTACAGCCTGTTTGCAGCCTTATCGGGGCTGATGGGTGAGGGCCTGGCACCCTACCTGCCACAAATCACCACACTCATGCTATTGTCACTGCGTTCCACTGAGGGCATTGTGCCTCAGTACGACAGCAGCAGCTCCTTTCTTCTGTTTGATGATGAGAGTGATGGAGAGGAAGAGGAGGAACTCATGGATGAGGACGAGGAAGAGGAGGATGACTCAGAGATCTCAGGGTACAGTGTGGAAAATGCCTTTTTTGATGAGAAGGAAGACACCTGTGCTGCCCTGGGGGAGATCTCTGTGAACACCAGTGTGGCCTTCCTTCCCTACATGGAGAGTGTTTTTGAAGAAGTATTCAAACTTCTGGAGTGCCCTCACCTGAATGTGCGAAAGGCAGCCCATGAGGCTCTGGGACAGTTCTGTTGTGCACTGCACAAGACCTCTCAAAGCTGCCCCTCAGACCCCAGTACTGCTGCTCTGCAGGTCATCCTGGCCCAGGTGGTACCATCCTACATGCAGGCAGTATATAGGGAGCGGGAGGGCCAAGTGGTGATGGCCGTGCTGGAGGCCCTGACTGGGGTGCTGCGCAGCTGTGGGACCCTCACATTGCAGCCCCCTGGGCGCCTCGCTGAGCTCTGCAACATGCTGAAGGCTGTGCTGCAGAGGAAGACAGCCTGTCAGGACACGGAGGAGGAGGAGGACGAGGACCAGGCTGAATACAATGCCATGTTGCTAGAGTACGCTGGTGAGGCCATTCCTGCCCTGGCAGCTGCAGCAGGGGGAGACACTTTTGCCCCCTTCTTTGCTGGGTTCTTGCCATTATTGCTCTGCAAGACGAAACAGGGCTGCACAGCGGCAGAGAAGTCCTTTGCAGTGGGGACGCTGGCGGAGTCCATTCAGGGCCTGGGTGCTGCCTCAGCCCAGTTTGTGTCCCGCCTGCTTCCCGTGCTGCTAAGTGCCGCCCGGGAGACAGATCCCGAAGTGCGGAGCAATGCCATCTTTGGGCTGGGTGTGTTGGCTGAGCATGGGGGCCGCCCTGCCCAGGAATACTTCTCCAAGCTGGTGGGGCTCCTCTTACCCCTCCTGGCACGGGAGCGCCATGATCGTGTCCATGATAACATTTGTGGGGCACTGGCCCGCCTACTGATGGCCAGTCCCACAAGGAAACCAGAGCCCCGGGTGCTGGCTGCTCTGCTGCACGCCCTGCCACTGAAGGAGGACTTGGAGGAGTGGGTCACCATAGGACACCTCTTCAACTTCCTGTACCAGAACAGCCCTGACCAGGTTGTAGGTGTGGCTCCTGAGCTTCTACGCATCTGCAGCCTCATTCAGGCTGACGACAAGATCCCACCAGACACCAAGGCCGCACTGCTGCTGCTCCTGACGTTCTTGGCTGAACAGCACACCAACAGCTTCCATTCAGCACTGGGCTCACTGCCTGGCGACAAGGCTCAGGAGCTTCAGGCCATCCTGGGCCTCACCTAGACTGTGGGCTGCAGCTGGGCCAGAGAGAACAGCCTGCCTGGGCCCCAAGACTACCTCTCAGCCCAGCTCCACCTCATGCCTTACCAGATTCTGGGGTCCCAGCCCTGCTTACTGTATGCCTTATGGAGCTGTCCCTGGGGCTGGATCTGCTATGCTATGGGACAACACAAGTTGACCTGTGACAACATAATATAATAAAGGCAGTTCATTTTCTGCTTATAAAAAAGAAACTATTTTTTCTACTTTTACAAAAAAAATTTTTCAAGTTTGCTGTGTTTTAGATATACCTTTGAAGTCTTGAGAACATTCATTTTAGCTACATATTATTAGCTTAAATGATTCAGACTCTACATAATAGGCTTTGACATAACCTAAATGCTTATTGTACTTAATTATTTCTGGTTACTATTATAAGTTCTATTATTGTTGCTCAATTCGTGGTGAAGCATGGAAGAAACAAAGAATGATGATCATACTCTTAAGGAAAGCAAAATATCATCATATTCTTAATCAACATAAGAACAGTCTACATACCCTGAAATGTTCACAAAGAAAACTAAACAGCATTAACTAGGGAGAATTATGACACTAAAATGAAAGAACTTTATATAAAATATGTTATTCAATTGTTTTCCAAAAATTAAAGGAGTACTCTGTATATAGTTGAGTTAGGTAGCTGCTATCATGGCGTTCAGCCTTTAGACCAGACTAAATAACACCCAAAGGTTTGCTTTACTTGGCAGAGTGCTTTAAAAAATTATTTGAATGCTTTTCTGTGGGCTTTACACTCCCATCTGATGACAGGATACCCTCCCTAGTCTAACAAATGTCATACATTACTTGCCTGCTATTTAAGTTTGCCTTCTGGCTTTAGGCTTATGTCCTACCTGAAGAATCCCCACTTGCCCTATATTTTGTTCTCTTTCTTCTCCATCTCCTCTTTCCTACAAACTCATCAAGTTTTACTTCTGCAAGTTGGGCACCATTTTCCTAATTAACCTTTGACAATCTCAGTTAAAATTCAGAAAACCTCCAAACTATTTCTCTATGTATTGTCCTGGTGAAAAAAAAATATAATCTACAACACAATTTGCTCTTAGCCATATATTTTTATCTAAAGGGAAAAAAATGCTTCATCACAAAAGAAGTTTAGAAAAATTAATATATACATCCTCCACTTTGGAGGATCACAATACATAAATCCTACAGTAAACTTATCTGTTTAACCAAGTAAGTCTCTAAATTTTCTTCCTCAGAACATTTAACATGAAAAAGAAATGATGTTCGCAGGAGCACAGTTGGATGCATTGTAATACATAAAAGACAACTGAGTGGATGGACCACTGGTAGAAAGGCAATTCCAAAGGTGCTCATAAATAGATCAATGGCAACCAAAAGGGAAAGACTACTAGAAAGCCATGATGCTCTGTCCTTAACTCTTGTGCTCAGACTTTTCATCACAGAATCAGAAGAAAACACTGTTGGTTGTTTCATCAAATTTCTAAATCATATAAAACCAAGAGGAGTTGGAAATCTATTGAAAGAATCATGATCCCAACAAACCTTGATGAGGGTGGAGTTGGGAATCTATATAAATAGATGAACTCTTAGTGAAAATAAATATAAAGTCAAGAAGAAGAAAGGAGAAAGAATGAAGAATGAAGAAGGAGGATGGGGAAGGGGAAGGTGAGGAGAAGGAGGAGGCGAAGAGGGGGGAGGAGAAGAAGGAGGAGGAGGAGAAGGGGGAGGGGGAGGAGGAACCACAATACCATACAATCAAGAATAAGGCAGACAGGACTTTACAGTAGCACATACAAAAAATACTTTGCAGTTTTCATTAATGCTAAACTCAAGTCAGTCACTCAGAATTATGGGACCAACAAGAAATTTATTGTAATTTTAGGTTGCATTAATTAACTTTATGGTATCTGGAACTAGGGAAGTTTTCTTCTCTTTCCCTCTCATATATCCTATTAAGCCCCATCTGGAGCTGTTTTCAAATCAATGTGCAACACTCTAAGAAAGAAATAAACAGCCTGGGTGGTATTGCTCAGTGGTTGAGCATCAACCCAGGAACCAAGAGGCCATGGGTTTGATTCCTAGTCAGAGCACATACCCAGGCTGCAGGCTCCATCCTCAGAAGGAGTCAGCCAATTGATGATGATGTTCCTCTCTCATTGGTGTTTCTATCTCTCTATACCTCTCCCTTCCTCTCTCTCTAAAAATCAATAAAAACATATTTTAAAAAGAAGTATACAAAATGAAACACCAGAATAAGCTAAGGGCATTTATTCCAAATATAAAAACATCAATAGAAAATATAATACTTGATTTCAAACATTTAAAGAATTGTCATAGTAAAGAAGCATTTCAATTTAATTTTTATAATGTAGGGGGAATGGTGTACAGAACCAAGTGGTGAACGTTCTTGGGAAATGAATTTAAACTTCACAAAAAGATGAGGCATTTTAACAAACTAGTCCAAAGAATGAATGGTCTATTCAAGAAATAATCATAAGTTGCATGACCATTTAGCCATGATGTCACTGAGGAAATTCAAACATCAGATACAACATAAGCCTAGACAGCTTTAAATACTCTCCCAACACGGAGATTCTAAAATACTATTGGAAGCAACATCACCACTTGAAGACTACATTTCCACAAACAATGCAATACACTCTCTTTGAATACAAGTATGTCATTGCAAGTGGCTGCTGAAAGCTGACTCGGGAGAACTGACTGTTCAATTTTCAGGATTCTGCAAAACCACTATTGACCACAGTCAATATTAAAATTCGACTCATATAAACTTACAATGAAATAAACTATATTTAAAACAAAGCTAATAAACACTCAACTAATCACGTCATAATTGCACTTTGTTGTCCTGAAATTAACCCTCCTGGGAGAGTTATACCCTAAAAATCCTCAAATGCTACAAATGAGGGCTTTTTTTGGAGCGGTTGTAAAATATTTGTCATCAGCATACCAGGTCAGTCATATATTTAGTCAACAAGTATCTATTAAGCTCCCATATATACAGTTTGAGGTTATGTAGAATAGGAGTAGGAATCAAAGGGGTACTCCTCAGGAAACAAGAAAGCCAGGATTGAAAGCATTATCAGAACTTTCAAGTGATCTGCCTTCTTACTGAATACACTGTGAAACATTTATACAATAAATACTCAATAGCCTTTAAAGAAAAATGCTGTATAATAATTCGTATTGGGAAGACACACAATACACTGATAACACTAGTCTCCTCTGCAGAGAGAAACTGGATATTATATACTGTTTTTAACTCATATGTTTGCATTTTTGATACATGAATGTATTATTTTAACAATAATAACAAAAGATTGTAATTAAACACAAAGAAAGGAATCATGCTTGAGTAATACCTTGACCAAAAGGCAGCAAACAGAAGCATCCACAAGGGAGAGAGGAGAGGAAAGCACCTTTGAAAAAGGCAGTAGAAGCAGAGATAAATTTCTTAACCCTCCTGCTGAAGGAAAGACGATACAGTCATCCCCCCATCCTCAGGGACTATGTTCCAACACCCCCACTGGCTGTGTGAAACCACAAATAGTCCCAAACCTGATATATACAATGTTCTCCTATACATACCATACATACATATGAATGATAAAGGGCAATCTATAAAGTAGGAGCAATAACAACAATCCTATATAATAAAAAGCCTAATATGCAAATTGTTTGGGAGTTCGACCAGAATTTGACTGCTCGCTATGACATGAGCTGACCACCAAGGGATGGTGCAGAACATGGTGGGCATCGGCAATGCAGCACTGGCAGCAGGCAGCAGTGGAGGCACTGCCAGCCCCAATGGGCCCTGACAAGAGCGGGACCACGATGGGACAGTGGAGCAGGTGAGCAGGCAGCGCCAGGCCAAGGCAGGTGCAAGCGGTGGCCCGATTGCCCCGCAGATTGCACCGCATATGGTGACCAGCAGCAGAGGCTGGGGATGGGGCTGCCGCCAGACACTGAGGGAGCAGGGTGCAGGGGCCCCCGCCCTGATCGATTGCCCTCCAGGCAGGATGGTGGAGCGGGTGAGGGGAGGAACCAGGCCACGGTGTGGTGCCAGGTGAGGCTGCAGGTTTGTGAGGCTGAGAGTACGAGCTGGGGCCCGATCCCCACAGACCACCCCGAGGGATCCCACCCATGCACAAATTCGTGCACTGGGCCTCTAGTAACTAATAATAAAGTAGAACAATTATGACAATATACTGTAACTAAACTTATGTGAATGTGGCATCATTAAGTAAAATAAGGGCTGCTTGAACATAAGCACTGCAATATAGACACAGTCTACCTGATAACCAGCTACTAAGTGAGTAATAGGAGGGGAGCATCTGCAGTGTGGAGATGCTGGACAAAGGGATGGTTCACATCCAGACGGGATAGTGTGAGATTTCATCCTGCTACTCAAAATGGCATGCAATTAAAAACTTATGACCTGTATACTTCTGGAATTTTCCATTTAATATTTTTGAACTGTGGTTGAGCGTGGGTGACTGAAACTATGGATAAGGGAAGGGAGATACTCTACTCCCTGATTGTCCTGACAGCCCTCCATTTCCTGCTCTTCTAGGGCAGCCCGCACAAATGTGATATTCCTGCCTTCCTTAGTCACTGGGTAGTCTTAAGAGAAAGGTTCTCAACTGGGGGAAATTTTGACCCCTATGGGACATTTGGCAATTCTGGAGACATTTTTGGCTGCAGAAATTGATTGTACAACAGGCATCTAGTTAGTAGAGGCCAAGGACGTTGCTAAACACCGTACGATGCACAGGACAGCCTCCCACGAACAAAGAATTATCCAGCCCAAAATATCAATAATGACAAAGTGGAGAATTCCCTGAACCACTGTTGCTTAAGGCCACCGGAGGGATCTCTATCTTTATAACCCAAGCCAGTCTAGCCAGTGTCTTCATTAGAAAATATGGCCAGGGAATCTGAACTGATGTTTAAGAGAGTCTGTGAGGCTCCTTAAAAATAACTGCTATGGAAGGCAGCCTGGGGAGGGTTAAAAATGTCACAATTGACCTAACAAGTGACAGATCATTTTTCTTCAGAAAAACCATTTAATTGGTATGTCACCAGCATTTCTGCAAAGTAGCATAATACTCATTAGAGAACTTCTCAATTTTCTTAGGAAAAAAGTAAATATCATATGATCTCACTTATATGTGGAATCTAATGAACAAAATAAACTGACAAACAAAATAGATCCAGAGACATGGAAGAATGCAACAGACTGACAACTGTCATAGGGAGGGGTGGGGCGGGCGGGAAGAGATTAACCAAAGAACTTATATGCATGTATACATAACCCATGGATACAGACAATGGTTCAATGAAGGCCTGGGGAGGGGGGGAAGTAGGGGGAAGGGAGGGTCAATAGGGGAGTGGGGGGAGACACCTGTAGTACTTTCAACAATAAAGATAAATTTTTAAAAAATTTAAATACCAATGTCTCTAATAATCACAATTACTGTTTTATTAGTTAATTGAATAAAAACATTTTTAAAGACTACTAAAGGGCAAAGGACCTGAATAGACACTTTTCCAAAGAGGACATACAGATAGCCAATAGACATATGAAAAGATGCTCAAGGTCAATAATCATGAGAGAAATGCAAATTAAAACCACAATGAGATATCACTTACCACCTGCCAGAATGGCTATCATCAATAATCAACACACAACAAGCATTGGTGAGGATGTAAGGAAAAGGAAACCCTTGTGCTCTGTTGGTGGGAATGCAGACTGGTGTGGAAAGCAGTATGGAGTTTCCTCAAAAAATTAAAAATGCACCCTAGCCAGTTTGGCTCAGTAGATAGAGCATCAGCCCTCGGTCTGAAGGGTCCCAGGTTCAATTCTGGTCAAGGGCATGTACCTCAGTTTCAGGCTCAATCCCTTGCCCTGGATGGGGCACATGCAGGAGGCAATCAATCGATGTGTCTCTCACATCTATGTTTCTCTCTGTCTCTCCCCCTCCCTTCCATTCTCTTTAAAAATCAATGGAAAAATATCCTTGGGAGAGGATTAACAAAACAAAAAATTAAAACTGGAACTGCCTTATGACCCAGCAATTCCACTTCTAGAAATTTATCTGAAGGAACCCCAAATATTAATTCAAAAGAATATATGTACCCCTATGTTCATTGCAACATTATTTACAATAAACAAGATTCAAAAGCAACCCAAGTGTCCATCAGTAGATGAGTGGATAAAAAAGCAGTGGTATATTACACAAGTGGAATACTACTTGGCCATAAAAAAGGAAATCTTACCCTTTGCAACAGCATGAATAGACCTGGAGAACGTTATGCTAAGTAAAACAGGCCAGTCAGAGAAAGACAAGTACCATATAATTTCACTCATATGTGGAATCTAAAGAATAAAATGAACTAACTAGCAAAATATAGACAGACTCATAGAGAGCAGGCTGACAGCTTTTGGGGGTATAGGGTTGGGTGGGGGTGGGAGTGGAGGGATAGAGCAAAAAAGAAAAAAACTCATGGACAAGGACAACACTGTGGTGATTGCTGCGGGGGTGGGGAGATGACTGAGGGTATAAAGGGGATAAATGGTGATGGATAGAGACTTGACTTGGGGTAGTGAACACATAATACAGTGTAGAGATGATGTGTTGTAGAATTGTGCACCTGAAACCTGCATAGTTTTGTTAACCAGTGCTACCCCAATAAATTCAATAAAAAGGAAAAAAAGACTACTAGATACTAGATACATGACTCTTTTTTTAATAAATCTTTATTGTTCAGATTATTACAATTGTTCCTCTTTTTTTCCCTCATAGCTCCCCTCCACCCGGTTCCCACCCCACCCTCTGTCCTTACCCCCCCCCCCATCCTCATCCATAGGTGTACGATTTTTGTCCAGTCTCTTCCCCCACCCTCCCACACTCCTTTCCCCCTGAGAATTGTCAGTCCAGTCCCTTTCTATGCCCCTGATTCTATTATATTCACCAGTTTATTCTGTTCATCAGATTTTTTATTCACTTGATTTTTAGATTCACTTGTTGATAGATATATATTAGTTGTTCATGATTTTTATCTTTACCTTTTTCTTCTTCTTCCTCTTCTTAAAAAATACCTTTCAGCACTTCATATAATACTGGTTTGGCAGTGATGAACTCCTTTAGCTTTTTCTTATCTGTGAAGCTCTTTATATGACCTTCAATTCTGAATGATAGTTTTGCTGGGTAGAGTAATCTTGGTTGTAGGTTCGTGCTATTCATCACTTTAAATATTTCTTGCCACTCCCATCTGGCCTGCATAGTTTCTGTTGAGAAATCAGCTGACAGTCATATGGGTGTTCCTTTGTAGGTAACTAACTGTTTTTCTCTTGCTGATTTTAATATTCTCTCTTTGTCTTTTGCTCTTGGCATTTTAATTATGATGTGTCTTGGTGTGGTCCTCTTTGGATTCATTTTGTTTGGGGTTCTGCGTGCTTCCTGGACTTGTAAGTCTATTTCTTTCACCTGGTGGGGGAAGTTTTCTGTCATTATTTCTTCAAATAGGTTTTCAGTATCTTGCTCTCTCTCTTCTTCTGGCACCCCCATACTTCGGATGTTGGTACGCTTGAAGTTGTCCCAGAGGCTCCTTACAGTATCTTCATATTTTTGGATTCTTTTTTCTTTTTGCTTTTCTGGTTGGGTGTTTTTTGCTTCTTTGTATTTCAAATCTTTGACTTGATTCTTGCGATCCTCTAGTCTGCTGGTGGATCTCTGTATATAATTCTTTATTTCAGTCAGTGTATGCTTAATTTCTAGTTAGTCATTTTTCATATCCTGGAGGGTCTCGCTAAATTTATTGGCGGTTTCTAGAAAATTCTTGAAAAACCTTATAACCATGGTTTTGAACTCTATATCCAGTCGTTTGCCAATCAGAACTACCCCCACGGAACAACGAAGGAGATAGAATAATAACCATTACTATACTAAAGCGTAAAAACAATTTTTTTGCTACCTAAAAAATATTTTCCTGTGTGGTTGCTTTAGGAATGAATATAGGGGAATATATGATTCTGATTCTTTGAGAGCTATTTTAAAACTCTGTAGGTATCTATTAACATGCAAATTCTTTCTGAGTGAAATTAACTTCGCTTCCTCACTATGGGTAAGTTCAGTTTTGCCTCCATTTTTACATTGATTACAATATTCTGCAACTATAAATGTGTGTCTTTAAATTCTCAATTGAACATCTTACCAGTTACTTCTTTAATGATTTAGTAAAATTTTTAACAATGTTCTTTTTTTTTATCCTTGCCCAAGGATATATTTTTTCCATTGCTTTTTTAGAGAGTGGAGGGGAGGTGGGAGGGGAGAAAGAGAGAGAAACATCAATGTGAGAGAGACACACTGACTGGTTGCCTACCACACCCTCCCTGACCAGGGCCGAGGATGGAGCCTGCAACCAACCGAGGTACATGGCCTTGACCGAGAATCGAATCCAAGACTCTTCAGTCAACGGGCCAACACTCTAACCACCGAGCCAAACTGGCCAAGGCTTATATCTGTATGAAAGTCATAATTTTACCTTTTTTTTTTAATATATTTTGTTGGTTTTTTACAGAGAGGAAGGAAGAGGGATCGAAGAGTTAGAAACATCAATGAGAGAGAAACATCGATCAGCTGCTTCTTGCACACCTCCTACTGGGGATGTGCCCGCAACCAAGTTACGTGCCCTTGACTGGAATCGAACCTGGGACCTTTCAGTCCACAGGCTGACGCTCTATCCACTGAGCCAAACCGGTTTTGGCGATAATTTTACCTTTTTTGAAAATTGTCTTTTAACAGTAATTTTCAAGAAAACAATTAGTTACTTTTTGAAATTTGGGTGTAGTATTGATATTTACCATTATGTGTTTTTAGTTATGCTACTGGATCTAATCATAAGCATAGCTATTGCCTTGAATAGGCATAAAGTTTGGGGGACCTAAGGGTAATAAAGTCACTGACTGATCAAATCAGAGGCAAACAGTAAGTCAGGTAGAGAGTGATCAATAGACTGAAGTAAGATAGAGCTTCTGTTTGTACTAGAGAAGGGGAGAGAGGACAGAAAGGAGAATGGCCTGAGTAGGATGAGAATTCTTTAGTAGTATAGATCTTCTGTTTTTATAGTTTCCTAAATCCTTGGCTATATCCCAAAGACAATCCTGTCCACTCTGTTCACCAGTAACAGATCACAATAGGACAATGCTTGTTCACTGAGAGCCTGACAGAGCATCCTTTCTCTGTGTATGGATATGTTTGTTATGTTCACTCTTGGTTTTCAGGAGTCTAATGAACATTATTAACATCATCACATCCTGTAACCGTGAATGCCATGTGAATATTCAAAATGCTAGTGGCATGTGACTACAATTAAACAAAAGTGAAGACTTGTAAAAGATTGAAAATGTCGGGAAAATGATGTATAATATACATCCATATGGGATAAATGTGACTGGTTATAAAATTTTTCTACCTAGAATTTCTTCTTGAAGATCTTCTTCTCAGGCAGATAAAAGTATAATAGAATAAAACACATTCTGAGTCTAATGTGTCCTGGGCTCACACACAGAGAACAGAAAGCATACCTCAGACCTCTCAATTCAAGGATAGTTTTTGCCATAAAAATAAATTATTTTTTTAATATTCCAAAAATCATAACATACATTTTACCATCAACACATAGCATTCTTCATACAAAACTTGATTGGAGAACCAAACCAATATTCAGGAAAGTATTCTCAGAAGTAACTAAAATGTAAAGTATTACATAACTTTGCACAGAAGGAAACTATATACTAGAACATAAAAGCCCTGGTCTCAATACGGATGTAATTTCTCAATGTTAGAGCTTTACTTTTATTAAAAACTTCCAGATGCATAACATGTATCGTAGTACTAAGCCATACAGTCAGGTTCGCTGCTTAAACTCCTAGGAAGTTGTCAGTATGTCTGGAGGGTTTTGGAAGTAAATTTAGGGGATACAGTTTGCTTGGTTAAACCTCTGTTTTATAGCTTACAATAGCTTTGGCTGGGATATATGACCTTTCCAGTCTCCAGTACTTGGTCTGCCTTCCTATCTTTGCTACTTTACTGATAATTGTCTTCTCTCAAGAGGCAAAGTAACTAAAGTAGTTTTTTAAAAAGTCATTTTCCTCTTCCAGACTTCCTGGAAGTCCATAGATTGAGACTGTGCATTAAGGAGAAAATAAATTGCACAACAAAGCTCAATAACTTGTACAGATGCTGGGTCATTCTATTATCTGTCCAATAACACAACTGAAGAAGGTGTTGCACTTGGCAAAACCTACTGTCAACAACTAGCTATTCAAACAGTAAATAGCATTGCTGATGACAGTGGACATGCCTTTCAATGGGAGGTAGAGGATTATCTTTCAAATTTCTGTTTGCAGTACTTGTTGCAGTATGATTGTACCCCGATTTACATTTTCTCTCTGAAATGTACACACTGGGGACTGAACTTTCAGCAATTTTCTAACAGTGTCCTGTGATTCTCTGGAGCTACCTCAGGGGTCATCTTGGAGAAAAGGCGTAGGCAGCAGAAAGAAAGAAAATATAGGGTTTTGGCCTCCGACCCCTCTGACCTCCAAGGTCAATCAGTGTGTAGCTAACATTGCATGGATGTCATATGCTGGGTTTTCTCATAGGATTTTGTGTTTTAAAAAGGTTCAGCCTCTTTAAGAAAAGTTGGAAAATGCCTAAACTACTTGGTCTCTAAGATTTATATTAATTTTCATATGTTTTGGCTCACAAAGTGCTCAGAGAAAATGTTAAAAAGGCACGGGGATAAGCATATTGGTGTGTGTAAAGAGGTAAACCACAATAAAAGTCCTCAACCAAGTCAAGTTGACAGATCCTCATTATGATCATTATGAACTTTTATAGAGAACCTTCTAGAGAACCGTACTAAGCCCTAGAGATGCACAGATATAAACCAGAAACCAGGCCATGGAGCACATAAATGAGATTGGTAGACTGGACTCCCAATGCACTCCCTCAGGAAACGGAATGCAATTAAACCATGAGAACACTTAGCAGTTAGCATCGGGATCTGCCCACCAGAGTCACCTGATCTTTGACCCACTTAACTCACTTGACCCCCAACCAGGTGGATAACCATCCTCAGAAAGGCAGTTATTTCCGCAGCTTGTTTCCATTCAAACTTTGTCAGCTCTGGCTTTGAGCTAATTCTTTCAGTTAAAAAAAAAAAAAATTGTAGCATTCCAAAGTTTGCTGGCAAAGCCCTAGAATTTGCCAGTATTTCTAGCATGACTTTCCAGTCAAAAGGTTGGGTTTTGTATGTGGTTTGTGAACATGTTTTATCTTATGATCGTATTATGTACATCTAAAAAAGGCCGACTGGATTCTGGAGTCCCTGAGACACAAATTGGAGTTTCATAATTCCTAGAAGGGTAATAAAAGTATCTTACCTTTCATAACTACTGGAATTGACCTAAGATATAGGAATATTGGGGGAAGAATTGTTTCAACTTTCCAGGCATATTTAATTCTAGTGTCTTAAGGATCAAAAATAAGAATACCATTTTTTCCCTGTAAATAGAATTGAAGGAGAGACTCCTACAATATTTTTCTCTCCCAATGGCTGCTACCAGAGCAAAAGAAACTGCTGGAGGAAGAGCTATAATGGAGAATTCCTCCAACTTTCAGACCACTGTCCAGATTTACATTAAAAGAGGAACTCTAAAATGCCAGGCTTGCCAAGTATGATGGTAAAGATATTTGATTCCAAGAGATTAGGGGGTATGGGTGATTTTTCCTCCTGCTTTTACTCTCCTGCATAACGAACTCTTTGGTAAAGAAAGGAAAGATAGGCTCTACCTTGTCAGGACCAGCTACTTCTAGTTAGACATGGTCTTACTTTCAATATTCCCATAATGCATAAACTAGAATGGGCTACAATTCATATAATTTACTCGGTCACTTAGCCTAAATGTGAAAATTGTATTTAAATATGTGCTGACCACATTTCAAACATAAGAATAAAAACTTTGTGTACATAATCCAGAAGCCTAGAGCTCCTAAAATCTAAATTATTAATATCCAAATTAATAAGGCTATTCCTGGCAAATCAGACTAAGCAATCAGACTAAAGAACACAATGAGAAAAATAAAGAACATATTTCAACTACCATATTGTGTGGTAACTGAGGTTGAAATGGGGACTCCAGATGAAATCATGTCAAAAGCATGATAGTGACTACAAATGATTCTTGATTCTGAGAAATTATAAAACGTAAGCACAAAATCTCAACTGGTAAATTTAATTACATTTAGTTCATTAATTCTAGCTGTGGGACTACTTTTTTCAAGTTCATATCTGTGAACTAAATAATTAAACTTTTTGACTAATACAAATGTAAAAATTACTACATTGTTTTAAATATCTTAAAGCTGGTAGATAGGACAGTCTAGTCTTCAAGTTTAGATGGAAGAAATTACTTGTTATCTCATAAAATCGTTTCCATTGCAAAGAGAAGTCAAGAGACAGAAGGTAGCTAGGACTTTAATTGGTAAGGAACTGGAAAATCAGTAAGTCCCACTATGCAGCTCAGTTCCTCCTCCTTGTGGTCACAAAGGGAAGGTGCCTGTCATCTGATGGCATGTCTTCAGGGAATCCTATTATTTAAATGACTTACAGAATAGTCATTTGAAGGAATATATAGTGCCAATGAAAAGTGCTCAATCTTAATTTGCAAGTGATTTCCACTTCTGCTTCCCACTTTTGTGCATTTCCTCCTTTTTAAAAGTCAATTTTAAAATATTTTTAAATTGCACTATTGCTGAATACATCCCAATGAAACAGTTAACTGTGCGAGTCTAAGGATTCAGTATGTGGGTATGCCACAGTCATTTCTAACACAAATTGGAAAGAAGGAAAAAGGTATCATGGGGCAGTAAACCACAGCATGGAACTGCTCCCTGTTGGCAAACCAGGGAGAGTGAGGCAGCTTCTGTGTTTAGCAGTCCCACAGTGGCTGCAGCCTGCAATCTAGGCTGACTCATACATGGTTTTCAATTCTCAGCTTCCAACAAACCACCAAGTACTGTTTATCAAGTGAAAGAATGGAATAAAAACACTTTTTCATAATAGGCTTTGGACGGTTTCCACACAAGATATCACGGACTGATGTTATTTTGATGAGTGTCTAGTGTGGTTCCCCTGCAACAGGAAATGCCCCCCTGGACTGTAAAGCAGTCCTGATTCTGGCATGTTTTCTCCTTACGCCCTCCATTTACCTAATCTTGTTGATAAAAGGATGCCCTCCTCCTCCATTCCTAGACCTATATTTGACATTCAAATACTGTTGTTGTTGTTTTTTCAAATACCACAGTTGATTTGGCAGTTCCAAGCCAATCAGAAGCACAATGGGCCTGAGAGGCTACTTGTACCTATACATTCTTCCAATGAGCTAGAAAGAATTAACCCCTATGCAGAACTTAGGCCCTCCTCTTAAATAAATTCTAGCTCATGGAAAAATGAATTACTAAGGTAAGAAAGAGAAAAAGAACATCTGACGGATTTACTTCTTAATAATTTTTAGACAAGAGAAACAGAAGAGAAGCTAGGAAACGAGAACACTGCTTCAAGAGGCAATTTGTCCCTGGTCCTGTGGGTGACAGGGCATTTTGCCAGCTGTCACTACTGGACCAACTAAGTGTTACACCCAAACTGTTTTGCTTACTAGTATAAGGATGAAAATAACATGAATGCTTTGAGGCACTTTGATGTCACTCACACTGGATTGTCTGGGCTTACAAGAGGAGGGGATTGCCTACTATTCTCATTTAAATGACATTATTTTTTAGTATTTTAATTTGCTTTCTTTCTGAAAACTAGTTCTGACTTCTTTACCTCACATAACTGAAAACCTACACATTACTATGCCCTGACTAGATACACTCTTCCCACTCAGTGGGCAGCTGGTTAGGAAAAATGTACAGCAGGGTGAAAAACCATGTTAGTAGGAAATAGAAATTTTATAGGAGTAATTTATGTTAGCAAGGTAATGCGATGGAAAAGGGTGCACAATCTTAAAGCTACAGTTAACATTTATTTCCACCCAAATTGAGAAGATGCCACAAAGCCAGCCACCAAATGTTTCACTCACATTTATAAATCAGAGGGACTTTCATTGCCTACATCTATTTTTATTTCATATATAATCATTTTCATAGGCTTGGAGGGTGGATAGGAACCTCAGAAATTATGTGGTATATCTTTTTATCTTTAGCTAAACTCTCCGAGCAGATGACCAGCTGTGTTACGTTTCATCATTTTTAGTGAATGTCAAAGGGCTAGGTCCTGTGCAGTACCCACTGGGCAGAAAGTTTTGACTCTTATTCAACCCAAATCTCACTGTTTTCAGAAGAAATGTAGAAGAATAAATTATCATCTTATCTACCACTACTTTTTATATGCTAAAGTCACCTTTTTGTTTCAGTTGGGTATCAGTGTAGATAAACCAAGTGTCTGTGCACCTTCATCTGACCATAAATTCTTGGAAAGCCAAGAGTCAGGAAAGGCTATACTAATCATCTTTTTATTCATTGCTACAGCTTTATCTCTAATCAGAAGCCAGATTTCTCATGTTGATTTTCTCCTACTGTGAATTTCTCAGTTTTTCCCCAGAGAAAATAAAAATAAAAATAAATTCTTAGTATTTACAACATGGGAGAAATTTTGGTCACATGCTCCAAAGCACACTGTTCTTTTTCTTGGTTGCATCTGTTGCACCTGCAAATTCATGTCAATTTTAAATAAATGCCTGTCATCCTCATTGAAATGTAAGCTCCATGAGGGCAGATTCCAAGTCTGCCCATTCGGCAGCATATTCCAAGTCTCTAGCATGATATTTGGCACACAGAAGGCTCTTTATGCTTGGAGAATTGACAAATGCCTTTCAAAACCATTTCAGTCCAACACTCCTATTGAGAGGATATAAAAACTGAGTCTGTAAAAGTCATTCTTAAAAATACTTGCCCCAGATTGTATAACATGTTAATGACAAAGCCAGGATTAGAATTCTGTATTCTTGATTGCCCATTCACATTCTCAGTCCATTACACCACAGAGGCTCTTCTACCTAATACCCTGGGCAGGCAATACTACTGATGAGTAAGGCACAGAAACCTTGGTGATATAAACATCACTGGTTGGCTGCCTGGCTCCCTGTGTTCCTTATCATAGAAACCCTCCCATAAATATGCCTGGTTTATACATACCTTACGTAGGACTGCAAGAATAGAACCCAAAATGGAATTCTACAGCCAGAGCAAAAAAAACAATTTATTCTCAAGTTTTACAAAGGCCAAGCCACAGATACCAGCTAAATTTCCATGGTTCAGCTACTGCAGAATCAAATATTCTGCTAAATAGAGCTCCAATGTATATGGTTTCTTAAATTTTATTTTGGGGTTTCTTTAATGCAAATATTTTAAAAATAGAGCTTCTGAGGACATGTAAAAAGTAAATGGGATCTTATATGCATGTATGCATTACCTATGGACACAGAAAATAGGGTGTCGAGGGCCTGGGGTAGGGTGGGAACCGGGTGTAGGGGAGCTATGGGGGGGAAAAAGAGGGACATCTGTAATAATCTCAACAATAAAAATTAAATACATATATATTTAAAAAAAGTAAATGGGAATTTTCAGAGGTGACAAAGGTGATCTAAAATTGGATTGTGGTGATGATTACACAACTCCATAAAATTATTTTTTAAATATTTAAACTATTCACTTAAAACGGGTAATTATTATAAATTATACTTTAATAATAATTGAAAAATATTTTAATATTTTTAAAGTATTAAAGTGTGAAAATGAGTCAGAAAGTTAAAGTATTTCTTTTTGTAGACATCTAGTATCAAAACTGTAAAGACATTTTAAAATATTCCCATACTTTTTTTTAATGTATTTTATTGATTTTTAACAGAGAGGAAGGGAGAGAGATAGAGAGTTGGAAACATCATCGATCAGCTGTCTCCTGCACACCTGCCTCCTGCACACCCCCTACTGGGGATGTGCCCACAACCAAGGTATGTCCTGCACACCTGACTCCTGCACACCCCCTACAGGGGATGTGCCCTCAACCAAGGTAAGTGCCTTTGACCGGAATCGAACCTGGGACCTTTCAGTCCGCAGGCTGACACTCTATCCACTGAGCCAAACCGGTTTCGGCTATTCCCATACTTTTTTAAGGCCAGGTTTTATCTACTTCAATCCTGGTTTACCTACAAGGTCAAATGTTTTTCCTGTAATTTTGGTAAAAAAAATAATTTAGTAGACTAATATAAATATCTTGGTGTAGCACGGAGACACTAAGTTGTTTGACTGATTATCTACACAAATAACCTATAGATATATTTGTTTAATTAAGCATAATTTTCTAGTCCAAAACCTTTCAGCAAGTTACATATCTGCAGACCTTGGTTTTTCTACCTCTATCATGTGTCCCTATGGACCAGATGAAAGTTAAATAGCATGTAATACAGTAAAAAGAATAGTAATTGTTATTATGTATTAATAGCTAAACACCAATGTGCCAGACTGTTTAAATTATTATCCTACAAGGAAGAAAGTATTATTATTAGGTACTTTTTTGCAGATGAGGAAACTGGAATATAAAGTTCATTAGTTTGACCAAGGTCACACAGTTATTTAATAGCAACCTAGGATTTTAATCCAGAACTGTTCAGCTCTAAAGCCTATACTCATTCTCTATCCCTCACTCGACTTTGAGCTTTTGATTCTATCAGATGTGGCCATGAATCCTAACATTGCCTTTACTATGGTAAGTTAGTCACCTTCTGAGTCCAGTTTCCCAGTCTATAAAATGAAATCACCAATATTTAACTCTCAGGGTCGTTGTGAAGATAAAATGAGAGTGATTCCCCTATAATTAGAAATTACTCAATAATATTTTACCTCATCCCTCTCCCATACATGCTCCTTCCTGTGCTTAAAAATATCTATTTTAAGAACATCTATAAATTCTATGATTTCCTTGTAGCCTACCTGGATAAACCTCACTGGGACTGAGTCCTATCAAAAGCAATTAAAGAGAACACAAACAACACAGCATTAATCCTTTGCTCTCAGCCCTTGGCTCTATCACGGAGACTGTCAACAAGAGTTTCAACTTCAAGGGGTGGGCATCTGTCCACAGGAACTGAGCAAGCTGAGGTCACAGACAAGTCTCACTCTGCCCTACAAACAGATGTCTGGGTGACAACTCTTAGTCACTGCAAACCAGGGTTAGAGCCAATCCAGGTGGGAAGTGCTGTATCTCCTTTCTTTTCCTCTTGGCCAGCCCATTCATTCCCTAAAACAATAATCACTGACCCTACCTTAAATCCACTAGTTTTACCCCAGAATACTACTTTCAACATAATGCCTCTATTTTGATGATATCTAATTATTCCACAAGCTTAAAGTGTTTCTATAATAGTGATTTGTTGGCAAGAAATCTGTTTGCTTCTGTGTATTGAAATGTGCACCATCCAATATTTACCTCTCAAACAACCTGGTGAAAACTGATGTAATGTGGAGCTCTAGTGGTGGCAAGAAAGTAAAGCAGCCAATACTGAGGGCCAACAAAACAGCCAAGGAAATCATCATTTATTATTTATTTGTTATTATGGTGAAATCACTGTTTATTATTCAATTAGTATGTTAAGAAGAAAAATGGTTCAAAATGATAATCGGAGATAATGTAAGGTAAACTCTAAATATAATATATTTCTTCTAGATTACATATTAGACCTCAACAGCTAGTTTACACCCAACATCATAAAGCAGTTAAGTTCACAAGTAATAGAACTCAGTGCTGTAGTTGTCACTTCTCTACTTTTTACCCAGTTCACTAAGAATCCTATTAACTAAACACTAGTTGTTTGTCACACAGCTAACAAGAATACTGAATAGAAAAAAAATGTTGGGCTCTAAGTGTATGACCAGTGAAGTCCTATACCAACTGTTTTGAGAATTTAAATAATCCCTCCAAGCTGATGAGGTTTTGTGAGTTAATTCCTGCACTACAAAAGTGCTTTCCTTGAATTTCTGACTTCTGAGGTCTTTTCCAATTTAAAACAAGCAAGAATGAAACCTACAATGTCAAAACAAACATTAACATTTCCCTGTTACCTAATGTATATGTCTTCTCAATTGAAAGGGCTTCATTTACCAAAACTACAGCTCCATTATGGTCAACAAAGTAGCAGAACATAAATAATAAAACTTGTATGCTGTACAACTGGGAGTTGACATTTAAAATTTCTAAATATGGTGCCTGATTTAGCTGTGTTATGGTGAGGAAAAACAAGCTATCATGAGAAAAAAAACTCAGAATATGAAAAAATATAGGAAGTAAGCATCATATGTCTGGACATTACAGAAAATATAAGAGACTCACTTTTCCATAAGTGGCGGTAAAAGAAAGTAAATGTTCACAAATACATTAACAACATTTATCTGAAATAAATATCTCGACTGATGGCAGTTTTCCATGACTTTTATCAGTTGAATCCACTAGATGTTTTCCAATAGACATATTCCAAGGGCTTCTAAATTGTTAGGTCTACAGATAACTGACTCCCTAGCCTCAGAGGTCTACTGAGGAAGATTTAATGATTACCTAGGGGTTTCATTCATTAATATCTCTTTTCTATCTTTATACTAATATGCTATCATTAATATAATCCCCTAAAGCTGCAGAGAAAAAAATGGTAAAAATATACGAGCCTTTTCTGAGATGTCATTGAGAATGCAGTAGTTTGCAATGGGAAACTCAGGATAAAGAACAAATTTCCTTTATCTAAAGAATGCAGAACCCTTTTTGATAGAAAAAAAATAAAAGCAGGAGAGGAAGTTAAGGTCATTTACTAACATAATCATATGTTAAAAGGAGCAAATGGAAACCTGTGCTAATCCAACATTCGCCACCAGGGAATTCAGAATCTAGCGTGTTCTGCAGTCCTTTTCACAGTAGGTATTAAAAGTGAATAAAATTGAACAATATTTTTCAATCTGTGAATCTAAGAATTTCATATTTGTACATCATCTGCCATATTTTCCATGGTGATTATCTCTCTTTTGTTCTCCCATAACAGACCTTGGTATGCTGCTTAAAATAATATTTGGGGCTTTATTTGCCATTCTTTTGACTGAGACATGTTGATTTTATTAAAGTGAGTTGGGTCTGCATTCTTTCTGTACTATTATTACAGGTAGACTTGACAGACACAGGACTTTTGTTTTAAAATGCTCTGCTATGGAGCCAACCTTGTTAAATAAGTTCCATTTTACCTGCTGGGCAGTTGCATTCTGAAGGTGCTTCTCTTGCGATTCTTATTTTAGCCATATGTTCATAGGATTTCTGCAGGGGATAGAAAAAAGAGGGATTAAGAGTCATCAGTAGCATTGTAGAGAAATGGGTTCTTTAGGGATTCTCTGTCCATACGCTTGATTGACCAGCATTTGATAGCCTGTATAACTAAAGTTTACATATGTACTTGGACTTCAGTCAAAAGGTAACAGTACCCAAGCCCTATAAAAAAGAAAATAATTATTGACATGATATCAAGACTGCTGAAAAAAATAATAAATAAAAATATTTTTAAAAGACTGCTGGACTTGTATAACATCTTTCTCATTGTTCAACTACCACCACCCACTCCCTCAGCTCATACATATGCAGCCAATGGAAAAACCTGGCATTAACATGTTGCAGTTCTAAGTAAGTTATGTGTTTTAAAACAGCCAATACTTTATGCATGAAGGTCAACTGCTTATCATGTTGGGCTGCAACTACTGCCAAAGAGCCTCTCTGTTGTAAGAACAAGTTCCAGAAAACCTCCTAACTCCAGTCTAAATCTGCCCTGATTTTGGTACATATTGCAGATTACTTTAAAGTCTCAAGTCCAATGGCTCTGCATTCATAAACACCCCTGGCACTGCATCTTTTACCAAAAAGATTAAGCTACTATTTTTTTCTTTTTAAACATTTAATATGAGACCATTCAATGTATGAAATAACTGGTTCTAAATCACATTCAGGGTTATTTTACTTTCAAGAGTGATTACCATTTGTATATTAATAGCACCTATGGTCCTAACCCTCTTGAAGAACATAACAGATGTTATTCTGCAAGAAATAGTCTCCACAAAATTGGTAAAGATTCATATGAGACTTTGGAAAACTAAAAGAAGCTAAAATGCCACCCTGCCATTCTGGTCACCCTTCCCGCTTTTAGAGCTCCATATAGATTTAACATGCAAATATTCAGAAGAGTGAGGGAAGATGAGACACATGGAGAGGGTGGTATCAAAGGATGTGCATATACAGTACAAACATATGCCACCAGGGATGGACGCCTAGCATATGTGCACACAGCCACACCAAGTATGCGGACAATAAGGGTAGGCTGGTCGTATACACAGAATCACGCCTGTGCAAGATGTTATGCACGTGCAAAATACCCCAGCTTTTCACACCTGAGCCAGAAGTCGCTCCACTTTCTCTTGCACCACTGCTTTGAGCTGATCCAGGCAATCGGGAAGCGGACGGATGGAAGGGTCCCCTTTGGCGGATTCGAGAGCGGCGATCCTCGCCTGGAGGTCGTTGGTTTTCACCCCCAGGTACAGACAAGACATCACGGCCACCACTGACAGGAGGGCCGCCAGGGCCGCGCTTAGGGGCACGGCCCGGGCACAACGCTGCCGGGCGAGGCTCGGGTCCTCGGAGCCCGGCTCTCCGGCCCCTCCTTTTCCTGCAGGCTTCTTCGGCAGCATCGTGGCGGGGTCCGCTGCCTCCCACCCTCTACCACTTCCAATAATCGTAAAAGGAAAGAAAAAGGACGATTCCTCCAAAGTTCAGTCCGGTGGGCTGTACAACTAGTTGGCGGAGTGGGAGAGGGGCGCGCGGAGATGGACCCCCGCTCTCCTCAGTGCCGAGACCAGCAGTCCTGGACCGTCCTCCGCCTTCTTCTCCTCTCCTACCTGGGGGTGAAGAGCACCCTCAGTCTAGGGACTGGTGGCCACAAGGCAAATACCAGAAAGAAGCCCACTCGGATAGTCCTGCTGACACCCCCCTGAGGACGGACACTTCAGAGGTCCCCGCGGGCGGCTGCACAGGGGCCGGGACTGTGGGAGACGGCTGCGGGGCCGCCGCTCCCCTCGCCCCGCAGCGCAGACCTGTTGCGTCTCTGTTGGTTCGCCTTATTTCTACCTAGTCGGTGTTTTTCCGCACGCCGTTTCCCACCTGGACTCAATGCCAGGCAAAAAGAGGCGGAAAGCGGCGGCGGGAGCGCAGCACTCAAAGGGTACCGAGGGGCAGAGGAGAGAGGAAACGAAATAACCCAGGAGCAAAAGCGAGTGGCGACGCCGAAGTCGCGGCTGCCCCCAGGATCTCCGCAGCCTCGCGCGTGCAAGCCTTAAATACCCTTCGGGATGCTCGTGTGTGAGTGAGTGTGAGTGCGCGCGCGCCCGGCGCCGACGTCCCGCCCCCGCTCCCGCCTCCTCCCGGCTCAGCCTCCCACCGCGGCCGGGCCGACTAAACCCAGCGAGGCCGCCACATTATCCTAATGTATTCACCTTCGTCCGGCCCGCGCTGTCCCCAGAGCCCCCAAGGGGCGGGGGAGCTGAACCGGAGGTCATTTGCATAAGATATGCAAATTGTGGAGCGGCTGCAGTGATTGGAGAGGAGCTTGACGACCCCTCCCCCTCCACGGGGTAACTTCAGTGTCCCAAGGGCCACTTCCCCGCCTAGGATAGGGCCCGAGCGGGGTCTGCTGTGGGCCAGGCGGCAACTCTGGCTTACACTGACCCTGCCCAGCGCTCCCTCTTTATCGCAGTTAAATCTGGAGAAATGGCCTCCAGGCGGGCAGAAGTGGAGCAGAAAGCTCTAGCTCTCCATATCTTCACTCAAAAGCAGTGGCAGAAGCTCTTGGCATCTCGCTCTGGGCAGCCTTTCTCCCTCCTCCCTCAGTTTCCCACATGCCCAGAGGCAAAGTGTCTGGCTGACGCCCGAGGTACACTTCCCCACTTCCCTTCTCTTCCCACGGCCGCTGCAGATTTCCACTTAGGGAAGTTTTTTTTCCCCCTCCCCCAGTTTCCTTCTGTCTTGACGGAGCCGAGTCGCCTCCCTGCTCTGTGTTCCTAGTCTGTACTAGGGTGCTAATGCGTTTTCCTGATTCCGTGTTTTGTGGGATTGAAAAAGGCAGCGTTGAGGTGCACATTTCTCAGGATTTAGGAAAGACTGAAGAATGAGGTCAATTTTTCCTCTTACCTGACTCTCCTGCTGCTCCCTCAGGATCAAATTACAAGTTCTCTAATGGGATTTTTTGAAAGTAGGTAACAAGTAGCATTCTGTATCTAATTAACTGGGGAGGGGGGGGGGAATAAATCCCACCTCTTAGTCCAACAAGTTTCTGCTTATCTCCTCCTCCCCACAAGAAATACCAAAAATTTCTCCTATCCTTAATCAAGCTATGTAAATAATCAACAAAATACTGCACTAAGCTGACCTTTCACATACATAAACATATATTGCTAGGTACTAGGTATGAAGCGGGGCAAAGATGTTTCAATAACAGCTATTGATGGAAGATGCAGGAATAAAAAAAGATTAGGGGATGAAACAGACACAACATTGGAGGACAACTCAGTGAATCTTGCTATAAAATCAAAAGCATAATTTCTTACAATTGTTTTACACGGTAGTTCTCAAAGGGTGGTGCCAAGACCAGCAATATCAGCATCATTTGAGAAAGTATGGAAAATTCAAATTCTGAGGCCCCGCCCCACATCTACTGAATCTAAAACTACTACTATTATGAAATTGGAAACACAGTAATCTGTGTCTTTGCAAGTCTTCTTAATGATTTTGACGCCCATTGATATACCACTGGTGTAACACTTTACAAATATTTTCAAATACATTTTTTCACTTGAACCTCATAACCCTGTGATGCAAGTAAGGAATTATTGGCCCCGTTTTATATATGAGAAAACAATTTTCAAGTCCCATTGAATTGTGAGTTAAACATGTTTTCAAAAATAGCACTCAAGGAATGGGTACAAATTCTTTAATATGTCAACTCTTTCTGATTTACCAATTACCTCTCTAACCATTCCTTACCCTCCTTTGCATGCTTTTCCTCTGCCTGTCCTCTAAATGTTGGTGCTCCTCAGGTCTCTATCTTATGCCATCGTCTCTTTTAACTCTGTATACTATACTATCTTCAGTAGTGCTCTCATTTACCATCCATAATGCAAGCCCAAATCTCTCCTGAGCCTAATATCCACATAGCCAGTTTGCCTGTCTACCTCTTCCACTTTGATATCCCATAAGCAATTCCAACTTAGCCTGCATCTTACCTCCAAACCCTGTTCTTCTGCTTCCCACCACTCTGTACCAAGCCAAAATACCCAGCAATAACCCTGGACTTCTCCCTAGCCCTCGTCTACCTAAATTCTTCAATATGTCCTATTGTCCCTAGGGTGGAATTGTTTATCTTTCAAGTTACCACCTGATGTCTGTAATCCCTCCTTCCTCATTGTTCATCTTTCCCCTCATACTCTCCATACCACTTTCTCTAATCAAAGTATGGAGAGAAAGAGAATGAAGAACTTTCAGGGCAAGACAATTCCCTTTTAAAATATCAGTAGAACCCTAGCCAGTTTGGCTCAGTGGATAGAGTGTCACCCTGCCACTGAAGGATCCCAGGTTCGATTCCAGTCAAGGGCACATGCCCAATTTTGGGCTCCATCCCCAGTAGGGCGAGTGCAGGAGGCAGCCAATCATAGAGATGTTTCTATCTCTCTCTTCCTCTCTGAAATCAATAAAAATACATTTTAAAATTAAGAAATATCAGTAAAAAGGCATTTTTCTGTGCTGACTGATAGTGACAGTAAGTCACACATTAAATTTGATAATGCAATGTTTTTATATTATGCTTGATGGAAATTGGCCGTGAGCAAGTATGTTAACAACTCTTGCAAGCTCTCAGAACTGTGAGAGCTTAGTGGAGAGATAGAGTTGGAATTCTGTGGATTCAGGATCTTTATCCAGAGGATTAACTTTGATTTGTATGTTTGGTTGCCACAATACCCAGAGATTTCAAAAACCAGTAGATTCTCTACATCAAGTACAGAGAATGTGTGGATCAAGAAGGCTCAGGGGATTAGAACCCATGTTGTTCTGTAGATTCATCAGACCAAAGTTGTTATTGGTTCAAAAATATATGGAGAAGGATTCAAAAAAGTAAAAATAGCACTGAATATGGTACAGTCCAGCTGACTTCAATTTACCTAAGACTGATACAAATAGTAGTAAAGGCAAACGGTTGTAGAATAGGTATACAATTGGGAGAATAATGGAATCCCCAAAGATGCCCACATTCTAATCCCCAAAACCTATAAATGGGGGATGTTACCTTCATTGACAAAATGGATTTGCACATGTGATTAAGTGGAGGATTTTGAGATGGGGAGATTTTCTTAAGTTGTGTAGGTGGGCCCAATGTAACCACAGGGTCCTTATAAGTGTCTCAGAATCTCAGAGAGATGTGATGACGAAGCAGAGGTCAGAATGATATGAATACTGGCTTTGAAGATGGAAGCCAAAGAATATGGGCAGCCTCAAGGAACAAATTCTCTCCTAGAGCCTCCAGAAGGAATGCAACCTTACCAACCCTTTGATTTTAGGACTTCTGACCATCAGAACTATAATTAATAAGTTTGTATTGTTTAAGTCACTGGGTTTTTGGTAATTTGTTACAACAGCAATGAGAAACTAATAAAATCAGAGTCACAAGATAACAGTTTTCATCTGTGACAGCATCGTAAGCTGCATTGTAACGGCCATAATGCCCCATAACTGCAGCAGGTCCTGTCATAACAATCCCTGTCTTTCAATGTTTACGCATTCCTATTTTACTGACATGCCCATTGGGGAAGAATTGGGGAGATATGCCTTTTCCCATGTCATGTAAAATTAGGATGCCCTCTACAGAGACATATTAAACTGATTAAAATATGTTCTTTTTCTTTGACATCTCCCATTGGTGCAACTCAAAAACAATAAACTAGTCAAGCTGTACAGCCACTCTCATCTCTCCTCCCAACCAATGCTAGCCCAGCTGGGATCCTGAGCCTGGACTCAGCACTACTGCTAGCACTACTGTTACCAATCTCCAGGGCCCAAAAAAAGGGAAATAACGAAAGACTTCTGACAGAGAGACAAGGCAAGAAGTTAAACTGAGAAAGAAGGTGCCTGGGAGAAAAACAAGATAAAGCAAAAAATGAAGGTAGAAGAAAAGAACCTTTTAAGTAGGTAGAAGTGTTGCCCTGGCCAGTGTGGCTCGGCTGGGTGTCGTCCAGTGCACTGAGAGGTTGCCAGTTTGATTCCTAGTCAGGGCACATACCTGGGTTTTGGGCTCGGTACCCAGTAGGGGCCATGCAGGAGGCAGCCAATTGATATTTCTTCCTCTCCCTTCCTCTCTCTAAAAATTAATTTTTAAAAAAATTTTTAAGTAGGTAAAAATGTTAATATTTTTAAGGCACAATTCACTCCTTTATGTCTCTAAGAGGATGATCGATAGCATAGAGGTGAACTAACACATATTTAACATATTAGTGTCAAATGTGTATTTAGAAAGATTCTCTGACCAAAATAAGTAACTGGAATAATCGCATTGTCCTGGTTTTAGATATTAATTACATGACAGAAAAGTATTTCAATTCAGTTAGAAAATATCTTTTAGTACTATCAATTTTTGAGGCTAGTTCCCTAAGACCACAATTTTAACCAATATTCACCAGCAAAGGTGTCAAATAAAAACAAATGTCTGAGGGGCTTTGTAGCTATCTTTGTACACCCACAACCAGCTGCCGTGTCCATCAAGTACCTTAATTAAGAAAATAATAGAATAAATTGTGTGCTGTATTGGGCATGCTAATTCATAAACTTCAGATGAAAATGTGCTCTCAGAGAAACACCTTTTAAGAAGACAAAGTTTCCCAAATAGAATGAAATAGGCAGTGAAATGAACTTTAAAGATGCAGTTCTCCCACAGCCAGACAAATTTCAGTACATCACAAACAAATTACAAATATCTTTAGGAGCAGAAGAGAAGGATTTGGCTCTTAGTGACAGACTGAAAAATTCTCTTTCAGGCAGATCAAGGACCTGGTCCCATTTAAACAGCCTGGTTAAGCAAGAGGCTTGCAACTCTATGAATCCAATAATCTGGATAATACAAGCCCTCCAACTCCCATTCCTCTCGGCAGAGTCAGTTTTATGTTTGTTTGTTGTTTTATTTTATTTGGAGGGAGAAGTTGAATTTTTCTCAAATCTTAAATAACAAGACCATAACCCCACTTAGATTTCCCCCAAAACTTGCCAATTATATTGCTAATTCTAACAAGCAGCTACTTTTCATTGAACTTACCAAATCAACCTTTTGTTGTAATGCTATGTAGACAGAGCATGTTTGTAGCATTGATTCAGATCATGGTTACAAGTACAGACTCCCAGGCCAGACTGCCAAGATTAATAATTCAGCTCTGCCATTTAATAGCTGTGTGACTTTGTGTAAATTAGATAACTTTTCTGCGCCTCGATTTTTCATCTATAAAACAAAGATAATAATACTTCCCCACAAAATCTTCCATGGTAAATACATGGAATGAGATGTGTGAAGCATTATAATGCCTGGTAGATATTAAGTGCAATATAAATTTTTGCTCTTACTGGTGCCATTATTATTATCACTTTACAAGTGTCAATCTACTGATCCATAGACAATGAAGGTCAAGAAAATGTGCATTCTTACATGGGGGGGCACCTGTATATCCTAATCATGATTGCAGTCCTATCTCAATTTATAAGAAGAGAATAGTGTCAGGGCCACCTTTCAGCTAGTAGGTAATTTGAGGATTTCCCTGCTCCAAGCAAACATTGATGGGTTTTATGTTATTTTAGATTAGTTTTCCTTGTTTTAGAATTTCATACAGATAGAAGCCTAAGGCATTATTTTTATGTGTCTGGCTTTCTTTGCTCAAAAATAGTATTTTTGAGATTTATCCATATTGTTGTATTAACACTATTTTGTTTATTTTTATTGCAGAGTAATAGTCCATTGTATACCAATTTCTTTATGAATTCACTTATTGGTGGACACTTGAATTGTTTTCAGGTTTTGTTTTGTTTTTTGCTATATGAATAAATCTTCTATGAATATTTATATGCAAGTTTTTGTTTTGTATGTTTTAAAAAACATAAAAATATTTTTTTTCATTTTAGAGATGGCTAAGATACTCTTTATGAAGAAAAACAAAGAAGACTTGGATCTATCAGATACCAAAATATATTACGAAGGTGTAGTAATCAACACAGTTTGGGATTGCCTCAGGAGCAGAAATTACACCACAGAAGTTGAATAAAGAGACTAGAAACAAACCCACACATAGGCATTCGAGTGGGAAAGAAATGACACTGAAGAGCCATGAGGAAAAGATGACCTTTCTATAGACCATGCTGGGAAAATTGTGTATCCACACAGAAAAAAAGAAAATTGAAACCTTTCTTCATAGAATAAACAAAAATTTAAAAAGATAAAAAGTAATGTTATAAAGCATTGAGAAGATAATATCAGAGAATATCTTCAAAACCTTAGAGTAAGGCAGCACTTTTAAAATAAGACATATAAAGAACTAGCCATAGAGGAAATAATTTAGTAAGAGGAATATATTAAATTAAAAACTTACATTTATGAAAAAGGAACAAACATCTTAAAATGAGTGAAAAGATAAGCCACAGAATGGGAAAAGATAACTGAAATCTATAGGACTGAAAAAGGCTTGTTATTTAGAACATATAAAATTCACAACCCAATTGAAAAGTGAGCAAATGCTTGAATAAGCCCTTTGACAAAAGGAAAACTAAAGGTAGCCAAAAAACATTTTTAAATGGTGTTCAACCCATAAATAAATAAAATGTGCATTATAGAACTACTCACCTATAAGAGTAGCAAAATGAAAGAGAAGGACAATAGCAAATGTATTAAATGTGGAGTGACTGGAACTCACACACTGCTGGTTGGAATGTAAATTTGCACAAGCACTTTGGAAAACTGTTTGGCACTATCTGGAAAACTGAACATATGCAAACCCTTTGTGGAAGGAGTTTGAAGAGAATAACAGTGAAAGTCTAAGAGCCTAGAAAGCTCTGTTAGTAGATGCCAAATGGCCTTATAGGAGACTTCAGATGAGGCCTTAAAGGAAAGTGAGGAAAACGTCACTGGAAACTATAAGAAAATAGATTCTTACTATGTAGTGGCAGACATTGGAAAGTAGAAAAATGTATTTAGTGAACTGTGTGACTTAGCCAAGAAGATTCCATTCAAAGGCCTGACGGTGCCAACAGGTTCTTTCTTATTGTGCAGTAAAGTGTAAAAGGAGATAGATGAGTTAAAGGAATGACATAAACAAAAAGGAGCCAGGAATTGTTGAGATTGAAAATTCCCATCCTCTCCAGATGACAATTGATACTAATATTAAGAAATAGCTTTGGGACAAGATCCAATCCAGAGACTCTCAGAAAAAAAAAAAAAAGCTAAGGTTATGACTATAAAATCTTTTGTTAAGATCTCTGAAGGGTACTCCACACAACTGCTTAATCAAACAATAGAGCATATAAAAGCTCAAAGATGCTGTCCCTCGGTAGTCTCAGCAGAAACACAACGTAAAGTGTGGCTTATCTCAGTGGAGTGAACCCCAGTAAGATGTATAAGAGTCTCAAAAGGGTTTCTGGACCCCAATTTCCATGGAAGCATGAGAGGGTTCACCATACCAACAAACAATTCTGACACCAGCAGGGTGTCCAAGAATTCAACTCAACTCTAACTGTGTTTCTGACCAACTGGCTATAGATTAAAAGTTCCAATAACCCCCTCCCAGTCAGGAGGCTTAAGTGATACAGGAGGATTCATTGTATCGACATGCTTGGCAACTTGGTGCTGGTTATTGACAGTTCCTCTGCACATGGGTTACTTCTTAGGCTGTTTGAATGTCTTCATGACATGATGACTTATTTTCCTCAGAGAGCAATCCAAAAGGGAGAAAAATATACCCATTCTCTCCCAAACCTCCAAGTTCTCATTATATAACAGCATCAGCTTTAAATCAAGGATCTCATCATCTAAATCAGATCCAGATGTGAATGAGGCCTTTCAGGAGTGGTTCCTTGATTACGAACCTCAAGTTCTTCTCTTCAAGAATGGTTACTGTCTATATAAAGACCTGTGAACTAAAGAGACAAGTTAACTGCCCCACATCTACCAACATACAATAGTGGGACAGGCATAGGATAACTACTATGGTCATTCCTGTTTAATTAAAAGTGGGGGGAAATATCAGAAGTCACTAGTCTATAGAGCTTCTGAAATTTAGTTAGGCAACATTTGGAAGTTCTTTGATTAGAACTAAGAATGATTTCTTCCTGGGAATGATTCTCCATGACTCTTGGATCTATTTTCTGGCCTTTGGTTTTGTGCTCTAAGTTATTTTTTTCTTTTCCATGAAAGATATCCCCTGTGTTTGCAGCCCCACAGTTTTTTTAGCCTGCTTCCTGCCTGTATAGATATGACTCAAAGGCCTCGTCTCCTTTTGTACTGTCTCTCTTCTTTCAGGTCAAGATGATGTTTTTGCCAACATAATTTTTCTTTTTGTTATTGTTTTTTTAATTACAGTTTACATTCCATATTATTCTGTATATATTTCAAGTGTATAGCATAGTGGTTAGATAACCACATACTTTATGAAGTGTTTCACCCAATTATCTCAAGTACCCACATGGTCCCATATATACTTATCACAATATTGTTGACTCTGTTCCCTATGCTATAATTTACATCCCTGTGACTATTCTGTAACTACCAATTTATACTTCTTAATCCATTCATCTTTTTCACTCAGCCCCCCAACCCCCTCCCATCTGGCACCACCAGTCTGTTCTCTGTATTTGTGAGTCTGTTTTTATTCTGTTTGTTTGTTTTGGTTTGTTCTTTAGATTCCACATATAAGTGAAATTATATGATATTTGTATTTCTCTGTCTGGCTTATTTCACTTAGCATAATACCCTTTAGGTCCATCCATGCTGTCACAAAGGTAAGACTTCATTCTTTCTTATGGCCAAGTAAATATTCCATTGTATATATGCACCACTTCTTCTTTATACATTCATCAGTTGATGAACACTTTGGTTGCTTCCATATCTTGGCTATTGTAAATAATTCTGCAATGAATATGTAGGTGCATATATTCTTTCACATTATTGTTTTTGGTTTCTTCGGATATATACCCAGAAGTGGAATCACTGGGTCATCATGCAATTCCATTTTTAATTTTTTTAGGAACATCCATACTGTTTTCCATAGTGGTTGCACCAATCTTCATTCCCACCAACAGTGAGCTATGCAACCAACACTTGTTGTTGGTTGATTTATTGAGGATAGCCATCCTGACAGGTATAAGGTAATATCTTACTGAGGTTTTGATTTGCATTTCTCTGATGATTAGTGATATTGAGTAACTTTTTATATGTCAATCGGCCATCTGTATGTTTTCTTTGGAGAAGTGTCTAATCAGTTATTCTACCCATTTTTTAATTGGGTTATTTGTGTTTCTGGTGTTGAGTTCTCTGAGTTCTTTATAAAGTTAGAATATTAACTCCTTATTGGATGTGTCATTGGAAAATATCTTTTTCCATTTAATAGGTTGTCTTTTTATTTTGTTGATGGTTTCCCTTGCTGTGCAAAAACTTTTTAGTTTGATGTAGTCCCATTTATTTATTTATTTATTCCTTTATTTCTCTTGCCTGAGAAGATATATCAGAAGAAATATTGCTAAGAAAAATATCTGAGATTTTACTGTTTATGTTTTCTTCTTATGGTTTCAGGTCTTACATTTATGTCTTTAATCCATTTTGAGTTTATTCTTGTATATGGTGTTAGAAGGTTGTCTAGTTTTAGTTTTTTGCATTTTCCAATTTTCCCAACACCATTTATTGTATAGGCTATCTTTACCTCATTATATGTTCTTGCTTCCTTTGTCTTAGATTAATTTACCATGTAGACAGGGGTTTATTCCTGGGCTCTCTACTTGTTTCCATTAACCCATGTGTCTGTTTTATGCCAGTACCATACTGTTTTTATTACTATTAGCCTCATAGTATAGTTTGATATCAGGTAATGTGATACCTCCCACTTTGTTCTTTTTCAAGATTACTATAGCTATTCAGGGTCTTTTTTGTTCCATCTAAATTTTTGGATTATTTGTTCAAGTGCTGTGAAATATGCCATTGGCATTTTGATAGGGATTGCATTGAATCTATAGATTCTGGCACTGTTCAAGCCTGCTGGAGCTCCTCAGGAGCTCCTCAATAAGGGCTCACTGGGGCCCAGGCTGGAGTCTACCAGAAACCTCTCCACCAGGAGCTTTCCCTGTAAGGCGGGGCTGCTAAAACTCAGGATGACCACATGTAATACCTTAATCAATAAAGAAATTTAAAAATAAATAAATAAATAACTCAGGGTGAATGCCTTGACTGAGATTCTGTGCACCGGCCCTTCAAGACAGCCATCCCCCTTCTCACCTGGGTTGGTGGAATCCCTGCTGACTTTCCCAGCCAGATACTGTGTGGTCTCCTTTCCCAGCTCTAGTGCTCTGGGCTAGGGAGCCTGGCTTGGGGCCAAAGCCCCTGGATCCTGGGGAGGGCTGGGGCAGGGGGAGGAAGAACCTCCTTAGCTAAGATATCACTCTGGATTCTTTCCCACTACAGCAGGGCCAGCCCCATTTACATCTCTGCCTTCCTGCCAGTCTCAATGGGAGATCCTCTGTAAATCCTTAGTTATAAGACTTCTGTTCAGCTAGTCTCCAGATGGTTATTCAGGCTGATTGCTCTGTACTTTAGCCGCTCTTCTGATGTGGTCCTGGGAGGAGGTGAGTGTAACTTCCACATATTCCGCCACCATCTTGAACCCCCTCACATCAGTCACCAATATAATTTTCTTTAAAGTTTGTTGGTCTATGTATGCGATGTTGTGATTTGTAAGATATTTGTCTTCATCCACAGTTTTTACCTACAGTTCCTGACTAAGTTTCCCAAACCCTTGGAATATGGTTAGAGTGTCTTTTATGTTAATGAAGTTACATTTGACCCCACCCAACAAAATCATTAGATTAAATCAAAAACTGAGACACCAGGGTATTGGAATGATCATCTATTCTAAACAGACATTGAAATCATTTTAAATTTTTTAAATATATTTTTATTCATTTTAGAGAGAGGAAGGGAGGAGAGAGAGAGAGATAGAAACATTGATCAGAGAGAAACATGGAGGGCATGTGCTCTGACTAAGAATCAAACCAGCCACCTCTCTGTGCCTGGGACAATGCTCAACCAACTGAACCACAGTGGCCAGGCAAAACATTTTGAAAGTGGTGTTGAGTCCAGAGAAATTACCAAGAAAAGAAGATGAGTACTTCCAGGTTTCTAGTTTGTGGAAGAGTGATAGCACCACTGGGCAGAAATGAGAAAATGTGGCAGAAAACCTTATTTATGGAGAAAAGTTCTATTTTAGGCTGAATTATAGTCAACTATTACTGGATGAAGAAATCCCAAAATGGCTTTCAGATATTTATTTTTTGGCCAATTGTGTTTCAGTGAATGGACCCCCATTATTACTTCAAGTTTCCTGTGGCTAGCTTTGAAAAGGCATTATTTAACAAAGGCTTATTTAACCAGAACTTACTGAGTGTTGCACTATTTAAATCACTAGAGTAAACCATGGAGAAGATACAAAGTTGAAAAAGGTGCAATTGTACCATCAAAAGAATGTATGATTTTGAGGGCTTCTCAGATATATGTGTAAATAATAAAAGAGTAAAGGAGGAAGATGAAATACAGAAAATGAACTGAATCTGGAAGTAACAAGCTGAGATTACAAATTGGAACCAAAATGTCATGTTTTGTGAGGACTATAAATCAAAGGTCTCACAATGGTAGGTCACACATTGAATTCAGCCCACAAACATGTTTGATTTGGCCCACACAGTGTTTTTAAAATTGGAGATATCCCATTTTAAATAACCTGGGTTTCCATCTTCTGAAAACTCAGAAGATCTGGCAACTGTCTTCATTGCCAACTGGCAGCCATCAGCTGGAGCTAAGTAGAAGCTATCTCCTTAGGGAGAGCTTAATTTCTTCAACTCACTACATTTCCCATCAGTCCTCCACTGTCATCCTTTACACCCCACATGCTTCCCTTTCTCATTCTAATGAAAGTGCTGCATACACGCAGCTTCCAGCCCTTCTCCTTGGGATCAGCTGGCAAATTTTAGGCCTTCAAATCACCACCCCTTGCATGCACGCGCGCACGCGTTAACCCTACTTTTCTTTTTCTTTTTAACATTTAATCACCTTTATTTATTTATTTATTTATTTATTTTGTTTGTTTGTTTGTTTGTTTGCTTTGCTTTTGTTAATCCTTACCCAAGGATATTTTCCCATTGATTTTTAGAGAGAATGGAAGAGAGAGGGAAAGACAGAGAGAAACATCGATGTGAGAGAAACACATTGATTGGTTGCCTCCTGCAGGAACCCTGACCAGGGCCCAGGCTGGGGAGGAGCCTGCAACCAAGGTACATGCCCTTGACCAGAATCGAACCCGGGACCCTTTGGTCCATAGGCTGATGCTCTATCCACTGAGCCAAACTGGCTAGGGCCCTACTTTTCTATATATATTAAAAAAAATCTAGTTGATAAGGCCTCACCACCACCACTTTCAGTCACTTAAATATCCTTCTGTAGGTATTTGATTTATGACCTCTGTGTGTTTATCCTGTCCCCAAGAGATGAAGACAGGTATTTGAAGTCTCACCACTCTTTGTTCTCCCCAAAATAAAAAAATAAAAACAGCAGGCTCTATTTTTCGTAGACTATCAGTGAAGAAGAGATTACAGCTTGTCTTGGGGAGTGAGAAATGGGAAACAGAGAGGTGAAGGCCCCAGCGCACAGAGAGCACCACTCCACTGTGTAAGGTGCTGTATTGTGTTGATATCTTTGCCAACTGATCGTCAAATCTTTCTATGAGAAAACTCTCCCACCAGCTCCCTTACCTTCTGAGTTCTTCCTGTGGACATGCTCTGGCTTTTATAATTGAAAAACAGGAGGTCTAGCCAGGTGTGAGGGTGGCCTTCTCTTTGGGGTAAGAGCTGAGCTAAGGGAGACTGACAGGTACATTCATTTTTATGTGTGGTGGTTAAATAGAGTTGACATGATAAAACAGCATACAGTGTGAAGTCGGACTAACCTGGCCTTGAACCCCAACTCTTCCCTTCGTCACCATGTGCATTTTCCTCTAAGTTTCAAGGTAGTTATGAAGATTAAATAAGACAATATATGTCAAGTGCTGAGGATAGTGCCTAGTATACAGCAAACTACTCACTAATTGTTTTTGTTACTGATTCACTTTACATAGGACCCATAAATCAGTGAGTATTTTACTTCGGGGTTTTACTAGTCTTAATTCTACCTTGGTAGTGACGAGAGACTGTGAATTAAATGAATAGATAAAACCAGGTATACCTGTTACATCGTGTTTTACATGTAGAAGCCAGAGCATAGCTTGAAAAATGGGCAAATTTACATGTACAGGGTATGACTCTATGAGTAACTGATTTATAAATAAAATGGCAAGCCATGTTGTTTTGTTCTCTAGCCTTCTATATAAAGCAGACAAAGTTGCCAAGGCCTCACTCATGGGAAAGAGAACTTGAAACCCATGCAGGGTTTGGCAGGCCATTCCAAGCTATTGTGTGATACATGTCTCAGACCTCAACAGTTATGCTTTCTGAACTCTGGCATTCCAGCCTGCCGCTGCCTCTGGTCCTGTTCATTGGAAACCCATATTTGTGTCTATTCTTACTCCAGCTTGGATCTCCTCAGATCTTGAATTATTAATGGTTAGTCTATATTATTATCATGACCTAAGGTTTTTACCCACACTCTAATTCTATTCCCCCCAGTAATTGCAGACTGATGCATTGACCACACCACCCTCCCAACTTTTCTTCCTGTTTGCAGCTCTCCATCACCCTTTCTTCCTGAAGTTCTTCCCTAATGGTTTGAGTCCCCAAGCTCTCAAAGGACCTATATTTATCTGAGGAGGGGGGCAAACATTTTATGGAGGGTTAACACACATGCAAAAATAGAAACTGAACAAAGTATACATGTACAGGTCCACACGTTTTTATAAAATGAACATGCCTGTATGGCCCACGCCCAGGTTAAGAAATAGTCACAGCTCCCTCTGCCACTTCCCATTAGAACATTACAATCTGAACATCGCTCAGACTCCCCTGCTTCACTTTATCCTTTTATAAGTGGAATCGAACAATAGAAACTTATCTTCCCCTGACTTCTTTGCTCAATACTATGTTTGTGAGAGCCATTCATAGTGTTGCATATGGTGTGCATATTTATTCCTGTTACTGTATGTATTTCTTTGATTGAATATAGCACAAGTTATGTATCCATTTTACTGATGGATCTGGGGGGTGGCTCCAACTTTTGGCTATTACAGATATTGTTGGTATAACATACTTGCTTAAGTCTTTTGGTGAATGTCTAAACATTCCTTCTGCATATAAACTTAGGAGATGGCTGGTTTATATGATTTGCAAATGTTCAGCTTTAATAGATATTGTCACAGTTTTCTAAATGGTCACGACATTTTACACTCCCATCAGTTGTATCTGAAAGTGACAGTTGCTCTATATTCTCCCAACACTTGGTATTGCATATCCCTTTTTAATTCTCTGTTCAGGAACTCTCCCGCTATATTGAGACAGTTTTTCGGGTTCCCATTCCACCCTCTAATCCCGCACCCCAGGCAATCCCGTCTCAGCAGCACCACTGTACTCATTCGTATTTACATTCAAACTAAATTCATATTTCTGGTTCAGGTACTACCGTATATGCACTATAAGTAAAGAAATGACATTGCACATAATACAGTCTTCTTAGACTTCCCATATTTAACTTTTCCTAACTTGGAGCAAGTTGATATTAAGTCATAGACATGTATATACACCTGGTGCTAGTCCTGTGAATGTGCAAATTTTATAACCCTTCTATTTAAAAAATATTGCTGTATTATATCTTCAAATATAAAGAACCCTTTTAAATGATTAGAAATAAATTGAAGGGAAGGAGATAGCAATATTAGAGACTTAATACTTTACAACAAAAACTATGACTTCAGTGCCATAATATTGGAGCTATCATAGAGTGAAGGATTACAGCTTAATGCAAGTATATGATATCAAGTCCTTCTAAGATCCCTCTAAGATCTGCTTCTTATTAAACTCAGCCAAAGGAGAATTCACTCACATTCTTTTTCCTAAATGTAGTTCCTTTTACTAGAAAAGAGATCACATAAATTCTTATGTATTTAATTTCCTTCTAAAGCATTTCTCAGTGCTAAATTCAACATTTTCCAAAAGCAGAGAATAAATGAGACACTTCAAAGAAAACACTTTAGTTAAGACATTATGTGTTTTTTTAAATCCACCTTCATGTTCATGTATTATTTTTTACTTAAATGTTTGAACATGTATTTAATACACATAGAATTATGAGGAGTAAAGTAGAGGATTACAACATGGCTGGTTTGAAATAACTTATGGCTTACAAGACATAAGTAATAAATACTCATAAAGAAAACCTTTATGTGTAACCCCCAACTTTTTTTATAGAGAGAGAAAAAGATCCTTAGTTTTCTGTCTCTTCTGGATAAAGAACTTTATTGTTCACTTCAGCTAAAACAAAGTACTCTCAAAATTATTCTTCCAGAAACAATTTCTCCCTTGATAAAAAGATTTCTATCTACCAGGTTGTGTACAATTAGGCTTTTTTAAAAATCTGATTTGATTATGCTCCCTTTTGTAAGTAACCAAAGGCCAGAATTTTGTTTCTCTCTCTCTCTCTCTCTCTCTCTCCCACCTCCCTCTCATTCTCCCTCTCCCTCTCCCTCTCTCCCTCCTTCTCCTTCTCCCCCTCTCTCACTCTCTCTTCTTTCTGGCTGTGAAGGCTAGTAAAAATGGGCAGTGGATTTGAATGCCTTATATAAGTCCACATTCCAATTTGAATGCAAATTATAAATCTTTCACAAGGGGTCAATTTTACCATCTGGAGTGCATGACTATATCCCTTACCTTTAAGCAATGATTTTGAGAGCTAAATTTGGGCTTATTTTCCCTTTGTCATTTTTATAACTTTTGTCTTGAGCAAAAGAAAAACGGATTATTCCACTAATTAAAATTAAACGCCTCTCTTGCAGATACCAATGTCTTTTAGACTCCTAAACTATCATTTGTGGTTTTTAATTGACTCTTCTTAGACTTCATTTAACCACTTATACACAAGTAGTCACTCTATTCTCCCCTTGAGTCATGCATTTAGGTCCTATTAACACTAATGGAATTTCTATGCATGCACGCTGAGGGAGAATAAGCCCCTTAAACACCTTTTTAATGGAACAGTTTTGTTTCTTTCCATTCCTCTTCATATGCCTCTGTTTGGACTTTCTCTTACCAGTATGTGCTTCCAACTAATGTAGTTCTGATTTCTTTTTCAGCTCTTATACTTTATTCTTTATTGAACTCCAGTGTTCAAAGTAGGACTTGACTTCCCCTCTTTTATTGATCATTCCTGGAAAAAGCCTCATGACTCCATCATTACTGCCCTCTTAGATTTTCTTGTTTGAGAGTGCAAATCAGATATTGCTTTCATTCCAGTCCTGTAGTTTCCAGCAAGTACATTTAACCCACAGACTATTTTTTATCCTCCTGAAGACTTGACTAGCCAGAAGTCATTTAATATGATAAAAATTTACCCAGGAGGCTAAAGATTTTTCCACCTTAACATGAAAATAAATAGGCACGTTTTCAAACTCTCCCACTTCATAATGTTTTTATTTGTTTACACTTTAAGGAGGTTTTTGTTTTTTTCGTTTTTTGAGTACCTATGACATAAGACTTCAGCAACATGTTTAAATTTGGAACAGGAAAATAAACTGTGCCATAGGAACCATAAATCCACAGGAAATAAAACCACCTCCAATGCATATACTAACAATCACATTTTTGTTTAGCTCTTAGAAATGTATTATTCTTTATTGTTCTTATAATAGTTTTATCAATGGACTTTAAAAGCCAGCTTTGTTTCCATTTCTGATTTGCAAAGTGAGGGGGTGGGTAAGACTATTATGGCAGGGCCTAGTGGAGTGCCAGGCATACAGCCGTCATTTGAATCACATAAAATTGCCATTTGGTGGATCAAAAACAGTTAAAAATGGTTGGAAAATATCAGTTGAAATGCCTGTTTAAAAATGAATGGCCCTTGCCGTTTTGGCTCAATAGACAGACCATTGGCCTGCAGACCAAAGGGTCCTGGGTTTGATTCCTGACAAGGGCACGTACCTCGCTTGCAGGCTGAGCCCTGGCCCGGACCCTGGTCAGGGCTTGTGCAGGAGGCAACCAATCAATGTGATTCTCTCACATTGATGTTTCTCTCTGTCCTTCCCTCTCTCTTCCACTCTCCCTAAAAATCAATGGAAAAATATCCTCGAGTGAAGATTAAAAAAAAAAAGAATGAATGAATGAAATATCTTTTGAGTCTAAATTTTAATTTTTATTCTATTTTCAAAAATTAAAAATATAGAGTAATTAGTCTAAGGTAGTAAAAATATACATTATGCATGGACTTTTTCCAATCATTTAATGGAATAAAACTCCTAAACTGAGTACATCAAACCTGGTGTTGATTAATTGCCTCTCCAAGGGTAAGCTTAAACCTTACATTATAAAAAGATGATATTTTGATATATTTGAACATTTGGAAAATTAAATTTATATATAATAGATCTGATGGTTCATGTGTAAAGAATTGAGGATAAACAAATGAAAAACTAAAAGCTCATAAAAGAAATGCAAGAAAGGAACCAAAATCATACTATTCACTGTTCAGTGAATTATCCAGGTAACACAATAACATAATGCTGTTGGTTTATCCCAAAATATTACCTGAAAATATAAATGTCAATATAAATATAAATGTCAATAAAAATATAAATGTCTCTTCTGTTGGTCAGAAGTGGCAGCCCACCATCCCTGGTCTCCTGAGAGTCCTCTGGGGGTGAAAACCTACAGCTGTTCCAGAATAACCCTGCATCAAGTTCCAGCTGAAGTTCAAAAATGCTGGCACCTGGCATCTTTCTATTACATATCTGCTCCTTTGAGACCATTGCTCTACTAGCTCATTCAGAAACCCTTTTCCTATCAGTCTCACAGCATCTTTTGTAACCATTTTCTCAGAGAAAAGCAAAACACAGTGTAATTAGGAGTATGAACACATGAGCTATACCCTGGGTTTAAACCGCAGCTTCTCTCTTATTGGGTGTGTGACCTTAGCAAATTACTCAACTTCTCTGAGTCTCAATTTCCTTACCTGTAAAATGAGGGTAATAATAGTACCTGTTTCATAGAGTTGCTATACCAGGTAAGCATTAAATGACTTATCACATGAAACAGAACTAGCACTATGTAAACGCCAGCTACGGTTAAATAGTCTCTCTCACACAATCACATTCAAAGACAGACAGACACACACACACACACACACACACACACACACTGCCCCTTTAAACCCAACATAAGAATCGTTTCTCTTTTTTTAACATATGGTTTTATTAATTTTTTTAGAGAGAGGGAGACATCAATGTGAGAAGCATCAATTAGTTGCCTCCTACACACACTCAGGCTGGGGATCAAACCTGAAACCTGGACATATGCCCTGACTAGCAACCTTTCACTTGAGATGACACTCAACCAACTGAGACACACTGGCCAGGGCCTAAGAATTGTTTCTAAATAGTCCTTGGATGAAATAATGAACTGGTCCTATAACTTTTCCAGAATTTTCTTGGTGACTCAATTATTCTCTGTCCCCAAAGGTTACATTTGAGTAATTTAAAAATCCGGTAGTAAGAAATCATCAAAGTTTCCCATTTTTATTTAACGTAGAGATTTTTCTCTATCCCAGTTTGAAACCTTTGAGACCTGGATGGCTTTGTGTGTTGGACAGTGTGGGAGGGAATGTGAAAGTCGACTTCTGTTCTCCACCCTACCTCTACCCACTTCTCTCCCTTCTCTTGTGGAAGGACTGATTTCTCATACCACAGCCACCCCAAAGGAATCTTCTCCCCTAGCTTCTTTGACCTCCATCATTCAGCATGTCCTGACAGGAAGACCCAGCCCCTCCCCGGGCACAAGTGGTGACTGAACATGTGCTGTTTTAGTCTCAGCCTTTGGAACCTCAGCCCAAACTGTGATTGGAAGTGTCCTATCTTATACTGTATCACTTGTTCCTACAACCGCTCACCTCCAAGCCACTCTCCACATTCCCTGAGGTCTCTAAGTGCTCGATCAGTCTTCTATGTCTTGATGCCTCATCCAGTGGAGGGATTTAATTTGTGTGAATTTATTTATACATGTCTGTGGAGCAAGGGTGGAAGTAGTGAAAAGATAACTATTTGCCCGAGCTGGTTTGGTTCAGTGGATAGAGTGTCGGCCTGTGGACTGAAGGGTCCCAGGTTTGATTCCAGTCAAGGGCACATGCCCAGGTTGCAGGCTTGATCCCTAGTGGGGGGCGTGCAAGAGGCAGCCAATCAATGATTCTCTCTCATCATTGATGTTTCTATCTCTCTCTCCTTCTCCCTTCCTCTCCGAAATCAATAAAAAAATACTTTTTAAAAAAAGAAAATGATTTAAACAATGCCTGCAGTTCCATGGCATTTCTCTCAATGAATTCATAAGCTGGAATGAGATCTGCTATTTCTTAGGACATATTCTGTTCCTGACACTTTCTCATACTATGAGCATCGCACCTTTTTGAGCATGAGTCTGTTATTTAAAGATATATGTTTTTAATGCAATAGCCCCTAAATGCAAGCCAACTATTAGATGTAGATCTTGACGAAAAACGGATATTTTCTAAAGATGGAGGGAAAACTGAAAAATAATGTGTTAAAAAGGAGAGAGAACAGGAGTAGGGTGAACAAATCACCCTGGTTTGCTCAAGACAAACCTAGTTTCAGCACTAAAATTTTCACATCCTGGGAAGCCCCACAGTCCCAGGCAAACTGGAATGGTTGATCATCCCATCAGTAGAGTCTAAGTTCTTCAGTGTGAAAGTATATCCGAGCATTCTCCAGACCTCCAAGTCTCCTCCTCAACATCACTGCTCCCAGTTCTCCTCCTGCCATTCTCCTTGCCTTTGCCTAGGGTAAGTCAGAGAAAGAAAATGAGTCTTAGTTGAGTCTTGACTTAAACCAAAGGACTAGAAAGCTGGGTTACTAATATTTTGCACAAAGTTGTTTTTTTAAGGAACTTTTAGAACCTTTCACTGTGTATTTCTCAGACTCTTTTATTAGATGAGGAGGAAAAGGAAATGAACCACATATAGCAAAGTGGTCTACCCTTAGCCACACAATAATTATAGGTAATGTTTACAGTTTCCTGTTTGTGGCCTGGCCTACTGAGCCATCTTGTCTTGGTAAACTACTTAACCCTATCTGGGCCTTAGTTTTATTTTGTTTGTTTTATTATCTTTAACCTTTTGTTAAAGAGATCTTCTATTCCTTAGCTAACTCACTGAATGATGGTGAGGATTAAATAAGGAAAATGGGATAATTCATGTGAAAAATCCTACTCAGACCTCTTTTCTCCAACTTTCCAGGCTACTCACACTGCCAGCTCACCATGGCCTATCACTATGCTTATTTTCTATATCTCAAACATTAACATTTACTTGTCTGAGAATCCTTAGTGTCAGTTTCATTGTGCATGTCAAAAGAAAACCAAGTAATATAAAAAGAAAGCAAACCCTTGGCTAATGAGAAAAGGTAAATAAGTCTCACTGTCCTTCTAGTTCACATCATGAGCTTCCTTCTACATTTTTTTGTGGTCCAGAAGAGTGGTGTCTAATGATGGGAATATAATATCAAGTAGGAGGTGGTGGCAAAAAAAAAAAAAATCTATGGAAGAACTATTTGAGGATAGAGAGAATTTTGGGATAATTTCCTGAGATGGCACCGTCATCCATCACTGATTAAACCAACTCCTAGTTAACATCCTGAGGTGATACAAGGAGGGTTCAGAGCTAGAACCCCAACTGATTGATCCTAATAGTCAAGTTCAGAAGATCAGATGAGTTTTGTTCTACTTCTAGCAAGTTTATATACTAGCAAGAGAGTTTCTAAAACTATGGCCATTTCTAGAGACAAGTATTGTCCAAAAGTAGATAACAAATTCTGAAATTAGAAATACGGATCTGAAACTTTCACTTGAAAAGCTAAATTGCAGCCAGGTTGGAAAAATTAGTGCATAATATAGGGTGTCCTCCCAAAAATGTATACACACACTTTGAATCATTATAAAGGCAGTGCTTATTAAAATACATTTCATTTTCAAAACAGAGCTATCATCTGTTAAATTTGTATACATTTTGGGGGGATACCCTGTATTGATGTCAGCAAGGATTAATTAATGAAAATGACTAAAATGTGGAGGAGAAACCAAGATGGCGGCATAGGTAAACACCTGAAATTGCTGCCTCGCACAACCACTTCAAAACTACAACTAAAAGACAAAAAGGACATCATCCAGAACCACAGAAAGGCTGGCTGAGTGGAAATTCTACAATTAGAAGGAAAGAGAAAAGCACACTGAGACTCAGAGGAAGTGCGGAAGTAAAGTGCAGAGGTACAGAGGTGCAAGCGCGGAAAGGGCTGGCAACAGAGTACCTGGTTGTCTTTTTCAATCAGGAGGGAGGCACAAGCTCCCGACTGCTCTGAACTCCAGTTCCAGGTGAGAATCTGGGAACCCAGACTCATATGGGGAGAAAATGGACTGTCTGGCAACGGGCAGAACTCCAGGGCGGCTTTCTCTCAGAGGTGCTTGCAGTGATTACTGAGGGATACTGAGACCCGGGGGCCTCTTAAAGCAGGGCTGAGGATCAGCCATAGCTGTTTGCTCCAACCAGTTAACTCCCTGAGACCCCGCCCCACCCAAGCTGTGCACAGAGGCTTTTGCATATGAATGGCCAGGCCCTTTGCAATCTAAAATTACCTAACAAACTGCAGCTGGGTCAGAGAGCCCCAGAACATCCAAAAGAAGGCCCAAGGCCCCACAGCAGCTTGCATTGCTTCACAGCTGGGCCTCATCTGGGCACCTCCAAAACCCAAACAAAGAAGAGGAATCTGCAGATCTCTCTGTAGCTCCTGCTGGGTGGCCTCAGGCAGAGGCTAAATTAGCACCACCTTAGAGATCTAAGAGCCAGTGTACCCAGTGGTCAGAGTGGTACCATCCAAATTATAACTCCTCAGATCCATAAGGGACACACTCAGGGGGCAGACTCAGTGAGCACCAAAGCCCCACTGAAGCAATTCTTACCCCATAAGGGTGTCTCCAGCACAGAAGTTCTCCCACTGTAGACACAGCTGATCCTCACAGCCAATTGGCCTGGAGGTCAATTCCTTCCAGTGACACCAACAACAATCAAGGCTTAACTACAACAAGACTGTGCACACAGCCCACAAAGGGGTGCACCAAGAGTGTCCACCTCAGGTAACTGGGGAGGCTGAGCCACTGGGCCCTATAGGACACCTAGCACACAAAGCCACTCTATCAACTCAGGGAAGCAGCCAAAATGCAGAGACAAAGGAACAGGTTACAAATGAAAGAAATGGAGGAAAGCAAACGACTGGATATAGAGTTCAAAACCATGGTTATAAGGTTTTTCAAGAATTTTCTAGAATCCACTGATAAATTTAGTGAGACCCTCAAGGATATGAAAAAGGACCAACTAGAAATTAAGCATATACTGACTGAAATAAAGAATAATATACAGAGATCCAACAACAGACTAGAGGACCCCAAGAATCAAGTCAAAGATTTGAAATACAAAGAAGCAAAAACACCCAACCGGAAAAGCAAAAAGAAAAAAGAATCCAAAAATATGAAGATACTGTAAGGAGCCTCTGGGACAACTTCAAGCATACCAACATCCGAAGTATTGGGGTGCCAGAAGAAGAGAGAGAGCAAGATACTGAAAACCTATTTGAAGAAATAATGACAGAAAACTTCCTGCACCTCATGAAAGAAATAGACTTACAAGTCCAGGAAGCACAGAGAACCCCAAACAAAAGGAATCCAAAGAGAACCACACACTAAGACACATCATAATTAAAATGCCAAGAGCAAAAGACAAAGAGAGAATATTAAAAGCAGCAAGACAAAAACAGTTACCTACAAGGGAGTACCCATACGATTGTCAACTGATTTCTCAACAGAAACCATGCAGGCCAGAAGGAAGTGGCAAGAAATATTCAAAGTGATGAACAGCAAGAACCTACAACCAAGAATACTGTACCCAGCAAAGCTATCATTCAGAATTGAAGGTCAGATAAAGAGCTTCACAGATAAGAAAAAGCTAAAGTTCATCACCACCAAACCAGTATTAAATGAAATGCTGAAAGGTACTCTTTAAGAAGAGGAAGAAGAAGAAAAAGGTAAAGATAAAAATTATGAACAACAAATGCATATCTATCAACAAGTGAATCTAAAAATCAAGTGAATAAAAAATCTGATGAACAGAATAAACTGGTGAATATAATAGAATCAGTGGCATAGAAAGGGAGTGGACTGACAATCCTCGGGGGGAATGGGGTGTGGGGGGTGGGGGAAGAGACTGGACAAAAATCATACACCTGTGGTTGAGGACAGTGCGGGGAGAGGGGCAAGGGCAGAGGGTGGGGTGGGAACCGTGTGGAGGGGCACTATGGGGGGAAAAAGAGGAACAACTGTAATAATCTGAACAATAAAATTTTATTTAAAAAAAAAAGAAAATGACTAAAATGTGGGTCTACTTGACCTTTGTACACTGATTGGTTATTCCTTGCTTACCTTACAGATCCATTATGAATGGGAAGGACTGGCAGGAAATCAAAGAGAGAGCTGGAGAAGGGAGAAATTGGGGGATACATTCCACTTCCCTTACTACCCAACTCTCTCTTCTTCTCTAGTTTGACTGCATTGCTCTATGTAAGGCCACAGCTCCTGTTGAGTGGTCCTTGTGCCATGGCTACAGATCTCATTAGCTTCCAGTAAAATAACTTCCTCTACTTTCCCCTCAGGCCTCAGGGTTGTAACAGCTAGTCCCAGAGTAGTCACCATTCCTTGTGGGTTCTCTTGACTATACTATATTAGTCTTCTAGGGCTGCCATAATAATATTCCACAAACTGAGTGGCTTAAACAACAGAAATTTATTTTCTCACAATTCTGGAGGCTGGAAGTCCAAGACCAAGATCCAGTAGGGTTTGGTTTCTAGTGAGAGCTCTCCCCTTGAGCTTCAGAGGGACACCATCTTGCTGTGTGCTCATATGACCTCTTCTTTTGTTTGGGTGGGGGGCAAGGGGAATGAAAGAGTTCTATGGTGTCTTTAATAGGACACTAATTCTATAGGATCAAGGCCCCACCCTTATGATCTCATTTAACCTTAATTACTTCCTTATAGCCCTTATCTCTAAATGTACTCACACTGGAGATTAGAGCTTCAACATATGGACTGAGGGAGGGAGAGGTGTGAGGGGGTGTGAGGCACAAACATTCCATCCATAACACATGCCCATGCTTCTGTAAATAGTCTCTCCATTAAATGTCCTTTAATTCACACCTTTGAATGTGTTATCTACTTCCTGCCAGGACATTGACTGATACATGTACAAATGATCATATGGTCAGTTGAGGCAACCTCTGGATTATATAGGTTAAAGCAGTGGTCGGCAAACTCATTAGTCAACACAGCCATATATCAACAGTACAACAATTGAAATTTCTTTTGAGAGCCGAAAACCAACTTCTGTGCATGGGCCACGAAGTTTCAATTGCACTGTACATGCGTGCCCGCACATGGTATTTTGTGGAAGAGCCACACTCAAGGGGCCAAAGAGCCACATGTGGCTCGCGAGCTGCAGTTTGCCGACCACTGGGTTAAAGCAAAGAAAAAGAACCCTTTATCTGAAATCTATATAATAAAAACCCAGTGGCTGTAATGTCGTAACGACCAAAGACTCATCACTAGGAGGTGCATTGATGGGTCCCACGGTGATGGCGGAACTTGACGCTGAGTCCCGCAGTGTGCCGGGTCTGGGTCTCATGTGATTTCACGCTCTGGGCCTCTAGTTTTCATATAATTAAAGTACCTTAATTCTTATTTCTTCTCAGTGTAAACAGTGCAAAAATCAATGCCTTTCAAAACAGTTGCTTCATTTTTCCCAGCTTTTTTATACAGTCTCTTAAAAATATCTTAATTATAATATTAAAATTTTTAACTACCCTTCAGCAGTTTATTTTCACCTCTGGAGGGAATTTTAAAAGATTTTATTTTGACATAATGCCAAAAGAGAACATTCCATTAAAAATTTTAGCTAAAATGTACATGAAGATATCTGGCTTTCTAGTTTCCAAAACACATCAAAGAAGGGACATTGGAGTTGCTGAAGAAACTAAATAAAAACCCTAGTACCTAAAAAACAAAACAAAAATTCATTATAATAGAAGACTGAAGACCATTAGACAATAAATTTAATGTAAGGAAAAGCAGCTATAATTCAAATCTACTTAATAATATGTTTTTACTTTTATAAAGCTGTTTGAGGTTAGAAAAAATTTTTAACAAAAAACAAATTCATAGAAAGAGATTGAACTTGTAGTATCAGAGTCAGAGGATAGAGGGGAAGTGGAATTGGAGGAAGGTGGTCGAAAAGTACAAACTTTCGCCCTAACCGGTTTGGCTCAATGGATAGAGCATCAGCCTGCGGACTGAAGGGTCCCAGGTTCGATTCCTGTCAAGGGCATGTACCTTGGTTGCAGGCACATCCCCAGTAGGGGGTGTGCAAAAGGCAGCTGAATCGATGTTTCTCATTCTCTATCCCTCTCCTTTCCTCTCTGTAAAAAATCAATAAAATATATTTTTTTAAAAAAAGAAAAGAAGCCGAGACCGGTTTGGCTCAGTGGATAGAGCGTCGGCCTGCGGACTGAAAGGTCCTGGGTTCGATTCCGGTCAAGGGCATGTACCTTGGTTGCGGGCACATCCTCAGTGGGAGGTGTGCAGGAGGCAGCTGATCGATGTTTCTCTCTCATCGATGTTTCTAGCTCTCTATCCCTCTCCTTTCCTCTCTGTGAAATATCAATAAAATATATATTTAAAAAAAAAAAAAAGAAAAGAAAAGTACAAACTTTCAGTTATCTATACTAATAATAGAGGAATATGCAAATTGTCCAGGACAGTAACAGTAATGACCGAACAGCATGCTGCATGGGGTGACCAGGCCAACAGGAGGATTAGTGAGAGACAATCAAACGACTGAACAGCAGGCTGCATGGGATGACCAGGCTGGCAGGAGGGGGGCAACTGGGGGAGACCAAGCCAATGGGGGAGGGCAGTTGGGGGTGACCAGGCTGGCAGAGGGGGGCAGTTGGGGGCAACTGGGCTGGTAGGGGGGGGCAGTAAGAGGCAACCAGGCTGGCAGGGGGGGCAGCTGGGGGCTACCAGGCTGGCAGGCAGGTGAGCAGTTAGGAGCCAGCGGTCCCGGATTGTGAGAGGGATGTCCGACTGCCCCCAATGGGTCCCGGATTGGAGAGGGTGCAGGCTGGGCTGAGGTGACCTCCCCATGCACAAATTTCATGCACTGGGCCTCTAGTAAGATAAATAACTATGTAATGTGTAGTATGATGACTATCGCTAACACTGCTGTAGGATATATAGGAAAGTTAAGAGAGTAATTTCTAACAGTTTTCATCACAAGGAGAAAATTTTTCTTTTTTTCTTTTTCTTTTCACTTTTTCTTTTATTATATGAGTATGACTGTTAGCTGGACCTATTCTGGTAATCATTTCACAATATATGTAAATAAAATCATCATGCTGTATGCCTTAAATTTAAACAGTGATATATGTCAATTATTTCTCAATAAAACTAGGGGGGATGTTTTATATATATGGAAGCTTGCTAATTGCTTCTCAAGTGCAATTCTCCTCTTTTAACTTGGAAATAGAACTAGAAATCTGGATTTTTAGCAGAACGTGTAGTCACTAAGCTGGCAGGCTGCATTTCCCAGCCTCCTTTGCAGTTAAGTATAAATATGTAACTTAGTTCTGGTAAATAAGTTGTAAGGTAAGTGTGGAACTATAGAAAGTCTCCTTAAATGAGGCAGGAGTGTCCTTCTTTCCTTTCCCTCCTTTCTGTTTCCTGGAATGCAGGCAGGATTCCTGGGCCTTGGACCAGCTGTCTTAGACACTGAGCAGCATGCTAGGATGACAGAGCAGCCACATAGAAGCAGCCTGGGTCATTGATGACCTGGAGTTCTCATACCAGCCCTAGGCCTCCTTCCTCCAGGCTCTGTTCATGTGAGGGAAAATTAAATTTCTATCCTGCTTAAATTACTGTTAATTGTATTTTTAAGTTATATGAAGCCAATCATAATCCTAAATTAATTATTAAGTATTATTAATTGCAAACTAAATTATAAATTACATGAGGGCAGATCATGTCTTTCTTTGCTGCCAGATCTTCACAGGGCCTGGCACACAGAAAACATTTTTTGAATGAATGAATGAGTCATGGAAAGATCCTGTATAATAACATAAATGGATCCACTTTAAAATGGAGTGGGAGCTGCCATCCCAGGCCTTGTATGTCTTATGCCTCAAAACTTCGGAATATTAAAACAGGGCAAAATAACCTTTGGACTAGGCCTAAAGCAAGTCTCCATCCCAAAGAACTCGTTGCAAAGACAATAGAAAAACATATTATTACTACCAGACTACTGGATAATAAACTGAAAATTTTAACATATTGTTCAGAATTAGCATCCCTGTTAATTTACCTGCATCAATAGAAACATCTTCTTTCTATTAATGTAATTGTTCCCTTCCCTTTCTCATAAATACCCTTTGCCTTTGTCCCCTAATCGGAACATTATTTAGGCTTTTGCCTTGATCAGTGCTTCCCAAATAGCTATTCTTTTTTATCTCAAGTAAATTCTTATTGCCTCTCACTTTGAACGGCCTTTCACTTTTAGGTTAACAAGCCTCTTTTTTAAAAAAAAGGATTATCGATTGCATAATGTTTCCCAAAAAGAAGAAGCACACCATTGTGGGTAAATGTCCGGGCTCTGGAACCACTGTGCACAGGTCCAGTCCCTGCTCTGATACTTACAGCTGTGGATTGGGAAAGTTCACTTCTCTCTGTAATATATAAACTAGAGAAAATATTAACACCTGCCTTATAGAGCTTTTATGAGAAATAAGTTAATATATCTTAAAAACTTAAAATAATTAGTCATTAGCAAGCACGCAACAAATAATAACTAATAGTAAATATGTATATAGTTGATCCTCATTATTCCTGGATTCCATATTTCCAATGTCACCTGCTCATTAAAATTCATGTGTAACCCTAAAATCAATACCTACAGGCTTCTACAGTTACTTGCAGACAAGCAGAGTGGAGGAAATTTTGAGTCTCCTGATGCACGCATTCCCTGCTGAATTGAACAAAGTGAAGCTCTGACTTACTATTTTGGCTCTCAAGCCATAAATAAAGGTCCTTTTCTCAGCTTACTTAACTTTTTACATTTTTGTGCTTTTTGTTGGTTATCTTGCTGTTTAAAATGACCCCAAAGCATAATGACTAAGTACGGTCTAGTGTTCCTAAGTACAGCAGGTTGTTATGTGCCTTACAGAGAAAATACATGTATTATTAGATAAGCTTTACTGAGACATGAATTATAGTGACGTTGGCCCTGAATTCAATGGCAATGAATCAATGATATATTAAAGTGTCTTTAAACAGAAACATATAATGCAAGGTTATGTTTTAATCAGTTGATGAAAATGTTGTGACCAGAGACTCATAGGAACCTAACCCTATATTTTCAGTATTCACTAATTTCAGTGTTTGTAGCAACTTTATAAAACATAAATAATGAGAATTGACACTGTGTGTGTGTGTGTGTGTGTGTACATGTACATAAAACAGTAAGGATTTTTTTCTTAGAATAAATTTATGGCTGCCTTCAATTTATATATTTTATGCCATGATTTTAAGAAGAGGATGGGATAATCCTTTCCGTGCTGAAAAAATTTTCTAGATATTCTAGATGTTCATAGAGGACTAATACACAGAAGATGAAATTGCAAAAGCCAAAGTGGATTTCTAGTGAAAATAAAGATCAACAGGTAATTGATCCAGAGGAATGGCCGGTGGATTGAAGTGATAACCAGGAATTTCTGGATGAAAGCAAGGTAGGTGTGTGTGTGTGTGTGTGTGTGTGTGTGTGTGTGTGTGTGTGTGTTGTTTTAAACTTCTGTCAAGTTACTCAACTAACATAAGACTCCTGCGAAGTGCATTAATGACACAGTGTCTGTATCTAACACTGTAATAAATTAGTCAAGTGCCGGAATTGGCAGTGTGGACTGGGGTCAGGATGAGTGGAGGTGATCCCTGGAAAGAGAAGGCAGAGCAGGACTGTGAACTCAGACTTGCTGTTATAATTTTAAGTCAAATAAACTCTTAATAAATTCTGCAGCTTATTCCTCAAAAATGAAGAATGGATGTTGTTGATCACCATCATCAGCTTTGGAATCAGCAGTCTCAGGTTTGAACCTCAGCTTCACAATTTCCTAACTTAGGAGTTTCAGGCAAGCCACTCAATCTTAGTTTCCTTATCAGCAAAACAAGGAACTAATACCTACCTCAAAATATTGTCTATGTATTTATTAATCCTCACCAGATGATTTTTTTTTAGAGAGAGAGAGAGTGGAAGGGAGGGGAGAGAGAAACATTGATGTGAGAAAGACACATCGGTTGCTTGCCTCCTGCATGTGCCCCAACCGGGGCCAGGAATGGAACCTGCAACAGAGATATGTGCTCTTTGACTGGAATCAAACCCAGGCTAATGCTCTATCCACTGAGCCAAACCAGCTAGGGCTCAAAATATTGTCTATGTACTTAAAGGATGTAATCTGTGTAGAGCAAATAACACACTACTAAGTCCACAGTACATCCTCAGTAAAGTAACAGCCATTATATATACTCCCTGGCTTCATCTTTCTCTTCAATAAAAGAGAAATTCTTAGTTAACATGTAAATCAAGATATGGTTATTTCAGCAAATATTTTAATATACTTTGAAAATAATTTAATTTTTTGGTGAATTTCATTTCAATTACAAGAATCATATTAATATTCAATCCCTGGGTCTGAATATTACAATCAATAGGAATGTGGTGAGGAAAATGAAAATAACTTATTTTAAAAGTTTCTAATTATAGGCATTTGGAAACCATCTCAGAACACCTTCTTCTAGAGAACTTTGGCTGAGGAGAGCATAATTTTTTCACTGAGGCCAACGGTGATAGTTTGAGTTTAGAAATCTAAAGCAGAATGGATTGACACATTCATTTATTCATTCATCCCTCCAGTTATCACTTATTGAGCATTTACCATGGGCCTGTGGTCTTGAGGGAAGGGGAAGAAGAGAAAAGCATAAAGCAATTACACAAACAACTGTACAATTATGACAGTGACAACACCCCAAGAAGTGTTGCTCACACCTGGACACATGTGCTCCACTCTCAGCATTGTTGCAAAGAAAGTAGTCCAGGAACTAACAGGTAATTCCATCATAATAAGGAAGGAAATACTTACCTCTGCAACACTTGCACAAATGCTGTCTCCTCTGTCACTTGCCTCACTGCTTGGAGCGACAAACCTCACATCCCTTAGCCTGAGGCCACCTCAGTCCCTTTGCTCTACTTGGTCTCCATTTCCCACCTCCTGGGTTCTTCCCCACCCCCACTTTCACCCACAGTATCCCAAAATTCTCCTTGAAGGTGGGAGAGTAAAATGAACAAAATAGCATACCCATTAGCAATTGAGAAGGGAAAGACCAGAATAATTCTATGATACAATTTTTTATTTCTGTACAGAAGGAACAATTTAATGGAAGTGTTCAATCGGAAGACTTAACCAGTCTGGTAAAATGGAAAAAGATCCCTGGTAAAGTAGCATTTATGTTGAGACTGGAAAGAGAAGGGGTTAGCCGAGAGAGGAAAGAAAATCAGACACTGTGAATGACAGAAAAAGGAGTGTGGTGTTGGAGGAACAAAGAGAAAGCCAACATGGTCAGCACAGAGAAAGGAGAGAGATTTGGGAGATGAGACTGGATAGGCAGGGAGCGGCCAGATCAGACAGGGTTTTTATCCACCAAAGAACAGGAGGCCACTCAGGAGCATTTATTTTATATTTATGAATGTAAATATTCTTTATATTTTTCAGATCAAATGTTATTAGTATTTTTGGTAATGCTATTTTTTTAAATCCTCACTCAAGGATATTTTTGTCCATTGATTTGTAGAGAGAGTGGAAAGGAGGGAGAAGGAGAGGGAGAGAAATCAACCCAAGAGAGATACATCCATTGGTTGCCTCCTTCACATACCCCGACTCCAGGAGTTGAACCCAAGACCCTTTAGTGTGTGAGCTGATCTCTACCACTGAGCCATACCAGCCAGGATGGTAATATTATTTTTTTTAAGCCAAGATCTATGGTTTTGTAATCTGAACCTCTCTTATCCACTGACATAACATTTGCCAAAGTCTTTTTATTTTGGAATGAGAATGATCTGTATCCATTCATTTTTTTAAAATTCACTTTTCTTTAAGGGAAAAATCATATAGGAAAAATGAACATATCATATACCGATGCACAAACTTATCCCAACTAAGAGTGTTCCAGGAAATATAGTATAATTATAGCTCAAAATATAACTCTCTTTGACTACATTGTGAAACTCAAATTGGACTTGTGACACAGGTTAGTTTTTAAACATTCAAATACACACATTTTTATCTTCCTCTATGCTCGTAGCAAAGTTTCTTGTAATTCTCGTAAAAAAATCTTGTAACAAAGATTCCTTTTCTCTGTGTTCACAGTGAATGGTTATGCTCAGCAGGAAAGAAACCAGTCTCTCATACCATTCTTTTCCTAAACACCTGGTTGTTCAGTTTTAACAAGGTGACTGGTTTCCACCATAACTCAGCTATTTTTCCACTTGGCTGGGTCCCCCTGGACCTTAAAGTAAAAAAAATCTATGTAACATTAGCTTTCCTACTAAACACCATGTGGGGTTTTCCACCCACACCATGCCACCAATTCATGAATAATTCTGTAGATAATACAAATGGGGATTCCTTCCTCTGCTCTTTCTTTTACATTGCTATCAGGTAGTCCAAGAGGCAGTGTTATTCAGATCTTTTCGGTCCCATGTTCTATCTCAACCTGTATTTCTCTGATGTCTAAGCGCAGGTAGAACTTTAGCATCTGCTGCTAGTTCCTGCCCTAGTTTATTGTGTATCTGAGGTAACCATAAAGCCAAAGGCTTTTCCAAGTTCCTTTGTATGTAAGATTAGAATAATGGTTGCCATTTACCTTTCAGACCAAAGTGCTGTCTAAGCATAACTAACAACAAGGACATCGTTCCACATTTGCAGTCCCCCCACCCACCCACCAAAATGCTGCAGAAATGCAGGGGAAGAGTGATCTCCATGGCGAACCACTGGGTTTCCTATTTTATGGGCAGCAGTAAAGAGTTCACCTCGTCCTCAATGAAATCATTCCTACTCTGAGAGCAGATGGGTCATAAACACCAGGTAAATAATTAATGGCTTTAGCCATTCTTAATTAAATGGAGAACTTAGAAGTTAACCACAAATCTTCTCCCTCTCTGGCCACAGAAGGAACAGTAGTATATACCTTGAGGTTTGAAAGTAAAGCATTGTCCTTAGACCCAGGTAAAAGGACCTTGCCCTGAGCCCCATGCCGTTGAGCGCCCATTCTGACCCCCTCCTGCCCTCCTCTTCCTGTGTTGCAAGCCAAGGAATGTGCCCTCTCAGAGTCGGAGCCTTCCCTTCTGGACCCCTTTCTGATTCTAGGACCACAGGACTCCTTGCCCAATAATCCTCAACCTGCTTTCTAAGCGTGAGCAAGGAACAGCTATCTGCAAGGGCGTGCGGATGGAGCCCGGATAGGTGAGCTGGATGTCCACACATACGCTCATGAAGCCCCTTGCCCTGTGGGGCAGAGCCACTGAAGGGAGAGAACCGGCTCCCTTCGCATCTCCAAGCTCTGGGAGAAAATGCTAGGTTAAGAGAAAGAGCATCTTCTACTACTTAACAATTTGTAAACCTGATTTATAACATAACTATGTAGCTACATGATATGGGGGCCTCTCTATAGTTTCTTGCCCCAAACCTCACAAATGTGAGGGATGGGCCTTAGAAGAGCGTATACAGTTCAGAGAAACCATTGACTAACGATAAATTGGGAAACTTTACATTCTTTTCTAAACATAAATCACGAGGCTTATAATACAAAAGATGTGAGGGAGGGAAGGGGAGTAAGCTCCACCACTCAGATCAAACGGTAGCTTCAATCTCTTAAGTTGTGCTCTTTGTTCCTAAAGCATGGGGAGCCAGCTAGGACATTCTTCTCCGCCACAAGCATTCCATCTGCACAGCACTGGCTCCCAGGCCGCCAGCTGCTCCTCACTCCCCTGTTGTAAGAATGCAGCTGAGGTTGAAAACTTGTCACCAAGTTGGAACCAATATCCACCTGTCCCTCTTGTCAGTCCTTTCTGTGAAGTCTCCCTGGGATTTAAAATCTAAAGCCATAAAAATGGGATTTGTCTTGACTCTTTCTAGAACAGCTATACACCATGCCTGCATCATATGACGGCGTCCCTTTAAAATTGGGATATTTAAATAAAATAACAGCTGTGCAGCACTATGAACAGTCACAGCACAAATTCTTAGGAATTGTTTCCTTATTCAATTCATTGCGTGTAGATTTTATTTTTCAAGTATTTCTCCCCTCGGCAAAAATAATAATAATAATAATAATAGGAATGAGATGTTCCCTGATATAATTTATAAAAACAGCATATCAGTAAATTAAGTCCACTTCTCATAAATAAAAAGTACATATCATTATACAAAAGAAAAAAGTATGTATCATTACATATGTCATAGGCTTTTTTCTTTTATAGTAGGAAAATATTTTTGTATAATATGCTTATTAACATACCATTACTTTATTTTTTTAATATATTTTATTGATTTTTTACAGAGAGCAAGGGAGAGGGATAGAGAGTTAGAAACATCAATGAGAGAGAAACATCGATCAGCTGCCTCCTGCACACCCCCTACTGGGGATGTGCCCACAACCAAGGTACATGCCCTTGACCGGAATCGAACCTGGGACCTTTCAGTCCACAGGCCAATGCTCTATCCACTGAGCCAAACCGGTTAGGGCAACATACCATTACTTTAATACCAAATCTATTTTGAAAATATATAAATCCCAAGTGGATTTTGTTTCAATTTTTTAATGTATTTAAAAACATGTCTCTCTTTTCATCAGATCATTAATAAGAAGAAATGATTATGACATATGAAAAACAAGTTTTAAACTCATTGCATGAAAAGTACTTCATAAAGATATTATACATAGTCTCAAACCTTGTGTCTAAAATTGAAGATTGGATTTACCTAAACTCATCAGGTAAAATTCCTTTGGGTTCTGAAGAATGTCACTGAGAGGTGAAGAACCAATCTGGTTCCAGCTGCAGATCAACATGCAATGCCACTGCGCAGAGACCGGGACAGGCAATGTGAGGTTTCAGCTGGATCACGGTTGGGGCTGGGCTTAGTGAGCCACATTTTGGAGGACTTGATTTGTTCCACGGCTGTCCCTCTTTCCAACAAATGCTGCTGCTGTTGTTTAAAGCAACTTTGCAAAACAGTGACATGTTCAAACCATTTCAATGGCGAATTCAAGAAGAGAAAGTTGACTTCTATACTTCCCAGCACCACATGGTTCTTATTTAGAAACCAAAAGGGGTCATCAAATGTCCTTTTCACGTCTCTTAACATTGCCCAAGCCCAAGCTACATATAGTAAGGATCATCTACCAGACCATTGGAATAATGAAAATACATTTTTAAAAAAACAATAAGAGCTAATAGGTAGGCTACACAAGATAGGTCATACATACTAACACAGAACCAATATGACACAGAGTTGCAGGGAACAGATACTTAACAGAACACGGTCTGCTCTCTTTTAGAGTAAAATCGTTAAAGATGGTATCCAGTCCACAGATTTTGATTGAGGTCTACAGAATGACTACATAGTTATATTTATCCAATTTGGATATGCAATGATCTTTGAAGATCTTTCTAATTTTTAAGAAAGGAAACATATATTTCCATATTTAAGGGGTTAAAGGTGGGTATATGCCTTGGAAAAAAAACATACTGTAGACTTATCCTCTTGTACGTATACTTTTTGTTCTGCTGACACTGAGATCAGAAAGTAATAAAGGAAAGCAATTACATTCATTGATTCCATGTAGCTTAGCTCTTTCTCCAACAGTTTATCAATGAAAAATTGGCTAAGAAAGTCACTTTCCGTTCTCGACACTTCAATCATAGAAAGTGGTGCAAATGTCACAGGCTGCGATTTTTCTAACTCGCTCATGTGTTTTTCCTTATGCATTCCACCGTTTCCTTTGGAGAGGAAGTGGCAACTGGAAGCTAGCAGCTGGGGGTCAGTTCCTTTCAGTTATTCCCCTCACACCCCTCAGCTCCTTTCTCTTTTCAGTCTCATCACCTTTAACTCCACCACTGTCTCCACCTGGAATGCCATGAACTTCTCACATGTGCCCGGGAGCCAGGAAGAACTTTGTAGTAGAGCTTAGGTTTAACAAAACCTAAACTTGTTATATCCCTTCCTGAATCAGAACGTGTAACTCCACCTGGCAAGGAACCACACTGACTTTTAAATTATACACTGTGCCCAGGCACAATGTGAGCACTCAGTGCCACACACACGTTAAATAGTAAAACTGAAACATTTGTTCACCGTAACCTCTATGTTCAAATAATACTACAGGCTACTAAAATTTCATTACACGTGGACTTTTCTACCGCCTCTACTGCACAGAAAGCTCATTCAAACTTAAGTCTTAGGAACACTGGAATGTCTTTATTTATAAGATTATTTTCTAGTTTGAATGATAAGCCAAATTACACACTTTCAATAATTTTTAATAAATAAATAAACTGTATCCTTCCTATCAAAGTCTTCATTGTAAATCTATTTCTGTATGCAGCAAGACTATTTTATTAACATTGACTATGCCAGGTGTGTGTGCTTGTGTAAATTGATATGGATATAAATGTAGCTGCAGATAGCTGCCATTCATTAAATGCTTAATATATGCCAGGCAATGTGCTAACCACTTTGCTCATTCGTTTAACAAATATTTGTTGAACATGTCTGATGAGGCAGGCACTAGCATAGGCAAGAACTAAAAAGTCAAACATGGCCCTAGTCTTCATGAAGCTTATAGTCTAGTAGAGAAGACAAACATTTCATGAGAGCTTTAAAGCAAGACATTTAATCAGAGGCTCTGCCTCTATGACCAGCAGCATTGAAGCTGAGATCTGAAGCCAGGCTGGAGATAACAATGACCTGAACTAAGGTGCACAAGTGGAGAGGAGCTAAGGGAAAGCACTCAAGACATTGATGAGCCGAAACCGGTTTGGCTCAGTGGATAGAGCGTCGGCCTGCGGACTGAAGGGTCCCAGGTTCGATTCTGGTCAAGGGCATGTACCTTAGTTGCGGGCACATCCCCAGTGGGAGGTGTGCAGGAGGCAGCTGATCGATGTTTCTAGCTCTCTATCCCTTTCCTCTCTGTAAAAAATTAATAAAAATATATATATTTTTAAAAAAAGACATTGATGAGGTAATGCCCTCAGGACTCGGGGATAGATTGAACTGAGAAAGGTGGAGAGTAGGAAAGATATGTAGGAGAGAGAGGAATCAAGGTCTCAACAACTGTCTCATACGTGTAATTGTGTGGTAGAAAGCCAAACCAGATTATTCCACTCAGAACACATTACCTTAGTTCTCTCTCTCTCTCTCTCTCTCTCTCTCTCTCTCTCTCTCTCTCTGTGTGTGTGTGTGTGTGTGTGTGTGTGTGTGTGTGTGTGTGTGTGTGTTGGAGGGGGGCTTAGAGAGAGAGGGAAAGACAGAGAGAAATGTCAGTGAATATTCGGGAGGAGCCTGCAACTGAGGTACGTGCCCTTGATTGGAATAGAACCCAGGACCCTTTGGTCCGAAAGCCCACGCTCTATCCACGGAGCCAAACCAGCTAGGGCTTAGTTCTTTGTTTGGATGACAGACACTCCTACGCCCCCTACAGTGAGGAAGACGCAACACACCTTTCAGTTAACAGGCATGCTCTCTCTTCATTTCATACATGGAAAAATCATACTTTATAAAAGAGGATTATTTATACTTTCCTCAGCCTCATCTGAACCCTTTTTGAGGGCATGAATAAAAATTAAGACCCATCCTCCAAATGAGCATGTTTTCCTAACATTTTTCATCATCATTACAAGTGTCTTGTTTTGCTTCTCGGACACTCTGAGTTGTAATGTTAGTTTGAATAATTACCAGAAATCATAGAAATATGCCACTTTGAACGGCCAATGAGCAGACTCTTAAAAACTATTTATTCCCTCCGTGATCATGCTCATAGCACCATAAAGGCTAAATGATGAGAAGCCAGCAGAGCTTACGCAAAAATCCAGCATAAATCTACCCCAGTATCTTCTTGTCAGCTTCTAAACCTTGAAAATTAGCTCTGCAAGACCAATAAGGGATTGGACTAAGGGGAAAGTTTGGCAGTGACCCCACAAAGCACACTTATTAATAGGATAAAGTGTCATTTCATCTAAGCATGGGTAGAAGTCCTATAGATCAGATGAGGAAGTAGACTCTACTTAGTAGAGAATATAAAGTAAAAGAGTGACATCTGGCACACTGACAACCCCATTTTCTCTAAAAACAAACAAAAAGTCATTTTTATAATGGCTAGATGATGTCTGCTGTCAATTCTAGTAATGTCATTATAAGAATCAACTTATTTGTAAGAACCCCTCAAAACAGTGTTCAAATTACTGCCTTATGTGATGGGGAAAAATACACTTGGAGTGGGGACACCTGGTGAGTGCTCTTTCTTATTCTACAAATAATTCCCCCAAATAGTGCAATGATGGCTTGTCAATTATTTATTGAGTGAAAACAAGGAAGAATTAACATTTAGGACAATGTCATTCAAATGGCACACACACAGGAAAAACAAACAGGCCAAGTAGCTAAACGTTGTGCCAAGAGGACAATATATAAAAACACTGTCTAAGAAACTGACTAAATGGGCAGAGACAGATATTGTTCATGTGGAAGAATATTGGAATATGTAAGGCTCAATAATTGGCAGAAAAGTACACAGATACAAATGGCTATGTGCTCTGACTGCCATGAAACATGGCAGAATTAAACTTGTTCTTGTTTTACTTACTTTTAAACAAAAATGTTTAACTTTTTGTACTTATGTCATTCTTTTACAAATGTGGAAATACACTGAGTGGCCAGATTATTATGATCTCTGAACGCATAATAATCTGGCCACTCAGTGTGTGTGTGTGTGTGTGTGTGTGTGTGTGTGTGTGTGTGTGTGTATAAGAGGCCTGGTGCATGAATTCGTGCATGGGTGGGGTCCAGCCAGCCTGGCCAGGGGGAGGGGACATGAGTGGTTGGCCAGCCTGCCTGCTGGTCGAACTCCTGGTCGAGGGGGCAATTTGCATATTAGCCTTTTATTATATAGAATATACAATTTGCATATTAGCCTTTTATTATATAGAATATACACTGAGAATATCTCTGAATATGTGTTCAGAGATCATAATAATCTGGCCACTCAGTATATATCAATTATTCTCAGAACCAGCTCACAAAAGATTATCCTTGGTGGCGTTTTGTGTTTGTTTTTGTTAATCTTCACCTGAGGATTTCTTGCCATTGATTTTTAAAGAGAGTAGAAAGGATGGAGGGAGGGAGAGAAGGAGAGAGAGAGGGAGAGGGAGAGAAACATCGATGTGAGAGAGACCTACTGATTGGTTGCCTCCGGCACAAACCCCAACCAGGGCAGAGATAAAACCTGCAACCTAGGTAAGTGCCCTTACCAGGAATCAAACCCAAGAACCTTCAGTTCATGAGCCAACCTCTAACCATTGAGCAACACCTTCCAGAGCCCTGGTGGTTTTTATGTGTATGGAGAAGAGCAGGTGTCAAACAACAGTGTCAAAAGAACAGACATTGTTGTCCTCATCGACAGGGAGGAGAGAGGATAACAAATCTGCTCCCTGAGGGAAACCACAAAACCTTTTCCTCTTTCCTAAAAAACTGATGCAAGATCTTCTTTCCCTGGACAAGTATGTTAAGCCACAACCCACACAAGCAGAGCTTCCAACGTATTAGTCACATTGATAGTAAATTCATCAAGGGCTCAATATAACTTTAGTGCTAGCAGAAAAGGTCAAGATGTCATCTACTTCAACAGGAGGAGATAAGTGGGGAGAGGAAGAGGATCAGAGGGAAGGAGAGAAAAGGGAGGAGGAAAGGATGAAGGAGAGAGGGAGGAACAAAGAAAAGAAGGAAAGGAGGGAAGAAGGGAGAGAAAATGACCAAAAAAAATAAAATAAAGATCCACAAATGGATAAGTAATCTATAATACACTGAAAGCAAACTGCCTTAGTCCCCTATATGACCAAAACTTAACTTTAAAGGTTCCCCAATAATAATAATAGCAAATCTTACATGGTACTTACTCTATGCCAGGCTCTGTTCTAAAGGTTTCGCATATATTAACTCAGAGAAACAATTAATATGCACTTTACAGATGAAGTTATTGAGGCACAGGGAGGTAAGCAGCTTGCCCAGAATTACTAAGCACTGAAACCAGGATTTGAACTTAGTCAGTTCTGGGTCTAGGATCTAGTTGCCATATCCTTAATCTTTATTGTAGAGCCTCTAGATACAGTGCTACTGAAAGTGCTGATCCCTGGAATATTTATTACTGGTCTACAATGAGATACGGCACGTGTACCAGAATATGATGGCTGGGTCAATAAACACACCGTTCAGTTCAGCTGACATTTTTTTGGTTTTTGGTAGATTTCCTGGATGAAAGAAGAGGGAAGAAAACCAACATGTTTGAGCAACAAAACCACACTTTGCTTTGTCCAAATTCTCTCCCTTTAATCCTGAAAACCCTCTGCGATAGGTGCTAAGTGACACTCTGAAACTGAGACTCAGCAGCTAATGAAACCTCTAGTCCACAGTCTCACAACATTGACAGTCAGGATTAGAACTCAGAGCTGACTGCTACCCAAAGAAATGGCAGGCCATGCAATGCTGGACCGAGGATAGGGAACAAAGCAGGTCCAGCACTCTGGACGATTTGTGAAGCAGAAAACCTTGGGATTTGGTTCTCTAACCTTCCCATCTTATCCTACCACCATCCTTCCAACCCTTTCCTACCCATCCACCCTCCAGAGATCCCCTCTTTCCGCACACCTGGTCAGAAGGGCCTCCTGCTTCCGAGGGTGTGCTAGGGCAGAAGTTCCCTCCTCTGCTTCCAGCCCTGATGAAGTGCGAGAGCCTAGGTTCACCTTCCCACCTGAGATGCCTAGGCCACTGGACAAAACACATGAAATACGTTTTCAGACATTGGAAATAGGCAAGTGACAGTGATCCCTGCCCTGGTTTACCTCCCAAAAAGAGTTCCTGGCTGCAGCATAGGGCAGGGGAAGCAAGCAGACCTCAGAGGTCCTCCTGGGTTCAGGAGACAGTGCTGGGAACTCAGGGAAGCCCAGGCAGCTGGAGGAGGATGCATACAACAGAACAGTGGGGCGGAGAGGCTTCACAAAGAGCAAGTTCTGGGCCTCTGCAGGGGCTCCCTCTACAGGGGCTTCAGCTGGGGACTGAACAGCTCCTTCCTGTGAGCAGGAAGCACCCCGGTGCCAGGGAAAGACCCACAGATAAGAAGAAGAACAATTCTCAGATCACCCAGGCCTAGAACTAGTTCACAGAGAAACAACAGCATGTCTCAATGCTGATGGGAATTACCCAATACAGAGAGAACCACTGATATAGACAAGGAAGGAGGAATCACTAGGGTAGTATCCCTGTGGAGGCAAGAAGATGAGTTCCAGGGCACAAATAGAGACACAGGCTGGAGAGAATCCTGTTACTTGTGATAAGAGGTGGGTGGAGATGCTGAGGGGTGGGTTGACATGGTGGCAAGGACTCTGTGCAAGTTTTCTTCTGAAGCATGAGCATCAGCTGAGAAGGAGGATAAGGGAAGAGACACTAAGGATTTGAGGAAAGAGGAGAGTGAAACAGTGAAAAGTACTAGTGCACCAGGAGCGTTTATATCCTTCTATGAGTAGCCACATTGAGGGTCTATTTGGTCATGAACTTGAAGTGAGGACTTCTGGTGTAGTTGTATTTTTTTTCCAGCCACTCTCAGCTGCACAAGTGCAAGTGTAGGATAGGAAGGATTGGATTTCTCCTGGGTCATGGATTTGCTTAGTTTGATAAAGGAACAGAAGGGCAAGCAAATCATCACAGTTGACTTGGATTGAATGTAGTCTTTGTTTTTTCTCCCACAAATTGCTATTAAGCCAGATCCTCTCTCCACTATATTTGTGTGACTGCTTCTTTTGAACCTAAAGCTGTCCATTCTGTCCATGTGTTTGTATCTCATCACCCATTATAACAGCTATCCTTCCAACTTTGGATCAGTGAACCCTATCTCTTCTTCCAGCACAATTAGAAATATGGAAGAGGACAAAGTCAAGGGCAGAGTCTATTGGTTCACTTCCAAAGATTTCTTGTCAGGGTAACATTAATCCATTAGTCAATATACAGGGTAAATATATTTAATTATCTTTAAGTTTAAATACTCTACCACCATCATTAAATAGTGGTAAGAGTATCTCTTTTTTTTGCAATGACATCAAAATAGTTTATTAAATGTCCTTGCTAAAAGCAAGATACTCTATACTGTGTCTACAGAGTTTCACAATCTTTTCAATTTAATTCAAAAACAGTTTTTTTAGTCATAAAGTTAGTTTGATATAATTTGTTGACAAATTCATATTGTTATTAACAATTAATGTTTTGGATTTTTTTCTAAGTGCTTTAAATCAAGATAGCACTCTTTTGGACAGGCCAGCTATATTCTCTAAGATGGGAGACAGTGGAATTATGATAGCTGATGGCCAAAATATCTGACTGTGGGCCAACCAAGCACCTCTTACCTCCTTGCTGGTTTGAATTTTGTTCCAGACTCACTCAAGTTACCCAAATGGCAAGTGTCTAGGTATAAGCAACACTGCAAGTTGCTTACCCAATTCTTCTCATCTTCCTTGTTAACTAGATTCCCTGAGCAGCAATATGATAAGCTAGGAAAAAAGGAAAGAAGAAAGGGAGGAAGAAAAGTAGGAAGGAAGGAAGGAAGGAAGGAAGGAAGGAAGGAAGGAAGGAAGGAAGGAAGGAAGGAAGGAAGGGAGGAAGGCTATATTTTCTATCCTTTTTTGCTGCCAGGAGTCCATGTTACTATTCAAGCCAATGAGACAAAAGCAGAAGCTCTGAATTTCTGGTACTTAAATAGAGAAAACACGTTTCTTTTCATGATTTCCTTCTTCTGCCATGGAATGGATATGATGCTGGAGGCCATGAGAGACAATCAGAAGGATGAAAGCTACGTGTTGAGGATGGTGATGAGGAAAACCAGAGGAGCCTGGTTGGTCATGATGTATATTGCTGTTCCGGCCCTGACACGCCTGCCTGAAGGCTTCTTGTTATGTAAAGACTACAAACTCCCTTTGGGCTAAGTCACTAATGCAGAATTCCTGTTCCATGCAGCAGAACTTATACATATCTCCGTGGATAGAATCTGGAAAGCTTCCAGTCACCAGAAACTAGTTGCTCTCTCCATCTCTCCCCTTCTCCCAATTGACACATGGTCTGTTTCTCATGGTGTATTTTTTTTCTGAACATTTATTTATTTTCCTTTCTCTCATTACTTTCTTCCTTATGTGATCACTATATCTGTTCTCTAAGCCAAACCTTCTACTTGCTAGTATTTTTGCTATCTTGTAACTTTAGTTTACCCACAATCCACCATGGCCTATTCAGCATATCTTTGTATCATAACTTTTAACTTTCAGTTTCCATGAAAATTTTGTCATTTTTAGTCATTCCGTGTTCTGGAAAGGAGTATGATTGTCCCGTTTTGTTTGGGCCACAGGCCAACCTATTGATTGGCTACCCTGGCTCTGTGTCCACCGCTAACCTAGGTAGTTATGGATGGAGGGATGGGTGGGTTTAGGGATAGGTAGGAAAGCTGACCCTTTAAGGCCCTTCTTGACAAGACAATGGAAAATCAGGGCTGACAGAAGGACAGGGCAAGCATCAGGGAGAACCTTAGGTCTGATACATTGTACCAACAGAAATCATAGCCACCCTTGAGGACCAAACCCAATCAAAGACTCATTTTAAATTATTCACATTTCAGAAAATATAACCTTATCAACTATTTAAGCTGGGAAATTCCAGGACTCCAGTCTTAATCCCAGTTTTTCTATTAACACATTATGTGAAAGTTTGAAGATCTCATTGTACTTTACTTTCTTCATCTGTAAAAATAAGGAACTCATATCTATTACCTCTTGAGGTTGAAAGAGGAACAATAAAATTGATTTGCAAAGTGTTTTATTGCCATAAAGTACTATGCTGAATATGGCCTGTGTTTAAATAACCTGATTTGTAATAAAGAGAGCTACTTAAAGAATATATTTTAAATAAATACATGCTTAAGTTTTGTTTCTGTAGTTACTTTTGTGAAAGTCATTAAAATCAAGGAGGAATAGTATGAGATGCTAATTAAAGTCTTCAATCACTCTAAATTTGTTCTTACCCAAAAGAGAATATTCTAGCCCTATTTCCTTAGTTTATTCTCTCATGATTCTTTCAGCAAACATGTAAGTATAGCTGTGTGCTGGGCTTTATTCTGAAATGTGTAGAATCCAAATTGATGGGTTGAGCTACTCAACTATGCTCATCTCTTCCCAGCTCCATTTTGAATGATGTCCTGTTGGTACCTTGAAATTGGCCATAGTGGGAGTATTTATACCAGAGAAATTAGCAAATCTTATAAATGAGGTCTTTCCTTTTTTTTACTTTTTCCAGATTGCTGGTTGTAAAACATTACTGGCACACAGCTGGAATTGGTGTATCTAGAACTGAAACAAACACACATCATCATCATAAAAAACAACAGCTAGCCCTAGCCGGTTTGGCTCAGTGGCTAGAGTGCCGGACTGCAGACGGAAGGGACTGTTTGATTCTGGTTAAGGGCATGTAGCTTGGTTGCAGGCTCCTCTCCGTCCTGGGTCCTGGCCAGGGGAAGTGCAGGAGGCAACCAATCGATGTCTTTCTCTCACATGGATGTTTCTCCCTGTCTTTCCCTCTCTCTTCCATTCTCCCTAAAAATCAATGGAAAAATACTTGGGTGAGGATTAAAAAATAATAATAATAAAACCAGCTAAATAGGCCTAATAAATGTTAAACAGATTAATTTTTAAAAGGATATACTGCCTTCTTTTAAAACATGTTTCCATGGGAATCTGTAGGAACACTCTGAATATTTGCAGCAAGTGGAGCCAGGCATTTTCTTCGCCTACAGCAGTAATTCTCGAACACTGACATGCCATCAGAACCATCCAGAGGCTTACCAGAACCAATTGCTGAGCCCTGCTCCTGAGCTGCTGGTTCAGTAGATTTGGGGTGGACCCCATCATTTGCATTTTTAACAGGTTCCCAAGTGATGCTGATGCTATTGGCTTAATGATATGTGGAAAAGTGTAAAACCAAACAAAATGATAAATAGAAAGATAGAAGAATCACACTAATAAATATGGGTTGGACCAGTACAAATTTAGTGAAACATACAGAATTTGAATAAGTATAATGTGTTTGAAAACTATACAGAAGGCCAGATTAGGATGCTGGCTACTCAAGAGGCTTCTTTGTTTCTTGGCCTCCTCACAGTAACTCAGGTGCTTGCTCTTGACAGATCTAAAATGTGAATTTGGAGGCAGGGTTTTCTCCTCAAGAAAAGATCACTTTGCTTTACTGGGTCTCAGGTTTCTTATCTGTTAAAAGTGAGAATTTAATTCCTTGTTCACATCTCTGCGTTAATCAGCTTTAAAATGAAAAAGAATTTCACGAGTTTCCTTCATTAATGGAAGCTTGCTGTAAAATAATATTAATAATAATACACCAGGAAATAATAATAAAAAAAATCATAGAGTCCATACACACAGGACTTAGAGCAGAGCAGCTTTCAGAGGCAAACAAAGTTTGGAAAATAGGCGGTCCTTCAGAATCCAATGCAGCTTTTATAAACCAGTTATCTTGCCACCATTTCATCAGCAGGCTTCTGGGATGCCCATTCTGGAGTCCTAATATTGCCATGACTGCCATTCTGTCTACTTCTGATTTAACTTCTTCTCCCACTGAAAATTGGCATAAGTCTCTTCCTCCTGTGGCTTCCACATTTCTATGACACTTCCACTGTGTACCTCCCAGCTTTTGCCACCTTTCCTGCTTGCCATCTCTATAAGTGTTGCAGTAAAAATTTAATAAAGGATAAATTTAGATCTCCCTTGTTCATGGTTACACAATGCCTACCATCGTGGTTGACACATTGTAGAATCTCAAGTGTTTTTTAATGAATAAATGCCTTATTTAGGTCAACCCATGAATTGATCCATTCTAGATCTATCTAAATATGTAGCCAAAAAGGCAAGGTTACATGGTATAAAACTTGACCAATTATGCATAAAAGTTTGAAAATCTGCTTTGCTCAGCAGGAGTCTATGAGATAGCCCTCAGAACATGAATATCTATAGACATACAACTGTGGAAATTTCTTACATTCTTTGGGTCCAGCAGAAGAAAGAAAAATTGGGTTGATTAAGCAGTGTTGGGGGATGGAAAAGGGTTAATACAATTTCCCTATCAACTGTCTAGGATCACCTAAAAGCTTCCACCAATTAATCACCATGTAGAACTCTGTGAGTCAAATCTCAGAGTTCTCTCACTGGAAGAGTGAAGGAAAACCTTCAGGCCATTGGAACTCAGCCAAAGTGGTTGACATAATGGTAAGGTGAGGAGGAGCTGGGGTAGGCACTGACTCTCTCCCATCTTATGGTCATGCCTGAGAATATCACTGCATTCAGAATATCAGAATTTCATCAGTAAGCATAAATTTGTTTTTTTGTTTTTTTTGTTTGTTTGTTTGTTTTTTAAATATATTTTATTGATTTTTTACAGAGAGGAAGGGAGAGGGATAGATAGCTAGAAACATCGATGAGAGAGAAACATCGACCAGCTGCCTCCTGCACACCCCCTACTGGGGATATGCCCACAACCAAGGTACATGCCCTTGACCGGAATCGAACCCGGGACCTCTCAGGCCGCAGGCCGACGCTCTATCCACTGAGCCAAACCAGTCAGGGCAGCATAAATTTGTTTTTTTCCTTATTTCTCTGACCCCCAACACCCATACCCAGTAACAGCTCCCTCAGTCACAGTCCCCCTCTTCCAGAAATTTTAGTAGCTGTACAACTACCAGCTGCCAGTACCCCAAAATCCAAATATAGAAAGTAAGAAGTCATTATAGCAATTGCTATATGCTAATGCAACGTCTGCTTACTTGCTCTTTACCCAAACTTCCCTCTTTCCCCACACTGTAAGCTCATTGAGAAAATGGTGTCTTTGTTACCTATTCTTAAATCCCCAACATCTAGAAGAGTATTGGGAAGGTGGTTGGCACTCAAATATATCTTGAATGAATTAACTAAATTGACAAGCCTAGCTTGGATCCATGGAAGCACAAAGTCTAGCCTCAGAATATCACATACGCTATTCTGGCCATTTGGTTCCCAAACACAGCATGTTTACTGCATGCGCATGCTTGGGACTGGCTGCTTTGCCCAATTCAAACATCATTTCTGATACTTAGAACATTACTACTTTCACAGCCAGAGCTGTGCTCTGTACTGTATGAATTAGAACTTTTAGGACAAGAAATAAAAAATACTAAGAAGACTTATTTCGTGAACACCTAATAGCATGTGTTACTAGTGCCCTTGGCACAGTAGTAATAACACACCTATTCCTAAGGGTACCAAGTGCAGTAGCTGAGTTCTGTTTTGTCTTTTATATTTACAGACATCAATTTGTTTGTGTTTTCTCTGGTTCTCTCATTAAGTCATGAACTCCCTAAGATTTTACAATTTAAATTGTGTCTTCTGTTCTTTTATAATTCTCCAAAGTACTCGTGGAGTGCTTGGCACATAAAGGATTGCTAATAAACCATGGCCCATGACAGAATCGTAGGTGGAACAAACCCAGGCAAGCATTAATCACTAGAATCTCATGAGTCCTGAAAGTAGTCAGTGTCTAAAACCAGGAACCCAGGCCACTCTGACCACATCAGTACTCAGGAATTACTAAATATTTCCTTTCTGCAGTTGCTGAGTTGTGTATTTTTTTTTAAGTCATTTTCAAAAGCAAGTAAACATCAGTGACCTTAATCTCTCATTTTATGACCCACTGGTAAATAATAAACAGTAATCACCATAAAGTAGGCTCAGTGCTTAATAATAGATGACATAAGAGCATTCATTCTAAAGGTAGGGGCTCAGAGACTGAAGCTGTGGGAAATGTAACTGAATTCTGTGAACACCTATTATTAGCTTAAGTGAGGTTTCGGTGGAGACTTTTGCGCTCAAACTCCTGAGATATTCATCTCTTTGCCTTTCAGGAGTTTGAGCGCAAAAGTCTGTGGTTACTATGAATGAGTAAAATCAAAAGCAAGGGAGGATCCAAGATGGCGGCATAGGTAAACACCTAAACTGCTGCCTCGCACAACAATTTCAAAACTACAACTAAAAGACAAAACATCTATCACCCAGAACCACAGGAAAGCTGGCTGAGTGGAAGTTCTACAACTAGAAGGAAAGAGAAAAGAGCATTGAGACATGCACAAGTGCTGAAAAGCTGAGGAACGGAGGCACGTGAATCGGGCTGGCAGCAGGAGACTGGGAATGCTGCTTTTTTCAACCCAAAGGGAGACATGCTCCCAATTACTCTGAACTCCAGTTTCTGGGGAGATGCGGGGGACCCAAACTCCTATGGGGAGAAGCTGGAATGTCTGCCATCGGGTCAGAAAGTGAGGGTGGCTTGCTTGCAGGGCTGCGAGCAGGAATAATTGTTTACTGCACTGGGGCGCGGGACGTGGGGACACAGTGGGAGACGCAGAGCTGGCTAACTGGCAGCCATCACTGTTTGCCGCGCCCTAGCCTAGTGAGGCCCTGAGACCCCGCCCTGCACAATCTACAAACCCACCCAAGCTCCAAGCAGCGGCTTTAGCATATGAATGGCCTGCCCTATCGCAGCTTAACCTAGCAAACTTGAAGCCCAGGTCAGACAGCTCCAAAACCTCCAAACCCCAAGCAAAGAGGAGAAAACTGTAGTTCTCGCTGTAGCTCCTACTGGGTGGCCACAGACAGTAGCTGACCTGCACCCCATTGGAGATCCAGAAGCCAGTGTACCTAGTGGTCAGTGTGAGACACCAGATTGCAACTCCTCACATCCATAAGTGACACATTCAAGAGGCAGACTCAGTGAGCACCAAAGCCCCACTAAAACAAGTCCTGCACCATAAGCGTGTCTCCAGCGCAGCAGTTCTTCCATTATAGACACAGCAGGTCCTCACAGCCAATTGGCCTAGAGGTCAATTCCTCCCAGTGTACCAACAGCAATTAAGGCTTAACTACACCAAGACTTTGCACTCAGCCCACAAAGGGGTGTACCAAGAGCGTCCACCTCAGGTGATTGGGGAGGCTGAGCTACTGGCCCCTATAGGTCACCTACCACTCCATCAACACAGGGAAGCAGCAAAATGTGGAGACAAAGAAACATGTCATGAATGAAAGAAATGGTGGAAAGCAAACTACTGGACGACATAGAGTTCAGAACCACATTTATAAGGTTACTCAAGAATCTTCTAAAAATCGCTGAGGAACTTAGTGAGACCTTTAAGGATCTTAATGAGAATGCCAAAAAAAAAAAATGGAAAAGGACCAGTCAGAAATTAAGCATACACTGTCTAAAATAAAGAATATACAGAAACTCAGCTGTAGATCAATGTACCCCAAGAATCAAACCAAAGATCTGAAATATGAGGGGAAAAAAAAAAACAAAAAGAAAAAAGAATCCAAAAATTTGAAGATAGTGTAAAGAGCCTCTGGGACAACTTTAAGTGTACCGACATCCAAATTTTTGGGGTGCCAGAGGAAGACAGAGAGAAAAATATTGAAAACCTATTAGAAGAAATAATGACAGAAAACTTTCCCTACCTGGGGAAAGAAATAGACTTACAAGTCCAGGAAGCGCACAGAACCCCATACAAGAGGAATCCAAAGAGGACCACACCAAAACACATCATAATTAAAATGTCAAGGGCAAAAGACAGAGAGTATCTTGAAAGCAGCAAGAGAAAAACGGTTAGTTACCTACAAGGGAGCACCCATACAACTGTCAGCTGATTTCTCAACAGAAACTATGCAGGCCAGAAGGGAGTGGCAAGAAATATTCAAAGTGATGAACAGCAACAACCTACAACCAAGATTACTCTACCCAGCAAAGCTATCATTCAGAATTGAAGGTCAGATAAAGAGCTTCACAGATAAGAAAAAGCTAAAGGAGTTCATCACCACCAAACCAGGATTACATGAAATGCTGAAGGGTATTCTTTAAGAAGGGGAAGAAGAAGAAAAAGGTAAAGATAAAAATTATGAACAACAAAATGACATCAAATACATACCTACCAACAAGTGAATCTAAAAATCAAGTGAATAAAAAATCTGAAGAACAGAATGGACTGGGGAATATAATAGAATCAGGGACATATAAGGGAGTGGACTGACAATTCTCAGGGGTAAGGGGGCGTGAGGGGTGCGGGAAGAGATTGCACAAAAACCTTATACCTATGGATGAAGACAGTGGTGGGGGGTAAGGGCATGGGGTGGGGTGGGGAATCAGGTGGAGGGGAACTATGGGGGGGAAAAAAGAGGAACACCTGTAATAATCTGAACAATAAAGATTTATTTTAAAAAAATCAAAAGCAAGTGAGTGGAGAAAATAAAAATTAGGAACTCTAATTCCTGCACTGTGATTTGATATTGAGAAGGCTAAAAAGGGCTAATTCCAATGTAACTCTGATATTTGGAGCTAGTGATCTGAATCCAAGCCAGCAAGCTCAGTGTAGATTCCTGATAACCTATAATTAAGTCCCTATCTCCTTCCCAGATACTGGTCTTACAGAACCTGTTACTGTGAACAGTGCACTGCCATGGAGGGAGGGTTATTAATGCTAGCGCCAGGCCAGACCATCAGATATGGCCTGGAGACCCCCAACACCTGGGGGCCATCTTGCAAGGCCCTCGAAAAGGACTGAAAACATAACCCATGTTTGTGGGACAAAGACCACAGGGAAGGCGATATTAAGGAAAGCCCCATGCGTGTTCCTTCACTCAGATTTGGAAGGCTGTTCCCTGAGTCCGCAGGCGTATTAAACAGTGTCCCTCCTATTTTTTCTCAGAAGCGTCTTTGGTTTTCTTTGTCTTCTGCAACAGCTGTTCCCCTGACCGGGAAACCAACCACACTTGGCTTTTTTGGCCTCTGGTGAGGGGACAGGGCTTGGGGCCTAGGGACACAGGATAGGCCTCCGGAAGGTGCACCCTGCTGATTTTAGCAGAATTGAACTGGGGGACTCCTGGCCCTCCCGGACCTCAGCCTAGGACCCAGCCAGCATCTGGAGAAAGTGGACAGACACTTCTGGACCTGTCGACAGAATCGGTAACGTAGGGGCCCCAGCCAGTCAGGCCCACTCCAGTGAGTGGAAGGGGGAGCTTGATCACCTCCCCAGAAGTCATAGGACTTCATCAGTTAAATTGGTCAGGAATCAGGAATCAGGTGAACTGTGTGTTTAAACTCTGAGTGAATGTCTGGTGAAAGTGTGTGAGTGGAGGGAGAGGGCCTGCCCTCTCTTATCCTTTGTGTGGCTCCACGACCTTGGTTACGGAGTCCGAGTGGGCCCCACCCTGCGGTTCTGCGATTCATCATATGGCATAACGGTGACTCACCCCCACGTGGAGGTGACCAGGCCGGGGTTTATACAGGTGCACCTTAGCTAAGACAAATCTAAGCTCCCAAGGGACTCGGCCAGGTGGGCATCTGAGTGAGGATCTGTGAAAACAGGTCACCCCCTCCCTTGTCTGTCTCTCGCCACCCATCATTATGGGATCGGGACAAAGTAAACCCACTGTTCTCAATTGCATGTTGAAAAATTTTGAAAAGGTTTCAATGGAGACTATGGTATTAAAATGAACCCCAAAACACTGAGGAAATTCTGTGAAGTAGAATGGCCAGCCTTTGGGGTCGGCTGGCCCTCGGAAGGCTCCTTAGATAAAGGACTGGTCCGGGCAGTCTGGAATGTAGTCACAAAAGATCCTGGACACTCAGATCAGTTTCCCTACATAGACAGCTGGTTAGAAATTGCTCAAACCTTGCCGCCTTGGGTCTGGTTCTGCGTGTGTAACAAGGGACAGAGTAAAGATTTAATAACAGGAGTGAAGAGGTAGGCAGGGAAGGTGCAGGCTAAGGAGAGGCAGGCAGGGCAGGAGCAAGCAGAAGAGAAGCAGACAGGAGAAAAGAAACAAGTCCCTCAGAAGGAACCCGACCCCCTGTTCTGCCAGGACCCCCTGAGGAAGTCCCGCCAGTTTACCACCTCCATATGTGTCACAGGCAGCACCAAGTCCTCACCCCGCTGGTCTGGAAGGTCTCGAAAGTCTGGAAACACTAACCCCCTCCGTCTCTCCTCAACCGGGCTCTCCAGAGCCAGTTGGGCGGCGCTTGCGTTCAGCCGATCAAGGGCCCAAGCCACAACCGGCACGTCAGATGCCTCTCAGGGAGATTCGGGGTGCCCAAGTGCTTGGTGAAGATGGGACCTTGCAGGAGGGAAGGCCAGTCTATTATTATCAGCCCTTTACCACAAGTGACATCCTGAATTGGAAGCATCACACCCCAGCTTATTCTGAAAAACCTCAGGCCATGGTAGACCTCCTAGAAATGATTTTCCAGACCCAGAAGCCCACCTGGGTGAACTGCAAGCAGCTCCTTTTCACATTCTTTAGTGTGAGGCCCTCGAAAAGGACCAGAAGCATAATCCATGTTTGTGGGACAAAGACCACAGGGAAGGAGATATAAGGAAAGACCACAGGGAAGGAGATATAAGGAAAGGCCCATGGGTGTTCCTTCACTCAGATTTGGAAGGCTGTTCCCTGAGTCCACCGGTGCTGTATTAAACAGTGTCCCTCCTTTTTCTTAGAAGTGTCTTTGGTTTTCTTTGGTCTTCTACAACAATATGATCAGGAGCTTGGAGGAAGGATTCAATTTTCAGCAGCTCTACTCTGTCCCCGAAGCCTGCCAAGTGTTCCAGCTTGGCCTTCATCTGCAGCCATCTCTGTTTACTGTGTGACAGACAGCTGTTCCCTCCCGGCTTTCTGCCACCATTCCTTCACCTCTCACACATTCCTGGGGCAAAAGGGGGCACTTGCGGAAACTGCAGTCCAGCCTCAGCAGGAGTGTTTGGCTGGAAGGCTCAATATGGCACCAAGATTGATCACCAGAGGGCCTTCCAAGGGACAGATAACAAAGCCGGCAGAAAATTCCCTACTACCTAAGACTACCAAGAAATAAAGCTTACCTACTCGAACTTATGTCATATTTGGCTCTGGTTTAAGCTGTTACCGCTTTCCCTTCACCTGCTGGGCTCTTTTTGAAATAGAGACACCAGGAGAGGGAGCTCAGTGCAGCTCATGATTGAGATGTCCCTGCAAAAGCACGCAAATCACACCTGGGGACAGACGCTGTCATGTCTAGCACATGATTGAAGTAAGTGAGTAATTGTCCAGGCCTCGTCATCAGGCTCAGCAGTCTCAACACTACATTTTTATGTAATATTTTAAATGTTCTTGACAAAAATAATTTGAGGTAGCCTGAAATAAAGTCTATGAATATATGTGTGTTTGTGTCTGTGTGTGTATCCTTCATTGGCATATGTGTGTCTGTGTGTGTATTCTTTGTTGGAATGTGTATGCCATTAAAATTAAGAATAAAAATTAATGCAATAGAAAGAAGAGCAAACACCATGTCTGCTTTCAGTTGAATAGATATAGATGTTTTTCAATATAGTATTATAGTTTGCTTTCATGTAATGTTTTTTGTTTCTAGAAGACAATGATTAAAGCCAAGTGGAAAGAATGGTGGAGCCCCAAATACAGAAATTCATCTTTTTCCTTAGAATGACTTGTTTTATAATTTTGAATGATAAAGAGTCTGGTTGGCCATGGCAGGGGTGGGGAACCTTTTTTCTGCCAAGAGCCATTTGGATATTTATAACATCATTCGTGGGCCATACAAAATCATTAACTTAAACATTAGCCTGCTATATTTGGTCAAACATTTAATTAACTCACCTCTGATGCCTTGGCAGGGCCAGACCCAATGATTTTGTGGGCCTCATACGGGCCAGATGTTCCCCACCCCTGCTTTAGATGGACTGTGGAGGGGATGCCTGCTGCAGCTGGGCGGTTCGACTCATGATTTCCCTGTTCTTCCCAAATTAGCAATCCTATGATCTTCATGTGCTGAGCAAATTTCTCTTAAAACCTTTTTCCAAGAATATTGTCAAACACAAAAGCAGCTGATTCATACAGATCATTGCTATTGCTGTTGGTATCTCTTCTGTTCAAACAGGAAGAGGAGTAGGCAGGAGCAATTCCAGGGGACTTGAAAGCAGAGAAATCCTCAGGCAGTGGCTGAGTCTCTATCAGCTGCACATTTGCAATACTGTTATTACATGATTGAGTTGCAGTTTCCATTAGAGGACCCATGATCAGACCTTCGTATTTATGCCTGACTTGACATTACAAACTTTAACCAGGAAGAAATATTCCTATAAAAGACTATGAAAATTTATTTTACCAATTTGCCTTAGAGATGAGAAAACTAATAGAAAAACTAAAAGCAGAGAGATGATGTAATATTTCAAGCAATCTTTTTACCGTGTCTAGTTTTATTACCATACCGTGGGTACGTGGGTTATTTTCAATTAGGAAAGGAATACATAAATACAGCAATGGACACCCAAAGGGAGTGCAGAACAAGTCCTACTATAAGGACCCCATCACAAAACATTTTTATGCCAGTGAAACTAGATGAAAAATTAAAATCTGGGCAGCTTTGAAGAATGAAACAAGTTTTATTTTTTTAATGCAACTAACCCAGCAGAAAAGAGGGACGAAGGAGGGTAATACTGTTACTAACTGCTGGCCCCAAACCTTTGGGCCAAGCAAGTTGAAAGGAAACTGATGGACTGTTAATGCCTCAGATTATTTTTAGCACCAGCTTCCTCACCCTATAATGAGGCTCCTTAGTATCTATCATAGCACAAGACTTGGACAATTACCCATTTCAAAATAATCATGATTCAGCACCCCTGCCATGTGAGATTCTTTAAAAGACATTTTCTAACATCCTGAAGAGTAAGTTCTTACATACCAGAGAGTCAAATAATTTATTTTTTCTCTCCCATTACACAGATGGGGAATCTGAAACTCAGAAAGATTACTTAACTTACCCAAGCCACACTGTTAGTATTGTCTGGTATAAAATTTGAAATTCCCTTTGACTGATTAAAGCTCATGCTCTTCCCACTGCACCAGACTGCCTTTAAACCATTCCTCCCGGTTGAGTGGAGAGCTCTGTATTAGATTTTTGTAACTAATAAGATGTTCTTAAGTTAAAACAACTAGTGGAGACTCCGTTTTCTATTTAAAAACAATAACTACAATATAAAAATCTGAACATCATAAATTAATGCATTAAAATAGTTGTTCACTTAGCTATTGAAGCATTTCTATTGGCAGAATGAATGTTTTGAGGTACAAAATAACTACTAATTTTATAATGATTTTAAGTAGCTTTGCTTAAAGTGAGAACTTTCCTGGTAAATCTTCATTTGTTTTGTTTATTAAAGAGATGGATCAAATACAGTGAAAATTGGATTACCACCTGTCGACTGATGGTTGTTGGTGTCAATTCAACACCAACAGGAATCCTCAATTTGAGGTGCAGTGAAGGAGAAAACCACTCAGTGCAAAACAGCTCAATTTCAATACAGCTCGCTGTGAAAACAGCACCGCTATACGGCAAGCCCTGTGGTCAGGCAGCCCTTGGGACAGACTCCTCTCTGACGAGACAGCTCTGCTCTGTGCCAGTCTGCACCGTGCTGCTCCGCTCTGGTCTACTCCTGGCCAGCTCTGAAAGGCCCAGAAAGTTTGTCTTCACTTTTGAAAGGGAAAGTGCACTCCCCAGCCAGAGGGCAGCTGGATTATATAGACGGAAGTCCCCACCCTTGTTTCCTGATTGGTCTGTCCTCATACAAATGAGCACTCCAAATCTTCACAGTTTTATTGGTCCAAAAGGTCAGAAATAGAGATGCTCTGGTTGGTGGGAGCAGCACATCTCCCATTGGATGGGGAAAGCCTCAGTCCTATTGGTTGAAATAGGATTCCAGGCTGACTCCGATGACAGAAACACAATGCAGGCAGGCAGTTCAGTGCAGAGGCAGGTGGTTCAATGCAGGCTTCTTTCTGAAGCACAGTTTATATGAGAGACCCCTTGTGTAAAAAGGCTGCTAGACTCTGGAGTTGTTGTTTTTTTTAAATTTGAGCCCAGTTAGCAACTGGTAGCCCTTTTTAGTGGGTATCTTCTCTCTCAGACTCCACACACCCAATCACAAATGGGATTCGTCATGGCAACTACAGTGAGTGCATAGTTTTGACAACTTGGGCAAAATAGAAAAGAGGAGTGGGCAAGGAATCAGGACAGTGTGGGATCTCATCTCTGCCTTCCACTGACTGCCATCGTCAAATTCCTTAAACTCAGTAAATCTAAAGTTCTTGTTCTGTAAAATGCACTAAATAATATCTAGCTCCACTCAGCTATAAATCTCCATGATACATTCAACACATCCACTCACAATGTAGAAGTTTTGGTTAGAGACCACCTTTGAACAGTATTATTTTTTTTAAGTAATTATTTCACGAATTCATCACTGACACTTTGATTACATCCACATGTTCCAATAATACTGCATTGTCTAGCTTAATCAATGAGCAGTCTATCAAGAGCTAGGTATAATATCAGGTAGAATGAAAACTACTTCGAAGTTAATGAGCTGACTATCAAAGCTGTCTGTGGAGCCCCGTTCACTGCTACCTCCCTCCCCATTCCCCACATACCCACCAGTTAAAAATATATTGGTTTCATAACTGAAGGACATTCTATAAAATACCTGGCTTGCATTCTTCAAAAATGCCAAGATCAAAGAAAGGTTGCTGAAACTGTTGTATATTAAAGTAAAGAGAGTTGATAATTAAATATAATGCATGCTTCTGGATTAGATCCTGAACTATGGAGAAAATAGCTATAAAGGATAATCTTGAAATAATTGATAAAATTTGAATATGGGCTATAGATTAAACAAGAGTATAAAATCAATAACAATTTTTCTGAGTTTATCACTGCACTTAAATTATGTAAGAGAATTTCTTGCATTTAGCATATATATACTCCTTTAAAGGAGCATGATATCTCTAATGTTCTCAAATGGTTCAGGGGGAAATATCCTATATAATAAAAGGCTGCTATGCAAATTGACTGAACTGCGGAATGACCAGTTGCTATGATGCACAGGGCAGATGCTCAATGCAGGAGCTGCCCCCTGGTGGTCAGTGCGCTCCCACAGGGGCAGCACTGCTCAGCCAGAAGCCGGGCTCACGACTGGCAAGCGCAGGGCCGTGGTGGGAGCCTCTTGTGCCTCCGCGGCACTGCTAAGGATGTCCAACTGACGGCTTAGACCCGTTCCCCATGGGGAGTGGGCCTAAGCCGTCAGCTGGACAACCCCCAAGGGCTCCCAGTCTGCAAGAGGGTGGAGGCCAGGCTGAAGGGTCCCCCCAAGTGCACAAATTTTGTGCACCAGGCCTCTAGTATGATATATATATTTATTCATATATACATATAGAGAGAATGTATATCTATACATATAAAGACATACATATAAAGACATATGAGTGTCTGTATATACAGTTGACCCTTGAACAACATGGGAGTTAGGGGCACTGACAACCTCCCCAGCACCCCTCCCCCAAAGCAGTAGAAAGTCAAGGTATAACTTTTGACTTCCAAAAACTTAACTTGGCCCTGCACTTTGGTGGGTTCAACCACCCACTAATTGAAAAGAGTATTTTACACCCAACATTGGGAATCTGTAGCTGGGAATCTGTGGTTGGGAATCTGAAGTTGGGAATGCAAAAATACTGTTTTCCATCCATGGTTGGTTGAATCTGCAGATGGCAAACCTACAGATACAAAGGGCCAACTGTATTTAATAAAAAACTAGAGGCCTTGCCCTAACCAGTTTGGCTCAGTGGATAGAGCGTCGGCCTGCGAACTCAGGGGTCCCAGGTTCGATTCCGGTCAAGGGCATGTACCTTGGTTGCAGACACATCCCCAGTAGGGTGTGTGCAGGAAGCAGCTGATCGATGTTTCTCTCTCATCGATGTTTCTGACTCTCTATTCCTCGCCCTTCCTCTCTGTAAAAAATCAATAAAATATATTTTTTTTAAAACTAGAGGCCTGCCGAAACCGGTTTGGCTCAGTGGATAGAGCGTCGGCCTGCGGACTGAAGGGTCCCGGGTTCGATTCCGGTCAAGGGCATGTACCTTGGTTGAGGGCACATCCCCAATGGGAGGTGTGCAGGAGGCAGCTGATCGATGTTTCTCTCTCATCGATGTTTCTAGCTTTCTATCCCTCTCCTTTCCTCTCTGTAAAATATCAATAAAATAAAAATTTAAAAAAAAAAAAAAAACTAGAGGCCTGGTGCACAAAAATTCGTGCACTCGGGGGGGGGGTCCCTCAGCCCGGCCTGCACCCTCTCACAATCCGGAACCCCTCAGGTAGGGTCCCAAGGCCTGAGATCAGGGCTTATCGGGGCTTTCCTTCTCCGGGCTGCAGGCAGCTGGCCCCACTCCCGCCGCTGCCACTGCTTACCATCTGTGCAGAGCTGCCCCCACTCCCCTGCCACCAGTGGCCTCCCTCTGCAGGCGATAGGCTGGGATGCAATGGCTTGGCTGCCCTGGGCCTCCCTCTTTCTTTGCTGGGGGGCGGGGCCAGCCCTGCAATGGGCCGTCTGCCTACCTGATCACCCCTAACCTCTGGTCTGCCTACCTGTCTGATTGCCCTTAACTGCTTGCTTAAGGGCAGGGCCAACCCAGTGAGGGGCCATCTGACTACCTGATCTTCCCTAACCCCTCTGCCTGCCTGCTTGATTGCCCCTTACCGCTTGCTTGGGGGCGGGGCCAGCACTGACTTCCAGTTGGTCAGCCTCAGGTCGTTACTGGTTGTTACAACCCAGGGTTTTTATATATTAGGATATCTGAATATTGCCTTGGTCGGTGTGGCTCAGTTGGTTAGAGTGTTGTCCCACACACCAAAAGGTGGTGGGTTGCATTCCCAGTCAGGGCACATACCCAGGTTGCAGGTTCAATTCCCAGTCGGGGCATGTGCGGGAGGCAACCAATTGATGTTTCTCTCTCACATCAATATTTCTCTCTCTCTCTCTCTCTCTCTCTCTCTCTCTGTCTCTCTCTGTCTCTCTAAAATAAAATTTAAAAATGCTATTAACTATCTTATGGATAAAGATCTTCTGTTTTATATACTCAACAATGCATCATCCCAACATATATCCTTCCTTCTGTGAATAATATTCTCCTGTATCTTAGACGTGCTCCCTCCCTCCGCGCCCTTTATCCCTAATCCAGCCATGTGATAGCTACCATGTCCCTGCTCCCTGGCTAACAACTGACAACTGACTGGCCCATATGTAAGCACATGACCCAAGATGAGACAATCTAAGAATTTCTTCATGATTTTTGCTGGGTCACACAGGAAACCTAGATCTGTTACTCTTTGGTGGTTGTCTTAGTTTGGATCCTCTCACCCCCAAAAATATTCTGAACCAATGATTTAGGTAGAAGTAGTTTATTTGGGAGATGATCCCTGGGCGCATGGTAAGAGAGTTGGAACTAAGACAGGGAAAGGAAGGAAGCAATAATAAAAGGTGTTGAGTCCTGCTGAGGCCTATAAAACAAAACTCAGAATTATCCCCACCAAAGAATGAGGAAGTGAGGTATTTGTGCACCAATTCCCATCCCTTTGTGGCTGAAGGTTACTCCTGGGTATATTAACTGCCTGGTACTTTTGACCTAGTCCCGCCTGCTATCCCAGCTCACTCCCCTAGCCACTGTCCTCAGGCAGAAAGATACAGGTGCTTGAGGTAGGAAGCCTGGGGCAGATAGAGCAATTCCCCAGTTGTAGGAGACATTGCAAATGGGCCAAGGAGACATAACCAGGGCAGCAACAGTATCTGGTACAGAGGTGAATGGTGGAAATTTTAGGGAACTGTCAGAGGGCTGTGCTTCCTGCCACATGAAGGAGTCTGGTCTACCGTTTAAGAGAAGGAAGCCAACTTGCAGATGAAGAGACGATATAGTAGCAGCTGGAAGTCCTGGTTCCAGCTGTTCGTAAGGCCCAGGCCCCAGCTTTGTCTGTTCAACCCTGTCTAAGATTCTGTGATCAATTAAAATCATCTTTGTATCTCAATAAATTTGAGTTGGGTTTCTGTCATGTAGCCAAAAAAAACCAAAAAACTGATAATTAAACTTACTATGATATTATCATCTATATTCCCATTATGAGATATCAATACCTTCACCCTAAAATCCCATTATATAAATGTGGTCAGAGTAACAATTATGAAAACTTTAATACTAATCTCCGTATTTCTCTCCTAATTTCTGTATTACCCTCTGTATTAGAGTATTGCTTTACTTATCTCTAAATTGAGCCACTTAAAGATTTCCTCAAATATTTTCTTCATTTTTTCACTGGTATTGTATACATTTTTTTGTACAACCAAACACATCAGACTTAGTAAAACATTCTCCATCTACTTGAAGATAATTTTGTGAAAAAAAAATAGTATTCAATTATTTTTTATCTCTAGAAAGGACTTTCCATTTTTAAAATTGTTTGCTAGGTATAAATTTACAGTAACTGAAAAAAAAATGTCAGTATTAAAAAAATCTAAAAGGAAGCAAAATACAATTTAGCTTAAAACAACAACTCAAATAATTTATTTTGGAAGACAGGAAACAAAAACATATTTCCTGATACTGAGACAGCAGTGTTTTGAGACCTAAGGAAGATAAATGATTTTAATGTGCAGTTACGCTGAAAAAAAGAAAAAGAAAAAATATCATGTTATATGTAACACACACACTCTTTATAGACAACCCATTAAAAACATTCCCCAGAACACATTTTTACATTTCTCATGTTGTTTTCCTCTTGGAATTTACACTGCAGAAGCACATATGAGATATATGCAGGTTAAGATACAGCCAAATCAAGGTACAGGAATGCAGATTGTGGGGTGACTGCCATCACTCGCTCTTTCATAACACACACTGGCTATTTAACTATGAAGAATCTATTGTTCAGACTCATTTTTCCTTCCTAGAATAATATTTCAAATCATTATATAAAATATTTTCGTCTATAAGATATACCTTAAATGTAATACTTATAGATATTAACAATTTAAACAAGGAGCTGTTTCATGACATTTTCACAAACCAGCCATCCTTTTCTCTTTAGTTTTCATCTTATCTCTCATTGTATATGTGTTTATATAAACATAAAATTGAAAAAGTGCTTGAGCCGAAACCGGTTTGGCTCAGTGGATAGAGCGTCGGCCTGCGGACTGAAGGGTCCCGGGTTCGGTTCCGGTCAAGGGCATGTACCTTAGTTGCGGGCACATCCCCAGTAGGGGGTGTGCAGGAGGCAGCTGATCGATGTCTCTCTCTCATCGATGTTTCTAACTCTCTATCCCTCTCCCTTCCTCTCTGTAAAAAATCAATAAAAATATATTTAAAAAAAAAAAGAAAAAAGAAAAAGTGCTTGATTTTTTAAAATAAGGAATAGCCTTACTAGATATCAAAGCAGTTATCTGAGTAATTTTTTTGAAAGGCAACTTAAAAGCAGAATTTTTACCTGAATTATCCAGATAGCTCTCAACGTTATAATCCATTCTGTTGGAATAGAAATTACCCCAAAATAATTTTTATTATATTGTTCTTTGAATGGTGAATGAGAAAATTAATGCCTATCTCTTGCTTTCTAGACAACCAATGCAAACATGATTTTCATTTCTTTTATTTTCCATTCCCTGGTGCTAGTCACCTAGATGTCTCTTTTGGAAAACAGTATAGTGTGCTATTAAACATGAGAGTTCTAAAAAACAAAAAACAAACACAAAACAACTAAAAATAAATAAATATGAGAGTTCTAGAATTATAATTAGTTACTTAATCTCTATGTACCTCAGGTTACACATCTATAAACTGGGATAGTAATAGTACCCAACTCATAAAGTTGTAGTAAAGATCAAATGAGATAAATCTAGTAAAACATAAAGTAATTGAAAGCATGTGTCTTGAAGAGGTATCTGTATAGCTATCTGTATAGCCACATTGTTCATAATAGCCAAAAGGCAGAAGCAATCCAAATCCCATCGATGGAGGAGTGGATAAACAAAATGTGGTATATACATACAGTGGTATATTTTTCAGTCTTATAAAAAGGAAATTCTGACACATGCTATAACACAGATGAACCTTAAGGACATTCTGCTCAATAAAATAAGCCAGTCAGAAAAAGACAAATACTATCAGATTCCATTTATATGAGGTATCAAGAGGAGTCAAACTCTAGAAACAAAGTAGAATGGTGGTTGCCAGAGGCTGGGAGGGGGGACAGGGAGTTGTTGTTTAATGGCTATATAGAGTTTCAGTCTTGCAAGATGAAAATGTTCTGGGGATCAATTGCACAACAACGTGCATGTGCTTCACACTATTGAACTGTACACTCACTCAAAATGTTTAAGGTGTTACATTTTATGTGTATTTTACAATTTTTTAAATGAAAAAAATAAATGGAAAAGAAAATTTTTAAACAAAAGATGTTACTTTTCTTTAAAAAAAAAAACACTTAGAAAGTGCATGGTATAGAGAGCTTCAATAGAAAGAAGGTATTGTCTTTGATTTTTCTCTTTCTTTTTTATTCTCTGATTGAGGACCATGCTCTTTTATATGTTCTGTGATCTCACCTAGGTATTTAATCAACATGAGAAGATTTTCTGGGTTCAAACAGAAACAAGCAATTGACTTTTTTCTGGGGTTGTTCAGGGGGCCCTGGGTGGGGACAAGCCCTGTGGGGAAGGAAGTGCCTGGAATCAGAGATCCCAGCAAGGATCAGAGCACAGGTGGTGAGCTCCCTGTGGGTGGCACTGGGAAAGCTGGCAGCCAACCAGTTAGCTGTTTATGTAAATGAAGAGGAGCTATTACAGAATCTCATCCTTGGTCCAGCAGTGGGTCACTGTAAACTCTCTACAGGACATAAAAGGGGATTAAGAGGTGGTCAATTCAAGCACAAGAAGAATAAATAATATCCATCAGACCCAGGGCATTCAAAGTTCCCATCAACCACTTTTGACAGCAGGGAACTGCCGGGACCTGAGGGATGCTGAGTGATATACTATGACACAAAGTTGAAAGAGCACAATAAAGAAATCTAATCATTGGGGAAGGGGCTATAAATTCCAAATACCTTGGAGGACACTTAACAAGAAATCTGCAGTGCTGACATAAAGAAAAATACAAAATTTTACTGAGGAATATAAAAGTGCTCCTAAATAAATGGAGTAAAATACCTAGTTCTCAGATGAGAAGAATTAGTATTATAAAATATATAATCTCCTACATTTTATTATAAATTTAATGTAACTCCTTTTAAAGTTTCAATTCCAAATTATATAACAAAAGAATAAAGAATGGAATTAAAACTCTTGAGCAAAAATAACTGAATGTAGTTCTGGCATAATACTAGGCAGATAAGGAAATGAAACAGATTCTGTGATACATCCAAGAATATATAAGGATTTAGAATTAGTGAAGCACTTTTAGAATCAATACAAAAAGAGTAGTTTTTTTTTTTAATCCTCACCGGAGGATATTTTTTCCATTGATGTTTTTAGAGAGAGTGGAAGGGAAAGAGGGAGGTACATGCCCTTGACAGGGAATCAAACCCGAGACCCTTAGGTACCGCTGAGGCACAGTGGCCAAGGCAAGAGTAGATTTTTAATAAATGGCTGCTTTAAAATATTGTTAACGCTGTAAAAATACAATTAGAGTCTTTACCTAACACCATATATTAACATATATTTGTATATTTCAATATGGATTGAATCATCCTATATAATAAAAGTAATATGCAAATTGACCGAATGGTGGAACAATGCTCAACACAGGAGCTGCCCCCTGGTGGTCAGTGAGCTCCCACAGGGAAAGTACCGCTCAGCCAGAAGCCAAGAAGCCAGGCTCACTGCTGGCAAGCACAGCGGCAGTGGCAGGAACCTCTGCTGCCTCCAAGGCAGCGCTAAGGATGTCCAACTGAAGGCTAGCTGTCAGTCGAACATCCCCCAAGGACTCCCGGACTGCAAGAGGGGTCAAGCCAGGCTGAGAAACAGCCCCCTCCCCCCCCCAGTGCACAAATCTCGTGCACTGGGCCTCTAGTATATCATAAAAATGCAATCAGCCCTGTCCGGTGTGACTTGATTGGTTGGAGCATCATCTCATACACCAGAAAGTGGCAGGTTCGATTCCCTGTCAGGGAGTGTGTGGGAGGCAACTGATCCATTTTTCTCTCTCACATTGATCTTTCTCTTTCTCTTTTTCTCTCCCTTTCCTTCCCTCCCTCTCCCTCTCCCTCTCCCTCTCCCTTTCCCTCTCTCTCTCTCTCTCTCTCTCTCTCTCTCTCTCTCTCTTCTATTCCCTCTAAAAGTCAATGAAAAAATATGCTCAGGACAACTGCGGCACCCACGGAACAGCTGCGAGCCCCAGAACAACGCTCCCCAATTGACGCAAACACACGGGTTCAGAGGAGCTCTACACTCCACCACGGAAAGGGTCAGATTTCACCTGGGATAAGGTGAGGTCTCTGGTCCCAGCGCGAGAGAGGAACGCGCGTTTTGGGGGAGCTGGAGGAACAGGGAAGTCTGTGCCTAGAAAAATCCGTGGCTGTTGGGGCTGGCGTGATCTGTGAGTGTGGAAGGGGGTCCTCAGAGCTGCTAACAGAAGGACTCTCTAAAAAGCAACCCATTTTGATCTGACGTGCAGGGACACCCTAAGAATTTCAGGGGTGTGCTAGACTTAGGCGCAGCCACGGAGTGCGCACACTTGGGCTTTTTCCTCTTGAAATTCTTGCTTCTGATTACTAAGCCCAGTACATAGGATCACCCAGTTGGGGACACCCTGGGAGGCTGCAGGGGAAAGTTGTTTTTCTGGAACCTGGGGATTGGAGCAGGGAGTGACCATCAGAGAGCCAGCTCTGAGGCAACCCACTCCCACAAACCGGTAGTGAGTGCCACAGGGAAAGAAGGCTCTAACACTCCCTAGAGAGGCCATAGATAAACCCGGAAGTCAATCCAGAAACACTGCCACCCAGGGGCTGAATCACAAATTGACTCTTGTGTAATCAAAAATAAAGGAATACGAATTAAGACACACCGCCTGCTTAAAATCAGGACTGGCTTACATCACTGAAGAGCAGTGGAACACAGGGAACTGCAATACTGTCCGGACTGAGAAACAGGCGTGCCAAACAGAACAACAGAGGAAGTGAATGACCTTCACTACTCCACATTTTATTTTTATTTTTTATTTTTTTATTTTCATTTTTTGCATCTTTTACTCAAGAAACTAATTTTTTTCTTTTTTCCTCACTTGATTTTACCTTTTTAATTATTACATTTTTATTTTCAACCCGTATTATTACTACTGCTATTTTATTTTTTTTTAAGTGTCATTTTATTCTCTCTTCATTTTGTTTTGGGATTAATGTTCTACATTCTATTTTTATCTTTCCTTTAGCATCATTTTACTCTATCTCAACTCTACCTTTATGCCATCACTCTCTTCCTCACTTTTCCCTTTTCGGTGTCCTGTTTATCTTACCCCTTTCCTGCTTTAGATTTTCCCTATTCTTTCTGTTTACCCCCTGTTAAAATTTCACCCTACTTATATATCTAATCTCCAATCCCCTGCTCCAAGTCCATACACACCTCTCTCTTCGCTGCCTTAACTATCCAAAAATTGTTTTTCTCTCTGTCCTTTTGTTGTTGTTCGCTTGAATGTAGATTATATCGAATTTTTATGCTTTTTTGTGAGATTGTTTTGCTTATTCTTCTTTTGTTTATTTTTTTGTTTGTTTAGTGCTTCTATTTTCCCTTGCCTCACTCAATATTAGTTGGTGTTGTAGTTTGTATTAATCCCCAGGTACTTGTTGCTGGCATTTGCTGGAATAAGTGATTGTTCTATAGGAGTTTTATCCCCAATATATATAGTCTGTTTCCCTTTCTCCCTTAGTCTCTTTCTTGTCTCTCTTACTTTTTTTTTCTTCTTTTTTTCCCTTTTCCCAATTTCATTTTGACACTCCTTTTTTCTTCTTCTTCTTTCTTTCTTTTTCCTCTTCTTCTTTCTCTCCTATCCCCTAATTTGCCTTTCTCTGGTGGTCACCTTTATTGGAGGTTATTAATATCGTGAATACATTTCTGTTCAGTGACTTGTGTGTTGTACCTGGTAGTGCTGTATTTTGTGTCTTTAAATCAACGCAGGAGAGAGAGAACTACATAACCAGACACCCAGAGAAGAGAGACCATGGGGAGACAAAGACACAGCCCACATATGAAAGAAAAGCAGGCATCACCAGAAAAGGAAGTAAACGAAATGGAGGCAAGCAACCTGCCAGAAAAAGAATTCAGAGAAATGGTCATAAGGTGGCTGAAAAGAATGGAAGACAAATTCGACAATATGAGCAAGAACCAAGAGGAAATGAAGAAGAACCAAGAAGAAATGAAAAATGACATCACTGCTGTAAAGAACTCAATAGAAAGCATCAAGAGTAGACTAGAAAAAGCAGAGGACCGCATCAGTGAGCTAGAAGACAAGATGGGAAAAAATACCCAAGTAGAGCAACTTCTAGAAAAAAAAATTAGAAAGCAGGAGGAGAGCCTAAGGGAACTTTGGGACAACACGAAACAAAACAACATCCGCATAATAGGGGTTCCAGAAGGAAAGGAAGCTGAGCAAGGAATAGAAAACCTCTTTGAAGAAATAATGACAGAAAATTTCCCTGATATAGAGAAGAAAAAACCCACACAAATCCAAGAAGCTCACAGAGTCCCAAGCAAAATGAACCCCAAAAGACCGATGCCAAGGCACATTATAATTAAATTGGCAAACGCCAACGACAAAGTAAGAATCTTAAAAGCGGCAAGAGAGAGATAGAAAGTTACATACAAAGGAACCCCCATCAGACTAGCAACTGATTTCTCAACAGAAACTCATCAGGCCAGAAGGGAATGGAATGAAATATACCAAGTCATGCAAAGGAAGGGTCTGAATCCAAGAATACTGTACCCAGCAAGGCTATCAATCAAAATTGAAGGTGAAATCAGAAGCTTCACAGACAAAAAAGGACTAAGGGAATTTATTACCACCAAACCAGCAATGCAAGAAATGCTAAAGGGTCTGCTGTAAAAAAAAAAAAAAAAAAAGAAATAGGAAGCGAAGAAGGAACACAGGTGTAAAGAATAGGAATGGCAACAAATAAGTACCTATCAATAATAACTTTAAATGTAAATGGATTAAATGCCCCAATCAAAAGACATAGGGTAATGGATTGGATAAGAAAACATGACCCATATATCTGCTGTCTAGAAGAAACCCACCTCAGAAAAAAAGACTACACACAGACTGAGGGTGAAGGGATGGAAAAAGGTTTTCCAGGCAAATTGAACTGAAAAAAAAGCTGGGGTAGCAATACTTATATCTGACAAATTAGATCTCAAACTGAAGGACATAACAAGAGATAAGGAGGGCCACTTCATAATACTAAAGGGAGCAATCCAACAAGAAGAAATAACTCTGGTAAACATATATGCACCCAATACAGGAGCACCCAAATACATAAAAAAAACTCCTGGAGGATATCAAGGGAGAGATTGACAGCAATACAATCATAGTAGGAAACTTTAATACCCCACTATCACCATTGGACAAATCCTCTAAACAAAAAATCAGCAAAGAAACATCAATCCTAAATGACTCACTAGACCAGATGGAATTAATTGACATCTTCAGAACATTTCACCCCAAAGCCACAGAATATACATTCTTCTCAAGTGCACATGGGTCATTCTCAAAGATAGACCATATGTTGGGACATAGGCAGAGTCTCTTCAAATTCAAGAAGATAGAAATCATATCAAGCATCTTCTCAGACCACAGTGGCATAAAACTGGAAATCAACTACAATAAAAACAACCCAAAGAAATCAAACACATGGAGGCTAAACAGCATGCTATTAAACCATGACTGGGTTACCAGAGAGATCAAAGAAGAAATAAAAAACATCATGGCAACAAATGACAATGAAAACACTACAATCCAAAATCTATGGGACACAACGAAAGCAGTCTTGAGAGGGAAGTTCATAGCTCTACAAGCCTACTGCAAAAATCAAGAAACAATGGTAATAAATTACCTAACCCAACAACTCAAAGAGTTAGAATGAGAGCAACAAGAAAAGCCCAGTGTAAGCAGAAGGAAGGAAATAATAAAGATCAGAGCAGAGATAAACGACATAGAGACCAAAGAAACAATACAAAAGATCAACAAAACCAAGAGCTGGTTCTTTGAAAGGATAAACAAGATTGATGAACCTCTAGCCAGGCTCACCAAGAAGCAAAGAGAGAGGACCCAAATAAACAAAATCAGAAATGAAAGAGGTGAAATAACAACAGATCCCACCGAAATACAAAGGATTGTTAAAAAATACTACGAACAACTCTATTCCAACAAATTGGACAACCTGGAGGAAATGGACAGATTCCTAGAAAAATATAACCTTCCAAAACTCAATCAAGAAGAATCTAAACAGCTCAATATGCCAGTAACTATGGAAGAAATTGAAGCAGTCATCAAAGAGCTTCCGGCAAACAAAAGCCCGGGGCAAGACGGCTTCACGGGAGAGTTTTACCAAACATTCAAGGAAGAACTAAAACCTATCCTCCTCAGACTAATCCAAAAAATTCAAGAGGAAGGAACACTTCCAAGCTCTTTCTATGAAGCCAGCATCACCCTAATACCAAAACCAGATAAAGACAACACACTGAAGGAGAATTACAGGCCAATATCCCTCATGAATGTAGATGCCAAAATCCTCAACAAAATTCTAGCAAATCGGATCCAGCAGTTCATCAGAAAGATCATACACCATGACCAAGTAGGGTTTATTCCAGGAATGCAAGGATGGTACAATATCCGAAAATCAATAAATGTGATACATCACATAAACAAATTGAAAGATAAAAATCACATAGTCATATCAATTGATGCAGAAAAAGCATTTGACAAAATCCAACACCCTTTCTTGATAAAAACTCTCAACAAGGTGGGAATAGAAGGATCATACCTCAACATAATAAAAGCTATATATGATAAACCCACAGCTAACATCATACTCAATGGGCAAAAACTAAAACCATTTCCCCTAAGAACAGGAACAAGACAAGGATGCCCACTCTCACCACTCCTGTTTGACATAGTACTCGAAGTATTAGCCATTGCAATTAGACAAGAAGAAGAAATAAAAGGCATCCAAATAGGAAAAGAAGAAGTAAAGCTGTCCTTATTTGCAGATGACATGATATTGTACATAAAAAACCCGAAAGACTCCATCAAAAAACCAACAGACTTAATAAATGAATTCGGCAATGTAGCAGGATACAAAATTAACGCCAAGAAATCTATGGCATTTCTATACACCAACAGTGAACTTACAGAAAGAGAGACTAAAAAAGCAATCCCATTCTCCATCGCACCAAAAAAATTAAGATACTTAGGAATAAACCTAACCAAGGAGGTAAAAGACCTATATGCGGAAAACTACAGAACACTGAAAAAAGAGATAGAGGAAGATGTAAACAGATGGAAGAACATACCGTGTTCATGGATTGGTAGAATCAACATCATCAAAATGTCCATACTACCCAAAGCAATCTATAGATTCAATGCACTCCCCATTAAAATACCAACAGCATATTTCACAGACCTAGAAAGAACTCTCCAAAAATTCATCTGGAATAAAAAAAGACCCCGAATAGCCACAGCAATCCTGAGAAAGAAGAATAAAGTAGGAGGGATCTCAATACCAGATTTCAAGCTGTATTACAAAGCCACTGTCCTCAAAACAGCCTGGTACTGGCACAAGAACAGACATATAGATCAATGGAATAGAATAGAGAATCCAGATATCGACCCAAACCAATATGCGCAATTAATATTTGACAAAGGAGGCATGAGCATACAATGGAGTCAAGACAGTCTCTTCAATAAATGGTGTTGGGAAAATTGGACAGATACATGCAAAAAAATGAAACTAGATCACCAACTTACACCATACACAAAAATAAACTCTAAATGGATACAGGACTTAAATGTAAGACGGGAAACCATAAAAATACTAGAGGAATCCACAGGCAGCAAAATCTCAGACATATGCCAAAAGAACTTTTTCAGTGATACTGCCCCTAGGGCAATGGAAGCCAAAGAGAAAATAAACAAATGGGACTACATCAAAATAAAAAGCTTTTGCACAGCAAAAGAAACCATCAACAAAACAACAAGAAACCCCACTGTATGGGAGAACATATTTGCAAATGGTATCACTGATAAAGGTTTAATTTCCAACATCTACGGGCAGCTTATACAACTTAATAAAAGGAAGATAAAGGATCCAATAAAAAAATGGGCAACGGACCTAAATAGAATCTTTTCGAAAGAAGACAGAAGGAAGGCCAAGAGACACATGAAAACAGGCTCAAAGTCACTAATTATCCGAGAGATGCAAATCAAAACGACAATGCGATACCATCTCACACCTGTCAGAATGGCTATCATCAACAAATCAACAAACGACAAGTGTTGGCGAGGATGCGGAGAAAAAGGAACCCCCGTGCACTGCTGGTGGGAATGCAGACTGGTGCAACCACTGTGGAGAACAGTATGGAGTTTCCTCAAAAAACTGAAAATGGAACTCCCATTTGACCCAGTAATCCCACTCCTAGGAATATATCCTAAGAAACCAGAAACACCAATCAGAAAGGATATATGCACTCCTATGTTCATAGCAGCACAATTTACAATAGCTAAGATTTGGAAACAGCCTAGGTGCCCATCAGCAGATGACTGGATCAGAAAACTATGGTACATCTACACAATGGAATACTATGCTGCCATAAAAAGGAAGGAATTACTACCATTTGTAGACACTTGGATGGAATTAGAGAACATCATGCTAAGTGAAATAAGCCAGTCAATGAAAGAAAAATACCACATGATCCCACTCATTTGGGGATAATGAAAAACATTATAAACTGATGAACCAAAAGATAGTTACAGAGGCAGTAAAGCATCAAACAGACTGTCAAATTACAGCGGTAAGGTTAGGGAGAGGTGGGGGAAATAAGAGATCAACTGAAGGACTTGTATGCATGCATATAAGAGTAATCAACAGATGCAAAACATTGGGGGGTGAGGGCATGTATGGGAGTGGGGTGGGGGTGGGGGGCAATGGTAAGATATGTACACATATAATACCTTAATAAAAATTTGAAGAAAAAAAAAAGAAAAGAAAAAATATGCTCAGGTGAGGATTAACCAAAAAAAAAAAAAAGCAGCCAATTAATGCATAAATAAATGGAAAAACAAACCCTCCTCTTTCTGTCTAAAATCAATCAATAAATAAATATTGTTTTAAAAAGAACTCAAGTGAACAATATAACTTTGAAAAAATGTTCAAATGCATTACAATTTAGAACATGCAAATGAAATGAGATGGAATTTAAATTGGAATTTAATTTGGAATTTAAAAAATGATAGCACAACAGTTAAAGCCCCGTAAGAACAGCAGGGGCTGGCAGACCAGGCTCTCTTAGACAAGGAGCTCAAGTAGGGAGCCACACTAGATTACCAAGCCCAGGAGAACTGAGAGATTACGCCAGTAGCACCATCCCCAAAAGAACCTGGGTAGCAAAGCAATTGGATCTACAATTAAAACATTACAGGAAAACATGGGAAGACAAAAAAGCAATCCCCAGAGGAAAGAAAAAGAGGAATCACCAGAAAGGGAGTTAAATGAAATTGAGGCTAGCAGCTTATCAGAGAAAGAATTCAGAGTAATGGTTATAAGGATGTTTAAATGGCTGGATGACAAATACACACAACTCAATAAGAATTATAAGGAGCTGAATGAGAATGTCGCCAACATGAAAAGGAACCAAGAGGAGATGAAGAACGACATAGCTACAATAAAGAACACAATGGAAAGCTTAAACAGTAGACTAGAAGAGGCTGAGGACTGCACAAACACAGCAGCAACTGGAAAGAAGATTTAAAAAGCAAGAGGAGAGCCTAAGGGAGCTTTGGGAAAACACAAAATGAAACAATACTCGCATAATAGGGGTACCAGAAGGAGAGGAAGAGAAGCAAGGAATAGAAAACCTGTTTGAAGAAATAATGACAGAAAACTTCCCTGATATTGGCAAGAAAAAACCATGCAAGTCCAAGAAGCACATAGGGACCCAAACAAGGTGAACCCTAAAAGACCAACACCAAGACACATCATAATTAAATTGGCAAACACCAATGACAAAGTAAGAATTTTTTTTTTTTTTAATATATTTTATTGATTTTTTTACCGAGAGGAAGGGAGAGGGATAGAGAGCCAGAAACATCAATGAGAGAGAAACATTGATAAGCTGCCTCCTGCACACCCCCCACTGGGGATGTGCCCTCAACCAATGTACATGCCCTTGACCAGAATCGAACCTGGGACCCTTGAGTCCGCAGGCTGACACTCTATCCACTGAGCCAAACTGGTTAGGGCAAAGTAAGAATCTTAAAGGCTGCCAGAGAGAGACAGAAAGTTACCTATAAGTGTTCTCCTATTAGAATATCAATGGATTTCTCAACAGAAACATTCCACGCCAGAAGGGAATAGAATGAAATTTGCAAAGTAGTGCAAAGCAAGGGACTGAACCCAAGAGTACTATACCCAGCAAGGCTATCATTCAGAATTGAAGGTGGAATCAGGAGCTTCACAGACAAAAAAGGGCTAAGAGAGTTTATCACTACCAAACCAGCAATGCAAGAAATGCTAAAGGGACTGCTGTAAAAAGAAGAAAGAGAAAGGCAAGAAGAAACACAAACATTAAGGAAAAATATGACAACAAACATGTACTTGTCAATAATAACATTAAACGTAAATGGATTAAATGCACCAATCAAAAGACATAGGGTAGCTAAATGGATAAGAAAACATGACCCATGTATTTGCTGTCTGCAAGAGATCCACTTCAGAACAAAGGATTCACACAGACTGAAAGTGAAGAGATGGAAAAACATTTTTCAGGCAAATGGGAATGAGAAAAAAGCTAGGGTTGCAATACTTATATCTGATAAAATAGACCTCTAAGTAAAGGCCATAACAAGAGATAAGGAAGGCCACTTCATAATACTAAAGGGAGCAATTCAACAAGAAGATACAACTCTGGTAAACATATATGCACCCAATACAGGAGCACCCAAATACAAAAAACAACTTCTGGAAGATATCAAGGGAGAGACTGATAGCAATACAGTCATAGTAGAGGACTTTAATAACCCACTGACACCACTGGACAAATCAACTAAACAAAAAATCAGCAAAGAAACAGCAATCCTAAATGACACACTAGATCAGATGGACTTAATTGACATCTTTAGAACATTTTACCCCAAAGCTACAGAATATACATTCTTCTCCAGTGCACATGGGACATTTTCAAGGATAGACCACATATTAGGACACAGGCAAAGTCTCTTCAAATTCAAGAAGATAGAAATCATATCAAGCATCTTCTCAGATCACAATGGCATAAAACTGGAAATCAACTACAATAAAAACAATCCAAAAAAATCAAACACTTGGAGACTAAATAGCATGCTATTAAACAATGACGGGGTTACCAGAGAGATCAAAGAAGAAATAAAAAACATCATGGCAACAAATGACAATGAAAACACAACAACCCAAAATCTATGGGACACAGCGAAAGCAGTCTTGAGAGGGAAGTTCATAGCTCTACAAGCCTACTGCAAAAATCAAGAAACAATGGTAATAAATTATCTAACCCTACAACTCAAAGAGTTAGAATGAGAGCAACAAGAAAATCCCAGTGTAAGCAGAAAGAAGGAAATAATAAAGATCAGAGTGGAGATAAACAACATAGAGACCAAAGAAACAATACAAAAGATCAACAAAACCAAGAGCTGGTTCTTTGAAAGGATAAACAAGATTGATGAACTTCTCGCCAGGCTCACCAAGAAGCAAAGAGAGAGGACCCAAATAAACAAAATCAGAAATGAAAGAGGTGAAATAACAACAGACCCCACAGAAATACAAAGGATTGTTAAAAATATTATGAACAACTCTATTCCAACAAATTGGACAACCTGGAGGAAATGGACATATTCCTAGAAAAATACAACCTTCCAAAACTCAATCAGGAAGAATCTAAAAATCTCAATAGGCCAATAACTATGGAAGAAATTGAAGCAGTCATCAAAAATCTTCCAGCAAACAAAAGCCCAGGGCAAGACGGCTTCACATGGGAGTTTTACCAAACATTCAAGGAAGAACTAAAACCTATCCTCCTCAGACTAATCCAAAAAATTCAAGAGGAAGGAACACTTCCAAGCTCCTTCTATGAAGCCAGCATCACCCTAATACCAAAACCAGATAAAGACAACACAATGAAAGAGAATTACAGGCCAATATCCCTCATGAACATAGATGCCAAAATCCTCAACAAAATTCTAGCAAATCGGATCCAGCAGTACATCAGAAAGATCATATGCCATGACCAAGTAGGATTTATCCAGGGATGCAAGGATGATACAATATCCACAAATCAATAAACGTGATACATCACATAAATAAACTGAGAGATAAAAACCACATAGTCATATCAATTGATACAGAAAAAGCATTTGACAAAATCCAACACCCATTTTTGATAAAAACTCTCAGCAAGGTGGGAATAGAAGGATTAAACCTCAACATAATAAAAGCCATATATGACAAACCCACAGCCAACATCATACTCAATGGGCAAAAACTAAAACCATTTCCCCTAAAAACAGGAACAAGACAGGGATGCCTGCTTTCACCACTCCTGTTCTACATACTACTGCGATTAGCCATTGAGATTAGACAAGAAGAAGAAATAAAAGGTATCCAAATTGGAAAAGAAGTAAAACTGTCCTTATTCGCAGACTAATCAAAAAATTATTAGACTTAATAAATGAATTTGGCAATGTAGCAGGATACAAAATTAATGCCAAGAAATCTATGGCAGGAAGTTGGGAGATAAGAGATCAACCAAAGGACATGTATGCATGCATATAAGCATAACCAATGGACGCAAGACCCTGGGGGATGAGGGCATGTATGGGAGTGGGGAGGGCAATGGGAAGATAGGTATACATGTAATACCTTAATCAATAAAAAATTAAAAATGAAAAAAAATGATAGCACAAGTGCCAATGAGAATTCAAGAAAAGGGGCACTTCCATGACCTGAGAATGTAAACTGGTTAATCTTTCAAGGAGCAGTCTGGCAATCTGCTTCCAACATATACAAAAATGTTTAGACCTTTTTCACCCAGCTCCCACCTTTGGAAAGATGTGAAGAAATAATGAGAACTTGGTGGAGGGAACGGGAATGGGGTGGAAGGGATCAGTGGGGGAAAAGGGGAGGACATATGTAATATTTTCTTTTTTTTTTTTTTTGAGGTTTTATTTTTTTTATTTTTTTTAAATAAATCTTTATTCAGATTATTACAATTATTTCTCCTTTTTCCCCCCATAGCTCCCTTCCACCCATTTCCCACCCCACCTTCTGCCCTTACCTCCCCCCCACTGTCCTCATCCATAGGTGTATGATTTTTGTCCATTCTCTTCATGAACCCCCCATACCCCTTTCCCCCTGAGAATTATCAGTCCACTCCCTTTCTATGCCCCTGATTCTATTATATTCACCAGATTATTCTGTTCCTCAGGTTTTTAATTCACTTGATTTTTAGGTTCGCTTGTTGATAGATATGTATTTGTTGTTCATAATTTTTCTCTTTACTTTTTTCTTCTTCCTCTTCTTTAAGAATACCTTTCAGCATTTCATATAATACTGGTTTGGTGGTGATGAACTCCTTCAGCTTTTTCTTATCTGTGAAGCTCTTTATCTGCCCTTCAATTCTGAATGATAGCTTTGCTGGGTAGAGTAATCTTGGTTGTAGGTTCTTGCTATTCATCACATTGAAAATTTCTTGCCACTCCCGTCTGGCCTGCATAGTTTCTGTTGAGAAGTCAGCTGACAGTCGTATGGGTGCTCCCTTGTAGGTAATTAACTGTTTTTCTCTTGCTGCTTTTAATATTCTCTCTTTGTCTTTTGCTCTTGGCATTTTAATTATGATGTGTCTTGGTGTGGTCCTCTTTGGATTCCTTTTGTTTGGGGTTCTGTGGGCTTCCTGGACTTGTAAGTCTATTTCTTTCACCAGGTGGGGGAAGTTTTCGGTCATTATTTCTTCAAATAGGTTTTCAGTATCTTGCTCTCTCTCTTCTTCTGGCACCCCCATAATTCTGATGTTGGTACGCTTGAAGTTGTCCCAGAGTCTTCTTACACTATCTTCAACTTTTTGGATTTTTTTTTTTTGCTTTTTGCTTTTTCGGTTGAGTGTTTTTTGCTTCTTTGTATTTCAATTCTTTGACTTGATTCTTGTGTTCCTCTATTCTGTTTCTGGGTCTCTGTATAATATTTTTTATTTCAGTCAGTGTATGTTTAATTTCTAGTTGGTCCTTTTTCATATCTTCGAGGGTCTCGTTATATTTATCGGCCTTTTCTAGGATATTCTTAAAAAGTCTTATAACCGTGGTTTTGAATTCTACATCCAGTCGTTTGTTTTCCTCCATTTCTTTCGTTTGTGATCTGATTCTTTGACCCCGCATTTTCACTGATTCCCTGAGTTGGTAAGGTAGATATTTGTGCTAGGTTTCCAATATGGCCCAGTGGGTCTGCTTCCCCAGTTAACCTGAGGTGGACACTCTTGGTGCACCCCTTTGTGGACTGTGTGTACAGCCTTGTTGTAATTAAGTCTTTATTGTTGTTGGTATCACTGGGAAGAATTGACCTCCGGGCCAGTTGGCTGTGAGGATCAGCTGTGTCTATGCTGGGAGAAGTTCGGTGCTGGAGACAGCCTTATAGGATTAGACTTGCCAAATTGCAATAGCCTCTGTGCTCAGCTTGGATGGGGTGGAGTCTCAGTCTTGGCTTCCTGTCAGCCTTGCCCTTGCGCGCATGTGCGCTTTCAGTCCTCCGCCTTCCCCAGCTCGAGTCTCCGCCTGAGAGTCCAGACTCCCCCCACAAGAGCGTGGGTCCCCAGGGGCTCGCCTGGAACTGGGGTTCAGTGCAGTCAGAACTGGGGCTCAGTGCCGTCAGGAGCCTCTGACTTCCTTCCACTAGGGAAAGCCTGTGACAACCTCTGCAGCCTTTGTGCGCACTGGCGCGCGCGCGCGTGGGCACTTTCAGTCCTCCGCCTTCCCCGGCTCCCGAGTCTCCGCCCGAGAGTCCAGACTCCCCCCGTAAGAGCGTGGGTCCCCAGGGGTTCGCCCGGAACTGGGGTTCAGTGCAGTCAGAACTGGGGTTCAATGCGGTCGGAGGCTTCCTTCCCCCTTCCGCCAGAGAAAGTCAGCCAGGCTCTCAGCCGCCCTTCCTCTCTACACGCACAAAGCCCCTTTGCCATACCTCCAATTCTCTGTGAGCTTTTCTCTTTCCTTCTAGTTGTAGAATTTTCACTCAGCCAGCTTTCCTGTGGTTCTGGATGGTGTCCGTTCTGTCTTTTAGTTGTAGTTTTGAAATTGTTGTGCGAGGCAGCAGTTTAGGTGTTTACCTATGCCACCATCTTGGTTTCTCCTCCATATGTAATATTTTCAACAATAAAGATAAATTTAAAAAATAATTAGAACTTCAATATCTAGAAATATTATGAACTATGTAACCTGAATATATGAAATATTTTTCTATTGCAAAACTCCCAAAAATGTTGCATTTAAAATAAACTTCTTTTTTAAATGCAGAGGGAAAGAATGAGGAGAGGGAAGGAGAAGTGGGGGAAGAACAGTAAAACAAAACGATTTCTTATGAACTAAGACTTCAGCAGTCCTGGAGGGGTTCGTTTGTACCAGTAATCAGAAGGCTTTTTTGAAGAGAGTCGGGAACTCAGTCATTTTCATTAAAATTTAATGGTTTCAAACATTTGTGGAGGTACATCACACAAAACTCCACCTAGTAAAGTTTTAGGTGGCCGGTGACTTTGTTGGTTAGATAGCTGGTCCCAATTCCTAGGAGAGTTTGAGGCCTGGTGCAATCTGAGTACCTGGATCATCTTGAATTAAATGTAAAACCAGTCCCAGCATTTTTCCATGGGTCAGTAATTCAATCAGAGTTTTTCCATCAGGGGCTTTGACCACCACTTTGGGCTGGCCACATTATTCCCATTGTTTGAGCAATTCAGGGTTTCTCCTTTGAATTTGCTTATAGGCAGAGACAGCAACACAAGGCCCTGGGCAGCCACTTTCCCTTTCCCATCATAATATGTATATGTATGTGTATGTGTATGTGTATGTGTATATGTATATGTATATGTATATGTATATGTATATGTATATGTATATGTATATGTATATCTGTATGTATAGGTATATAAAAAATTCATTTCCGAGAGAAAGGAAGAGGGAGAGAGAGATAGAAACATCAACGATAAGAGAAAATCATTGATTGGCTGCCTTCTACACTCCTCCTACTGGGGATCTAGCTCACAACCAGGGCATGTGCCCTGACCAAGAATCAAACCATGACCTCCTGATTGAGGTCAACACTCAACCACTGAGCTACACTGACTGGGTGCCTTTCCCATCTTTTTAAGTCAACTACAAGAATCATTTTGTCATCTCATACCTGTCAGAATGGCTATCATCAACAAATCAACAAATGACAAGTGCTGGCGAGGATGTGGAAAAAAAGGAACCCTCTTACACTGCTGGTGGGAATGCAGACTGGTGCAGCCACTGTGGAGAACAGTATGGAGTTTCCTCAAAAAACTAAAAATGGAACTCCCATTTGACCCAGTGATCCCACTTCTAGGACTATATCCTATCAAACTAGAAACACCAATTAGAAAGGGTATATGCACCCCTATGTTCATAGCAGCACAATTTACCATAGCTAAGATTTGGAAACAGCCTAAGTGCCCATCAGCAGATGAGTAGATTAAAAAACTGTGGTACATCTACACAATGGAATACTATGCTGCAGTAAAAAAAGAAGGAATTCTTACCATTTGCAACAGCATGGATGGAACTGGAGAGCATTATGCTAAGCAAAATAAGCCATGCAGAAAAAGATAAATATCACATGATCTCATTCATTTGTGGAATATAATGAACAACATAAACTAATGAACAAAACAGATCCAGAGACAGAGAAGCATTGATCAGACCGTCAAACCTCAGAGGGAAGGTAGGGGAGGGTGGGGGTAAGGGGGAGAGATCAACCAAAGGACTTGTATGCATGCATATAAGCCTAACCAATAGACACAGACACCAATGAGTTGCAGGGCTGGGGGGGAGTGGGAGGGCAATGGGGGGATAAGGACACATATGTAATACCTAATCAATAAAGAAAAAATTTTTTAAAAAGAACCATTTTGTATTCCCCATTGTCTCCTAAGTTGATTGCTTCAGCTGCATTCTCTGTGTCTGCCTCTCTCACTGAGCTTTTGGGGTCATCCCAAAGCATTCACAGAGGCCCCAGCCCAGGCACATGCTACAAACCACTCCAGCAGCCAAGCTGAGTGCACCCGGATGAGTAAAATTTCCCACAACCAAGGATTTGGAGACCACCAACCACCTCTCCTCTGCCTCTCACATCTTTAGGTTCTTCTTCACTTCTGAATAGTGAACATGCCTCTGACGATGCTTTTTTTAAAAAATGTATTTTTATTGATTTCAGAGAGGAAGGGAGAGGGGAGAGAGAGATAGAAACATCAATGATGAGAGAGAATCATTGATTGGCTGCCTCCTGCATGCTCCCTACTGGGGATCGAGTTGGCAACCAGGGCATGTGCCCTTGACCAGAATTGAACCCGGGACCTTTCAGTCCGCAGGTCGACACTCTATCCACTGAGCCAAACTGGCTAGGATCATTTGTAGATTTATTTTAATCCATAGGTAGCATTTGATACACACTGCTCTGCACTTTGCTTTTTTTATTTTAGATTAATTTATTTCATTCCTGCTTATAAGGAACTTTCTCATTCTGTTTTACCAATTTCACCAATCTCCTAAGGACAAGCATTTAGATTATTGCTAGTACTTAACTACTACAAATAAAACTTCAATGAATAACATTGAACGTAGGTCATTTTGCACTTACATAAGTATGTCTGTAGAAAAAAATTCCCAGAAGTAGAATAGCTATGTAAAAGGATACAGCAATCACATGCATATTGTCAAAGTATCTTTCGTAGCTGTTGCACCAGTCTATACATTTGCCATCTATGGGGGAAACTACCTATTTCCCCAAACTCATGCCAATATATGTTTTATGAAATGTGGAATCATTTGCCCATTAAAGAGTGGAAAATAGTGTTAGTGGTGCTTTAATTTGAATGTTTCTTTTTATGAGTAATGTTGAGTATCTTTTCTTAGATTTAAGAGGCAATTATATACATATATATTTTATGAATTGCTCGTACTTGTTATTCACTTTTCAGTTATGTTTTTGGTCTTTTCCTTATTGACTTGGGGAAGATTTTATATTAAGGGAATAAGCCCTTTGCTTATTATTTAAAAGTATTTTTTCAGTTTTCATTCATCTCTCTTTTACCAGTGTTATTGAGATATCATTGATGTCCAATAAACAGCTTATATTTAAAGTGTTCTACTTGAAAAGTTTTTAATAGCTTTATTGGAGTACAACTGACACGCAATAAACTATCACATTTACTGGTAAAAAAATAGTTTGGCTCTTTGCCACATCTGCTGCGAGAATGCAGACCATTGTCAGCAATTGGACTGTGGACATCCCAGAAAACGTGGACATCACTCTGATGGGACGCACGGTTATTGTGAAGGGCCCCAGAAGCACCCTGCGCAGGGACTTCAACCACATCAATGCAGAACTCAGTCTCCTTGGCAAGAAAAAGAAGAGGCTCCGGGTTGACAAATGGTGGGGAAATGGAAAGGAACTGGCCACGGTTCACCCCATCTGCAGTCATACACAGAACATGATCAAGGGTGTCACACTGGGCTTTTCACAAGGTGAGGTCTGTGTACGCTCACTTCCCCATCAACGTTGTTACTCAACAGAATGGTTCTTTTGTTGAAATCAGAAATTTCTTGAGCAAAAAATACATCCACAGAGTTCAAATTAGAACAGGTGTTACTTTCAGTATCTCAAGCCCAGAAAGATGAGTTGATTCTTGAAGGAAATGTCATTGAATTTGTATCAAATTCAGCTGCTTTAATTCAGCAAGCCACAACAGTTACAAACAAGAATATCAGAAAAATTTTGGATGGTATCTTTGTTTCTGAAAAAATAACAGTTCAGCAGGCTGATGAATAAGACCCAAGTTGTCCAACTATAGAAACAACAGGATGCCAAATGATTTGTCACACTTATTTGTGATATTTAAAGATGCAATAAAAGCCATGTATTGATTTGGGAGGGGAATAAATGAATGAAATAAAATGCACCGTTTGGTAAATTTTTATCTATGCATACTCATGAATTAACACCACAATTAAAATAATAAACATATTCATCACCCCCAAAAGTTGTGTGTGTGTGTGTGTGTCCCTCTCTTTTGCTCCTCTCAGTCTCCCATCCCATCCCGCAGATAACAGGTCTGCTTTCTGTCACTACTAGTTGGTTTACATTTTCTGTAGTTTATGTAAACTGAAACATGCTGTATATACTCTTTTTTTTTTTTGCCTGGCTTCTTTCACTCTGCATAATTATTATGAGATTCATTTAATGTTGTATCAATAGTTATTTTTTATTATTGAGTAGCATTCCACAATTATCTCAAATGATTTTCAAATGGACTCAGAAAAGACATATGCACATACATACATTCAAAGAGAGAGAGAGACCACTGAGCAGGGCACTGTGATATAACCTCTGGAACCCATTCTGCTTCTGTGCAAAGAGCAGTTCCCCTGCATAGACTCCCTGTCAGTGAGAAGAAAGTGGTCATGTGGCCCACATATATGCAACCTGCCAGTCCATCTCCAAAGCCCTGGTGTCCTACCAGAAATGTGTGGTTGAGCCTTCAAGAAAGAAGCCAAATGTTGCTAAGTGGTTAGAGCCTGGGCCAAGCGATGAAGGTCTCAAGTTCAATTCCTGGTCAAGGGCAGGTACCTAGGTTGCAGGTTTGATCCCTGCCCCAGTCTGGGTGCATGAGGGAGACAATGATTGATGTGTCTCTCTCACATTGATGTTTCTCTCTTTCCTCCCTCTCTCTTTTCCCCTCCCTCTCTCCCTTCCACTCTCAAAATAAAAAGAAAAGAAAGAGATCAGAGACATTTTCATTTAGTATGGCACACCCTGCTAGTTACTGACTCCCCTCACTGCAAATCCAAGAAGTTTGGATGTCCAGGTGTGCACTCTGGCTGCTGATAAGCCCCCTGCAAGGAACAGAGTTTACCTTTATATTAAATAACTAGAGGCCCGGTGCATAAAAATTCATGCACTGGAGCGGGGGTCCCTCAGCCAGGCCTGCCCCCTCTCACAGTCAGGGAGCCCTCAGTGGCTGGAGGCGACCTGGTGATCAGGGGAAGGTGATGCCCCATCACACCTCTGCTGCTGCCACTGCCAGCAGTGCAAGCCTAGGCCGGCCCTGGTTACCTGAGCCTCAGGTGGCCCTGGGTGGCTGGGCAGCCGCCATCCAAGGCTTGCCTGTGCCTCGGGCCAGCCATAGGCGGCTGGGGGACTGAGGGGTTGGGGGACTCTGAAGGCAGGTTCGTGGAGCTGAGGGGACTGGGCGCCACCATCTTTGAGGGCATGGCAGTCAATTAGCATATTCCCTCCTTATTGGCTGTGGGCACTGCCATCTTTGTGACAGCATGAGGGTCAATTAGTATATTCCCTCTTTATTGATAGGATGGTTATGAGATTTTTAAGGTTAATAAGTGGGATGAAGGGTTTTTCCAGGTTAAGATGATGTGAACACACACATCTATTTTTCTCCCTCCCAAAACCCCACAAAAATATAATAAACAAGTTTTGTTTAATATTTAAATCTACAAGTGTGGGAAAAACAGTAGAGGAAACAACAGCAACAAAAATTTGGAAGTTGAAAAGGATAACAATGTGATATCATCCCCAAGAAACCCAAACCCAAGCTGGTGGCAAGGAAAGTTCAAAATGGACATAATTTGCCCACAGCTTCAAAGGAATCAGAAACTGGCAACACAAGAAAAATCTGAAACGGAGTGTGAGAATTCCTAAATAAGGAGGTATGGATAAAAGCTGTTTGAGTAACAGTAAGATCCCAGGTCCTTACTTCAACCTGGGTAAAACAGGAGGGATGCCAAGAGTCCCATGTCTAGCAAATCGCTGAATGCAGACGCCCCTGGCCTTCTTCCCCAACATAACTCCCAATGTGTTGGCCAGATACTTACCCTCCAGAAAAGAAAAACTGGAAAACTCTTTTCCACAGAGTCTGGCCTGCCTAAGAGCAAGATCTAAAGACACTGAGCTTAGAGGTTCCCCTATAAATGGTCCCTCCAGATTCCAATTCTGTGAAGCTCAAAGTGGAAAAGTCCTTCCCACAGGCTCAGTATGAGATTCCGTTTTTAGTCTCTTTCTTGATCATGAGCAGAGAGCCAAGGATTAATAGCCCAATGAAGAAAACATCTACCACAGAGGATGAAACCAAAATAAGCAAGCTGGAAAAAGGCAAATTGGGAGATGAGAAAAACTTCAAAAATATATCATCCTGTTATCAAAAAGAGAAAGAGACTATATTGCATCTGTGAAACATAAACAAGATGTTGTGAAAAAGAAACATTCAGAGAACATAGAAAAGAGCTCTAAGACATTAAAAATGCAATTGCAGAAATGAAAATCTTGATAGGTAGATAGGAAGATAAAGTTGAGAAAACCTCTCAGAAAATAGAACAAAAAAAATCAAAGAGATGAAAAAGAAAGAAAAGTTAGAGCACCATTCCAGGAGGTCCAGCAACTGAGTAATGGGGCTAAAAAGTCATCAATGAAACAATTCAAGAACATTTCTTGGAATTGAAAGACATGTGATTACCGATAGAAGGGCCCACAGAAACAGACTCAATGAGCATACCATTATAAAATTTTAGGACTCTAGGAAGAAAAGTAATTTCCTAAAAACCTTCAGAGAGAATAAAATAAATTCCATATAAAAGATGAGCTAGGAGATAGGAAAATGGCGGTGGAATAGGTGGACATGTCCCAAGCCTTGTCCCGGAGCAGATAGAACGAGCAACTAAATCAAATAACATCCACCCCGAACTGATGAAGTAGACACAGCTGGTGAGACTATTTGCAGCCAGGAAGGGCAGAGGACGCCTGGAGAATGGTAAAATCAGGGATCTGGGCTGGAGAGAACGGCAAAACCCCTGAGCCCAGAGGGTCAGTAGGCAGCCGCACTACACCGAGGCCGCGTCCCTTGGGACAGGTGTAGCGTCTGGCTATGGAAAGGAGGTCTGCAGGGCTGCTGGCGGCAGGGGATTCTGGAGCTAAGCCCACAGGCACGAGAAACTGAGCCCAGAGAAGGCAGTCTGGATGGCTGCCCAAGCCGTGCTGTGCTGGAGGGTGGGGGGAGCAGTTGGGGGTGGGGCGGGGAGAGGGGCTTGCAGTGGCACTGCTCTTTCCCCTCTTTTTGGTCTTTGCTTTTATTCACTAAACCTAGTTCGTAGGACCTTTCAAATACAAATCCTCACCCATGGCTGAGGTGCAGGTGGAGGTGCGGACTTGTGGAGTCTGGGAAGAGGCTGGGGAGAGGAGAGGGTAGAGGAGAGGTGGCTGTGAGTCTGGCACTGAGTCATACCTGATATGCCAGACCTAGGCAGCCATTTTCTCCTGAAGAGATAGCTCCTCCCTTCAGTCTCCAGGCAACCAATACAGCCTCACCTAGACTATGCCCTGAGTGGTACAAAGGATACAAATATATATATATATGAATAGTCCCTGAGGACTGGCCTAAAGAGAGGACTTTCAGTCCCAGCAACAGGAAACTGAGAAGCAGCAGACAGTACAGAGGGTGGGATCTTAAACCAGCCCTCACAGGGAATTAAAACTCAGTGAAAAGGAACGACATTTCACTTTTTCATTTTTATTTTTATTTTATTTTGTTTTATTTTTACTTTGTTATCTCTTTTTTCTTTTTCCTTTATTTTCCTTTTTTCATTTGTTTTTTATTTTCTATTTCTTTTTGCATTATTTTTTCATCTTTCTAATTTTTTTATTTTGTTCTTTTTTTAATTAATTGGGGGTTTTTATTTTTTATTATTTATTTTTTTTTCTTCTCTTTCTCTTTCTTCTTATCCACTCATCCTCTTTCTACTTCCTCTATACTGAACTGAGGTCCTCCCCATATTCATCCAATTCCTTAACCTTACTTTCTGTATATAAGCTCGGCCTCTACAGATTCTGCCCCCACCCTCTTTACTGGGTATTTGCTGTTTGTATGTTTTGGTTTATCTGTTAGTTATCTGGTGTTTCCTCTCCATATATATTTTTTTCTTTTTCTTCTTTTTCTTTTCTCTCATACTATTTTTTCTCTCTTCAATACCATTTGTGCTCTCTTTTCTCTCCCCTAAGTCTCTTTTCTCTGGTAGTCACTTATATTAGGGTTATCGTTGTCGTGAGTACATTCATGTTTTGTTCCCTTTGTGTCATGTCTTGTCAAGTGCATTTTGTCCCGTTTGTCCAATGTGGTAGAGATCAAGCCACATAACCAGACACCTGGAGAGGAGACTCCATCCACAAACAGGTCAATAACACTCCAGACCCAACTACAGAGGTGGAAAGAAGGTGGCAGTGAGGGAGAGAGCATGAGTGAGGGAGGGAGCGAGAGAAGAGTGTATGGACATGTGTGTGTGTGTGTGTGTGTGTGTGTGTGTGTGTGTGTGTGAGGCACAGTTAGATCCTACAGGACCTCGGGGGCAGACTGACCAGGCTTGCCTAACTAGACAGCCTCTGCTACTGTTGCAAACAGTCCCAGAGCGGCCAGATCTTCCATAGAGACCATGCCTTTTTGAAGGGAAGAGCTTCTGTGACTGGGAGCCCAGCCTCACCTCCACCCAGGGTGCCCTCAGACAACACCCAGGACTCTACAGCCACCCCTGCCAGGGACCTGCTGCCTCGGCTATGGTCCCATGGTCACCGAGACTCCAGCCACCCTGGGCGTGGGCTCCTGTGAGTTTTGAAGCACACTCCCCTCTGGTTTGCCCAACGCTTTAGCCCAGCACACCACGATCATGCTAGCAGAAGCCCCGCGAACATCCCACCCCAGTCCAAGGAACAGCAACCTCACGCGGCCTGCCTCTTCTGAGGAGCAGTAGCCCCGTGAGCAGCCCGACCCAGTCCGAGGAGCAACAGCCTCACACAACCTGCCCCCATTCGAGCAGCAGTAGCCCTGTGAGAAGCCCACCCCCCATCTGAGGAGCAGCAGCCTCATGTGCAGCCTAGTCCCGTCTGAAGAGCAGCAGCCATGCGAGCAGCCACATGAGCAGCCCGCCCCTGTCAGAGGAACAGCAGCCACGTGGAGCCTGCCCCCATCTGAGGAGCAGCAACAGTGTAAGCAGCCCAACCCTGTTCAAGGAGCAGCAGCTGCACGAGCAGCCTGCTCTTGCCAGCCAGAAGAGCCACCACTGCTGCGAGCAGCACCCACCAGAGGGGCTGCTGCCAACTGAGGAGCAGCTGCTGCTGCGACTGCCCGAGGAGCAGCAACTGCCCGAGAAACTACTGACACCTGAGGAGCAGCCTCCACACAATTTGACACCTAGATCCTTTGGTGAGAGCAAAAATGGGGAAACAAAGAAATCCCCAAAGGAAAGAAAAGGAGGAAGTGCCAGAAAGGGAGATAAGTGAAATGGAGGCATGCAATATGTCAGAATATGGGTCATACAGTATATAAACCGGATGGATGAAAAACATCAACAACTTATGTAAGAATCAAGAAGAAATAAAGAGTGATATAACTGCAATAAAAAAAACATCATGGAAAGTTTCAACAGTAGACTAGGAGAAGTGGAGGACCAAATTAGCAAATTATAAGACAGGGAAGCAAAACACACCCAAACTGAACTGCAATTCGAGAAAAAAAAATTAAAAGACAGAAGGAGAGCCTAAGGGAGCTTTGGGACAAATTAAAATGAAGCAACATATGAATAATTGGGGTGCCAGAATGACAGGAAGAGGAACAAGGGTTAGAAAACTGGATGGAACTGGAGGGCATTATGCTAAGCGAAGTAAGTCAGTCAGAGAAAGATAAATATCACATTATCTCACTCATTTGTGGAATATAATGAACAACATAAACTGATAAAACAAAAACAGATCCAGAGACAGAGAGGCATCGATCAGACTGTTAAACCTCAGCGGGAAGGCAGGGGAGGGTGGGGGTAAGGGAGAAAGATCAACCAAAGGACTTGTATGCATGCATATAAGCCTAACCAATGGACACAGACACCAGGGGGGTGAGGGCATCAGTGGGGGGTCTGGGAGCAATGGGGGGATAAGGACACATATGTAATACCTTAATCAATAAAGAAAAAAAAGAAGGATGAGCTATATGAACCTTTATCTGTTTTAGAGATAAATGCTGAATATTCACAAATGAAACAGTATAATGTCTGGATTTTTATTCAAAATAACTGCAAGTTTGGTAGGAAATAGGGGTGGGCTACAGATGCATCGTAATTGCTTATGAATTTATAATTGTGGAAGCAGAGGGATAACTATGTGGGGATTCATTAAACTATTCCCTCTTTGTAGATATTTAATTGTTTCTAAAATGCAGAACTTTTTTAAAAGGAATGACAAAAATGATTTGGATTTCTCAGCAACACTACAAACAAAAAGGCAATGGATTAATGGCTTCAAACTACAAATACTTGAACTAAAAATCAAGTGCAAGAAAGGTGCCCAGTAGATAGACTGGCTTTAGATGAATTAATGACAGTCCATCCATTGTACTTAGGAAGTAGAGAATTTAGGTGCACATATGGGTAGGTTGGTAATTTGATCATGGAAATAAGAGCTAGTTCTCTTCAGATTGCTTCTGACTACTTTAAGGAGCTCATAGTCTAGTGGAGGATTTGGGTAATAAGCATATAATGTTTATATGTGCTAATATAAAATAAGTTCTATAACAGAGTTATGTGTAATATCTTAGGGGATTCCAGGCTTTGGCTCAGGAAAGGCTCCATGGGCTAGATGAGGCCTGAGATGAGTCTTAAAGAATGAGTAGTGGTTACACCAATGAAGAAGGAAGGGAAAACAATTCAAGGTAGAAAGCTTGCCATTAACAAAGGCACAAAAGAATCAAATACCATGGTAGCACAAGACCAAGCACAAGAAAGCGTTCAGTACTTACTGGCATTAATTAAATCACTGGTGTTTTCAAGGACTTATCTGGTGTGACTAGAGACCAGAGATGCAACTGGAAAGTACTATGCAGCTGTCAGTTATTCAAGTATTAGGTTAATCACTATGAAACAGCGGAGTCAAGGGACAAGGTGCTGAAAACTATATTCTGGAAGAAATATTAAGGATCTGGAAAATTTAGGAAACAACCAAGATGGTAAGTTCCTTAGCATCTTAAATGTTTCTCCTATTGATGGACTGTTACACTTAGTCTTAAGAATATTCTGGCCCTGACCGGTTTGGCTCAGTGGATGGAGCATCGGCCTGCAGACTGAAGGGTCCCAGGTTCAATTCCAGTCAAGGGCATGTACCTTGGTTGCGGGCACATCCCCGGTGGGGGGTATGCAGGAGGCAGCTGATTGATGTTTCTCTCTCATCAATGTTTCTAACTCTCTATCCTTCTCCCTTCCTCTCTGTACAAAATCAATAAAATATTTTTTTTAAAAAAAAAAGAATATTCTGGTTGACTCATAGTTCACAAATTATTTTTGAACTAAGATTGAATTTATCCTTGGGCTGATATTTCATTTGTTTAATTCAGCAATGTTTATCTTTATTTATTCATTTGCTAGGTCATTCTACAAAAATATTTAAGCTCCTATTTGTATAGACAGTACTTATATAAAACAGTCCTAGGGTTGTCTGTAGTCTGGTATGAGAGACAGATGGTAAAGAAATTATGCACAATTAAGTATATCAATGATTATTTTTATACTACAGGCTCGGCATGAAATTCGTGCATGGGGGGAGGGGATCCCCTCAGCCCAGCCTGCACCCTCTCCAATCTGGGACCTCTTGGGGGATGTCCAACTGCTGGTTTCGGCCCGATCCCAGGTATTGGGCCAAAACCAGCAGTTGGACATCCCTCTCACAATCCGGGACTACTGGCTCCTAACTGCTCACCTGCCTGACTGCCTGATTGCCCCTAACTGCCCCCCCTGCCAGCCTGATCACCCCCAACTGCCCCCCCCTGCTGGCCTGGTTGCCCCTCACTGCCCCCCTCTGCTGGCCTAGTCACCCCTCACTGCCCCCCCTGCCAGCCTGGTCACCCCATGCAGCCTGCTGTTCGGTTGTTACTGTGAGGGCGTCATGACCAATTTGCATATTACCCTTTTATTAGGATGGGTGGCACAAGGTCTCTGCCATATCACACACCAGAAGTACCAAATATTTTCATACCAAGAAGGTCAACTTCAATCTTAAAAATACTTCCTAAGATCAATAGTAACTTTTAGTACATATTATAAATAAGGGCCAAGAAAAAAAAACTAATATGGTTTTTCTGTCCATTTTTTATGAAAACCCTAAACACTATTTATCTACTCATGGGAGGCTCTCAATTTTTATTCAAGATGGGTTCAGGCCTATTGGATAGACTGAGCGTTAATGAAATGACAGAACATACTACAAGGGAAGCCTAAGAACATAAAGGTTAATTTTCTTTTAAGTTTGAATATAGAGATTCATGTTCTTTTAAGCTCCTTTGACTCAAATGGAGCTTCTGTTTGGTGAATTCATGGGTCACATCACCATAACCAAATGATTGTAAGTTGCAATTTAACTAAAAACCAGAAGGATAAAAATAGCAAAGACTAAACATATAATATCCTTCTTTCTTCATCCTTGCTTCTGGAGGTGTGTCTTTCCTGAACTATGAATCACTGCCACCGACCTTGCAAATTTGTTCCATAAGAGGGAAGTACCAGAGCAGCAGTAATGCTCTCATTGTGAGCTTTGCTGCCCGGGAGGGGAAAGGTACACAGTCTGCAGTCTGGATCACTCTTTCCCCAAAGGTTGCAGAAATGAAAACTGCTGTTAAAAGAGATATATTCCACATTGTGTCAACTTTACCTTTCTGTACCACTGTAGTGACTGTACTAATAAAAGTCAAGATCTTACTGCCTCCCAGCCTTCTTGAGTTAGTCTTAGGTATTGTCATAACCAACACCACTGAACGGTCAATCCCAGAAGGTAAATGAAAGTATGCTTGCCCTGGCCGGTTTGGCTCAGTGGATAGAGCGTCAGCCTGCGGACTCAAGGGTCCCAGCTTCGATTCCAGTCAAGGGCATGTACCTTGGTTGCGGGGAGTATGCAGGAGGCGGCTGATAGATGTTTCTCTCTCATTGATGTTTCTAACTCTCTGTCCTCTCCCTTCCTCTCTTTAAAAAGTCAATGGAATATATTTAAAAAAAAAAAAGAAAGAAAGAAAGAAAGCATGCTTCATAAAATTTACAGCTCATGCTGGATATTTTGGCAAGTATCACTTTTCTGTAAATATAATGAACTAGAGGCCCAATGCATGAAATTCCTGCAAGGGGCTCGGCCCCTGCCACCGCAGCTTCGTCCGGAAATTCGTCCGAAAAGACGTCTGAAGGATGTCCAGTCTAATTAGCATATTATGCTTTTATTATTATAGATAGTACTTGAATTTTGAACCAGAATTAAAATTAAGGTTTTTTTCTTTCTTTCAAAACTTAGCTTGTTACAGAATTTTATCAAATAACCATGTTAATAATTGTTACATTAACCAGAAGTTTTAAAATATTGTTAAAAGGATAGCATCATCAAGTGTCTATGTGTGTACTTTATCTCTGATTTTTTTTTTTGCATTCCTTAAATATTCTATTTTTATATGTTCCTTTTGGTTGTTTTATTAAAAAATAGTATTGATTTTTTTTTTAGCTTTTCTCCTAAGACATTCTTTCCCATATCTGAAACAAAAGTTGCAAATGACAGCGCCTTCAAAATAATATATAAATAAGTTATGTACTTCTTATTTGTTAATTTCTAATAATAATTGCTTAAACAATTATGATAATGAATTTGTGGGTGGAATTCTTGTTACTTTTTAGGCTCTTTCTACTCATTCAGTGTACAGCAGCAACACCTAGTGGACAAAATATGAAATTGTCTTGTTTTAAGAAATGGAAATTGTATGGCTATTGCTGATGCTTATATTTCTTAAAATTACTCTGGTGAGTAAAGGTGTGCATTTATGGAGTTCTCCTAATATAAAGAATGATAATCAGCCTCAATGATTGAGTATTTAAAGTGAGGAGTATTTAAAATAAGTGCAAATAGCCCTAACCGGTTTGGCTCAGTGGATAGAGAGTCGGCCTGCGGACTGAAAGGTCCCAGGTTCGATTCCGGTCAAGGGCTTGTACCTTGATTGCGGTCACATCCCCAGTAGGAGGTGTGCAGGAGGCAGCTGATCAATGTTTCTTTCTCATCGATGTTTCTAACTCTCTGTCCCTCTCCCTTCCTCTCTGTAAAAAATCAATAAAATATATTTAAAAAAATAAAAAAGTGCAAATATATAATCTGTGCTTCAAATTTAGATGCCATATTAATTATTTACTAAAATAGACATTTTAAGGAAAGCAGAGTCAGTGTCTGAATTGCCAATAATAAAAAATTCTCAATTTAAGCTGTTAATTCTCAATTTCATTCTTGTATATCTATGGAAAGATGCCTAACAGAGAAAATTGATACTGTTGTGATAAACCAATGCACAAAGGCGGGGGCGGGGGGGAGAATGTATACTGTCCCAAGAATTGATCTGTAAGTAAGGGGGAAAGAGCTATGCTAATACCACCATTCTATTTTTTTTTTTTTTCCCCACAGTAAGGTTGGATCTTTTGGACATTCAGTCAAAACCAGCGTGGGAGAGAGGATCTTACACATTCATGGAGAAACATACATAGTCCCCTTCTCAATGCAACAATACAATGTTTAGGATTGTTCTAAAACTCTCACCACTTTCTTCACTGGAATTACTTAACCTCACTGACTGTGTACAGCTACCCTGCTGGGTTGGATTAGAGATGATTTCCCAACACAGAGAGGCACAGCTGTGGAAAGGGGCAACCCACCACTGGCTCCAGGCTTCGGGGGCTTCATTCTGCTTGTTCTAGGATCAGGCACACTGCAAATATTCCACACTTTGAATGGTGCAGGAGGGAAAGGCACCAACTGGAGTCATTAGCAAAAGGTCAAAAAGAACAGAGGCACTCAATAAAGATCAATCGTGTATTCACTCACTTAATCACACAACACTTCTTCGTCAACTTATATATCCATGAAGCGCCGATTTGGGCACTGTGGACTACCTAGCAGGGATCCGCAAACTATAGCCAGCCTGTGGCTTTTTGGGCATGGTCTGTAAGCTACAGATGAATCTTAACATTTTCAAAGGTTATTAAGCAAAACAAAAGAAAAAAATCAGTATTTGAAAAATCTCAATTCTTGCTTTCTCTGATAGTTCTCAATTCTTGCCTTCTCTGATAGCAATAGTTCACACTATTGCTACACTCACGACACTCCAAACCAAAAAATTCTTTGCAGAGAAATGGCTGGTGACCTACAATTTAACTCAATTCTAACACTCTCTAACCAGAGAGAGCGGCATATTCCATGGGTTAAGGGCTCAGGCCATGGGAGTCCCCCCACTCACTCTGGATGCCAATCACAAGCTGTATGTCTCCAGGTTACCCACAATCTTTATCCAACTTGGCTACAAATCAAAAATTTCCACAATCCCTTCCTCAGGTTTGATTAATTTGTTAGAGTGGCTCACAGAACTCAGGAAAACATCCACTACATTTACCAGTTTATTAAAGAATATAGATGAACAGCCAGATGAAGAGAGACGTAGGGCCAGGTCTGGGAGGGTCCCAAGTGCAGGAGCGTCTGTCCCCGTGAAGTTGGGTGTATCACCGTCTGGTGTGTATAAGTTCACCAGCCTAAAAGCTCTCCAAACCCTATAGTTTGGAGATTTTCATGGAGGCTTTATCACTTAAGCACAATCCATCATTACCTAAGTCCATTTCCATCCCCTTTCCCCTCTGTGGAGGATGGGGGAGAAGCTGAAAATTCCAAGCTTCTAATCATGGCTTAGTCTTTCTGGTGACCAGCCCCCATCCAGGAGCCCACCCAGAGTTGCCTCATTAGAACAAGAGATGCTCCTATCACCCAGGAATTTACAAGGGTTTTAGGAACTCTGTGCCAGGAACCAGATTGGGGAGGTGGGGGGAAGGCAGAGGCCAATATATTTTTTTTCTGTTATTTCACAATATGTGACAGAGATATATGATGCCTGAAAAACCTAAAATATTGGCTGGCCTTTTACCAAAAAAGTTTGCTGATGTTTGCTATATAGAGAGATTTAACCCTCAAATAAGTTAGAGTCTAGAAAGAAAATTTAAATAATAAAAATAATAAATACAATAACATTTTTTTGACCATTTACTGTGTGTGAAGCACAGAGTTGAGTGTATTGCATTCATTGTCTCAATCTTCATTGGAAAAACCTGTGAGTTACAATTATCTATTTACAAGAAAGATTCCAAGACTTAAAAATGTTAATCATAAGATCACATTAATGACCAAACCTGAGATTAAAACCCAGGCTGGCTGGCCCAGAGCATTTAAGCACTCAGTTCAGGTGCACAAGTAAGAATGACAAAAGACAGAACGTGGTAGGTGTCCGGAGGAACATCAAAACACAACTTGCTGTGGAAAAAACAGAGGTAGCAGGTAACACTTCCAGAGGGTTGTTCGGGGAAGATTTCATGGACAAGGCAGCTTTTAAAGTGGGCCTTGAAAGATGGTGATGACTTAGATTTGTGACACTGTTGTGAAAAGGTCTTATGAGGGATAATATTTTGGCACTGGATGAACAGCAAGGACAAGCAGCAATGGAACAGCTGGAGGCAGAAGCACTTGAGGGGTGTTGGGGCAGCTGTGAGTCCCATTTAACAAAAAGAGAATGTGCATGAAGGGAGACCAGTGGGAAACCTAAACTAGAGGAGATTCTGGATGGTGTTGAATGTTGAACTAAGGGAAAAGAGGAAATTTCAATAAATGTGACCGAGCATTGATGACTAAACAATTAGCACCATCAGTCAGATGTTCTGGGGCCGTGGTCGGCAAACTGCGGCTCGCGAGCCACATGCAGCTCTTTGGCCCCTTGAGTGTGGCTCTTCCACAAAATACCACGTGCAGGCGCGCACGTACAGCGCGATTGAAACTTCGTGGCCCATGCACAGAAGTCGGTTTTCGGCTCTCAAAAGAAATTTCAGTCGTTGTACTGTTGATACTTTGCTCTGTTGACTAATGAGTTTGTCGACCATTGTTTTGGGGAGATTAGTCTGAGAAGGGTGTGTTAGGTAAATAGAGGCATAAAAGTAAATTGGGACACTATTAACAGTAATCCGGATCCAAGACTAGCGGGAGACAGAGCACAATGAGGGGAGACACATGAAGAGTGTTGTTGCTAAGGTCTCTCCCTGTATTTTTTCCAAAATCACTAAGTAATGAAAGAGGGAAGTATAAATGGCCTGGCAACGACCCCCTCTCAGGCTAAAAAATGCCTTTCATGACATTATCACTCATTTTTCCCCAGTTTTGTGCCAACACACACACACACACACACACACACACACACACACACGCACGCACACCAGTTTTACTAATTAAAAGTCCTGGTGTTGGTTCTCTTGATAAAGTCATTACTTGATATTTGTTTTAATGGAATTTTATCTGAATACAAATGTCAATGGTTTGGGGTTGAGTGGGGAGGTGCAGAGAATAATGCCCACACATGTGATTTACCAGGTCTACAATCCACAGAAATTGTCCTCTGAAAGGTGCTCGCTTCGGCAGCACATATACTAAAATTGGAACGATACAAAGAAGATTAGCATGGCCCCTGCGCAAGGATGACATGCAAATTCATGAAGCGTTCTTAAAAAAATTTTTTTAAAGAAAAGGAAAAAATAGAAAAGGGTGGTGACCTCTGTCACAGACAGCTCACACTACCTGACTCAGAAGTCAGAACTCGAGTTTTAACTCAGACTCTGAAGCCCATATTCCAGGCCTCCTTTGCCTATTGTTGACTCATTTGGTCCAATTCCCAACAGCAAGCTTGGGCTCCTCTCTGCCCTGCTGAGCCTTTGGGCCCCAAGTCCACTGCCCTCAATGCATGAATCACCAGTGAGCCCAGAGGAGAGACTCCAGTAGGGAAAGCAAGCGGCACTGGTGGAGGCGCTATTCTGGGGCCTTCTTGTTCTTCCCTGGGTGCTGCTGATTTCTCTCCGTGGTTTACAGTGTGGCAGCTGTGTTTCAGTTTCCCCTGTAAGGCTGGCTGCAGAGAACTACCTCTAATTAACACAGACAAGAGACCACAAATTACTTTACCAGTTACCGCCAAGTTGACAGTCTGTAGATTACAACTAAATCTTAAAGTGTTTTGCTGGTCAGTTGTATCATTCTGTAGCTCTTTAGTGTCTATTTGAAGACTTAAAAAGCAGGTGATGTTTTCGGCCCAGATCCAGAGTTTAAAACTTGTGTAATATAATGTAAGCTTACCTACAGTTTTATGAGAATTTCTGGTAAGTTTTGAGGGTTTGGATTATATGCTGTCATATTTCATTTTTAAAGAATACCTTTTTTTTTTTTTTCAGTATTGGTGTTTTCCATATATACTTCCTGTTGTTGGTAACATCCACCCTGGGTTCTTTGTAAACCACTGCCAAACCCCCAACACTTTTCAGTCTAACGGCGTACTGAACTTGTAGATGGAGAAGCAGATGATCACAAAGCTATGAGAGGCCCTGGACGGGTTTGTGTGGTAGGAGAGAGTTTGTGGAGGGAAAGAAGGGATTTGAGAGTCGATCAATAAAAATGGTTCCTGGCAAAATGACTGTGCACAGGAGTCATTCCACTGTGAGGTAACTCTGTGCAAGGCTGCAAGAAGGGAGGGCTGGCCACGCGCCACGTCACAGGGAAAGGATGCTCACTCCTGAAGACAGGCACAGGAGCTTGTCCTGCCTCTTCAAAAGGCTGTCAAGAGACTTATTTGCCAATGAAGGCATCCTTGGGCGACTGACAGGGAAGTGGATCCACATGCGTAGATCCACCCGAGGCATAAAACAAAGGTTTCCTATCCTCTGTATCTAGGAGACCTGGGTTCTGGTTCTGATCTTACTAGCAACTAGATGGGTGGCCCAGGGTACAAATCACTTAGCATCTATGAGTTCCAGTTATGCTTTATGACTAAAGAGGTATCTGAGTAAAAAATCCCTCCCGGCCTTGAAATTCCCTAGGCCTGTAATCTATGAGCGTATCTGGTAGCCGTGATAGACGTGGAAGTCTGGCGCAACGGTTCTTCTAAAGTTTCTACTGTCTAGTCATGTCTATAATCGGGCCAAGTCCTATAGTTTGTGGGATTAACACCAGGCACAAAATAACTGTGTGTCATCAGAAACAAAGAGTTTGGAAAAGACATTTCCCCTAACTAAATTAAATTTCACTGCTCAAAAATAATAAAATGCTATAGAAAGAAAATATCAACGCCGCCACAAATCAGCGTCAGAGGAACCGCTCTAGAAAACATCTGGAAAATAGCCTTAAGTTAACAAACCACTAGATAAAATGTTTGATTTCCCAGTCACTGAAGCTACTAACTGCAAAAGCAGTTAAAAGGCCTTATGAGGAATAATATCTTGGCACTGGATGAACAGCAAGAGAGCCAGCTGTTTGCACTTGCAGTATAACAAGTGCCAATGTACATATTGTAACCCACATGGTCCACAGAGGATGGAACAGCAAAGCGGACAATGTGATGGGAAGTCCTGATTGGGCAGGAATGATCAGACTTCTGGGACTAAATAACAGGCAAATGCCTTTTTTTACAACAACAGCCCACTTCCAGGGCAACTTCCTTGTGAAATGTCGTTTCTTTCTATATATTCATTCATTTGCTTTTACTAGAAATTTATATAATGGCCCGGAAAGAACTATTTCCAGGCAAGAGTCCCTCTAAACCATAACAGATGTTGGAAACACGCTGAGACCAGCCTAAAGAGAAAAGAAGGGAATATCAGTGACAGAAAAGCGAGGAGCCCATAGGTGAGTGAACATGAAGAAAGATAAGCTGATAAGCACTATAAAGCAACATAATGTGAACCCTTCAAACTTCTCACCTCAAAGGACCAGAGGATTATATCCATCCTGTTGCAGAAGACCAAAGAAAACCAAGGACGCTTCTGAGAAAAAAAAGGAGAGACACTGTTTAATACGCCGGTGGACTCAGGGAACAGCCTTCCAAATCTGAGTGAAGGAACACGCATGGGGCTTTCCTTTATATCTCCTTCCCTGTAGTCTTTGTCCCACAAACATGGATTATGCTTCCGGTCCTTTTCGAGGGCCTTGCAAGAAGGCCCCCAGGTGTTGGGGATCTCCAAGCCATATCTGATGGTCTGGCCTGGCGCTAGCGTTAATAACCCTCCCTCCAGGGCAGTGCACTGTTCACAGTAACAGGTTCTGCAAGACCAGTATCTGGGAAGGAAAGAGGGACTTAATTATAAGTTATCAGGAATGAACACTGAGCTTGCTGGCTTGGATTCAGATCACTAGCCCCAGATATCAGAGTTACATTGGAATTAGCCCTTTTTAGCCTTCTCATCCCGCCCCCCCTTGTCCCACAAGCTTCTCTTAGTCTTGTGGTACAACGACTATGGGATGTTGTGGCAAACATGGATGTCGACCACTCTTAACTACTTCCAGCTGGAAAGGGGCAATGACAAGGGGTTAGCATCCCGTGAGGGGTTTGTAGGGAATTCTGAAGTTTAAAGGCATTCCCGTCCAGTTTGCAGGCAGACAGAGGTAAGCAGTGGTCCCACACACGTAGAATGTTTCAGCCTTGAAGATAGACTTGCATAGGTCATCTGGGTGGCAACCTGTTGGATGTTGGCCCTGCTGAAACAAATAGGAGCAACATTAATTAGCTGGACATTGGCCGTGACAGGTCCTATCATTTTTTCCATCCAATACAATTTCCCCACCCTACCCCCCCCCCCCCCCCACGTGCATTTGGTAGTGGAGTCGTAACATGCTGCAGGCTGATAAGTATAGCTAACAAACATCTGGCTTGATGGGGCTTTCCCACAGGCTACCCGGTCTAGCATATTTGGGTAGTGAGTTTCTAAGCAAGGACATGTGGCAGTGGTCCCTATGGGAGGCAAGTATGTGCTAGCTAACATTATTCGTGGGAGCATGTTATTCCCTCTATTTCTGTTCAGTGGGGGTCCACAACAGTGAACCGCTAGGACAAAGAGCAGTATGATGGTTAGCTATTCCTGCAAGGCAGGTGTAGCCAAGGATGGCATGACAAGGTGCAGTCCAGCAATCCATGATGAGGCCTTTGTTTCTTTGCTGTGTGGGAAGCAGTAATTTTATGGTACTTCTGTGTTCCAGCAAGAACAGATGAGTTCTCCTCCTGGTGCTAGTCTCAGGTTCCAGCAGCATTCATAAAAAGACAAAATGAGAATTATTAGAAAGATAAAACCAATGATTATCCAGAAATACCAGAGCATATTACCTTTAGGAGGAGATAAGAAAGAGAGATTAGTGTTAGGGAGAATTCAGCAGGGCGTTTCTAAATTCCTTGGAGCAGGTTGATGGGCCAGATCTGCTGTCTTCTTGAGAGTGATCCTCAGGGGTTGTTTCTGGTCAGAGGTCACCTTCCACTCAGGCTGGGCATCACTTGGCTGGTGGGCTGCCTTCACCCGGGAGCGGTGGATCCAGGTGTTCAGTCCTGCAACCTTGAGAGCTGTGGGGGTGGGTAATATGACTGGATAGGGTCCCTTCCAGATAGGAGCGAGGGGCTCCCTTTTCCAGTCCTTTACCCAAACCTGGTCTCCAGGTTTATAAGGATGTACGGCTGTTCCTAGAGAGATGGGTAGTCGGTCAGTAACCCATCTGTGTACCTCAAAGACAGTTTTTCAAGTCCTTGTAGTTGTTTCTGGATTTCTAAGTTCCCTATTTCCCCCAAATCTCCCTTTGGCCAAATTAAGGGAGGGGGTCTACCATATAGAATTTCAAAGGGAGAGAAACCTACCCTGGCCCTTGGGGCACAGTGTACCCACAGAAGTACAAGAGGCAAGATATCTGTCCAGGGTAGGGTTGTCTCTTGGCATAGCTTAGCCATAGTCTGCTTTAGAGTCCAGTTCATGTGTTCTACTTTCCCTGAACTCTGAGGCCTGTATGCTGTATGTAGGTTCCATTTAATTCCTAAAGCCTTAGCTACCTGTTGTACTATTTCTGCTACAAAGGCTGGGCTATTATAGGAGCCTATGGTCAGAGGCATTCCATACCGTAGAATTATATCCTTCAGCAATGCCTTAGTGACTTCTTTCGTCTTTTCCGTGCGAGTGGGATATGCCTCGACCCAGCCTGAAAAGGTGCAAACAAAAACTAGCAGGTATTTATTTCCTCTGCTAGGCCCTATTTCTGTAATATCTACTTCTAAGTCCTCAAAAGGAGCTTGCCCACAGTGCTGAACTCCTATTGGTCCCACAGGACCCTGTTTGGCATTGTTCTGAGCACAGAGGAGGCAACGTTGAGAGACTGAGACACACAAGGAGGAAAGATGGGCAATTAGGTAGTATCTGCCTAACAAAGCTTCTAGGGCAGTCTTCCCTAAATGAGTAAGTTCATGCTTCTGGAGGACTACCTTATGGGCTAACTGTTCTGGGACATAAACCCTATGATCTGGGAGTATCCACCAGCCTTCCTTTGTTCTCTTGCCCCCTTCTTGCTGGGCCCATTCCTCTTCCTGAGGAGTGTACTTTGGAGGTTCTGGTAATTCGGGACCAACATGATCTGTGATGGTGCCACTTGTTCTTTAGCAGCCAGCTTGGCTGCGGCGTCAGCACATTGGTTTCCTTCTGACACCGAGTCTTTCCCTTTCTGGTGACCTTTGCAATGGATGATGGCTATTTCCTTGGACTCCCAGACTGCTTCTAGTAACTTTAAAATCTCATTCTGATTTTTGGTTCCTTTTCCTCCGGCCATCAAGAGCCCCCTTTCCTTATCTATGGCCCCATGGATATGCAGGGTAGCAAAAGCATAGCGCGAGTCAGTGTAGATGTTGGCACGCTTATCTTTACTGAGTTCTAAGGCTCTGGCAAGGACCCAAAGTTCTGCCCTCTGTGCTGGCCATCCTTCAGGCAGGGCCTGTGCCTTGATTGTCTCAGAGTTTGATACCACTGCATATCCGGCTCGTCTTTTTCCTTCATCTAAGAAGCTGCTGCCGCCCTGACCGGTTTGGCTCAGTGGATAGAGCGTCGGCCTGCAGACTGAAGGGTCCCAGGTTCGATTCCGGTCAAGGGCATGTACCTTGGTTGCGGGCACATCCCCAGTGGGAGGTGTGCAGGAGGCAGCTGATTGATGTTTCTCTCTCATCGATGTTTCTAGCTCTCTATCCCTCTCCCTTCCTCTCTGTAAAATATCAATAAAATATATTTTTTTAAAAAATAAAAGCTGCTGCTATTATATTGGCCCTTCTTTGTATTTTCTTTTCTTCCACCCTCCTTGCCACACTATCTCAGTTGATGAAAACCTTGTTGGCTATCTCCAGCAGTTCAGTAGCATTTTTTCCTAGAAACCCTTCTAGCTTCTGTAATTTTCTCCTGTTATCAGGCTGGGCTTGGCCTACAAAAGCGGCATTTACCATGGTCTGATTTTCCAGGGCCTCGGGGTTAAAGGGAGTGTAGATTCGGTATTCCTCACATAGTCTCTCATAGAAAGCTGCTGGACTTTCGTCAGGCTTCTGGAAAACTTCAGAGATTTTAGCCATATTGGTGGGCTTCTTGGCTCCGGCCCTGACCCCCTGGGGGAAGACCAGCCAATAGCTTTCTAGCCTGGTCCTTCCATCTTCTGAGTTCAGGTTCCAATCAGGTTCCTCATCTGGGAAGGCCTCCCTGGCCCATCTGTCTGTATCTAATATTCCTGCCGGGGCCTGGGTCTGGAGCCACTTCCGAGCCTCTGATACTACTCTCATGCGCTCCTCAGTGTTAGAGAATGTGAAAAGGAGCTGCTTGCAATCCACCCAGGTGGGCTTCTGGGTCTGGAAACTTGTTTCTAGGAGGTCTACCATGGCCTGAGGTTTTTCAGAATAAGCTGGGGTGTGATGTTTCCAATTCAGAATGTCACTTGTGGTAAAGGGCTGATAATAATAGACTGGCCTTCCCTCCTGCAAGGTCCCATCTTCACCAAGCACTTGGGCACCCAGAATCTCCCTGAGAGGCATCTGACATGCCGATTGTGGCTTGGGCCCTTGATCGGCTGAACGCAAGCGCCACCCAACTGGCTCTGGAGAGCCTGGTTGAGGAGCGACGGAGGTGGGCGGTGTTTCCAGACTTTCCAGACCTTCCAGACCAGCGGGGGGAGCACTTGGTGCTGCCTGTGGCACATATGGAGGTGGTAAAACTGGCGGGACTTCCTCAGGGGGTCCTGGCAGAACAGGGGGTTGGGTTCCCTTCTGAGGGACCTGTTTCTTTTCTCCTGCCTGCTTCTCTTCTGCTTTCTCCTCTCCTGCCTGCTTTTCCTTAGCCTGCACCTGCCCTGCCTGCCTCTCCTTAGCCTTTACCTGTCCTGCCTGCCTCTCCTTAGCCTGCACCTTCCCTGCCTGCTTCTTCACTCCTGCTATTAAAACTTTCCTCTGGCCAAAACCGGTTTGGCTCAGTGGATAGAGCGTCGGCCTGCGGACTGAAGGGTCCCAGGTTCGATTCCGGTCAAGGGCACATACCTTGGTTGCGGGCACATACCCAGTGGGAGGTGTGCAGGAGGCAGCTGATTGATGTTTCTCTCTCATCGATGTTTCTAACTCTCTATCCCTCTCTCTTCCTCTCTGTAAAAAATCAATAAAATATATTAAAAAAAAAAAAAAAAAAAAAAACTTTCCTCTGTCCGTTGTTACACACCCAGAACCAGACCCAAGGCGGCAAGGTTTGAGCAATTTCTAACCAGCTGTCTATGTAGGGAAACTGATCTGAGTGTCCAGGGTCTTTCGTGACTACATTCCAGACTGCCCGGACCAGTCCTTTATCTAAGGAGCCTTCCGAGGGCCAGCCAACCCGAAGGCTGGCCATTCCACTTCACAGAATTTCCTCAGTGTTTTGGGGTTCATTTTAATACCATAGTCTCCATTGAAACCCTTTTCAAAATTTTTCAACATGCAATTGAGAACAGTGGGTTTACTTTGTCCCGACCCCATGATGATCGGTGGCGAGAGACAGACAAGGGAGGGGGTGACCTGTTTTCACAGATCCTCACTCAGATGCCCACCTGGCTGCGTCCCTTGGGAGCTTAGATTTGTCTTAGCTAAGGTGCACCCGTATAAACCCCGGGCCTGGTCACCTCCACGTGGGGGTGAGTCACCATTATGCCATATGACAAATCACGGAACCACAGGTTGGGACCCACTCAGACTCCGTAACCAAGGTCATGGAGCCACACAAAGGATAAGAGAGGGCAGGCCCTCTCCCTCCACTCACACACTTTCACCATTCACTCAGAGTTTAAAAACACAGTCCACTCAATTCCTGATTCCTGACCAATTTAACTGATGAAGTCCTATGACTTCTGGGGAGGTGATCAAGCTCCCCCTTCCACTCACTGGAGTGGGCCTGACTGACCGGGGCCCCTACGTTACCGATTCTGTCAACAGGTCCAAAAGTATCTGTCTACTTTCTCCAGATGCCAGCCGGGTCCTAGGCTGAGGTCCGGGAGCGCCAGGAGTCCCCCAGTTCAATTCTGCTAAAATCAGCAGGGTGCACCTTCCGGAGGCCTATCCTGTGTCCCTAGGCCCCAAGCCCTGTCCCCTCACCAGAGGCCAAAAAAGCCAAGCGCGGTTGGTTTCTCGGTCAGGGAACCAGCTGCTGCAGAAGACCAAAGAAAACCAAGGATGCTTCTGAGAAAAAAAGGAGGGACACTGTTTAATACGCCAGCGGACTCAGGGAACAGCCTTCCAAATCTGAGTGATGGAACACGCATGGGGCTTTCCTTTATATCTCCCTCCCTGTGGTCTTTGTCCCACAAACATGGATTATGCTTCCGGTCCTTTTGCGGGCCTTGCAAGAAGGCTCCCAGGTGTTGGGGGTCTCCAGGCCATATCTGATGGTCTGGCCTGGCGCCAGTGTTAATAACCCTCCCTCCAGGGCAGTGCACTGTTCACAGTAACAGGTTCTGCAAGACCAGTATCTGGGAAGGAGAGAGGGACTTAATTATAGGTTATCAGGAATATATACTGAGTTTGCTGGCTTGGATTCAGATCACTAGTCCCAAATATCAGGGTTACATTGGAATTAGCCCTTTTTAGCCTTCTCAATCCCACATTTTGGAAGAGACTAAGGTAGAATTGCAAACAAAGAAAAAAGGAGGGATTGTTTAGACATCAGGACAATATGTTTATTTGCAATGTTACTTGCAATGAAGCACTCATTGAAATCAGCACTTCTTTGGCACTTAAAAGGAAAAGTCTGATCAAGTTTGCCATCATTCATTCAATTATTATTTGTTTAGATCCTTGGTATGTATAGGGAAAACTTCTAGGTGCTGGTGGGTGGGGGTGGGGGAGTGCGGATAATGATAAACAGACATGGTGTGTGGAAGACACATTATTCAGGTAATCTCATGAATAAAAGATCAATCACTACCTTCAATAAGCATTATGAAAACAAAGATGTAGAAAAGTGGTTTCTTCTATTTTCTTATTTATATACTAGAAAACATAGATAAAAATCAAGTAATCACAAAAATATATAAAAATTGCAGCTCTTATGACTGCTGCAAGGACAGGTAAATGGTTCTGTAAAAATAATTATAAGGTTTGAAATTGTCAGAGGTAAAAGATGGCTTCATTGAGGAAAGGATATTTGAACTGTAATCAGAAGGCTGAATGGAGTTTAATTGGGTTAAGGAGGGGCTAGATGGAGCGGGGGGCGGGGGGAGTTCTTTAAGAAAAGGGCATGATCAAACAGCTTCAAGGCCAGTGTTTAGGAATGATGAGTGCTCTCATAGAGCATGCTGCAAACTGAAACTAGAAAAAAAAAAATGTAAAGGCAAAGTTCGAAGAAATCTATAGGTCATATTAAGGAGCTTTGTCTTTATTTTTATATATATATATGTTTATTGATTTTATTGATTTCAGAGAGGAAGGGAGAAAGATAGAAACATCAATGATGAGAGACCATCTGATCCACTGCCCCCCAGCACGCCCCATACTGGGGATTGAGCCTGAAACCTGGGCATGTGCCCTTGACCAGAATCGAACCCAGGACCCTTCAGTCCACAGGCTGACGTTCTACCCACTGAGCAAACCCAGCTAGGGCAGCTTTGTTTTTAGTCTCAAAGCATTAAAGTGTTTTTATTTAGAGACTAGAGGCCCGGTGCACGAAATTCGTGCACGGGGGTGTGTGTGTCCCTCAGCCCAGCCTGCACCCTCTCCAATCTGGGACCCCTCGAGGGATGTCCGACTGCCCATTTAGGCCCGATCCCACGGGGCCTCACAATCCAGGACTGCTGGCTCCCAACTGCTCGCCTGCCTGCCTTCCTGATTGCTCCTAACCACTTCTGCCTGCCAGCCTGATCACCCCCTAACCACTCCCCTGCCAGCCTGATTGATGCCTGACTGCCCTCCCCTGCCAGCCTGGTCACCCCTAACTTCTCTCCCCTGCAGGCCTGGGTCCCTCCTAACTGCCTTTCCCTGCAGGCTTGATTGCCCCCAACTGCCCTCCCTTGCAGGCCTGGTCCCTCCCAACTGCCCTCCCCTGCTGGCCTGATTGCCCCCAACTGCCCTCCCTTGCAGGCCTGGTCCCTCCCAACTGCCCTCCCCTGCTGGCCATCTTGTGGTGGCCATCTTGTGTCCACATGGGGCAGGATCTTTGACCACATGGGGGCAGCCATCTTGTGTGTTGGAGTGATGGTCAATCTACATATTACTCTTTTATTAGCTAGGATAGAGGCCTGGTGCATGGGTGGTGGCCAGCTGGTTTGCCCTGAAGGGTGTCCCGGATCAGGGTGGGGGTTCCCTTGGGGCGTAGGGCGGCCTGGGCAAGGGGCCTGTGGTGGTTTGCAGGCCGGCTACGCCCCCTGGTGACCCAAGCGGAGGCCCTGGTATCTGGGGTTTATTTATCTTCTAGAATTGAAACTTTGTAGCCTGGAGCAGAGCCAAGCCTTCTGCTCACTCCATGGTGGCAGCCTTTTTTGGGGGGATTTATGTATCTTCTATAATTGAAACTTTGTAGCCTTAAGCAGAGGCCTGGGCCCGCCAGGGTGTGGGGAAAGCTTGGCTTCCTCCATCGCCAGGGAAACCCAAGCCTCCCTCCTACTCTCTGTGGCTGTAGCCATCTTGATTGGGTTTATTTGCATATTCGCTCTGATTGGCTGGTGGGCGTGGCTGGTGGGCGTGGCTGGTGGGTGTGGTGGAGTGAGGGTTAATTTGCATATTACTCTTTTATTAGATAGGATAACATGATCAGATTTGACATTGAGAGGATTACTCTGCCTGTGGTGTGTAGAATGGCTACAGATAGACTAGTCAGTAGATTATTTCGGTAATCCAAGTGATGCTGGATGGGGGCGATATGAAGGAGATGGCGGGCCAGTGAGACTCAAAGCCTGTACAAGGTAAGCATTTTTTATGTTATGATTGGGTGGAGGGAGGTGCTGACGGTTTCAAGAAGCCACACTTTTCATTCAAACAAGAATTTGCCTTGAATGCAGAATGAAGAAAGAAAACATTGGCACTTTAAGGAACAACCAAGGAACCTTACCATTTCCTTTCTTATTCCTGCAGCTTCCTGGTATTATTAGGCAGTCACTTAACACTGAAAATAAGGACATAGAAGTAGGGGAAAATATATGGAGATTCAGTTCCTTTTCTTTTTGGCCCATTCTTCTTCGTCAGGAAGCTGAAAGCAGAGAATATTGATAAGGTTGCGAATATAAATTAGTGGAAAACAAAGCTGAAAAAAGTTGAGTTCGTTTTGTGCAGCATTTCCACTCTTTTATTAAGAACGAAATGCAGCCCTAACTGGTTTGGCTCAGTGGATAGAGCGTCGGCCTGCGGACTGAAAGGTCCCAGGTTTGATTCAGGTCAAGGGTATGTGCCTTGGTTGCGGGCGCATTCCCAGTGGGGAGTGTGCAAGAGGCAGCTGATCAATGTTCCTCTCTCATTGATGTTTCTAACTCTCTATCCCTCTCTCTTCCACTCTGTAAAAAATGCAATAAAAATTTTTTAAAAAAATGTAAAAAGAAAAGCATAAAAAAATCTTTAAAAAAAATAAAAGAATGAAATGCATATACCATTGGACACAGACAACAGTGTGCTGATGACCAGAGGAAAGAGGGGTGTGGGGGTGAGTTGGGGAAGGCAAAGGGCAGGGGAGAAATGGGGACATATGCAATAGTGTTGAAGGAGGAATTTTAGGGGGACATAGGCAGGCTTAGGGATTTTTTAGAATTGGGGTCCATGGGGAAAAGCGCGGGGCTGCAGACTGGGAGTAGGTACATTTCCATAACACAAGGAAGCCAGGTGCAGTTACATCTCCATAAGACAAGTAGGCAGCAACAGGTGTATTTCCATAAGACAAGGGAACTGGAAGTAGCCAAGAAAGGTCTATATTTACAAAATAAAGAGAAGGAAGCCCTTCATTCTGAAGGAGAGGAAGAAAGCCCAAAGGGAATAGGGAAACACTGAGGAAGGGCGGGGGGGGGGGGGGGGGGGCGGGGGGGGCGAACCTCACATGTGGCATGTGAGGTTCAACCTTTGAGCCCAGGAGTTACTGTAGTAACCAGTCTAAGGGAATAGTGACCAACCAGAGGGGGTATCAAGGCACCAGGATCTGCAGCCTTTATAAGCCGTTGGGAAGAAGAACCTAGTGGGACTACCGGCTCCCCCACCCCGCCACTTGGGAGTCCATTCTGTAGGACTCTTCCCTCTCCCCACGTGGGAGTCTGTACTTGTTCTTCAATAAATCTCCACCTTTGCTATACCACTTTGTCCTTAGATTCATTCTTCGATTCCGTGGACAAAGAATCCGGGTTCCAGTCCAAAAATTCGGTATCAGTGTCAACAATAAAAGTAATATTTAAAAAATGAATAAAATGCATATGTATGTATGAGCTAAAAAAAATACAAATTGTGCAGTTCTGGTGATTCCACAGTTAAATGCTCTTTATATTTCATTTAAATCATTATTGTACAATATAAAGATAAATGGTAAAATTTATGCTAATAATTAAATTATTTTCTTTATTTCAAATGACATTAAATAAAAAATAAAATACACTACAGCAAGTTGAAAGAGACCATGGAAGAAAATGGAAAACATTTTAATACATTTATTCATTTACTTCCTTTTTTTTTTACTTACTTATTTTTAAAGATTTTTTTTATTGATTTTTAGAGAGAGAGGAAGGGAAAGGAAAAGAGAGAAGCATTGATGTGAGAGTGAAACATTGATGATTGGCTGCACGCCCCAGACTCCAGACCCAGAATCAAGCCTGCAATCTGGGCATGTGCCCTAACCAGGAATTGAACCAGCAACCCCTTGCTGCATGGGACGATGCCCAACCAATGGAGCCACACTGGCCAGGGTTTTATTACCTTTAATAACACTTTTTCCCTGCTATTTTGAAGAAGGTATTTTGCATATTTATTTTGCATTGAGTCCCCAAAATTATGTAGCAGGCCCTACATAATACATTCCTTGCTAGTTTGTAATTGGTTATTTACCTGCTTAAGTCCTACTACATTGCCCCACTGCTGAGTGTATGGTAGGGAGGAAGGAAATGTAAATAAAAACAAATCTGGCCCAGCTGGCATGGCTCAGTGGTTGAGCATAAACCAGGAGATCACAGTTCAGTTCCCAGTCAGGGCACAGGCCCAGGTTGCAGGCTCTATCCCTGGTGTGGGGCGTGCAGGAGGCAGCTGATCAATGATTCTCTCTCATCATTGATGTTTCTCTCTCTTTCTCTCTCTCTCCCTTCCTCTCTGAAATCAATAAAAATATATATATTTTTTTAAATCTGGACATGGGTAAGGAGAGACTTTACTTAAAGGGATTATTGTAATAGAAGGAGGGGAACTATTGCAATTGACAGAATGGTTTGACCATCCTATCTGCAGGTGTCTCAGTGGTCTTTATAAAAAGATTTTAGACACAGACATGTGCACAGAGGGAAGACCACAAGAGGACACTGTAGAGAGCACCTGGGAAGGCACATGAGCATTTCTTTAATTATTGTCAGTTGAATCCAGTGGCATTGGCAGAGCCATATCCTGGAAACACACCTTGCTAGAGGCAGGAATGTTGTCAGCTTGACCTTCAGCCCAGGCGCAGGGGCGTGGGTTTTGTTTTCTAAATCCAGCCAAGCACCAGGAATGAATACAACTTGGGCCCACCCAAGAATGCACATAATCTCCTTTGTCTTGACCTTTAGTAAAACTTCCTGGGTTTTGCTGTATAAAATAAACACGCTGTATTGGTTCTGGGTCCCTGTCTCTCCATCAGAGGACAGTGGTCCCACCCAGTCCCAGCTTTTCCTACTGTATTTGTGCCTGTCTCTTTCATTTTCTCAATCCCCCGCTGCCCTTACTTAGGAACTGGACCACTCTCTAGCCTCGCTGGATGCAGAAAAGAGAGAAATATGTATAGGACACAGAAAGAAGACACCATCTGCAAGCCAAAGAGAGAGGCCTGAAAAGAAACCAAATCTGCCAACATCTTGATCTTGAACTTCTAGTCTCCAGAACTTTGAGAAAAATAATTTCTGGTGTTTAAGGCTCCAATTCTGTAGTATTTTATTATGGCAGCTTTAGCAGACTAAGAAAATCTTGATGTTTTTGAGATATTTTATCTATTCTGTATACAAGTCCTTTGTCAGGTGTATGAATTGCAAATATTTTCTACTCGACCGGCTAGCCTTTTCATTTTCTGAATGACAATTTTCAAAGAAAAGGAGTATAATTTTCACAAAGTCAAATTACTTAGTTATTTTATGTTGTGATTTGTAAGTCATTCCAACTCCTCCCTCTGCCTCATTATGTCAACCAAGTTCCAATAGAAACAAAAACCAGCCAAAACCGGTTTGGCTCAGTGGATAGAGCGTTAGCCTGTGGACTGAAGGGTCCCGGGTTCGATTCCGGTCAAGGGCATGTACCTTGGTTGCGGGCACATCCCCAGTGGGGGGTGTGCAGGAGGCAGCTGATCGATGTCTCTCTCTCATCGATGTTTCTGGCTCTCTATCCCTCTCCCTTCCTCTCTGTGAAATATCAATAAAATATATTAAAAAAAAAAAAGAAACAAAAACCACACCAGTGTATTTAAACAGAAAAGAGTAATATGAACTATTATTAAGTAGAAAAATGTGGTGAGCCAGTAAAAGAGATAAAAGAGGATTCTGAGGGGTACAGAAATAGCAAGTGCAAATGGCCACTGCCACCTCTAAAGCCAATAAAGAATAAACAAGGAAGGAAAATTTGAAATTCAGAGAAAGCATCTCCCCAACAAGGCTGATTGTCAGACCTCCAAGGAGAGGTGTGGCTGCCACAGTACCTTCAGCCGGCTGGTGAAAATGGGACCACCCGAAGACACACGCCACAGCAGCCCACTGCTGGGCTGCAGAGAAATGGGATAGAGGGCACCAACTGGTCAAGAGGACTCACTGACCACAGTTCAGGTCTCAAGATATGTACTTGTCAGTTAAAGCACTCCTAGCAAGGGAGTGAGTAAAGAGAAGGGAAGGGAATTCAGGACCAAGAAGACAGAAAGAGCCAAATAGGTAAGAGGAAAAACAGAAAGTGGAGTAACAGAATCGAAGTGCTAGGTTGAATGATGCTAAGAGAACTGCCTTGGTACCAGCTTTTTATATTTGCTGCTTCCTCTGTGAGATGTTTTCCTTCTAGCTTGTCTTCATGTAATCCTATTTAACCTTTATACCTTTCAATATTGATTTAGCTGTCTCTTCTCCTGGATGCCTTCTCAAATCTGCCCCTCCTCCACCCCTGCCCCCAATACGTGGTTAGGCGCTCCTTTGACTGCCAAAAGCACTTGCACTTACACTTACCCTTGTGATAAAACCTAAGCTCCTTGAATTAGGAGATTATATTTTGTACTGCATGGCATCTCCAGATCACAACATCCTTCTCAGAATGCTGTTAGCATTTCAGTATTTGATAAAGTTATTTTTTTAATCTAAGGAAATTGCTCTCTTTTCTCTGTTCCAAACCACTTTACTCATACTTCTGTCATGGAATTTATTAATTATTATTATTTTTGTATGTTGTTCCTCTCCCAAAGAAACTATTAGCTCTTACTAATCTTTGCATTCCTGTGGTTGGCAAGTTCTGTGCATTGCACAGAGTAAGAATGTTCTGAATATTTGCTATGTTAAAGGTCACCTAACTCATAAAAGGCGATAATGTAGTAAAACCGATTTTATGATTGGCTTATGAACTGGTTCTGAAGACATTTCCTTTTATAACTTTGTCAGAAGGCACAAAAGGACCTTGGGGATATTGGTTTAAACTCATTTGCGGCAAGAAACAAATTGGCTTAAATAGAAAAGAGGAGATTCTTACTATAAGTAGTAGGACTGCTGTTGAAACTCTGGAATGGGTTAGACTTGGGCACTCAGTTTCTGGCAGAAAAATTCTGTCACTCCTCTCTACCTCCTCTTTGCTTCAGTCCTCCCACTCACCAAGCTCCTTCATTCACTCCTTCATCCTTTTCTTTTTTTTTTCTTTTTTATGAGCATTTATTCCAATAATGCCAGCAGTATGGCATAACAGCAGGTCATCCACAGCAATCTGCTCTTTTCCCTCCTTTCTTCGCTGATAACAATGAAGGCAGAGGAGGGAAATGCTGTTGATAGCAATTCCCTAAGGTTGAAGATGGCCTCCTACAGTTCCAGAATTTGCAGCTCCTCCATTCAAAAGAGATTCCACAGCCCTAGCTGGTTTGGCTCAGTGGATATGTTGGAGCCCCTCATTCGGGCATCAATTACCGGGGTTCTTTTTCCCAGCCTTACAAAGGGTTCAGCATTCTGGAGAAAGGGGCTGCGCGTAGATGATTAAGAAGGATTCCGTGGACGAAAGATATTTTTGAAAGGCATTGGAGGTCAGAGGAGCTTCAGCTGAAGGAGCTAGAAGACTCTACCCTTGACCAAGGAACCTGCTTTTATTAGTACAATTTGTCCCAAGGCAAGGTGGAAATATACACTTCAAAGGGTACGGTATCAAAGGGTATACAGAAACATTGTCAGTTTGGGGAATAGCCTACAGCTGTTCAGGTGTTTGGCCAACAGGAGGCAATAAAATGCCCTGAGCTGTCTGGCAGCTAACAATACCATTCAGGTTTTGGGAGATGCCTTTTAGCCATTTCCAACAGGTAAACTACATGTGACTCAACCCTGCTGAGCTCCCCAAGCTTCACCAACCTTTTGGTAAAACTCTTGTAATTATTACATGCTGGAATTGGTTCTCGGCATGGATAGAGCATCTGCACGTGGACTACTAGTAAAGAGTTCCCAGTTCGATTCCGGTCAAGGACACATACCTTGGTTGCAGGCTTGATCCCCAGCCCTGGCCAGGGTGCATGTGGGAGGCAACCAATCAATGTGACACTCTCACATCGATGTTTCTCTCTGTCTCTTCCCTTTCTTTCAACTCTTTCTAAAAGAGTCAATGGGAAAATATCCTCCGGTGAGAATTAACAAAACGAGAGAGAGAGATTCTACACCGAAATTAGATTATTTTATTCAGTCCCAAATTGAGAGTGAAGCTTTGGCCAGTGTGGTTCAGTTGGTGGAAGCATTGTCCCATGCACCAAAAGGTGGCAGGTGCGATTCCCAATCAGGGCACATATCCAGGTTGTGGATTCCATTCCTAGTCAGGGCACATGCAGGAGGCAGCCAATCGATTTTTCTCGCTCACTCTCTCTCTCCTTTCCTCTCTCTAAAATCAATTTTATTTTTTTTATATATTTTATTGATTTTTTACAGAGAGGAAGGGAGAGGAATAGAGAGAAACATCAATGAGAAAGAAACATCCATCAGCTGCCTCCTGCACACCTGCTATTGGGGATGTGCCTGCAACCAAGGTACATGCCCTTGACTGGAATCGAACCCGGGACCCTTCAGTCCGCAGGCCAACGCTCTATCCACTGAGCCAAACTGGTTAGGGCTCTAAAATCAATTTTAATAAATCAATTAAATAAATAATAAATAAAATCAATTTAAAATGAGAGAGAGAGAGAGAGAGCAAAGTGACTGACTTACCCAGCTTGTACATAGTGCCTGCTCCTAGTTCAATCAACTGTAGGGTTATGCAGTGAAAACTTGGCTAAAAGTTATAACTATAAGTATGGAGATGGGGGAGTAGAGGCCCTAATACATTATCCACTACACTGAGCCACCCAGGTCAGAGTGTAAAAGGAGGACACCGAGACAGTGGGAGGGGGCATGGGTCCTACACAACTGTAGGACTGGCCCTACATTTAATAGTCATCAAATACAATATAGGTAGAGTGGGGTCAGGTTTGATGTGACTTGGCAGACATGAAGGACCTAGAACTCATCCCTAATCACATGAGATATGACCACTTATGGTCTAGACTCCTTTGAAAGGTTCCATCTTGCTCGGTGGGACCTTTCCAGTAGGTAAAGGTTGGCCAGCAGGTTAAGGAACTGGGGCTGGGGACTAACAGAGGCTTATGATTTCTAGTATGTTTTGTGTACCAGCAGCATATCATCACCCAAACTGACTGCTTTGAAAGGCATCATTTATTTATGTCGCTAAATATGTTTTGGTAGAAAAAAATTAATCTCATTTATGGTATCATGTTTCATACCACCTTTTATGTATTTATTATAGAAGAAGATGATTTTGAGCAAGCTGTATATTTAATGTCTCATTTGCTTTACTAATGGAAAAATGACAAAGGAAATTAACAAAAACAAACTGAATTTTCTGATCTACTCTGCTGCTTATTGTCAGTTGTTAGCTACTATTCTAGAATCGTGTGGACTTTTACTTCTTTTTAAAAAAATATATTTTTTAATTTCATAGAAGAAGGGAGAGAGAGATAGAAACATCAATGATGAGAGAGATTCATTGATCAGCTGCCTCTTGCATTTGAGATTAAGGAGGGACTGTAAGAAAGATTACATGATAAAAAAAAAGATTACATGAAGGTGGGAGGAGACAGCAGGGGGATGGGATTACAGGACAGTTAAGATTATGTGCTCTCCTGAGGGATCTGAAAGGGGGCATTTGAAAGGTGTGTATTCTTTACCCATTTAGTTTTCCGTTCCCATGCATTCCTTTGCAATTAATTCCACGACTATAAAACTCTTATTAGCCCTGACTGGTTTGGCTCAGTGGATAGAGCATCGGCCTTCAGACTGAAGGGTCCCAGGTTCAATTCCGATCAAGGGCATGTACCTTGGTTGCGGGCACATCCCCAGGAGGGAGTGGGCAGGAGGCAGCTGATCAATGTTTCTCTCTCATGGATGTTTCTAACTCTCTATCCATCTCCCTTCCTCTCTGTAAAAAAATCAATAAAAGATATTTAAAAAAAATAAATTAAATTAAATTTTAAAAAAATAAAACTCTTATTAATCACACTCCTCTCCATGCCAGGTCATCTTCTCAAGTCAGAGCACATCTACACGTTGTCCACGAGATGGCAGTGAAAACCCACTGACACTTCACACCGCAAAGAAGGAGAAAAATTAGTCAAGACAGAAAAGGGAGGTGGGACTTTCTAATCTTGGGCTATTACATTTTAGAACCTCAGAGATTGGGCTTTAAAGAAAAAAAAAAAACAATTTAAAAAAATGTTGAATGCTAGATTAATGATACAGTGTTTTTAGTAATCTAACTAGATTACAGTTTCTGGTGATTTTTTAATGAAACAAAAATGCTTCTGAACACCACTGCCTGCGTAAAATTGATATTTTTAAAAGACGTTCTCAGTAATCTGTTAAGTGAAGTTTCTTGGCTGGGGAGGGAATAGAAAGTGGCATTCCTCAATATGCTTGAAAACTTATACTTTTTCATATCCAACCAAGGCATATAAGACAAAGTCCTCTTAATGGACATCATCAGTTGCTGGAGACTGGATCAGCTTTGCACCTGAATTCTGGACTTTTTAAAAAATATATATTTATTGATTTCAGAGAGGAAGGGAGAGGGAGAGATCAAAACATCAATGATGTGAGAGAATCATTGATCGGCTGCCTCCTGCACGCCCCCTACTGGGGATCAAGCCGCAACCCGGGCATGTGCCCTTGCCTGGAATTGAACTTGGAATCATTCAGTCTGCAGGACGACACTCTATCCACTGAGCCAAACCAGGTAGGGCTGGATTTTGGACTTTTGAAGTAAACCTTCTCTTCTTTCTCTATGACCTCCCTCATTTCTCAACCCACTCACTGAATTACTGAGACAATTGTGATCTTAATATTTTTGAGTTTCAGATTTTTTATCCATACATTTTTAAAATATCCATTATTTTATGGAAATAATGCATTAACATACTTACAACAATGCCTGGCACATAGTACGTGCTCAAAATGACAATTGTTATTTTTACCTCCAAACTTTTACTTTATTTTGAAAGTGAACATGTAACTTAATTATAGTGATTTGTGTACCATTCTCATCATTTGTGCCTAATGATCATGGAACAAAATTATGACTATACCTAGTGTTTATTTACATGCAGATTAAGTAGCAAACTTTTTATATTTTGTATTTATAAAAAATTCATCTATTTCCACCCATTACAATTTTTGTTGCTCTAGCCTAATTGGCTGGTTAAACAACGTAATACACACACACACACACACACACACACACACACACACACACACACGCTACCTAAGCCCATAGTGTGTCTCAAAGCACATATTTTCCAAACTGGTTGAGGAGGAAAATGACCTGCTGACTTTCCTCACCCTTTGTTATGGAGAAAGTACATGGGTTAAATGATCTAGTTTCAGCTATACAACTTATAGCTCCATTGGAGTTCCATGGAAAACAAGCTAAGAATTCTTCTTGTCTTGGAAAGTAGACAGGAAATCTTTATTTCACTCATATTTCATAAATCTAGGTCTAGGAAATAAGAAAAGTGAGGCCTAAGCTTTTACATAGCAAAAGAAACCATCAACAAAACAACAAGAAAGCCCACTGTATGGGAGAACATATTTGCCAATGTTATCACCGATAAAGGTTTAATCTCCAACATTTACAGGGAACTCATACAACTTAATAAAAGGAAGATAAATAATCCAATTAAAAAAATGGGCAACGGACCTAAATAGATACTTTTCAAAAGAAGACAGAAGGAAGGCCAAGAGACATATGAAAACATGCACAAAGTCACTAATTATCAGAGAGATGCAAATCAAAACGACAATGCAGTACCATCTCACACCTGTCAGAATGGCTATCACCAACAAATCAACAAATGACAAGTGCTGGTGAGGATGCGGAGAAAAAGGAACTTTTGTGCACTGCTGGTGGGAATACAGACTGGTGCAGCCACTGTGGAGAACAGTATGGAGTTTCCTCAAACAATAAAAATGGAACTCCCATTTGACCCAGTGATCCCACTTCTAGGAATATATACTAAGAAACTAGAAACACCAATCAGAAAGGATATATGCACCCCTATGTTCATAGCAGCACAATTCACCATAGCTAAGATTTGGAAACAGCCTAAATGCCCATCAGCAGATGAGTGGATTAAAAAACTGTGGTACAGCTACACAATGGAATACTATGCTGCTATAAACAAGAAGGAATTCTTACCATTTGCAGCAGCATGGATGGAACTGGAGAGCATTATGCTAAGCGAAATAAGCCAGGCAATGAAAGAAAAATACCACATGATCTCACTCATTTATGGAAAATAAAGAACATTATAACCTGATGAACAAAAAAGATAGATACAGAGGCAGTAAAGCATCAAACAGGCTGTCAAATTACAGCAGGAAGGCTGGGGAGTGTTGGGGAGGGGGGGAAAGAGATCAACCGAAGGACTTGTATGCATGCATATAAGTGCAACCAATGGACACAAAAAACTGGGAGGGTGGGATGAGGGCATGCGACAGGGGGTAGGGGAGGCTGGGGGAAGGTAAATGGGGGAAAAAAAGGAGATATATGTACTACTATATGTAATACTTTAAACAATAAAATAAAATTTAAAAAAAAAGAAAAGTGAGGCATAGAAATGCCTTCTGGATTAAGTCTGTACAAACCACCACTGGGCACCATGTGATCCAGTATCTGTGGGAGTCTCATCCAAAGATAATGAGACTACAAATAAATAAAATAAAAAATTAAAGAGCAGAAGTTACAATGGACACTATAGAAAAACTAATGATTATACAAGTATATTATAAAAGGCTATTCGACACCAAATTTGATAACCTGGAAGCAATAGAAAAATTGTTAGAAATATATAACTTTTCTGCCGAAACCAGTTTGGCTCAGTGGATAGAGCATCGGCCTGCGGACTGAAAGGTCCCAGGTTGGATTCCGGTCAAGGGCACGTACCTTGGTTGCGGGCACATCCCCAGTAGGAGGTGTGCAGGAGGCAGCTGATCGATGTTTCTCTCTCATCGATGTTCTAACTCTCTATCCCTCTCCTTTCTCTTCCTCTCTGTAAAAAATTAATAAAAAATATATTTTTTTAAAAAAGAAATATATAACTTTTCTAGCCTGAAGCATGAAAAAATGGAAAACCTAAAAAGATCAATCAACAGTAGGAAATTGAAAAAGCAACCAAAAAACAAAAGTCTAGGATTAGATAGCTTCACCGGTAAATTGTACCAAATATTCAAAGAAGACTTAATATCTAGCCTTCTCAAACTTTTTTTTTTTTTTAATGGAGAAGAGGGAATACTTCCTAACTCATTTTACAAGGCCAACATTACCCTGATACCAAAATCTGGCAAGGACAACACAAAAAATGAAAATGACAGGCCAATGTAGCTGATGAACATAGATGCAAAAATCCTCAGCAAAATATTAGCAAATCGAATACACAGCAACTGTGTGCAGGAATCTGTTTACTGTATCTACATTTCATCAGTGAAGACGTTGTCACAAGAAAAAAATCTTTTTGAAAGATTATAAACAAAATAAAAAAAATGTACTTCAATCCTTGCACAAAGTATAGAGGAAAGGAAGGATCCCACAGGAAGGGCAACCTATTAGTTTTCTGGGGCTGTGATAACCAAATGCCACACACTGGGTGGCTTAAACAATAGAAATTTATTTTCTCAGTTATGGAGGCTAGAAGTCTAAGAGCAAGGTTTCATCAGGTTTGGTTTCTCCTGGGGCCCCTCTCCCTGGCCTACAGATGGCCACCTTCTGACTGTGTCCTCACATGGCCTTCCCTCTGTGCATGCATGTCTGGGTCCTAATCTCCTCTTCTTGTAAGGACAGCAGCCGGCTAGATTAGGGCCCACTCATCTGGCCTCCTTTTACCTTGATTACCGCTTTAAAGGCCCTATCTCCAAATACAGTCACATTGTGAAGTATGAGGGGTCAGGACTTCCACATATGAATTATAAGGTGCCACAATTCAGCCCATAGCAGATTCTTAAAGTATATTGGATTATAGTTGGATATGCCTTTAAGGACTTTAAAGATATTAATAGAAGTGTTTATAATTACTAAAAATATTAGGCTAAATTAAATCCAAATGGCAAATAGAATGACAGGTTATGGAATCTGGAGTTGGGAGAAAGCTTAGAGTACAGGGAGATGAACTTCCTTCTCAGTGTGGGGATACCTTTTCCACAATTCCCAGCTTCCTCTGCTTAAACATAACTCATGTATCAAAATCCAATCACTTGCCCTGGTCCTGCCATCTGAAGCAACATCTTTAGTCCAACTCTTCAGAGGACAGCTTTCCAATATTTTAGGAAGTTTATCATTTTCCCATGATCTAGTCTTCTGTAGTCCAACTTCCCCTGAGAGTGCCTTGACATCCTATATAATAAAAGCCTAATACGTATGCTAAGTGTCCGGTTGTCCAGTCATCCATTCAACCAATCAAAGCGTAATATGCTAATGATATGCTAAGGCCGCTCAACTGCTCACTATGACATGCACTGATCACCAGGGGGCAGACAGTCAACTGGTCAACCAATCACTATGATGTGCACTGACCACCAGGGGACAGATGCTCTGACCGGTAAGTTAACCTGCTGCTGGGGTCCAGCCGATAGGGACTGAGCGAGACAGGCCGGACATGCCCTGGAGCCCTCCCGCAGTCCCTCCCTGACCCTGATTGTGCACCAGTGGGGTCCCTCAGCCTAGCCCAGCGGTGGGCAAACTACGGCCCGCGGCTGGATCCGGCCCGTTCGGCTGTTCTATCCGGCCCATGGAGCCGAAAGACTGTACCCTTTTATGTAATGATGTTTACTTTGAATTTATATTAGTTCACACAAACACTCCATCCATGCTTTTGTTCCGGCCCTCCGGTCCAGTTTAAGAACCCATTGTGGCCCTCGAGTCAAAAAGTTTGCCCACCCCTGGCCTAGCCTGTGCCCTCTCAAGATCCGGGACCCCTCAGGGGATGTTGCAGAGCCAGTTTCAGCCTGATCCCACAGGCCAGGCCAAGGGAGCCTACTGGTGCACAAATTTGTACACCAGGCATCTAGTTTGTTATATAACAAGATATTTACTAATAAACGCCTTGCCATCCCAGTGGTGTTAAAAAGTGTATCCTCTCTAACTGAATTAGTATGTTCAATTTTCTTTAGTCTGGCATTTTTTTAAGAGAATTGTGTTTCACACCATTGATTTTTTTTTCTGTGTAATTGAAGGTTATCCTCAACTAGTAAAAAAAAGTTAACTAAATTCTCTGTAGTACAGAAACACCCCATTCTTTGGATATTTTAACTCACACAGTTTTATAAATTAAAAAGAAATCTGCCATATGGAATAACAGTATCAATTTTGCCTGCCTCCAACAGATGGCACTGCAGACTGTGCACAGAGACGTTAGCAGCCATTAGTGCTTCCCAGCTCCTTGTGTCACAGTGCAGCTGGGAAGTAAGAGTATTTTTGTGGAGTAAATAAACAAGGGGGTGGCAGCCAAAGTAGACTAGCCTGGGGGTCACCTGAAGGCACCGCTGGCTGTCCCAAGGTCTGAGGAAGATTGACATTTTGGCACATCTTTGAATGCATTACAGCCCATAGTGCATCTTGGTTGGGAGTTCTGACCTAGGTCATCTTCTTATTAATTTGGAACGTATAATGAGTTTACATCTTTAAAGTGTATTTATACATGTTAATCCCAACATTTATGTCAGTGACAGAACTGTGAAAATTTTGAAGGTATTGTGAATAAGAATAAGAAGACAATAATAAAAGCAGAGATTTTAACATGGAAACTCGTAATAATTAAATATACAGTGAAATGGGACAAAACATTTGAAAGTAGAAACAATTCTGGGGCAAAGAAGTAATCCTGCCATTGAGAATGTGGAAGCCTTAAACCCCCATCTCACTGAATAGAGGATGGGGCCTTTAAGAAAAGGATTCAAGTGAAATGAGGCCCTAAGGGTGGAGCCTTGATATAGCTGGCATCCTTATAAGCAGGGACACCAGCGAGAGATACGTATATCACTCTCTGCCATGTGGCTGTTACTGGAGAATTAAACTCCCTTGACGCAAGAGGGAGTGAGGTGGAGATTCTTGGGGTGCCGCTCAAGTAAGCATTTACAGAAGCTCCCACAGGAGGATGGGATGTGGATGTGGAGTTACATTTCTTGGGTTCCAAAGTCCCCTGTCCCTTAAGCCAGTCCTGGAAAAGGTGCAACTGGGGCTCCAACTGAGCCAGAAACAAGGCCAGTGTCCAGAGCTTCCATTTCACGTTGCAGTTGGGTGTGGTTCAGCATCCGAGCTCATTCAAGTATACTGGTCCCCGTGTGGAGTCCAATATGGCCGTGTGCCATGTGGGCACAGGGGAACACATGCCCCTGCCACAGGAGGAGCCAGGGAACAATGTGTGAGAGGAAGAGAGAGAACTTCGTTGTTGGAAGTTTAAATATTTAGGTTTGGTGTGCTTGCAGTGGCCATGGCCATCCTGGCCACTAACTTGTTTTCAGGTGTGACAGACAGGTAGGCAGCTTCCCACATCACTCACACGTTACTGGGCATGTGTCTAAACTGCCTTTGCTGAGTCTCTTCCCCCGTCTATTAGCGGGGAACAGACTTGGAGAATTTTAAATGAAGCTTTTGGCTAAGCTGTATAAATGACATGTCTGTATTATTTGCTCTCCCCTTTCATTCCTTTCCTGTTAAATAATAGCCAGGTCATTATAACGGCCTGAATTGGAATTATATTGGAATTATAGTTGAATATGTCTTTAAGGACCTTAAGGATATTAAAGACCTTAAAGACATATCTCCATATGGCAGATTTATTTTTATTTATGAAACTGTATGAGTTAAAATATCCTAAGAATGGGGTGTTTCTGTACTACAGAGAATTTAGTTAACTTTTTGTTTTACTAGTTGAGGATAACCTTTAATTGCACAGAAAAAAAATCAATGGTGTGAAACACAATTCTGACGACATAGTGAGAAGGCAGCAGTCTGCAAGATAACTCTCACCAGAACCTGACTATGCTGGCACCCTGATCCTGAACTTCCAGTAACCAGAGCTGTGAGAAATAAATGTTGTTTAAGCCACCCAGTTTGTGGTGTTTTGTTATAGCAGCCCAAGCTAATACACCATTTTTATACAACAAACAATTAGTAAGAAAAGAAGTAATTCACAAAATGGAAACACTTGAATGCATGTCAAGATGATCAGTGTCGATATCCAATTCCCATTAACCACTGAGGTTGTTCAGGCCGGGTAGCTCGTTGGTTATTGCATCATCCCAGATACGCCAATGTTACGGTTTCAGTCCCTGGTCAGGGCACATACAAGAAGCAACCAATGAATGCAGAAATAAGTGGAACAACAAAATCAATGTTTCTCTCTCTCTCTCAAATCAATAAAAATAAAGTCCTAAGAAAATACTGCTTCTATAAGAAACCAGGGGAATGCTAATCAACATGAGTGGTAGCAGGTTTAGGGAATACCTTGCAGCTGCTAAGAGGTTCCCTTATGATCATCAAGAAGGAACTGGCCAGCCCTGGCCAGTTTTGCTCAGTGGATAGAGCATTGGCCTGTGGATTCAAGGGTCCCAGGTTCGGTTCCAGTCAAAGGCATGTGCCTTGGTTGCGGGCACATCCCCAGTAGGGGGTGTGCAGGAGGCAGTTGATTGATGTTTCTCTCTCATCGATGTTTCTAACTCTCCCTCTCTCTTCCTCTCTGTAAAAAATCAATAAAATACATTTTTTTAAAAAAAATAAGGGACGGGTCGGATGCTGCATGCTTCCGGTGGTGGCTCCTTGCTCCCTGCTGGCGGTCCTGGCCCAATGGAGAAGCACTAACTCTAAAGGGAGATAAAGACTTGCAATGGACTATGGACTATGGTTCTCAAAGTGTTATCCCAGGAATGGAGGAGAGTGGGGTGTTTGCTAATGTCAAAATTATTTTTCTAGCTAGCCCTGGCTGATTTGGCTCAGTGGGTAGGGCATCAGTTCTATTCCGGTCAAGGGCACATGCGGGGGTTGTGGGCTTGATCCCCTGTTGGAAGCCGCCCATTATCTTCACTAGCAGAGAAGTGTGGACAAGGAACCCGGAAGGCTGGTCAATCTTGAAGCTCTGAAAGGTCAGAGCCAACCACCCACTGTCTAGTTGAGACAATGGTAGCTAAAACAACTTCCACCTTTTAATCTTATGTAAATCCTTGCTGATTGGCTATTACTGTGAAGTATGGTAGCAACCATACTTGGGTAAAAATTGCTGTTTAATATTTTAACTTTGCTGTTTTGGGTTCTGTACTCATTTAAAAGTTATTTTGACTTTCTGAACTTATGTATGATTGAATACTCCCTTGATGGCGGTTTGAATATCCCATTGATTATGATCTCACTGGTCATCGAAGCACATTCTTCTGGGACCCAGGACAGATAGTGATCCTAAATTGTCTCAGTAGCTACAGATAACTGAATTTCGGTTGACTCAGTGGTCCTGGAATCTGGACAGCACAATTATTCTAAATCGTCCAGGTGGTCCCAGATAATGTGTTTCTGTTGATTCAGTGATTCATAGATACTTTAGATAACTAAGTTGCTCAAATTCTGCTTCTGTAAAAATGCTTTTTCGCGAAACAGGTTCCTCATTCCAGACCCAACGATGTAATCAATACCTTTGTGATACTCTGTCAATATAAGCCAGATGTGGCAAGCTGTTTGGGGCTGCGAGGTCTGGAGCGCTTTTGCTCCCTCGTATGCCGCCGGCTTTTAATAAATGACTCCATAATTCGACCTTTTTTTGAGGTGTCCTTTGTAAGATGGGGGTTACACTACAACTGGAATTGCCTGCCTAGAGCTATGGGTGTATCCCATAGCAAGGGATAGCAAGGCCTGAGGGGGGTGGAGTCCTTCCCCTTGAGTTGGGCTCCCGCCTGGCCCCCAATATTTCCAAATTAATATTCTCCAGTCTCTTTCATTTGCGTGCGGCCTCCTCCAGAGCCCAAACCCTGAACCTGAACCCTGAACCACGTGGAACGTGAAAGGGGTTCACTACAAACTGGCGCCTTTGACCTGGGACCTCTGGAGGGGATGATATTTTCGCCTAGAGCGAAGAAAGGAAGAATACACCGAAAAGGTGGGGGGAAAAAAATACACCGAAAAGGTGGGGGAAAGATCACCATATAGGTGAGGGAAATTCACCGCACCCAAAACCCAGGATCAACTGCAGAAGTCAAGATCTGTAATTAGGGTGGGAACGTATTTTTCAGCCAGGCTAATGGGGCAGAATTAGATAATAAAGTAAACTTTATTATAGACTTTTGGTTTGCATGCTTAAGGAATGTGGTTTCTTGTTCAAATTAAAATCTTAATTTGTATTTGGAATCTAAAATCTGTAACAAGAAATGAAACTCCGCTGCTGAAACCGCCTCTGGTGGGGAGAAATTCAAAGGTGGCAGGAGAGGGCAGGGCTATCCGCTCCCCACAATGAGATTACTTAAAGTTTTGTTTAAAAATTAAAGAACTCGCAGGGAAATGCAAAACTTGGCCAAATTGGGTGCTAGTAATTACTTCGGAAAGCGAAAAAGAAAGAAAAAAATTTAAGATCTGTCTTTATCTATTAAGCATGAAAAGATACGCAGCCAGATCTGTTACTGGAAAACTTCCCCAGAGCAAGCAGGATGTGGGGGAAGGGAGACGCGTGGCAATCCAATATGGAAGGCCACTCTCCCAGTATGCTAATTTAAAGTCTCCTTTCTCACCATGAAAAAGTCTTCTCACCTTAAAAATTTAGAAATGCGTCTGGGATATCTGTGCACTTGTAAAGGGAAAAGTTAATTTAAGTCAAAATGTGCGCACGGTCTGATTTCGGATATTAGATGTGTCTTGAACTGGACTTGACTATTTATAAGGGCTACAGAAATGAAAAACCCAAGACTGGTTTTTTCCTGAGAAAAATGGTGGATTTGACCAAAAGGAAAGAACACAGGCTAGTTCCAGCAGCAGATTGCCATTTCCATAATAAAGAGTGGTTTTTAAAATGCTAATGAAGGGTGTTAAAAATTTAACTTTTAAGGCCTTCAAGAAAATCAGTGAATTGTGTCAGAAAAGAATTTATCCAAAGTAAATGCCTTAAAATAATTGGAATTGGATTTTAATCTCAAAAATTGTTGAAAAATATTAATTATAAAGATTTAAGTAACCTAGATAACTGGCTATGCCCTTTGTTAATGGGGGAAGGGATAGATGCCCTTCCCTCAGAAGAACAGGTAATCCAGTTTCCCGCCAGCAGCCATCTTTAAAGAATGTTACAATATTTGCATTTGAATACCTGCAGGCTTGCTACTCAATTTCCCTGGGCAGAGAAAAAATCATGGTCATTTTAAAATCAATTGCTTAAGCCAGGGGTCCTCAAACTTTTTAAACAGGGGGCCAGTTCACTGTCCCTCAGACCGTTGGAGGGCCGGACTATAGTTAAAAAAAACAAAAAAACGATGAACAAATAACTATGCGCACTGCGGGCCCGGGACGAGTCACCTGCTAAACAGGACAGGCAGCGGCAACCTGCGGGCTGGATAAATGTCCTCGGTGGGGCACATGTGGCCCGCGGGCCGTACTTTGAGGACTCCTGGAAGCCCTTGCAGAACCTATTTTGTCATCCAGAAATGTGGGTTATGGCAGCTTAAAATTTTGGAAGTTTGCTTCCTTATGAAAAAACCTAGAGGACAGAATTGAATCTATTGACTGATTATGCCTTCTATTTTTTGAAATTTATTCTTAAAAATAAAAGTGTTATTAATCTAGGAACTGCTAAATATTTGACTTGCCAGCTTTAAAAGAGATTAAGCCACCAGCGTCAGGGTACAAGTACCTGCTAGTTCTCATAGAAACCTTCTCGGGTTGGGTTGAAGCATACCCCACTAGGACAGAAACTGCCTCTATAGTAGTCAAGAAATTACGCCAGAAGATTATACCTAGATTCGGGCTGCCATTAGTCAGTCATAGGATCAGATAACAGCCCCACCTTTGTAGCCAAGGTATCTCAAAGTATAGCTCAAGCCTTAGGCATAAATTAGAAACTCCATTGTGCATATGAAAGGTAAAGAATTTTGTTTACTTTATCTTATCTGGGCAAATCCTGAACTTCTTAACTCCAGAGATTAAAAAGCAACAATAGAAAATGGAGCTTCAGGAAAAAAGCAAACCCTAACTGAAAGAGTGAAGATTTTTTTTTTTTTACAGCTGTCCGTTTTATCTTAACTCTCCAAGGTCTTCCCCCTCCGCCAGTGATGGGAACAAGACCCTTAAACCTGTCCCAGGAAACAGCCCCGAGCTAAGAGCAGACAGAGCAAATAGTGCTCTGACAGATAAGAAAAGCAGGACATGAGATTACCGGATGGGACTGTTGACTGAAAACTTGGGCCCTGTCATTAAACATGTTATTAACGAGCCCTGTTGGAATTTCCTGGTGGCTTTGTCCTCTCTTCCCCCTCACATGTGTAACCCCCCCGATGTATGGTTTTTGCCTATATATACTTGTAAGACTTTCTGCTCGGAGTTCGACTCCATTGCTCCCGTGTGAGTTACGAGTTGAGCCCCAGCGCGCTGGAATAAAGCCTCTTGCTGTTTGCATCAAGTGACGCCTCCTGCGGATGATTGGGGTTGCCGTCGATCCGTGGGATAGAGTAAGGGTCTCCCTCCGGGGGTCTTACATTTTTGGGGGCTCGTCCGGGATCTGACGACCCGCCCTCATCTGCGGAGTCGACCTTGGAGGTAAGAAGGGGTACCCCAAGGTTGTCTGTCTTTGTCTTGTGTTTTGCTAGTGAGTCTGGTCCTGTGTGCGCGCTTTCGGTTTTGCAGCCGTTCTCACGAGTCACCGAACAGTGGTTGGTAGACGTGCCTGGAGGGCCACAGGTTGCAGCCCTGGGGGACGCCCCAAGGGTGGAGGAGAGCCAGGGACGCCTGGTAGTCTCCTACTGTAAGGGCACTGATCGGGTTCTACTGTTGGATCAGAGATTGTCAAAATCGCGCCCATCTGATTCTGTTGCGTGTTTGTGGTGGACAAGGTGGAGTAAGTGGGTCCTTGTGTCTGTAATATTTTTGTTATTTGTGTTTCTGACGACGTACGAACTGACGATGGGACAGACTATGACAACCCCTCTTAGTCTGACCTTAGACCATTGGACTGAAGTTAAGGGAAGAGGTCGCGACCTATCAGTTGAGATCAAGAAAGGTCCATGGCGGACCTTCTGCTCCTCAGAATGGCCTGCTTTTAATATAGGATGGCCAACAGAAGGAACCTTTGACCTATCTGTTATTTTTGCTGTTAAGGAGATTGTTTTTCAGAAAGAACCTGGAGCCCATCCGGATCAGCAGCCCTACATCGTGGTCTGGCAGGACCTGGTACAAAATCCACCCCCCTGGGTTCGACCTTGGGTTGTAAAACCCAAGCCCCGGCCGGCCACTCAAGTTCTAGCCGTCCAATCTCCCAGTTCTGGGGAGAAATCCAGTCACTCGGACCCCCCCAAGAAGATTTATCCAGAAATCCAGTCTGACCTCCTTCTCCTTGACTCACCTCCCCTGTATCCTCCTGCCCCGGTTCCCGTAGGGGGTCAGGAAGAGCCAGAAGCACCGCCGGCTCCTGCAGCTGCCCCCTCTGCTCCCCCTAACGAGTCTCTGCCGGGGCCTGCGCAGAGCACCAGGAGCCGCCGCGGAATGACTCCCGACACCACCGTCGCCCTCCCCCTGAGGGCTTACGGGCCCCCGCCGGCGGCGACGGATGGTGGACCGGCTCTTCTTCAGCCCCTCCAGTACTGGCCTTTTTCCTCCGCAGATCTGTATAATTGGAAGACTAATCATCCTCCCTTTTCAGAGGACCCCCAGCGCTTAACCGGGCTGGTGGAGTCTTTGATGTTCTCTCATCAGCCCACCTGGGATGATTGCCAGCAGCTACTACAGACCCTTTTCACTACTGAGGAGAGGGAGAGGATTTTATTGGAGGCAAGGAAGAATGTACCAGGAGCAGATGGACGACCCACCCAGCTCCCCAACATCATCGAGATTGCCTTCCCCCTCTCCAGACCTGACTGGGATTTCAACACGGCAGAAGGTAGGGAGCGACTGACAGTCTATCGCCAGACTCTAGTGGCCGGCCTCCGTGGGGCAGCAAGACGCCCCACTAATTTGGCTAAGGTAAGAGAGGTTATCCAGGGGGCCACGGAACCCCCGTCAGTATTTATTGAATGCTTAATGGAAGCTTTCAGGCGCTACACCCCGTTTGACCCTACCTCTGAGGGGCAAAGGGCTTCCATGGCCATGGCTTTCATAGGGCAGTCAACAATAGATATTAAAAGAAAGTTGCAGAGAATAGAAGGGTTACAAGACTATACCCTGCAGGATTTAGTTAAGGAGGCAGAGAAAGTATATCATAAGAGGGAAACTGAGGAGGAAAAAGAACAAAGAAAAGAAAAGGAAAGAGAGGAAAGAGAAAGCAAAAGGGATTGCAGGCAGGAGAAGAACCTGACACGGATTTTGGCCGCAGTAGTAGGTGAGAGAGGCCAGGAACAAACCCAGGGCAGGGCTAAAAAGTCAGGTAACCTGGGCAACCGCACCCCATTAAACAAAGACCAGTGTGCCTACTGCAAAGAAAAAGGTCACTGGGCTAGAGAGTGCCCTAAGAAGAAGAAGAACGGGTCCTCCAAGAAAGTGTTAGCTCTGGAGGAAGAAGAAGACTAGCGGGGACGGGGCTCGGAACCCCTCCCCGAGCCTAGGGTAACACTAAAGGTGGAGGGGAAGCCAGTTGAGTTCCTAGTAGACACTGGGGCTCAACACTCGGTCCTACTCGAACCGTCTGGACCCGTCTCCCACAAGAAATCGTGGGTCATAGGAGCCACAGGGCACCAACAGTACTCATGGACTACCCGAAGAACGGTAGACTTAGGGACGGGACGGGTAACCCACTCGTTTCTAGTCATCCCCGAGTGCCCTGCACCCCTACTTGGGAGAGATCTCCTAACCAAAATGGGAGCCCAGATTACCTTCACCCCTGATGGCCCGGAGGTGACCCAAAGCAAGAGAATGACTACCACCCTGACCATATGCCTAGATGATGAACACAGACTTTTTGAGGAACAGGGAGCAGAGAAAAGTCACATAAATGACTGGTTGAACAGGTATCCGGGAGCGTGGGCCGAGACAGCTGGAACAGGACTAGCTGCAGAAAGGCCGCCCGTAGTCATAGAGCTGAAGGCCACTTCAACTCCTGTGGCTGTACGCCAATACCCCAGGACTAAGGAGGCCCGGGAAGGAATTAGGCCCCATATCCAGCGCTTCCTTCAGCAGGGCATCCTAGTGAAGTGTCAGTCGCCATGGAACACTCCCCTGTTACCTGTTAAGAAGCCTGGCACAGGAGACTATCGCCCAGTACAGTACTTAAGGGAAGTGAACAAGCGGGTACAGGACATCCACCCCACTGTACCTAACCCTTACAGCTTGTTGAGCTCTCTCCCCCCGGATCATATTAGGTATACTGTCTTGGATTTAAAGGATGCTTTCTTCTGCCTACGACTACACCCTTCCAGCCAGAACATCTTTGCATTCGAGTGGAGGGACCCTGACTCTGGGACTACAGGACAACTGACTTGGACCCGGCTACCCCAGGGGTTCAAGAATTCTCCGACCCTCTTCGATGAAGCTCTTCACCAAGATTTAGCCCACTTCCGTGCCAGCCATCCCCAGGTAACACTTCTGCAGTATGTAGATGACTTACTACTGGCTGGGGCCACAGAGGAAGAGTGCCAACGAGGCACGGGACTACTGCTAGAAGAATTCGCCCGCTTAGGATATCGGGCCTCCGCCAAGAAGGCCCAGATCTGCCAAAAGGAGGTAACGTACCTGGGGTACGCCCTCAAAGGGGGGCAGAGATGGCTAATGGAGGCCAGAAAACAAACTGTGACTCAGATACCCGTTCCTCACTCACCCCGCCAGGTGCGAGAATTTTTAGGGACTGCGGGGTTTTGCCGCTTGTGGATCCCTGGGTTCGCTACCCTGGCAGCTCCCCTCTATCCTCTGACTAGAGAGGGTGGCCTGTTTGAGTGGGGTAACGGCCAAAAGCAAGCCTTTGATGACATCAAGAAGGCATTACTGTCAGCCCCAGCCCTGGCATTGCCGGACGTAGCAAAACCCTTCGTCTTATTTGTGGACGAGAGAAGGGGAGTAGCCCGAGGGGTGCTGACCCAGCCTCTAGGGCCATGGAAGAGGCCGGTAGCCTACCTCTCCAAGAAGCTAGATCCCGTTGCTAGTGGTTGGCCTGCCTGTCTGAGGTTCGTGGCGGCAGTGGCAGTATTAGTGAAAGATGCTGACAAATTAACTATGGGACAGAAGCTAACGGTCATTGCCCCCCACTCCTTGGAGAGCATCATCAGACAGCCCCCTGATCGATGGCTGTCCAACGCCCGCATGACACACTACCAGAGTCTCCTACTGAATGAAGACAGGATCCAGTTCGGGCCGCCTGCCATCCTCAACCCAGCTACCCTACTACCTGACATGTCCACCCAGGAGAGTGTGCTGCATACCTGTCAAGAGATACTGGCAGAAGAAACGGGGACCCGAAGGGACCTCCGAGACCAGCCCTTGCCAGACGCTCAGCTGACCTGGTTCACTGATGGAAGCAGCTACATAATAGAAGGTAAAAGGGTGGCCGGGGCGGCAGTAGTGGATGATGAGCAAATTATCTGGGCAAGCAGCCTACCCGAAGGGACGTCGGCTCAGAAGGCCGAGTTACTAGCTCTGACTCAGGCTCTGCGATTGGCAGAAGGGAAGAAGATTAACATCTACACTGATAGCAGGTATGCCTTTGCTACTGCCCATGTCCACGGGGCCATCTACCGGAGGCGGGGGCTACTAACCTCGGCAGGGAAGGAAATCAAAAATAAAGAAGAAATTCTAAGCCTGTTAGAGGCCGTTCATCTTCCTAAAAAAGTGGCCATTATTCACTGTCCTGGACATCAGAAAAGAGGGTCCAGGGTTGCCGGAGGGAACCAAAGGGCTGACAGAGAAGCCAAGCGGGCAGCTCAGGGACTCAACATCCTATCTTTGTCTGGGGAAAAACCGGGGTCTCACCCTGAGGATGCGGTATATCCCTCTATCAGGAACTTTGAATATTCAGAATCAGACCTTGAGAGAATGGACAGATTAGGATTTCGCCTGGAGACTCCAGAGGGGATCCGGGAAACTACAGAAGGAAAAAGAATCCTCCCTGAAAAGCAGGCTATCATTTTTCTTAGACACCTTCATAAGCTAACTCATCTGGGCCCAAAACATTTAAAAACTATAGTCCAGTCTTCACCGTATTATATCATGAAACTAGGGGAGCTCGCAGATACAACTGTAAAAGAATGCAAGCCTTGCCAGATGGTGAACACCCAGCCCAGCAAGCTATCTCAGGGCAAGCGGCTCCGAGGAGACCGCCCTGGGAGTTACTGGGAGGTAGACTTCACTGAGGTAAAGCCAGCCAGGTATGGATACAGATACTTATTGGTATTCATAGATACATTTTCAGGATGGGTTGAAGCCTTCCCTACCAAGAGGGAGACTGCTCAGGTGGTGGCCAAGAAAATACTAGAAGACATCTTCCCGAGATTCGGGGTGCCCAAGGTAATCGGGTCAGACAACGGCCCTGCGTTTGTTGCCCAGGTAAGTCAGGGACTGGCCAAAATCCTGGGGCTTGATTGGAAATTACATTGTGCTTATAGGCCCCAAAGCTCAGGACAGGTAGAAAGAATGAATAGAACTTTAAAAGAGGTCATGACTAAATTATCCTTAGAGACTGGCATAACAGACTGGACAGTCCTCCTTCCCTTTGCTTTGTTTTGGGTACGCAATACCCCTGGCTCCCTCAAGCTAACTCCTTTTGAAATTCTTTATGGGACTCACCCCCCACTCATTACCATCCAGCACCTCCCTTCCCCAGAATCTTACTCCTCTCAATCTCTGTACACCAGATTAAAAGCCCTTGAGACTGTGCAAAGGGAAGTGTGGAACCGGTTGGCTGAGGCATACAAGCCTGGAGACCTGCAAGTACCTCATCAGTTCCAGGTCGGAGACTCGGTGTACATTTGGCGCCACCGTGCGGCCAACTTGGAACCGAGGTGGAAAGGACCATACATAGTGCTGCTCACAACACCGACTGCAGTGAAGGTCGATGGCATCGCCGCCTGGATCCACGCTTCACATATCAAGCCCGCGCCACCACCAGACCCAGCGTGGAAAGTGGAGAAAATGGACAACCCCCTCAAGCTCCGCATTCACCGTGTTCCTGCTCCTGTTGGCGCACCTCCCTCCGATAAGTAGTCCTAACCCTCATGCCCCCCAACGACTAACATGGCAGGTCCTCTCCCAGACTGGAGATATAATATGGAGCACCACCAAGGAGAACCCCCTTTGGGCCTGGTGGCCGTCCTTAACCCCAGACATTTGCGCCTTAGTAGCTGGATTAGACAATTGGGATATCCCCACCGTGACCTCCGAGGAGGCCCACAACCCTTGGGTACCCTCAGACAGGCCTTTTTGGGGAGCAGAATACCGCCTTGTCGAGGGGTATGACCCAGGCTGTAGCTACCCACGCTCCCGTGACACTTTAAGCCAGACTCCTTTCTATGTCTGCCCCCGGGATGGGAGGTCAAGGAACGAGGCAAGAAGGTGTGGAGAAATAGACCATTATTATTGTGCAGAATGGGGCTGTGAAACTACTGGAAATACTTATTGGCATCCCACCTCCTCGTGGGATCTGAAAAAGGTACAGAAAAATCTTACGGCCACCAACTGTAACAATCAAGGGTGGTGCAATCCTCTAAACATCTCCTTCACGGAGAAAGGAAGGAAATCGCAGGAATGGATTAGAGGGAGAACTTGGGGAGTACGTTTCTATATGTCAGGTTATGACAATGGATTTACCTTCTCTATCAAGCTTAAGGTTGAAACCCCGACCGCCGTCCAGGTAGGGCCTAACCTAGTACTATCTGAATGACGGTCACCAACCGCCCATATCAGACCGCCCGTTCCCCGAGTCACAACAAATAGGCCCGATAATACAGCTCGGCTCAACCCAGTTACTGGCCTCCCCAGTCCCCGGACTGCGGGCTGCAGCCGCCGCCCACCGGGGCCTCCTGCTGCCTCGGTCCCCGGCCTAGCAAATATACCCGAGATACCGAGCACAGGGCAGAGACTCCTTAATCTGATACAGGGAGCTTTCAGCGTTCTCAATGCTTCCAACCCTAACCTGACTGAGTCTTGCTGGTTAGGTCTAGTGTCAAGCCCTCCCTATTACGAGGGGATTGCTTTCTCAGGGACCTTTAACAATACCACCTCCCATGACTCCTGTAGCTGGGGGTTGAACAGTAAACTTACCCTTACAGAAGTCTCTGGGCATGGCACTTGCTTAGGTACAGTTCCTACAAACCATAGGCATCTGTGCAATCGGACCATAGGAAGCCCCCAAACAACTACCAACTACTATTTGGTCCCCCCTGTAGGCGGATGGTGGGCCTGTAGTACAGGACTGACCCCATGTGTTTCCTCATCGGTGTTCAACACCGCCAAAGACTACTGTGTCCTCGTACAGCTGGTGCCCAGAGTTATCTACCATGAGGCAGGCTCTTTCGAGGCTGAGTTCGACCTACGACCCCGTAGACAGAAGAGGGAACCGGTCTCGCTCACTTTAGCCGTCCTGCTAGGTCTGGGGGTAGCGGCTGGAGTAGGAACAGGGACGGCCGCGCTCGTTCAGACTCCTCAGTATATCGAGGGGTTACGGGCAGCTGTAAATGAAGATCTAAGAGCAGTAGAGCAATCAATCACAAAATTGGAAGAGTCGCTGACCTCTTTATCCGAGGTGGTACTACAGAATAGGCGAGGCTTAGATCTTCTATTCCTCAAGGATGGTGGATTATGTGCCGCACTAAGAGAAGAATGTTGTTTTTACATAGATCACTCTGGTGTAATAAAAGATTCTATGTCCAAACTTAGAGAAAGACTAGAAACAAGACAACGAGATTGGGAAGCACATCAAGGGTGGTTTGAGAGTTGGTACAGCCGGTCCCCTTGGTTCACCACCCTCATATCCTCCCTGATGGGTCCCCTTATTATACTACTTTTAATTCTCACTTTTGGACCCTGCATCTTAAATCGCCTAGTCACCTTCATCAGGGAGAGAATAAGTGCTGTACAGGTACTAATGCTCAGGCAGCACTACCAGTCACTCCGACAGGGAGACAGCCTCGGGGAAGAGTATGTAAAGACAGAAGTTCCATGATTAGAACTTACCAAAAAGCAAATGGGGGAATGAAAGGTAAAGAACTTTGTTTACTTTATCTTATCTGGGCAAATCCTGAACTTCTTAACTCCAGAGATTAAAAAGCAACAATAGAAAATGGAGCTTCAGGAAAAAAGCAAACCCTAACTGAAAGAGTAAAGTTTTTTTTTTTTTACAGCTGTCTGTTTTATCTTAACTCTCCAAGGTCTTCCCCCTCCGCCAGTGATGGGAACAAGACCCTTAAACCTGTCCCAGGAAACAGCCCCGAGCTAAGAGCAGACAGAGCAAATAGTGCTCTGACAGATAAGAAAGGCAGGACATGAGATTACCGGATGGGACTGTTGACTGAAAACTTAGGCCCTGTCATTAAACATGTTATTAACGAGCCCTGTTGGAATTTCCTGGCGGCTTTGTCCTCTCTTCCCCCTCACATGTGTAACCCCCCCCCCATGTATGGTTTTTGCCTATATATACTTGTAAGACTTTCTGCTCGGGGTTCGACTCCATTGCTCCCGTGTGAGTTACGAGTTGAGCCCCAGCGCGCTGGAATAAAGCCTCTTGCTGTTTGCATCAAGTGACGCCTCCTGCGGATGATTGGGGTTGCCGTCGATCCGTGGGATAGAGTAAGGGTCTCCCTCCGGGGGTCTTACACATACCGGCCACAAAGTTCAGGACAGGCATGAGCAGGACTCTAAAAAAGGACTTTAGCATGCATATAAGCCTAACCAGTGGTCACGGACATCAGCGGGGTGGGGGCATGTGTGGGGAAGGGTTCGGGAGTGGAATCGGGGGATGAGCACAAATATGTGATACCTTAATCAATAAAGAAATTAAAAAATAAAAATAAAAAAGGACTTTAACTAAATTTGTCCTAGAAACCGGTGAAAACTGGACCAACCTCCTGCCCTTCGCCCTCTTATGGGCCAGGTGTATTCCCTACCGGGAGGGGTTCTCCCCTTTTTGAGATCATGTATAGTAGACCTCCCCCCATCCTTCCCAGGGTCAGGGATGTTGGAGAGTGGGAATTTTTGAACATGCTTACTACTACCATTCCAGAGAGGCCGTGGACTATGCCCCAGAGAGAGTTGTCAGTGCTGAAACTAGGCCAGGCCTTGAGATACGGTCTCATGGCCCCTTCCCAGCACGTAGGCCTTCTTTCATAGAACAGTGTCAGCTTTCTGAAGAACAGGATGACCCTGTAAATAACACAGTCATCAATGAAATGATCCTGACGTTGCTTAGGAAGAACTGTTTTGTCTTGGGTTGCTTGCTCTGCAAAAACAGGATGTGGTTAATGCGCTTAAAAGTGGTCCCACACAAAGGGTCGGGGCTGCTCTCTGGACTCCCTGCATGGAGAAAGGCAGAGCAGTCACTGGCCGACCAATAAAGGCTCCCTAAATTTTAATTTGGTGTGGGTTCCAGTGGTCGTTCACTCGTGCTCGCTCCACAACAGGGAGAAACTGAAAGCTGGAATTCATAACCATTCCCTTGCTCAAGTCCTTACAGGCTCTGCAGTATACCCAGAGAGCCACGCATAAGCTTGTTCGAAACGCACTGCCAGTGCACACCACAGACCCTGTACATCCCTTCCAGCCCAGGGACTCAGAGTGGGTAAATAAGTTCACTGCCCAAGGACTCACCCCAACCTGGAAGGGGCGCTACACTGTTACCCTGAGCACGCCCACAGCTGTTAAAGTAGATGGCACCCAGACCTGACTACACCATTCCCAGCTCCTGCACCAGGAAACGCCCTGGATACTGGCAACCAGCGGCCTCCCGTGAGAGCCCTAGCCTGGGCTCCATGCAGGCCAGGAGGAGACTCGACACCTGCAGGAGGGGAACTGGGCTTCAATGAAGACAGTACTGACGGGGACTGTGGTACTAGAGGCCTTGGTAACTGTAAGAACATTTTTGCTAGCCAGTGAGAAAGTCCAGGGCCAAGTAGGGCTAGATGTGCTAGGGGACAGGAGAGCAGGAACAGAACAGAGAATGCCCATAAAAGAAGTGGGGTGAGTAAATAGAAAACTAATTGTGCCAGGCAGGCAGTTTAGAAAAATTAATGCTGTCAAACTACTTGTAGTTAGGGGGCAATACAATGCCCTAACTAATAAGGATGACTCCATGATTTGACTCATGCACATAAAACCAGTGGGGAATGAAGTATGGTAGCAATCATCTCAGGGAGAAACTGCAGTTTTTAATCTTAACTTTAACCCTATTGTTTGGCTTCTGTACTTATTTGCTTGCTAAATCAATTGAAAAGTTATTTTAAGTTTCTGAACTTATGTATGCTATCCCAATCGATTGACTACTCCATGGATGGTGGTTTGAATATCCCATTGATTGTGATCTCACTTATTTTTTCTTTAAATAAATCTTTATTCAGATTATTACAATTGTTTCTCCTTTTTCCCCCCATAGCTCCCTTCCACCCGGTTCCCACCCCACCTTCTGCTCTTACCTCCCCCCACTGTCCTCATCCATAGGTGTATAATTTTTGTCCAGTCTCTTCCTGACCCCCCCATACCCCGTTCCCCCTGAGAATTATCAGTCCACTCCCTTTCTATGTCCCTGATTCTATTATATTCACCAGATTATTCTGTCCCTCAGGTTTTTAATTCACTTGAATTTTAGGTTCACTTGTTGATAGATATGTATTTGTTGTTCATAATTTTTATCTTTACCTTTTTCTTCTTCTTCCTCTTCTTTAAGAATACCTTTTAGCATTTCATATAATACTGGTTTGGTGGTGATGAACTCCTTTAGCTTTTTCTTATCTGTGAAGCTCTTTATCTGACCTTCTATTCTGAATGATAGCTTTGCTGGGTAGAGTACTCTTGGTTGTAGGTTCTTCCTATTCATCACATTGAAAATTTCTTGCCACTCCCGTCTGTCCTGCATAGTTTCTGTTGAGAAATCAGCTGAAAATCATATGGGTGCTCCCTTGTAGGTAACTAACTGTTTTTCCCTTTCTGCTTTTAATATTCTTTGTCTTTTGCTCTTGGCATTTTAATTATGATGTGTCTTGGTGTTGTCCTCTTTGGATTCCTTTTGTTTGGGGTTCTGTACGCTTCCTGGACTTGTAAGTCTATTTCTTTCACCAGGTGGGGGAAGTTTTCAGTCATTATTTCTTCCAATAGGTTTTCAGTATCTTGCTCTCTCTCTTCTTCTGGCACCCCCATAATTCTGATGTTGGTACGCTTGAAGTTGTCCCAGAGTCGTCTTACACTATCTTCAACTTTTTGGATTTTTATTTTCTTTTTGCCTTTTCGGTTGAGTGTTTTTTGCTTCTTTGTATTTCAATTCTTTGACTTGATTCTTGTGTTCCTCTAGTCTGTTGTTGGGTCTCTGTATACTATTTTTTATTTCAGTCAGTGTATGTTTAGTTTCTAGTTGGTCCTTTTTCATATCTTCGAGGGTCTTGTTATATTTATCGGCCTTTTCTAGGATATTCTTGAAAAGCCTTATAACCGTGGTTTTGAATTCTATATCCAGTCGTTTGTTTTCCTCCATTTCTTTCGTTTGTGATCTGTTTCTTTGACACCGCATTTTCACTGCTTCCCTGAGTTGGTAGGGTAGATTTGTGTGCTAGGTTTCCTATATGGCCCAGTGGATCGGCCTCCCCAGTTAACCTGAGGTGGACACTCTTGGTGCACCCCTTTGTGGACTGTGTGTACAGCCTTGTTGTAGTTAAGTCTTGATTGTTGTTGGTATCACTGGGAGGAATTGACCTCCAGGCCAGTTGGCTGTAAGGAACAGCTGCGTCTATGCTGGGAGAAGTTCGGTGCTGGAGACAGCCTTATAGGATTAGACTTGCCAAATTGCAATAGCCTCTGCGCTCAGCTTGGATGGGGTGGAGTCTGAGGGCGGAGTAGACAGCCTTGGCTTCCAGTCAGCCTTGCCCTTGCGCACGCGTGCCTCCAGACCTCTGCCTTCCCCGGCTCGCGAGTCTCTGCCGGAGAGTCCAGATTCCCCCCACAAGAGTGTGGGTCCCCAGGGGCTCACCTGGAACTGGGGTTCAGTGCAGTCAGAACTGGGGCTCAATGCAGTCTGGAGCTTCTGACTCCCTTCCACTAGGGAAAGCCTGTGGCAACCTCCGCAGCCTTTGTGCGCACTGGCATGCGCGTGCCCCAGACCTCTGCCTTCCCTGGCTCCCGAGTCTCCACCCGAGAGTCCAGATTCCCCCCCGTAAGAGCGTGGGTCCCCAGGGGCTCGCCTGGAACCTGGGTTCAGTGCAGTCAGAACTGGGGTTCAGTGCAGTCAGGAGCTTCCAACTCCCTTCCACTAGGGAAAGCCTGTGGCAACCTCTGCAGCCTTTGTGCACACTGGCGCGCGCGCCTCCAGACCCCTGCCCACTGGGGCTCCCCCGGGTCTCCGAGTCTCCGGGTGCCTTTCTCTCTACCTGACAGTCCATACTCCCCCGTAAGAGCGTGGGTCCACGGGGTTTCGCCCGGGACTGGGGTTCAGTGCAGTCAGAACGGGTTCAGTGCAGTCGGGGGCTTCCTTCCCCTTTCTGCCAGAGAAAGTCAGCCAGACTCTCAGCCGCCCTTCCTCTCTGTGCGCACAAAGACCCTTTGCTGGACCTCCAATTCTCTGTGAGCTTTTCTCTTTCCTTCTAGTTGTAGAATTTTCACTCAGCCAGGTTTCCTGTGGTTCTGGATGGTGTCCGTTCTGTCTTTTAGTTGTAGTTTTGAAATTGTTGTGCGAGGCAGCAGTGTAGGTGCTTACCTATGCCGCCATCTTGGTTTCTCCCGATCTCACTGGTTATTGAAGCACATTCTTCTGGCAACCAGGACAGCTCAATTATCCTAAATTGTCTCAGTAGCTACATATAATGCGTTCTGGTTGACTCAGTGGTCCCGGAATCTGGAAGCACAATTATTCAAAATTGCCTCAGTGGCCCTAGATAATGTGTTTCTGTTGATTCAGTGATCCGTAGACCCAAAACTATAGATAACTAACTTGCTCAATATTGCTTCTGTAACTGCTTTGTGCAAACCAGGTTCTCATTACAAACCCAAAGATGTAATCGATACCTTTGTGATATTCTGCCAATATAAGCCAGATGTGGCAAGCTTTTCGGCGCTGCAAGATCTGGAGCTTTTGCCCCTCGTATGCTGCCGGCCTTTAATAAATGACTCCATAATTCAACTTTTTGAGGCATTCTTTGTGAGATTTGGGGTACAATGCAACAATAGAAACATCATTTATGAGATTCATTTGTGGGCTGCCTCCTATATGCTCCCCACTGGGGATTAGGCCTGCAACCCAGGCATCTGCCCATCTGCCCTGACCAGGAATGGAACTGTGACCTCCTGGATCATAGGTTGACACTCAGCCACTGAACCACACCAGCCAGGAATCCCTGCTGTCTTCTGAAAAACAAACTGCAGAGCAAAATTTAGTTTTTCTTTGTAATTGAGGATCAAAGCTATGAATATCTGTATATTTACAATGATGTCCTAAAGAGTTTTCAGGTAATATACAGGGTAGGCAAAAGTAGGTATACAGTTGTTCATATGGTAAATAATACAATCTTTAAGAAATAATAATACAAGAATAAACTCGGTGTTTTGTGTACTTACCACTGTAAACCTACTTTTGTGAACCCTGTAATGGGTAATCAGTAAATAGTGTCCCCTTCATTCAATTCCCTTCAAATACCAGGTTAGAAATTCTCAGATGGCAGAGACTTATGGACTGTTTGCCATATTTCCAGTGGAATATATAGGGCTGTTCAGCTTAACTGATTACCTCAGACTGCTGTGCATTTTCAGTTCCACTTTTCCAATTTTCTTTCTTGTACTTATTCTGCCAACTAATAGTGATTGTGGCTCTCAACGTGTCTATATCAACAGCATTTCCTTCCCTTGTCATGTGATTTATTTTTAATCTACTGTGGGCTAAATGAATGACTATAGAAATTACAGTATATTTGAAATGATAAACAAATATTCTAAGTGAGAACTTAAGAGAATGTCCTGTAAGTGCATGCACTGTTATGCAGAGATTGGCTATGTGGTAATTATTTTCCTAATAATCCCATCCTTTTATTTTTCTTTTAGGATCTCAGTTGTGTCATAGACAGTTAAGACTTAATAGTTAAGGGGAGAAACCAAGATGGCGGCATAGGTAAGCACCTAAACTGCTGCCCCGCACAACAATTTCAAACTACAACTAAAAGATAGAATGGACACCATCCGGAACCACAGGAAAGCTGGCTGAGTGAAAATTCTACAACTAGAAGGAAAGAGGAAAGCTCACGGAGAAGGAGCAGCAAAGAGCTGAGGTACGGAGACACGCACGCAGAGAGGAAGGGCGGCGGAGTGCCTGGCTGCCTTTCTCTGGCGGGAGAGGGAAAGAAGCCCTGACTACACTGAACCCCAGTTCCGACTGCACTGAACCTCAGTTCCGGGCGAAACCCTGTGGGCCCAGGCTCATACAAGTGGAGTTTGGACTGTCAGGTAGAGAGAAAGGCACACAGAGACTCGGAGACTCAGGGGAGCCGCGGCAGCAGGGGTCTGGAGGCGCAAGTGTGCACAAAGACTGACTGCGGAGGTTACCACAGGCTATCCCTAGCAGAAGGGAGTCAGAAGCTCCTGAGTGCACTGAACCCCAGTTCCGACTGCACTGAACCGCAGTTCCGGGCGAGCCCCTGGGGACCCACACTCTTGTGGGGGGAATCTGGACTGTAAGGCAGAAACTTGGGAACTGCAGAAGGCAGTGGTCTGGAGACTCGCGCGCAAGGGCAGGGTTGACGGCAAGCCAAGACTGTCTGCCCCGCCCTGAGACTTCACCCCTTCCAAGCTGAGCACAGAGGCTTTTGCAATCTGGCAAGGCTAATCCTATAAGGCTGTCTCCAGCACCGAAAATCTCCCAGTGTAGACACAGCTGATCCTCACAGCCAACTGGCCTGCAGGTCAATTCCTCCCAGTGATACCAACAACAATCAAGACTTAACTACAACAAGGCTGTACACACAGTCCACAAAGGGGTGCACCAAGAGTGTCCACCTCAGGTTAACTGGGGAGGCCGATCCACTGGGCCATATAGGAAACCTAGCACACAACTCAGGGAAGCAGTGAAAAATGGGGAGACGAAGAAACAGATCACAAACGAAAGAAATGGAGGAAAACAAACGACTGGATATAGAATTCAAAACCACGGATATAAGGCTTTTCAAGAATATCCTAGAAAAGGCCAAAAATATAACGAGACCTTCGAAGATATGAAAAAGGACCAACTAGAAATTAAACATACACTAACTGAAATAAAAAATATTATACAGAGACCCAACAGCAGACTAGAGGAACGCAAGAATCAAGTCAAAGAATTGAAATACAAAGAAGCAAAAAACACTCAACCGGAAAAGCAAAAAAAAGAAAAAAGAATCCAAAAAGTTGAAGATAGTGTAAGACGACTCTGGGACAACTTCAAGCGTACCAACATCTGAATTATGGGGGTGCCAGAAGAAGAGAGAGAGCAAGATACTGAAAACCTATTTGAAGAATTAATGACAGAAAACTTCCCCGACCTGGTGAAAGAAATAGACTTACAAGTCCAGGAAGCGCACAGAACCCCAAACAAAAGGAATCCAACGAGGATCACACCAAGACATATCATAATTAAAATGCCAAGAGCAAAAGACAAAGAGAGAATATTAAAAGCAGCAAGAGAAAAACAGTTAATTACCTACAAGGGAGCACACATACGATTGTCAGCTGATTTCTCAACAGAAACTATGCAGGCCAGACGGGAGTGGCAAGAAATTTTCAAAGTGATGATTACCAAGAACCTACAACCAAGACTACTCTACCCAGCAAAGCTATCATTCAGAATAGAAGGTCAGATAAAGAGCTTCACAGATAAGAAAAAGCTAAAGGAGTTCATCACCACCAAACCAGTATTATATGAAATGCTGAAAGGTATTCTTAAAGAAGAGGAAGAAGAAGAAAAAGGTAAAGATAAAAATTATGAACAACAAATACATATCTATCAACAAGTGAACCTAAAATTCAAGTGAATTTAAAATCTGAGGAACAGAATAAACTGGTGAATATAATAGAATCAGGGCCATAGAAAGGGAGTGGACTGATAATTCTCAGGCGGAAAGGGGTATGGAGGGTGCAGGAAGAGACTGGACAAAAATCATACACCTATGGATGAGGACAGTGTGGGAGGAGGTTAGGGCAAAGGGTGGGTTGGGAACCGGGTGGAGGGGAGCTATGGGGGTAAAAAGTTGAAACAATTGTAATAATTTTAACAATAAAGATTTATTAAATTAAAAAAAAGACTTAGTTAAATGACATCAACATACATATCAAATTATTTCTTTCCATCATATTATGAACAGTAGAACTCAACTTAGAATGCCATAATGAAAAGAAAAATCAATGATTCACAAGGAACAGAGAAAAAAAGCCATAGCTGGTTGGCTCAGTGGATAGAGCCTTGGCCTCCTGACTGAAGGGTCCCAGGTTTGATTTCAGTCAAGTACACAAACCCAGAGTGCGGACTCAATGCCCAGTAGGGAGCATGCAGGAGGCAGCCGATCAATGATTCTCCTTTGTTATTGATGTTTCTATCTCTCTCCCTCTCCCTTCCTCTCTCAAATCAATAAAAATATATTTTAATCAACAACTAAAGAAAAGAACACAGCAAGTTTGCAGGAAAAAGGAAATCAAGAAATCCAAACACAAGAAAAACCATAGAAATATATCTGCATGGGATCTTTGGAGACAGATTATATCTTTTTTTTTTTTTTTAATATATTTTATTGATTTTATACAGAGAGGAAGGGAAAGGGATAGAGAGTTAGAAACATCAATGAGAGAGAAACATCGATCAGCTGCCTCCTGCACACCCCCCACTGGGGTTGTGCCCGCAACCAAGGTATGTGCCCTTGAGCGGAATCGAACCTGGGACCCTTCAGAGTGCAAGCCAACGCTCTATCCACTGAGCCAAACCGGCTTTGGCGACAGATTATATCTTATTTATCTTTGTATCCTTACCACCTGGCCTACAAAAAATTCATTGTGTAAATAGGTCAGATAAAGGAGAAGAAAGAAGAAAATTACTTCTCATTGGGAGAGGGACAACTAATAAAGAATGCCACTAAAAGAAAAAATATGTTTGGCCCTGGCCAGATAGATCACTCTATCAGAGCATACATGGTCCCAATATGCTAAGGTTGCTGGTTCTATCCAAGGTCAGGGCACATATAAGAATCAACCAATTGTTAACATCAAACAAACAAACAAAAACATTGAAACCTGTCAAGAATTTTTGTGAGTTTATTTGAGCCAACTGTCGACATATGCCAGGAAGCAGAACCTCAATGAATTGAGATAATGCTCCAGAGAATGGCGGGTTACATTTGTATTTATACATTGCAATCAAAGGGTTACATGAAATTCATTGGTGATAGATTAAGGAGGAGGTATAGAGCAAGGCAGGGCGGTGGGTAACCCCTGGGATTGGATAAAAAGTAAAATGATGGGCACATACTTAGGTGATTGCAGGAACAATTAACATGATAATTGTAAGGTTTGAAGTGCAGAAAACGGGAGTCAGGGACCAAGGCATGTTAAAGAGGAGGTTTATTCTGCACTAAGGAGTGGAATTCATTACAGAGGAGGGTAGAAAGACAAGGATTAAAGGAGGGGGAGGAGAAGAAGGAGGACCTCAGCCGGCTGCCTTGGCCGACTGGGAGAGACAGCAACACGTGCAGCGGTGAACATACCTTTTGAGGGGAGGAACAGGAAGGGGTAGGGCCCAGGGCACTCGGCATGCGCTGATTGGTGGTTGAATGTCTTGGGGATGTCCCAGCGCAGACTCTGGTTACGTCATAACTCCGCCCACCAGTTGGGGGGAGGGAGGATCTATCAATAATGAAGAAATTTGTGGTATCTGTCCTGGCGCCCACCACATTTGGTTGTGCCCCAGGGGCTCCAGAAAAAGGTGATACTGAATTTTTGGACTGGAACCCGGATTCTTTTTCCACGGAATCGAAGAATGAATCCATGGACAGAAAGTGGTATCGCAAAGATGGAGATTTATTGAAAAACAAGTACAGAGTCCCACAGAATGGACTCCCAAGTAGGGAGGGGGGGAAAGTCCCACTGGGTTCCTCTTCTCAACGGCTTATAAAGGCTGCAGATCCTGGTGCCTTGATATCCCCTCTGATTGGTTACTATTCCCTTAGACTGGTTACTACAGTAACTCCTGGGCTCAAAGGTTGAACCTCACATGGCACATGTGAGGTTCGCCCCCCCCCCCCCTTCCTCAGTGTTTCCCTATTCCCTTTGGGCTTTCTTCCTCTCCTTCAGAATGAAGGGCTTCCTTCTCTTTATTTTGTAAATATAGACCTTTCTTGGCTACTTCCAGTTCCCTTGTCTTATGGAAATACACCTGTTGCTGCCTCCTTGTCTTATGGAAATGTAACTGCACCTGGCTTCCTTGTGTTATGGAAATGTACCTTCTCCCAGTCTGCAGCCCTGCGCTGTTCCCTTGGACCCCAATTCTAAAAAAAATCCCTAAGCCTGCCTATATTCCCCCTAAAATTCCTGCTTCAAAGGGAAGTTACAATTTACCCAGACATTTCAAGCGTATGTTATCATAGATGCAAAAAGACAGATAGGCTCAGTTAAGGTAAAGGTTGACCTTGTCAGTGAAGATACCGGCCTAGGATGTAACTGCCCACCATAACTGCTTTTAGTTGAAGTTTAATTTCAGACCATCCTTTGTGGTTACTTTAGGTCTCTGAGTTTGCAAGACTGCCATGCAGGCCTCCCCTGAGCTTGTCAGGTCAGCATGTGGCCCCTTTTGTCCACACAATGAATACACAAACAAGTGGAATAACAAATCAATGTTTCCCTTTCTTTCCCTTTCTCTCTCTCTCCCTCAACTCAATAAGTAAAAATTTTAAAAAGATGTTCAACAAAAGTCCATCAATGTGCAGGGCCCCTTCTCTGAGCAGCAGCCTAAGCCTAGTACAGCGCCCCCAGCTCGGGCTGCCGCTGGTGCCTAGCACGAGGACCAAGGGTTGGCTGCACACAAGGCCCCCTGGGTCTTGGGTCCGTAGGCCCCTCCATCTCACAACGCGTGGCCTCCTGAGAAAGTGCCTGTGTAGTCAATACAGGTGTCCCAGTTTTGACGCAAAAAATTGCCCCTCAGGACTATACATTGCACAGGAATAAGAATGTTTACCTTGGAGTGGAACACTGAAGATCTGGTCAGGTTAGAGCGGACGCGTGAGGTGCTCGGTGAAGCAGGCACTGTTATGGACAGCCACATCTGGGCCCTACTGATGCAGGGTGCCCTAGGAGCCTGGGGTCGTGGGAGAGTTTGGAAATCCGCTCATCTTTGGTGCTCACTATCTGTTCCCTGTGCTCTTGTTTTTCTCTGCTTCCGTTCCTCTGCTGCAACCATGCTCCAGCAGATCCTTGGGCCAAGAAGCATTCAAGCCTGATCTTCCTCTTTGTATTTGCTGTTTATCTTGGGCCTGGCAGTGTTCAATCCAGATGTCTGTTGGGAAAGAATTACCAGAACCGTGTAACAAACTGGGTCCCAATGACCAATACAGGTTCCACTCAGTGAATGTAGAATACAGCAAACTGAGTAAAGAAGGTCCAGACTTAAAATGAAGGTCTTCCAGAAGCCACCTGCACCATTTCCCCCTTACCAGGAAATACTTCTCCTTGAAAGGCACAAACTCATGTTGGTGTATTGTGTCGGGGTTTACACTGTTTTATAAGTACTTGAAACTTGGAAAAGAAGGTTGGATGTGACTTCAAAACTAGATAATTAAAAAACTGCTGCCTGAGAAAGACGTGAAGCAAGGTTGCAATAAAGAAAGAACTGTCTAAAGCTTCCACACCTTCTGTTATAGAGAAAATATGTGTCCTAAGTTGGGGGTGACAAACAGTGGCATGTGTGTCACAGTTTGACACTCAGAAAAATGTCGCTTCTGCACCCGTGACAGCAATTAGTTTCAATTATAGCACTCCTTCCCATTGAACACAGACTTGACCTTGGCATTTGCCTCAACACAGCCTGTCAATCTGAATTGACAAAGGAACCATCATATTTGGCATTCCTGGCACTTGAATCACACACATACAAACTTTAACTTTTTTTAAAAGTAAAAACATTTTATTACTAAAGCTCTGCCATATATTTCTAGCAGATGCCGATGGTCACCTGCCACACTTGCACCAGGTTGTCTGGGTTGCCCGCAAAGAGAGTCTGGCCATCAGCAGACCAGGCCAGAGAGATGCCCTGGGGTGTCTCTGCCTTGCTGCTGGTACTGATAACTGCTTGCTTCAATTCATCTACAATGATCTTGCCCTCTACAAACTCACTTTTAATGATTGGCAAAAGATTGCAGAGATGTCCTGAAGAAAAGGGCCATCATATCCCAATATCAAAAAGAATGAACCAATTCAGCTTAACTTTGCTATTCAAAAGCAGTAGTTCTCAAATTTTCCTGTGGATGAGAATCACCTGGAGAGCTTGTTGGGTCCTAACTCCAGCATTCAGTAGTTCTGGGTGGCACTTGAGAATTTGCATTGCAAACACTGAGATCCACCATTCTGAAGACACTGGAATATATTCTAAATATGTAAAATGGAAAATCCTTTGACAAGCAAAATAGTACATCATGATTAGCATGGCTTTATGAAGGAAGATGTAAATTAACCCATACAGTTTGTAGTGGATAAAGCAAAGATTTTTGAGCTAATAGACTTTGGTTTGATCTCTGGTTCTACTATTTACTACTTCATGATTTTTACTAAGATTACTTGAAATCTACAAACCTTAGTTCCTCACTGGTAAAATGGGGATAAGAAAAAATCCCAGTTATTGTGAGGACTAAGTGGGGGGAAGGCGAGGGGGAGAATACACCCAAAGTGACTAGCACAATGCCTGGTATCCTGTAAGCATTCAACCCATCCTATTCCTCGTTCACTGACAGCAGTCATGGAACATAAAGCAGTAGAGTGAAATAACATTGTCATAAAGGTTATAGGATCTGCCATGCAAAAGGTTTTTATAAACATGCTAGAAAAATATTATGGCCAATTGGAGGACTATTGGAAGCAATTTAGGTGACAAAGATTGTGGGGGAAGATCTGTTAAAGAATACCATCCCACTCCCTCTACTTAGAAGTCTCTCCAAAAGGGATGGGGTTCACCTTCATTCTACATACCTCTGATTATAATGGGCTTCTTACACCCATTAATTGTGTAGTCTTGATGAAGCAGAGTGTGATCTTTGGCGTATTTGGGCTTAGGATTCTGTGAAGCTGGAGGATACATTCCAGTGGCAGAAAGCCAATTGTCCAGTTACTCCATAATGCACATAGCTGTAGTCCTTATGTTGTAGTGTACCCCATCTTACAAAGGACACCTCAAGAAGTCAAATTATGGAGTCATTTATCTTGCATCCCCGAACAGCTTGCCACATCTGGCTTATATTGGCAGAATATCACAAAGGTATCGATTACATCTTTGGGTCTGGAATGAGGAACCTGTTTCGTGCAAAGCATTTACAGAAGCGAAATTGAGCAAGTTAGTTATCTAAAGTATCTACAAATCACTGAATCAACAGAAACACATTATCTGGGACCACTGGGGCAATTTAGAATAATTGTGCTGTCCAGATTCCGAATGCATTATCTATAGCTACTGAGACAATTTAGGATAATTGAGCAGTCCTGGTTCCCAGAAGAATGTGCTTCAGTGACGAGTGAGATCACAATCAATGGGATATTCAAACCATCATCAATGGAGTATTGGTATAGCATACATAAGTTCAGAAAATCAAAATAACTTTTTATTGTTTTAGCAAACAGCAATTTCTACCTGAGTTGATTGCTACCATACTTCACTTAATCCAGAGCTTTTTTTCTGAACCATTTTTTCAAAGGACTGCTCAGTGTTGAAACCTGTAATTGTGTAGTTTTGATGAAGCGGAGTGTGATCTTTTGTGTATTTGGGCTTAGGTTTCTGTGAAGCTGGAAAGCCTGTGGGAAAGGACTTGCCCTTTTGTGTTTATCAAGCATAATGTATTGTTGAAAATCCTAAATCCCCAAAGTGTTCCTAGGAAGACAAGGCCTCAGTTCTTGTCTTCTTGACAAAAAGATTTCAATCAAGAGACAAAGTGTACCCGGGCCAGCATGGCTTAGTTGGTTGAGTGTCCTCCCATGCACCAAGAGGTTGCTAGTTCGATTCTTGGTCAGGGCATATACCTGGGTTACAGGCTACATTTCCAGTGGGGGGCGTGCAGAAGGCAGCTAATCGATGTTTCTCTGTCATGTTTCTCAATCATTGATTTGTTGTTGTTGTTGTTAATCCTCCCCAGAGGATATTTTTCCATTGATTTTTAGGGAGAGTGGAAGAGAGAGGAAAAGACAGAGAAACATTGATGTAAGATAAACACATCAATTGGTTGTCTTCTGTAGGACCAGAGCCCAGGCCGGGGAGGAGCCTGCAACCAAGGTACATACCCTTGACTGGAATCGAACCTGGGACTGTTTGGTCCCCAGGCCCATGCTCTATCCACTGAGCAAAACCGGCTTGAACTAACATTGATATTTTTATCTTCTTTCCCTTTCCCTTCCTCTAAAAAAAAAAAAAAAAATCAATAAAAATATATTTAAAAGATAAATGTGTGTGTGTTTTTAAAAAGAGACAAAGTATAGAAAAGGAAGCAAGAATTTATTGACCCCAGCAAAAATAAATAAGGAAGGGCATAGAAGAAGCAACAGGAGAGCCTAGGCTGGGCTGCTGTGGCTCACTGGGAAGTCAGAGAATAGGGAGCCTTGGAGACAGGTCCAGGGGGTTAGCTCAGGATGAGGTGCTGCTGCCCATTATTCCCCTGGTTGCCAGTGGAAGGGACCCTTAGAGGGTAGGGGATAGGTGCCTGCGGGGGAAGGAGCGGGGAAGGGAATGGCACTGGCATGCTCCCTGGAGGGAGAGTGGGTTGGACTGAGCTGCTGCTGTCCATTACTCCCCTGGTTGCCAGTCTCACAGGGTTCCTTAGAGGTTAGGGCAGGGGTGGGCAAACTTTTTGACTCGAGGGCCACAATGGGTTCTTAAACTGGACCGGAGGGCCGGAACAAAAGCATGGATGGAGTGTTTGTGTGAACTAATATAAATTCAAAGTAAACATCATTACCTAAAAGGGTACGGTCTTTTTTTTCAATTTCAATAGTTTTATTCATTTCAAACATTTTAACAAGAAGAATGTAAACACTAATTATTATAATTTGAAACTTCAAAAAATGGAGGTATCATAGCACAATAACATACCTTATGTTGAATATGGCAAAGGCAAAATAAAATTGCCTTACAAAGGAAAGGTACAAAAGCCTTTCAAATTAAACTTAAATATAATAAAATAATTTAAAACTAAAACAAATAGAAAAGAACAAAATGTGTAAACAGTAAATTAAACATTTTCTTTAGTGCAACTTCCAAATTATGCCCGGACGTAGATGTAGATGGCAATGTAGACTGGGTTGAAAGGTTTTTGGTCTTTAAAACATCAACTTCAGTGGGAACAGTGTTGTTGGTCTCCTTTTTAGCTAATGCTCTGATACTGTGCTCTCCAGGGGCGTGTCTCCCTACATCACCACGATAACGTGTCTATGCATTCCCAGGGTGATGTCGGGGGACGAGTCCGCGGGCATTACAAGGAGCCTCTGGAAGATTGAGAGGTTGTTCCTTCTACTGAATGTGCAGATATAAATCCGCCCACTCAGAAGAAGGAGCTGCGGCCGTGTTTCCCGATGTTGCCATGTTAACACTGCTGCTGGTGAAGGAGCGGAGGGGAGAGCAAGAGAACCCTCTGCTCTTTTGGCTCCGTGGGCTGGATAGAACAGCCGAATGGGCCGGATCCAGCCCGCGGGCGCGGGCAGTAGTTTGCCCACAGTTGGGTTAGGGGATGGTGAGGAGGTACAGGGATGGGGGAGATGGTGGTGGAGAGGGATAAGGGCTCCTGGAGGGAGAGTGCTGGGACCTTTGTTTTCAGGGGTTTTAAAGGTTGGGTGTTTAGGAGAGGTCTTAGTGGAGAATAAATAGAACATTTATCAGCTTTATGCTGATGTACCAAAATGAGATTTATTATCTCAATTTGTCCTTGGGTGTGGTGGGAAAATAGTACTTAAATGAATTTCTGTTATCTGTCTCCCTGAGTAGGGTGGTTTAAGCTACTTACCCTCTGGTTGGGGAAGAGAAGTGCAAACCATTTATTCTTAGTGTCCTTGGTTTAGAGAAAAATAGGATTTACTAGGTATTTAACTATCTGTCTTAGTTTCCCTATTCCACTTGTTCCGGAATTTTCCTAGCTTCTTACTATTCTATAACAAAAATACAAATCCAACCATTGAAATCCTTTTGCAATTCATTTGGTGCATTTTGAAGCATTAGGTATCACTAATTCATGGCAACAGCTAAAGGGATGCTTTGTATTATTATTATTATTATTATTTTTAATATATTTTATTGATTTTTTACAGAGAGGAAGGGAGAAGGATAGAGAGTTAGAAACATTGATGAGAGAGAAACATCGATCAGCTGCCTCCTGCACACCTCCTACTGGGGATGTGCCCGCAACCAAGGTACATGCCCTTGACCGGAATCGAACCCGGGACCCCTCAGTCCGCAGGCCGACGCTCTATCCACTGAGCCAAACCAGTCTTGGCTTATTATTATTTTAAAAAATATATATTTTTATTGATTTCAGAGAGGAAGGTAGAGGAAGAGATAGAAACATCAATGATGAGAATCATTGATTGGCTGCCTCCTACACACCCCCTACTGGGGATTGAGCCCCCAACCTGGGCATATGCCCTTGGCCAGAATCGAACCTGGGACCCTTCAGTTTGCAGGTCGACGCTCTATCCACTGAGCCAAACTGGCTAGGGGCTTTGTATTATTTTAAGACTAGAGGCCCAGTGCACAAAATTTGTGCATGGGGTGGAGGGTCCCTCAGCCCGGTCTGCACCCTCTGGAAATCCGGGACCCCTCAGGGGATGTCTGACTGCTGGTTTAGGCCTGATCCCACAGGGGTCTGGGAGATCGGGCCTAAACCGGCAGTCAGACATCCCTCTCACATTCTGGGACAGCTGGCTCCTAACTGCTCGCCCGCCTGCCTGCCTCATTGCCCCTAACCACTCGACTGCCTGCCTCATTGCCCCTAACCTCCACTGCCTCGGTCCTTACCTCTGTGGCTTCGTCTGGAAGGATGTCTGGAATGACGTCTGGAAGGTCATTTGGTTGTAAGGTCTAGTTAGCATATTACATTTTTATTATTATAGATGATCAACACACTTTTTTGAGTCATTCAATAAATTAGAATTTCCAGAAATATCATTTTGCCATATCATATTCTGAATTCAATGTTTCATAGCAGTCTTTTTGGTACAGAATAATGGTGGCACACTCAAGGTTGCAATACTACAAAATGACTTAGGAAATGTAGTCCAGGTCTTGCTTGCCTGTTCGCGTGCAGGGACTAGCCAGAGAGATTCAAAGATTTCAATAGTGTAGACAAAGCAAGCTAGAGTTCTGGTTTTAGAGGGGACCAGATGAGCCAATCCTCGGCAAAAATCAGGAGGGAGGTAAAATTTGTCTTCGAGTTTCCCTTACTCTTTTCCCCTTCCCCTTCTCTAGATTTAAGTGGGTGGAGAAAGTTTTGAATAAGGCTATTCTTGTTGAGATTCTTGTGTTTATCAAACCCTGGATTGCACTTAGGCGTATGGGTGGGTGGGGTCAGCCCCGTCTGGGCTCCGGATGTCACCCCGCAGCTGTCGGATCGCCTGTAGGCACTGCGGCCCAGGCCAGAGTTCCGGCCTCCGCCCCCCACCTCCAGCCCCCTATGGAGCGCGCCCCAAGGCCCCTTCTACCGAGCTCCCCTCCCTCCAGGGCTGGCAGCGAGGCCCAGGCCGAGGCTGCCCCGCTTCGGGAGTGGGCTGGCCCGCTCCGGCCAGCAGGGGGCGTGGCGGCGGCGGGGCCAGGGCGGGGCGAGGCCGACGGCCCGGGGAGCCGCCGCCCGGGGTGGGAATCCCGCGGCTTGGCGCTCAGGCGGGCGGGGCAAGCGGGGCAGGCGGGGAGGGCCAGGGTCCCCGCTCCCGCGGCGGCTCGCTCATCTCGGCAGAGCGCGGCCTCAGCCGCAGTCCCGGGTGACTCCCTCGGTGACGCCGGCACGTTCCTTCCTCTTCCTCTCCCTCTCCGGCCCCGCCTTCCCTTCCCTCCGCCCACCTCCCCGCCGCGGAGCCGCCGCGCCAGCAGCGCCGTCATGTCGGCCCCCGCCGGGTCCCCTCAGCGCGCCGCCAGCACCCGCATCCAGCCCAAACTCGGGGGAGTCGCTGCCTCCGGAGCCGCCGCGGGCCCGGGCCCTGCGCCACACCAGCAGAACGGTGAGGCGGGTGGTCGGGGGAGCGCGGGGCCTAGGCCAGCGGGGCGGCCTGCGCGGCCGGGGCGGTCGCCCGGGGCGGGGCGGGCGGGGGGGCGTCGGGGATCGCGGCTGCGGCGTGGGGGGCGGGGGGCGGCGGGGCGGAGAGGCGCCCTGCACGACGGAGGGGGCTGCCTGGAAAGCCGGGGCCGGGCTGTTTACGCAATGTGACCCTAGGCCCGAAACCGCCGGGGGCCTGGAGGAGCCCGGTGCGGGCCCACAACCCTCGGATCCCGAGACTGGCGTGGCGCCGAGGCCGCGAGTGCAGGGTCTAGGGGAGGCCGGTGTGGGGTAGCCTCCGAGCTGGGGGGACTGGGCCCTTCCCGACTCAGGAAAACTGATTTCTGCGGTCCCGTGAGCACGCCGCCTTGGAAGGAGCTGAAGTTAGCTCTCAAGTTTTGTGGACAAAGGGGTGTAAATATGCACCCTAAGTGTAATTGTAACCCTGACCCAATTCGGCCTCGAGATCTGTCATTGCTGCTGCGGCTGCTGCTCCGGAGGTTGGAGTTCGCTCGTCGTCGTGTTTGAAAGGGAGCAGGTGTCAGATGGGTTCAGACGAATGCCTTTAGATTGGGACGAATGCCTTTAGATTGGGTGTGTTTCCAGCTTCACTTTCAGAAATTCAAAAACGTCCAGGGTCGGCCCTGCCTTGAGGCCAGGCCCTGTTACTGGCAGCAGCAATGCAATGAAAAAGCCGCTTTCACACTAAGGTCTTAGGTGGTGAGTATGCGGGCGTTGCAAGTGAAGAATGGTTACTCTATCTAGGATGTCCACTCCCTAGTCTTGAGATTTGGAATGTTCATGGATGGGGCCGGGGAAGGCGGGACTCTCTCTTTTTATAGATTTGGTAATATTTCAGAAGAGAATCCTCCAAATGATTGACTGGAAACTTTAGAGAGATATCTGTCCTGTTTGTAAAAGAACAAAAGTACACGATTGTCAGACCGACCTATTTTATCCAAGTTGTTAGTGAAAATTTACTGGGCTTTTTAAAAATCCTCACCCAAGAACAGGCTTATTGATCTGAGAGAGAGGGACATTGATGGGTTGGCTTCCAGATGTGCCCTGACCAGGGATGGAGCCCTCAACCTTTTGGTGTATGGGAGCGGGAGGACATTCCAACCAACTAAGCCATACCGGCCAGTGCTTGCTGGGCTTTTTAAATCAGTTCAGCCAACATCTAATTTTTGCAACAGATGCTTTATCCTTTATCCTGGGAATTAGAGGTTGAATTTTTTTCATAAGTCAGAAGTGATGGCTTAGCCTTAATATCTTTTGGATCAGCCATACTTACTAATATTGCAATCTTTACCTCCATTAGTTGTTTAATGGGTTTGAATGTGAATAGTATTGCAGGTTTTGTACTGTTCTCTGCAACATATATAAAGATATTGGTGAGCATTTTTTTCTTCTTTTGAATTTACTATAAATTCTTGTTTTTGTTTTTCAAATAGTTTTGTGTATGAAGGAATTGGAACACAATTATTTAAAAAAAAGATCCCAAGTGTTTTAGACTATTGTAAAGCCATGTGATCCAAGGATTATGTCTTTTCTTGATTTTTTAAATATGCATTATTGTCTTAATGAACAATTTTTAAAATTATTATTTTTTAATATATTTTATTGATATCTTACAGAGAGGAAGGGAGAGGGATAGAGAGCTAGAAACATCGATGAGAGAGAAACATCGATCAGCTGCCTCCTGCACACCTCCCACTGGGGATGTGCCTGCAACCAAGGTACATGCCCTTGACCGGAATCGAACCCGGGACCCTTGAGTCCGCAGGCCGACGCTCTATCCACTGAGCCAAACCGGTTTCGGCTTTAAAATTATTTATATTTATTTATTTTTCAGAGAGAGTGGAAGGGAGGGGGAGAGACACAGAGAGAGAAACATCTATGCCAGAGAGACACATCGATTGGTTGCCAGGGATAGAGCCTGCAACCAAGGTATGTGCCCTTGACCAGAATTGAACCCAGGACCCTTCAGTCCATGGGCCGACTCAAACCGGCCAGAGCTTAATGAACAATTTTTCTGTAGCAAATATTTTTTTTACCCTTAAAAATTTTGTGAATGCTCAAGGAATGCCAGAATATCAGTTGTAATCAGGATGTTAAATCTGTAAGAACAAATCAATTAATATATATAGAAGTCAAATATAGATGATGCTTGATTTCTGCTGTTTATAATTATTCCTTTAAGCAGATAATCAATTCATTTCAATATTTTTGCCTGTTTACCAGTTGGGTACTCAAGATTAAACCTGGTAGGTAGGAAAAACTCTTTGCCTTTATTTTGGTGACATTCAAGTTGGTTACGACCTTGAGGGATTTGATGGATTAGGGTAGGAGGGAAATGTCCATAGAGAGGTTACAGCATGAACAGAGGTCTGGAAGTATGAAAATGCAAGGCATGTTTAGGCCTGGCCAGTGTTGCTCAGTTGGTTGGAGTGTCATCCCTCACACCAAAAGGTGGCAGGTTCTATTTCTGGTTAGGGCACATATATGCAAGTGTGGATTCAATTCCTAGTGGGCTCTAGTAGGGGGGCGGCTGATGCACATTGATGTTTGTCTCTCTCGTTCTCTCCCTCTCACCCTTCCTCCCTCTCCCCTCTTCTTATCTCTAAAAAATCAATAAAAGACAAGAAAAAAAAAGTGCAAGACAAGGAAAAAAAAGAAACTAAACAGTTAAGAAGCTAAAAGGGCCCTAGCTGGTTTTGCTCAGTGGATAGAGCATTAGTCTTCTCAGTCCCACGTTCAATTCCAGCCAAGGGCACATGCCCAGGTTATGGGTTCGATCTCCAGTAGGGGGCATGCAGGAGGCAGCCAATCAATGATTCTCTCTTATTGTTGATGTTTCCATCTCTCTCTCCCCCTCCCTTCCTCTCTGAAAGCAATAAAAATATATTTTTTAAAAAAGAAGCAAAAAGGGCCCAGCCAGCTTGGCTCAGTCAGTGACTGAGCAGCAATCTGTGAATCAGGAGGTCACAGTTTGATTCCTGGTCAGGGCACATGCCCAAGTTGTGGGCTGGATCCCCAGTGTGGGGCATGCAGGAGGCAGCTGATCAATGGTTCTCTCTCATCATTGATGTTTCTGCCCTCCCTCTCCCCCTCCCCCCTCCTTTCTCTCTTCTCCCTTCCCCCTCCCCCTCCCCTTCCCCCTTTCTCTCTTCTCCCTTCACCCTCCCCCTCCTTCTCCTTTCCTCTTTCAAATCAACAAAAATATATTTTAAAAAAAAAAAAAAGGCGGAAAGGGTGCTGGGTGGTAGGGAAAACCCAAGCATTGGAATTGAAAGGAATACTTTAAAAGGCCCAGGTTGCAGAAAGACCTTAAATGTCATGCTAAGGAATTTAGAAGTTAAGATAAAGAACTAGGGTCAGTTTTGGGTTGTTGTTCTTGTGGAAGAAAGTTTAAGCAGAGAGATAACGAGATCAAATCTGTTTTTGTTTTGTTTGCTAGTCTTAGAAAAAAAAGTAGTTTTTGCTACTTAGTACTGGCATCTATCAATAATGATTAAGTAGTTATTAGTGTTTTTGATTTATTCTTTGCCCTATATGAACTAGTTTGCCTTTTAATATATCTCTATAGAATTCCAGATATGGTGAAAAACAGGTCAGATGTATGAGTATGAAACATCATAGAAAACAATTGTAAAACTGGAATGTTACCTAGAGAGCACTTTACAAGTTATCGGACTTTAAAACATAGATCAGTTGCCTCCCATACCTGCAACTGACTGGAATTAAACCTGCCACCCTTTGGTGTAAGGGAAGACACTCCAACCAATTGAGCCACCCAGCTAGGGCTTTCTATTCTTAAAGTTTCCTTTTGCTAGTAGAACTTTGACATTGAGATTTCATTGTAACTTGTTTTCCAGGTTCAACTGTTAACATGCTTTTCCCATTTAAAGGTAAAAGTTGACTGCTTTGAATCTATGAAATATTTTCTCTTAACTTTCTTCCCTAGAGTTGTATTTCTATACTTTAGTTCTTTAATTGAACAAAATATGGTCTTTTAGAATTATTTGTATTTCCATATGAAGTATTAGTTGAATATTTTTTCAACTTTTACTCTGCATTTTGAGAGCCTTCAAAAGCTGGGTCCTCAAACAAGGGATGATTGAGTGACATAATACCCTGGAAATGATATCCTGGTGTAACTCCAACATTTCTTCCAATTGAATTGATAGAGGCCTTTTAAAACATTTTTTTTTTGGGTGGTGGGACACCCAGATTTAACAATAAACCACGATGATTTTTTGTTTGTTTATAAACTATAGAAATGTTTTTTCCCCACCTCCCTCCCCTAGAAATTTTATTTTATTGTTGAAAGTATTACATAGGTCCTCCTTGTTTTCCCCCATTAACATATTCCGCTCCCATCCTCTCTCCCCACCACTACTCTTTTATTCTATTTTAGGAAGCAGTGATGCTCATTTCCAAATGAAAATGTGTTTTCTTCCTTCTATATGCCTTTTACAAGAATGATACTGGCAGTTTTATCATTTTAATTGTCAATAATGAAAGAAACATGAGATAATAATGGGAATTGTTCGCATTCATTATGGAAGATATAAATAAATATCCCATTCACTTCGTAACACTATCTGGTCAGTTATAGGAAACCCTTCAACTTTGAGAGCACATGCAAAATTTAAAATGATATAAATCTGCCTAGTGTGTCTGAAGTAAGTTCCTTTTGATCAGAGAGGCATCTGTGTCTCAGGTTTCTAGTCTTCCTTCACAGCTAGGGAGAGCATGGGTCCTTCCTTAAAGATTGCCATGGTATTATGTAACTATCTGGATATATAATTTCCTTCTAAGTTTATTATGATTTTTTTGGTCTATTGCTATACATATTTGCAGTATCTTTTCATTTCCACCTCACCTCTTCCCCCTCAGGTTTCTGAGATTTTATCTATAATAATTTTTGTAAACCATATTCATTGCCATTGATCCCAGCTAATCTTTCTAATCCTAATATATAAAAACCCTGGGTCATAACGACCGGTAAACACCGGAGACTGACCAACCGGAAGTCAGTGCTGTCCCTGCCCCCAAGCAAACGATAAGGGGCCATCAGGCAGGCAGGCAGGCAGAGTGATTGGAGTTGATCAGGTAGGCAGACCAGTAGTTGGGGTGATCAGGTAGGCAGACTAGCGGTTAGGAGTAATCAGGCAGGCAGGCAAGTGGTTAGGGGAGATCAGGTAGGCAGACTGCCCCTCACTGGGATCACCCCCACCTTTGAGTGCACGAAATTTTGTGCATGGGGCCTCTAGTCGTCTTCTATAATAATAAAAGCGTAATATGCTAATTAGACTAGATGTCCTTCCGGATGACCTTTTGAATGAAGCCATTGGGGGGGGGCAGCGGCAGCCAAGCCCCTTGCCATGCATTGGGCCTCTAATCCTATCTAATAAAAGAGTAATATGCAAATTGACTGTACCTCCGCTACATCCACACCCACCAAGCCAATCAGGAGCGAGTATGCAAATTAGCCCAACCAAGATGGTGGTTAATTTGCATATCCAGGAGTAGAGTGAAGACTGAAGACAGCATAGAAGGAAGCCAAGCATTGCAGAAGGGAGCGAAGCTGCAGAGAAGCAAGCAAGTGGGGCTGTGGAGAAGGGAGGGAAGCAGGCGGGGCTGTGGAGAAGGGAGGGAAGCAGGCCGCCCCAGGAAGCCCTATTGCAGGAATCTTCCTGCAATGGGCCTCTAGTTCATCTATAAACCCTGAAGTGTTAGATCCTGAAGACATTGAAATAGAACAGATTTTGAGTCAGACTTCAAGGGTCTTTCCTAGAAATGAGAGTATCTTCACAGTCATTACTGCTGTGTTAGGGCAAATCACCTTATATTCAGCCCTGGGGAAGCTATTTGTTTCCAATAGGCTAAGCATGCTCAGGATTGTCAGAAAGTGTGGGCTAGTGAAAAGGTTGTAGGCTTTGATTCAACCCAGAGAAAATAAAGTACCTGGTGCTTAGCAAAATGAGGTGCTTAGCAAATTAGAGTCCCTTTTTGGCGACATTTATTTTCCTTCAGAACACCAGGATATAAATTCTTCCGATGGCAGAAACCGTGTGAGTTTTCCTCATCATATTCCCAGTAGCAGTAGGCAATCAATTGAGCAAGTGTACTTGGCTTCGTATTTATTATTGCTTTTGAAGACTGGCCACGGAAAGAATTATGTAGGGCCACCTCTCCTTACTCCTTTCTTGTATTTAAGGCTCAGTCACCATTTTAGTTTTTTTGTTATTTTCTTACACTGTCCAGCCCTGCTTCCCTCCCACCAATCTGCTCTTGGGAGGTTTTCTTTAATAGGCCATCTACCTCAGCTAGTGGACTTGCTGGAAGGTGGGTTGGGTCAGCTTTTTAAAATTGTATGCCAAAAGCTGCTTATATTAGGAACTGAGCAAAAGCAGAATGAAGCAGGGAGGAGAGAGGAAGTAGTAAAATGCCTTGCCTAGCCAGTGGCAAGTCTTAACTCGCTTGTTTTTTTAGCATGTCTGAGAAATAGGCATTGTGAAATGGGCTTTGGAACCTGCAATGCCTGGCCTCTTTACTACTTACCAACTACTTGAATTTGTATGAAATAATGAACTTTCATGCCCCTATTTGTCTGTAAAATAACAATAGCAATACTTCACAGGATTGTTATGAGAATCATATAAAGTTATATATATATAAAAGCAAGTAGTATTATCCCTGGCATGTAGTATTGCAGGAAAACTATAGTAAATGCAGTGTGAGATTTTTTTAAAAATATATTTTATTGATATTTTACAGAGAGGAAGGGAGAGGGATAGAGAGCTAGAAACATCAATGAGAGAGAAACATCGATCAGCTGCCTCCTGCACACCTCCCACTGGGGATGTGCCCGCAACCAAGATACATGCCCTTGACTGGAATCGAACCCGGGACCCTTCAGTCTGCAGGCCGACACTCTATCCACTGAGCCAAACCGGTTTCGGCTGCAGTGTGAGATTTTATCCAAATGGTTGCACAGGTATGTGTGTAGGCTCTGTCTGCCAACAGTGACTGGGACAGTTACCTTTGTAAATATTAGCCTTCCATCAGAAAGAATTGGGACTCCCCATTTTTTATTTTATTTTTATTTTATTTTGTTTTTTTTTTAAAATAAATCTTTATTCAGATTATTACAATTATTTCTTCTTTCTCCCCCCATAGCCCCCCTCCACCCATTTCCCACCCCACCTTCTGCCCTTACCTCCCCCCCACTGTCCTCATCCATAGGTGTATGATTTTTGTCCATTCTCTTCATGAACCCCCCATACCCCTTTCCCCCTGAGAATTATCAGTCCACTCCCTTTCTATGCCCCTGATTCTATTATATTCACCAGATTGTTCTGTTCCTCAGGTTTTTAATTCACTTGATTTTTAGGTTCGCTTGTTGATAGATATGTATTTGTTGTTCATAATTTTTCTCTTTACTTTTTTCTTCTTCCTCTTCTTTAAGAATAATACCTTTCAGCATTTCATATAATACTGGTTTGGTGGTGATGAACTCCTTCAGCTTTTTCTTATCTGTGAAGCTCTTTATCTGCCCTTCAATTCTGAATGATAGCTTTGCTGGGTAGAGTAATCTTGGTTGTAGGTTCTTGCTATTCATCACATTGAAAATTTCTTGCCACTCCCGTCTGGCCTGCATAGTTTCTGTTGAGAAGTCAGCTGACAGTCGTATGGGTGCTCCCTTGTAGGTAATTAACTGTTTTTCTCTTGCTGCTTTTAATATTCTCTCTTTGTCTTTTGCTCTTGGCATTTTAATTATAATGTGTCTTGGTGTGGTCCTCTTTGGATTCCTTTTGTTTGGGGTTCTGTGCGCTTCCTGGACTTGTAAGTCTATTTCTTTCACCAGGTGGGGGAAGTTTTCGGTCATTATTTCTTCAAATAGGTTTTCAGTATCTTGCTCTCTCTCTTCTTCTGGCACCCCCATAATTCTGATGTTGGTACGCTTGAAGTTGTCCCAGAGTTTTCTTACATTATCTTCAACTTTTTGGATTTTTTTTTTTTGCTTTTTGCTTCTTTGTATTTCAATTCTTTGACTTGATTCTTGTGTTCCTCTATTCTGTTTCTGGGTCTCTGTATAATATTTTTTATTTCAGTCAGTGTATGTTTAATTTCTAGTTGGTCCTTTTTCATATCTTCGAGGGTCTTGTTATATTTATCGGCCTTTTCTAGGATATTCTTAAAAAGTCTTATAACCGTGGTTTTGAATTCTATATCCAGTCGTTTGTTTTCCTCCATTTCTTTCGTTTGTGATCTGATTCTTTGACCCCGCATTTTCACTGCTTCCCTGAGTTGGTAAGGTAGATATTTGTGCTAGGTTTCCAATATGGCCCAGTGGGTCTGCCTCCCAGTTAACCTGAGGTGGACACTCTTGGTGCACCCCTTTGTGGACTGTGTGTACAGCCTTGTTGTAATTAAGTCTTTATTGTTGTTGGTATCACTGGGAAGAATTGACCTCCGGGCCAGTTGGCTGTAAGGATCAGCTGTGTCTATGCTGGGAGAAGTTCGGTGCTGGAGACAGCCTTATAGGATTAGACTTGCCAAATTGCAATAGGCTCTGTGCTCAGCTTGGATGGGGTGGAGTCTCAGTCTTGGCTTCCTGTCAGCCTTGCCCTTGCGCGCATGTGTGCTTTCAGTCCTCCGCCTTCCCCAGCTCGAGTCTCCGCCTGAGAGTCCAGACTCCCCCCACAAGAGCGTGGGTCCCCAGGGGCTCACCTGGAACTGGGGTTCACTGCAGTCAGAACTGGGGCTCAGTGCCGTCAGGAGCCTCTGACTCCCTTTCACTAGGGAAAGCCTGTGGCAACCTCCGCAGCCTTTGTGCACACTGGCAGGCGCGCGCGCGCGCGCTTTCAGTCCTCCGCCTTCCCCGGCTCCCGAGTCTCCGCCCGAGAGTCCAGACTCCCCCCACAAGAGCGTGGGTCCCCAGGGGCTCGCCTGGAACTGGGGTTCACTGCAGTCAGAACTGGGGCTCAGTGCAGTCAGGATCCTCTGACTCCCTTCCACTAGGGAAAGCCTGTGGCAACCTCCGCAGCCTTTGTGCGCACTGGCCCGCGTGCGCCTTCAGACTTCTGCCTTTCCCAGCTCGAGTCTCCGCCCGAGAGTCCAGACTCCCCCCGTAAGAGCGTGGATCCCCAGGGGTTCGCCCAGAACTGGGGTTCAGTGCAGTCAGAACTGGGGTTCAGTGCGGTCGGAGGCTTCCTTCCCCCTTCCGCCAGAGAAAGTCAGCCAGGCTCTCAGCCGTCCTTCCTCTCTGCGTGCACAAAGCCCCTTTGCCGTACCTCCAATTCTCTGTGAGCTTTTCTTTCCTTCTAGTTGTAGAATTTTCACTCAGCCAGCTTTCCTGTGGTTCTGGATGGTGTCCGTTCTGTCTTTTAGTTGTAGTTTTGAAATTGTTGTGCGAGGCAGCAGTTTAGGTGTTTACCTATGCCGCCATCTTGGTTTCTCTCTCGGGACTCCCCATTTTTTAAATCCCTAGGGTTTCTAATTGCAGATTTCTTCTGGTGTGTGTGTGTGTGTGTGTGTGTGTGTGTGTGTGTGCGCGCGCGCGCGCGTTTGTGCGCGCGTGTGCTAAATCTGTGCTTTAGCATTGTATTATTGATACTTTATTGGTAGGGGTAGTGTATTTCAGAATATTCAGTAATCAGTACTATGTGTACTAACCACTGAATGAATACCAGCCCTTACACTAGAGCAGGGTTCTGTAAGCCTGTAATATGCCAAGCATTAGTCCTTTAGTTCCTGCATCATTAGGAGGTCATAGGGGTCTGGGGCAAGGGGCCATCATGGGGCATAACAGAGAAGCAGGGTCAGTCAGGGCTTACTGGTTCAGAAGTATTTTAATATTTTGCCAAGGATGATTGTTAAAATGCATACCAGCTAAATATTGACCTACTTCTTGGTAGTTATTATGAATGGATTACATTCTTAGACCTGATTCTACTTCTCCAAATGTAGGATAGAGGAGTTTGTACTTGGCTGACCTTGATATTCTTTTGAAGATAATGAAAACCCTTAATCTGACTTTTAAAAAAAAAGTATTGAAATTTGATTCAGGAAAAATCTAATGAAACAAATATTCTGGATATTTAAAACGTTGCATCTTTGTTAAGTGGTGGGAATGAGGAAGCTCATTTAAAGAAAGCCTATGATTGATTTTTGTACAGTGCCTGGATGGTCATAAAATACTTGCTTTGTAAATTTTGGTGTTCATGTCAGGTTTGCTTAAATAGAAATAGAATCAGTTTTCCTTTGGTAGAAATCTAGTCTCTGGAAGGAGATTATGTTACTGAGGTAGATATAATATAACTTTAGGTAGATCTTGTGATGGTTTAGTCTCACCAAGGAGGACACCATCTATACTAATAAAAGGGTAATATGCTAATTAGACCGGATAGACCGGGCGTCTTCCGGACATCTTTCTGGACAAAGCCACCGTGGCAGGGGTCAAGGAAGAGGCGGTTAGGGGTGATCAGGCAGGCAGGAAGAGGCAGTTGAGGGCGATCAGGCCGGCAGGCAGAGGTGATTAGGGGCGAGCAGACAGGCAGGCAGAAGCGGTTAAGGGCGAGCAGGCAGGTAGGCAGAGGTGGTGAGGGGCGAGCAGGCAGGTAGGCAGAGGTGGTGAGGGGCGAGCAGGCAGGCAGGCAGAGGCGGTTAGGGGTGAGCAGGCAGGCAGGTGAGCTGTTAGGAGCCAGCGGTTCCGGATTGTGAGAGGGATGTCTGACTGACGGTTTAGGCCCAATCCCGAGGAGTCTCGGATTGGAGAGGGTGCAGGCCGGGCTGAGGGAACACCCCCACCCCCATACATGAATTTTGTGCACTGGGCCTCTAGTGCTTATAGAAAATCAGAGGTTAGTTTCTAGCTGGTATATAGTGATATCAGTTAGGCTAGTGTTTGGCAAACTGCGGCTTGTGAGCCACATGCGGCTCTTTGGCCCCTTGAGTGTGGCTCTTCCACAAAATTCCACAGCCTGGGCAAGTCTATTTTGAAGAAGTGGCGTTAGAAGAAGTTAAGTTTAAAAAATTGGGCTCTCAAAAGAAATTTCAATCGTTGTACTGTTGATATTTGGCTCTGTTGACTAATGAGTTTGCCGACCACTGAGTTAGGCTGACCAGCCAAGCAGCTCCATTGAAAAGGTATATAGACTACTTGTTAAAAAGTTTTTGTTTACTTCTGAAGATTGGTATCAGTGAGTGGATGCATTAGAATAATCTATTTCCCTCTTTTATACAGACACTAGAGGCCCATTGCACAAAATTTGTGCACCGTGGGGAGGGTGTCCCTCAGCCCAGCCTGCACCCTCTCCAATCTGGGACCCCTAGAGGGATGTCCGACTGTCCGTTTAGGCCCGATCCCACTGGGATCGGGCAGTCGGACATCCCTCTCACAATCCAGTCTCCCAACTGCCCTCCCCTGCAGGCCTGGGTACCCCCACCCCCCCCAAACTGTCCTCCACTGCAGACCTGGTTCCCCCCAACTACCCTTCATTGCAGTCCTGGTCCCCCCCAACTGCCTTCCCCTGCTGGCCTGGTCCCCCCCAGCTGCCCTCCCCTGCTGACCTGGTCTCCCCCAGCTGCCCTCCCCTGCTGACCTGGTCTCCCCCAACTGCCTTCCTCTGTAGGCCTCGGTTCCCCCCAACTGCCCTCCCTGCTTGCCTGATTGCCCACAACTGCCCTCCCCTGCAGGCCTGGTCCCCCCCAACTGCCCTCCCTATAGGCCTCGGTCCCCCCCAACTGCCCTCCCTATAGGCCTCGGTCCCTCCCAACTGCCCTCCCCTGCAGGCCTGGATCCCCCCAACTGCCCTCCCTTGCTGGCCTGGTCTCCCCCAACTGCCCTCCTCTGGCGGCCTAGTCACCCCCAACTGCCCTCCTCTGATGGCCATCTTGTGGTGGCCATCTTGTGTCCACATGGGGGCAGCCATCTTGTGTCTTGGTGTGATGGTCAATTTGCGTATTACTCTTTTATTAGATAGGATTACCTCACTTGAAGCTACAAATTTAAAATTCTTTCAGCAGTTATATATATATCATGACTTTTTCTGTTTTTCAGTGATTTATTTGTTGAGGCTTTTTTGTGAGGCACTGTTGGACTGTTAGGGTAAATTACTTCATTGATTCTAAGGCCTTTTTTTTCACACTTTCACCTCTGAAATTGTGGTGCATAATAGAATTGATGTAATTTTAAAGTTGGTTTCACTGATGTGGAAGTCATAATATAGTTTTGACCTGCTATTGACAGTGGTGTGATAGACTGAATAATTCCTCCCTCACATACACTGAGTGGCCAGATTATTATGATCTCTGAACGCCTAATAATCTGGCCACTCAGTTTAGACTGACCACAGAGTTGGGATTTTAAGATAAGGTTTTTCCATGTATAAGAACTGCATTGTGGGTAGTTAGAAAGAAGCAAAGGACTTACTAGCCAGAGGCTGAGGGCCCCTATCTCCTGATCCCTTGACATGTCAAGATTTGCAAGCTTTCCCTTATACATAAGCATTCAGAGATCATAATAATCTGGCAACTCAGTTTATGTCCCCATTCTAATCTCTGAAACCTTTGCAGCTGTGATTTAGAGCTGGGAGATTATCCTGAATCTGGTGGGCCTGATAAAATCACAACAGTCCTTATTAGAGGGAAACCAGAGGAGTCATCCTGCCAGCAGAGAAAGTAATGTAACCACAGGAGCAGGTTGGAGTGAATTTCTTTGAAGACAGGGCCGAAAGCTCAGGAATGCAGGTGGCTACTAGAAGCTGAAAAAGGCAGAAATGGATTCTCTCCTCAGAGCCTTATAAGAAACCAGCTCTGCTCATGATACCTTGACATTATTAGCCCAGTGAAACCAGTTTTGGACTTCTGACCCTCCAGGACTGTAGAAGAATAAATTTATGTTTTGTTAGGTCATTAAGTTTGTGGTAATTTGTCACAATAGCAGTTGGAAACTAATATACTTGGTAAGATTTCTTTTTAAGTGGCAGTATCAAAACACCTTGGATGTAATAGAGTAGATATTTTTTCTTTCCTTTTGTTTCAAATTTTTTTATACTTGAAGAGAGTAAATGCCAAGTTAAAAAAAAAATCAGACTTTTATATTAAGGTATAAATAACTTTACATAATGGAAGCTCTTAAAGTTTTGTGGGGTTTTTTTTGTTTTAAGTTTCATATATAGTCCTTGTTGATTCATTGTGATGAGGTAAATGCCTGGTGTAAAACTATTTGATGATTGTTTACTAGGCTTTTTGTGTGTGTGTGTGTGTGTGTGTGTGTGTGTGTGTGTGTGTGTGTGTGTGTTTTCAGAATATAATAATGGTTTCCATGACCTAGGCACTCTGCTAAACCTTAGGGATAGGATAGAACTGAGAGCAAATGATCCAAGTGAAAAACAGAGTTTACAGTTCATGGGAAAGTTATTCACAGTGGTTCAAAATACTGTAGATGCGGCATTAAGCAAGCATTCCCTTATAGGGTTAGAGAATGTTTTCTAGAGGAAGAGCTGAACTGAGGGCTGAAGAATGAGTAAGAGGTGGTCAGATGAAGGAAGAAGAGGGAATTTTTGAAGATTCCAGCTAGAGGGAAGAGTTTATGTAAAGGATCAGAGGTGAAGGATCAGAGGTGAAGGAACAAGCATGCCTTGAGAACAATTGAGTGTGGGAAGAGTGTGTGCAACATTGATTCTCAGCCTTTTCCTACTCATGGCTACAGTAATGTTAACATTTTTGGTGGCGTTCTTGAAGGAATTAAACTTTGAACACCTGTATTTTAAAAAAGCAAGTTTCAGAAAAATGTCACATATTTACCCATCTCCCCAGAAACGTTTACATGCCAACTTAATTGTATTCTGCCCTAACCAACCTCTTTGATGGCCTCTTAAGGAAGAGCTATAGCACACACTCTTACTTAACGTAGTGCTGTGGCTTCTTTGTTGTGTGTGTGTATGTGTGGCAAGTTACACCTCTTCCTACTAGGTCAGCATTCTGTGTCACTTCCATAACAAGAGGCATCCTTAGTTATAGCAAACTTAATTTCATTTATTGACCAGACTTTGGTAAACTCCTGTGAAGGACTTGCAGTATACAGTATATTAAGGATACCTGTTGAAAATCTTTGTGAGAAGAAGGGTTGGTGAGCAAGGAAGCAGGGGAGGTAAGCAGGGCTTTTGCTTTTGTTTTCTCTTGTCAGCTGTAACAAAGTACCACAAATTGATGGCTTAAAATAACATGAACTCATCAACTGTAGGTTAGAAATATAACTGGGCTAAATAAAGTCAAGGTGTCAGTGGGGCTGCATTCCCTTCTAGAGGCTCTGGGACAGAACCCATTTCTAGCTTTTAGAGGCTGCCCACATTCCTCTAAATGTCCCACTTTTTCCATCTTCAAAGTCAGCAACATTGCATTTCTCTGAGGAATCTTCTGTAGTCACATGTCCATCTTCCACCTTTTTTTTTTTTTTAATATATTGTATTGATTTTTTACAGGGAAGAAGGGAGAGGGATAGAGAGTTAGAAACATCGATGAGAGAGAAACATTGATCAGCTGCCTCCTGCACACCTCCTACTGGGGATGTGCCCGCAACCAAGGTAGATGCCCTTGACCGGAATCAAACCTGGGACCCTTGAGTCCGCAGGCTGACACTCTATCCACTGAGCCAAACCGGTTAGGGCTCCATCTTCCACTTTTTAAAAAAATATATTTTTATTGATTTCAGAGAGGAAGAATGAGGGAAGAGATAGATAGAAACATCAGTGATGAGAGAGAATCATTGATTGGCTGCCTCCTGCACACCCCTTAACTGGGGGGTCGAGCCCACAACCCAGGTATGTGCCCTTGACCAGAATTGAACCTGGGAACCTTCTGTCCATAGGCTGACACTCCATCCACTGAGCCAAACCAGCTAGGGCAGCCGTGGGCAAACTACGGCCCGCGGGCCGGATCTGGCTGTTCTATCCGGTTCTCTTGCTCTCCCCTCCGCTCCTTTACTTTGAATTTATATTAGTTCACACAAACACTCCATCCATGCTTTTGTTCCGGCCCTCCAGTCCAGTTTAAGAACCCATTGTGGCCCTCGAGTCAAAAAGTTTGCCCACCCCTGAGCTAGGGCATCCATTTTCCACTTTTATGGACTCTTGTGATTGCATTGAGCTTGCCTGGATAATTGAGGATAAAGTCTCTATTTTAATACATCTGCAGCCTTAACTCCCTGTGCCATGTAATCTAACATATTCATAGGTTCCAGGGATTAGGTCATTGACGTATAGGATGGGGGAGAGATTTTGGGGCCTTCCACTGTCTTATAGGCCATGCCAAAGAATTTGAATTTGTTCCTGATGACAAGAGAAACCATTAGAAAGCATTAAACAGCGAAGTAAAAATCATATTTGCTTTTTAGGAAAGTCATGCTGGTTATATTTGGTGTAGTCACTTGTCTAAAAATTTGTGTCACAGAATTTACTACTATCAATTTAGTATAGTTCATTTCCAACTCTTCTGATGTTTTAAAAACATATGTTGTAATCATTTTAGATTTGCAAAAGTGATGCAAAGATAGTGCAGAAAAATTTCCTTTAAAGTCTTACATTTTCCTCTCATGTCTTAACAACAAAACCATGGTACATTTATCAAAACTGGGAAAATAACATTGGTGAACTACAATTAGCCTAAGTGTAGATTTTATTTATAATTTACCAGTTTTTCTTTTTTTTTTTAAAATAAATCTTTATTGTTCAGATTATTACAGGTGTTCCTCTTTTTTTCCCCCCCATAGCTCCCCTCCACCTGATTCCCCACCCCACCCCATGCCCTTACCCCCCGCCACTGTCTTCATCCATAGGTGTAAGATTTTTGTCCAGTCTCTTCCCGCACCCCTCACACCCCTTCCCCCCTGAGAATTGTCAGTCCACTCCCTTTCTATGTCCCTGATTCTATTATATTCCCCAGTCCATTCTGTTCTTCAGATTTTTTATTCACTTGATTTTTAGATTCACTTGTTGGTAGGTATGTATTTGATGCCATTTTGTTGTTCATAATTTTTATCTTTACCTTTTTCTTCTTCTTCCTCTTCTTAAAGAATACCCTTCAGCATTTCATGTAATCCTGGTTTGGTGGTGATGAACTCCTTTAGCTTTTTCTTGTCTGTGAAGCTCTTTATCTGACCTTCAACTCTGAATGATAGCTTTGCTGGGTAGAGTAATCTTGGTTGTAGGTTCTTGCTGTTCATCACTTTGAATATTTCTTGCCACTCCCTTCTGGCCTGCATGGTTTCTGCCATGAAATCAGCTGACAGTCATATGGGTACTCCCTTTGTAGGTAACTAACCGTTTTTCTCTTGCTGCTTTCAAGATTCTCTCTTTGTCTTTTGCCCTTGGCATTTTAATTATGGTGTGTCTTGGTGTGGTCCTCTTTGGATTCCTCTTGTATGGGGTTCTGTGCGCTTCCTGAACTTGTAAGTCTATTTCTTTCACCAGGTAGGGAAAGTTTTCTGTCATTATTTCTTCTAATAGGTTTTCAATATTTTGCTCTCTCTCTTCTTCTGGCACCCCAAAAATTCGGATGTTGGTACGCTTAAAGTTGTCCCAGAGGCTCTTTACACTATCTTCATATTTTTGGATTCTTTTTTCTTTTTGTTTTTCTGGTTGGGTGTTTTTTGTTTCCTCATATTTCAGATCTTTGGTTTGATTCTTGGGGTACGTTGATCTACAGTTGAGTTTTTGTATATTCTTTATTTTAGACAGTGTATGCTTAATTTCTGACTGATCCTTTTCCATTTTTTTGGCATTCTCATTAAGATCCTTAAAGGTCTCACTAAGTTCCTCAGAGGTTTTTAGAAGATTCTTGAGTAACCTTATAAATGTGGTTCTGAACTCTATGTCATCCAGTTGTTTGCTTTCCTCCATTTCTTTCATTCGTGACATGTTTCTTTGTCTCCGCATTTTGGCTGCTTCCCTGTGTTGATGGAGTGGCTTTGTGTGGTAGGTGACCTATAGGGGCCAGTAGCTCAGCCTCCCCAATCACCTGAGGTGGACACTCTTGGTACACCCCTTTGTGGGCTGAGTGCAAAGTCTTGGTGTAGTTAAGCCTTGATTGCTGTTGGTACACTGGGAGGAATTGACCTCCAGGCCAATTGGCTGTGAGGACCCGCTGTGTCTATAATGGAAGAACTGCTGCGCTGGAGACACGCTTATGGTGCAGGACTTGTTTCAGTGGGGCTTTGGTGCTCACTGAGTCTGCCTCTTGAATGTGTCACTTATGGATGTGAGGAGTTGCAATCTGGTGTCTCACACTGACCACTAGGTACACTGGCTTCTGGATCTCCAATGGGGTGCAGGTCAGCTACTGTCTGAGGCCACCCAGCCGGAGGTACGGCGAGAACTACAGTTTTCTCCTCTTTGCTTGGGGTTTGGAGGTTTTGGAGCTGTCTGACCCGGGCTGCAAGTTTGCAAGATTAAGCTGCAATAGGGCAGGCCATTCATATGCTAAAGCCGCTGCTTGGAGCTTTGGTGGGTTTGTAGGTTGTGGGGGGCGGGGTCTCAGGGCATCACTAGGCTAGGGCGTGGCAAACAGCAATGGCTGCCAGTTAGCCGGCTTTGCGTCTCTGACTGCGCCCCAGCGCAGTAAACAATTATTTCTGCGCGCAACTCTGCAAGCAAGCCACCCTCACTTTCCGACCTGATGGCAGCTTCTCCCCGTAGGAGTTTGGGTCCCCCGTGTCTCCCCAGAAACTGGATTTCAGAGTAATCGGGGCCTTGTCTCCCTTCGGGTTGAAAAAAGCAACGCCTGCCGCCAGCCTGGATCACGCGCCTCCATACCTCAGCTTTTCAGCACTTGTGCACCTCTCAATGCTCTTTTCTCTTTCCTTCTAGTTGTAGGAAAGCTTCCATTCAGCCAGCTTTCCTCTGGTTCTGGGTGATAGACGTTTTGTCTTTTAGCTGTAGTTTTGAAATTTTTGTGCGAGGCAGCAGTTTAGGTGTTTACCTACGCCGCCATCTTTGATCCTCAGTCTATAATTTACCAGTTTTTCTATCCTTTTTTTCTATTCCTGGATCTAATTCAGGCTGTCATATTGCATTTAGTTGTCATGCCTTCTTAATCTCCTCTGGTCTGTGACAGTTTCTTAGTCTTTTTTGTTTTTTAGGACCTGACAGTACTTACTACGTAGTTAGTTATTTTGTAGACAGCCCCTCACTTTGGGCTTGCTGATGCTTTTTTATGATTACACTGTGGTTATGAATTTTTAGGAAGAATACCACAGAGATGAAGTGTCCTCCTTATATCATATCATGGGTTACATGACATCAACTTGTTTTATTATTATGTTAGCCAAGGGTGCATGACTGGGGGGATGTCCTAGTTAACTTGGGCGACTATGATGAAATACCGTTAGTTGGGTGGCCTACACCATAGACATTTTTGGAGACTGGAAGTCCAAGGTCAGGATGCCAGCATGGTTAGGTTCTGGTGAAGACCCTCTTCCTGACTTGCAGATGTCTGCCTTCTCTTTGTGTGTGCTCATATTGCTTTTCCTCCGTTCATGCATGTGAGGAAAAGAGATCCCTTCCTCTTTTATAAGGCTACTAAGTCCATGAGGATCCTACCCTCCTGACCTGACTTAAACCTTATTACTCCTCCAAAGGCTCCACCTCTTAATACCATCAAACTGGGAATTTGGGCTTTAAAAAAGGATTTTGAGGTGACACATTCAGTCCATAGTAGGGAGTGCCATTAGAGTTCCCCCACTGTAGAGTTACTATTTTTTTTTCTTTCCTATTGTATTTGTTAGGGCTAACTCACTTAACTCCAGTCTGCATTTAACAGAAAAGGAATTAAACTCCACTTCCTAGAGTGGAGTGTTTCAAATTATTTGTGGGCATATGTTAAAATCAGCACAGTTATTAATAAATATTCTTGGGGAGAAACTTTGAAGTTACTATCCTGTTTGTCTTTAAAATTTTCCCCACTAATTTTATTATTTTTCAGTGGCTCCTGTCTATATTAATTATTAATGTGGAATTCTAATAGTGATTTTTCTTTTCCTCATTCTTTCTACATTTATTATTTGCGATTTCTCTGTAAGGATGATTTGTCCCTTTTCTTCCATTGTAAAATCTATTCAATCATTTATTTATATTATTATGGACTCATGGATATTTATTTTAGTCTTTGGATTATAATCCAATACTATCATTATTTATGTTTGTTACTCAATTGTTAAAGCTCTGACCATTGGGAGCTTTAGCAGGTTGGCTTCTGTGTACTTTTGCCTCCCATCCTTTTGGTTTTAGGGCACTTCTTTATTTTCTGGCACTAAAAGATTCTCCATCTTATACATGCCCTACATTAGCACTAAAATTAGCTCTTTGTCCAAGGAGTCCTACTTCCTTTTGTTGGGGAATGGTATTTAGAAACCAAGAACTGTGCCCTGGATAGTGCTTATTGCTTAGGGTGTCCTGCTTCTAGGCTTTCTCAGCAGACAGCTAGGAGATAGATGTGTTTATGTATGTATGTATACTAACTCACATATGTAAACATATCTTTAATTATATGTCTTCTACCTGTATGTATTTTACTTAAATTTCTTTCAAGTAGGTTATCATAGTCTGCAATCCATCCTAGATTTTCTTGAAAACCTGATTGACTTATTTGCTAAAAATTTGCAAGTAATAAATTTGCATTTATTCTTTGTAGTGTAGTAGGTCTATGGGTTTTGGTAAATGCATTCAGTCAAGTATCCACTACTGCAATACCATATAGAACAGTTTCAGCACCATAAAAAAGTCCTTATCTAGTCCCCTTACAGTCATTCACCCTCTGCTTCGCCAACCCTAGCAACCATTGCTCTGTTTTCCATCCCTGTCATTCTACCTTTCCCAGAATGTCATATAAATGGAACTATAAAATATGTAGTCTTTTGGGTCTGTTTTTTTTCCCCCCACTTAGCTACATTTATCCATGTATGAATCAATCGTCTGTTTCCTTTTATAGCTATGTAGTATTTTATTGTGTGTATGTTCAGGGTTATTTATCTGTTTCTCTGTTGTTGAATATTTTGGTTGTTTCCAGTTTTTTGTGATTCTGAATAAAGCTTCTATAAACATGTAATGTTTTTGTGTGTATGTGTATGTGTGAATACAAATTTTCACACATTAAGTAAATATGTAGGAGTGCAGGGTCAAATAGTAAGTGTATATTTAACTTTACAAGGAACTGCCAAAATATTTTCCAGGGTGCCTATGCTATTTTGCATTCCCTCTAACAATGAATGAGAGTTCTGTTGTACCACATTGTTGTCAATATTTGATATTTTTTATTTTAATCATTCTAATGGGTGTGTAGATGTATCTCACTGTGGTTTTAATTTGCATTTCCCTTGCCCTACCCGGTATGGCTCAGTGGATAGAGCGTCGGCCTTCGGACTGAAGGGTCCCAGGTTCGATTCCAGTCAAGGGCATGTACCTTGGTTGCGGGCACATCCCCAGTAGGGGGTGTGCAGGAGGCAGCTGATCGATGTTTCTCTCTCATCGATGTTTCTAACTCTATATCTCTCTCCCTTCCTCTCTGTGAAAAAAATCAATAAAATATATCTTTAATTTGCATTTCCCTCATAACAGGTTTATTTGCCACCTATATATCTTCCTTAGTGGTGATCTTTTTTTTTTTTTCCCTCTTAGTGGTGATCTTTTCAGATCTTTCAACAATTTTTGGTTGAGTTGTCTCTTATTTCCTTTATTGGATATGTGATTTGCAGGTATTTTCTCTAGACTGTGGCATATCCTTTTAAAAATATATATTTTTTTATTGATTTCAGAGAGAAAGGGAGAGGGAGAGAGAGATAGAAACATCAATGATGGCCTGGCCGATGTTGCTCAATGGTTGAGCATCAACCTATGAACCAGAAGGTCACTATTTGATTCCCAGTCAGGGCACATGCCCAGGTTGTGGGCTGGATCCCCAGTGTGGGACATGCAAGAGGCAACCAATCAATGATTCTCTCTCATCATTGATGTTTCTATCTCTCTCCCTATCCCTTCCTCTCTAAAATCAATAAAAATATATTTTTAAAAAAGAAAAGAAAGGAAACATCACCAATGAGAGAGAATCATTGATCAGCCGCCTCCTGCACACCCTCCCAGTGGAGATCGAGTTCACAACCCAGGCATGTGCCCTGACCAGAAATTGAACTGAGACCTCCTGGTTCATAGGTTGATGTTCAACCACTGAGCCATGCCATGGCTTATCTTTTAATTCTCCTAGTGCTTCTCACAGAGCCAGGGTTTTAAGTTGATAAAGTCCACTTCTTATATTTTCTGATACTGACCATGTTTTTAGTGTCACAGGTAAGAACTTATTGCCAAACCTGTATTTACCTAGATATTCTAGAAGTTTTTAAGTTTTACATTTAGATCTATAATTCATTTTTACTTAATTTTTTGTTTAAGGTCTGAGGTATATGTTGGTTTGTTTTTTTTGTGTGTGTGTGTATATGGATTGTTTTAGCACCATTTATTGAAAAGGCCATCTTTCCTCCATTGAATTGCCTTTGCACCTTTGTCAAAAATAATTTGGCTATGTTTTAGTGGGTCTATTTTTAGACACAATTGCTTGATTAGTGTGTGTTTTTTGCTGTTTTAGTACCTTCTTCACCTTTTCATAGAAATTTTAGAATCAGTTTGTTGATATATATTTTTATTGGACTTTCATTGAACCTAAAGATTAAAATCAAGTCTTCTAGTCCACAAATATACTATTTCAATTCATTTAGTTAAATCTTGTGTGTGTGTGTGTGTGTGTGTGTGTATACATATATATACATATATATATATATATATATATATATATATATATATTATTGATTTTTTACAGACAGGAAGGGAGAGGGAGCCAAAACCGGTTTGGCTCAGTGGATAGAGCGTCGGCCTGTGGACTGGGGGGTCCCGGGTTCGATTCCGGTCAAGGGCATGTACCTTGGTTGTGGGCACATCCCCAGTGGGAGGTGTGCAGGAGGCAGCTGGTCGATGTTTCTCTCTCATCGATGTTTCTAACTCTCTATCCCTCTCCCTTCCTCTCTGTGAAAAAATCAATAAAATATATTAAAAAAAAAAAAAAAAAAAGGAAGGGAGAGGGATAGAGAGTTAGAAACATTGATGAGAGAGAAACATCGACCAGCTGCCTCCCGCACACCCTCCACTGGTTATGTGCCCGCAACCAAGGTACATGCCCTTGACCGGGAATCGAACCCGGGACCCTTGAGTCTGCAGGCCGACGCTCTATCCACTGAGCCAAACCGGTTAGGGCTCATTTAGTTAAATCTTGATTTCTTTCATCAGTGTTATGGTTTTCTGCATATAGACCCTTCACATATTTCCTTAGGTTTATATTTTAAGTACTTCTTTTTTTGTGTGCCATTATAAATAATATTACTTGCTTAATTTTATATTTTTTATTTTTATTTTTAAAATATATTTTATTGATTTTTCAAAGAATGGAAGGGAGAGGGATAGAGAGTTAGAAACATCGATGAGAGAGAAACATCGATCAGCTGCCTCCTGCACACCCCCTACTGAGGATGTGCCCGCAACCAAAGTACATGCCCTTGACCGGAATCGAACCTGGGACCCTTTAGTTCGCAGGCCGACGCTCTATCCACTGAGCCAAACTGGTCATGGCACTTGCTTAATTTTAAATCCCAGTTGCTCATTATTGGTCTTAGGAAGTGAAATTGACTCTTGTATTATTGACCTTGTATCTTGTGACTTTGATTAGCTTACTTTTAGTTCCAGCCATTTCTTTTGTCGATTCTTTAGAATTTACTATACAATCATTTCATTCTGTAAATAAAGACTGTTTTGTTTCTTCCTTTCAAATCTATATGCCATTTCTTTTTCTTTCCTGACTGAAGTAGCTAGTACGTCTTGAACATTGTTGAATAGGAGTGGTGAATTGGTTTTTCTTCTTTAGTCTGTCAATATGGTGAATTGCATTGAATATATTTTCAGATGTTGAGACTGGAATAAACCCAATTTGGTCATGATGTATTTTACTTTTTACATATTGCTGGATTCTACTTGCCAATATTTTCTTCATACAATAATAGTATTTCATGAAAAAGCTTATAGTTAAGTTGAACAAGTGCTTTATCTCAAGATAATCTCTAAACTTTAGTATGTGATAGAGTTGCTTTATGTTTATTACATTTTTATCACAGAGAATATGAAAAAAGATCTAGATTCCAGGGTTGAGATTTAATATAATTAATAATTTTTTACTGCTTTATATAGGGTATTCTTATGTGAAACTGGCTTTTTTTTTTTTTGTAAACTATGAGTACATGGTAGAATGGTGTTGATTGGTGCTACTGCTTCAATTTGTGCCACAGGGCCAGCATGTTACCCATCATTGCTTTTGAACCATTGGTCAGATACCATTTAGTACTATTAAAAAAGGTGTTCATTAGTCTTTACAGATCTCCCAAGAGTTTTTAGTAATGCCAAGGTTCTATATTTTGCACTTTGAGAATTGCTATTCAATATCCTCACTGTATTAGTTTTCTTTGGCTGTTGTAAAAAATGAACACGACCATGGTGGCTTAAAACAACAGTAATTTATTCTTTCCCAGTTCTGGAGACTAGGAGTCTGAAATTAAGGTGTTGGCAGGGCCACACTTTCTCTGTAGAAGACTCTAGGGAAGACTTTAGGGTCTGTTCAGATAATACAGGAGAAGCTCCTCCTCTCAAGACCCTTCACTTATGTTCTTTCTCATATAAAGTAATGCTCATTCTTTTTCATATAAAATCATGTTATGGGTTTTAGGGATTGGGATGTAGAGATTATCTTTTGGGAGGCCACTATTTAACCCTTCTGACTACATGTATGTTAGAGTGTCAATTCTTTGAACATGTGTTTTTTCCCTTTTTTTGAACATATTATAATAGCTACTTTGAAGCCTTTGAGTGTTAAGTTCAACCTCTGGGCCCATTCTGATTCTCTAGTCTCTGCCTGCCCCTCCCTTCCTTCCTTCCTTCCTTCCTTCCTTCCTTCCTTCCTTCCTTCCTTCCTTCCTTCCTTCCTTCCTTTTCTTCCTTTTCTTCCTTTTCTTCCTTTTCTTTCTTTTCTTTCTTTCTTCTGCCTGTCTTTTTATTCTGGACATCCGGTAACTCTCCAGTGTTTTCACAGTTAAGTTGCCACCTAGGGCCTGATCCAACAATTGTAAATGGTAAGAAATTGCTTTTAGCAAGGTAAAATAAGTGAACACAGATTTACCTACAAAAATATTTATCATTATGTGGCTTAATGTTTTTTAAGAAATTGAAAACAACCAGTGGTCAAGTAATAGAGAATTTATTTAAATATGATAAACCCATGTACTGGAATACTACTCAGACATTTAAAATGATAATGGAAAGATATTCAAGTCACGCTAAATAAAGAAATCATGTAAATGTTCATTATAAGCCCACTTTTGTTTAACTAAATTAGACAGTTACAAAAAGAAAATATTGGGTAGACATACATCAAAATGTTAATCACAGTTGATGTTTATTTCATCGTTTTCTGCAAATATTTTTGCAATGATTATACATCACCTTTGTAATAAGAAAAATACTTCTAGAGTTATTATTCAAAAATTTGACTATCCACATATGTAACTAACTTATTCTCTCCTTTATAACCTTTGTTGCTGTCCATTTTAGAAGTTAATAAAATACCAGATGTCTTTTCATATATGTTGCAGAGTCATTTTGAATCCAAAGAAAGATCTGCATCTAAATTATCCCAGAAAGCCAGTTATTTTTCCTTAGAAATTAGTAGCATTAATGAAATTTGGTAATACCTTAAAATGCTATTATAATTACTGGGCCTAGCTTGGAAACTGTTATTAATGCTCCTTTTCTTTTCATGTATTTCTGTCTTATAGCAGCATTCAGTAGGAATTTAATGCAAGCTGCATGTGTAACTTTAAATTGTCTGGAAGCCTCATTAAAATACCAAAAGGGAGCAAGTAAAATCAATTTGAATTTATCCAATCATCCCACTGTTTACAAAGTATTATCACAAGATTGTAAAATTTGATTCTAGGATAAAATTTGCCCTTAGTTTAAGGAACCGAGTCTAGAATTCCATTGTTTGGGACAACTGACCAGGCTAAAAAAGCCAGCCAGATTTAGTGTAATGAGGGGCCGGCAAATCATTGTTTAAAAGTATGGACTTGAGCCAGATTACTTGATTCAAAACACAGCCCTGTTACTTCCTATGATTGTGATTACTAAATAGCTTAATATCTGTGCCTCATTTATCTTATTTATAGAGTGAGTATAATGATACTGTTTACTTGTAGAGGCTGTGAGGAGGATTAAAGAAGTGTGTGTGTGTGTGTGTGTGTAGAGTGCACATTTAGAACAGCGAGTGCCATAGTGTAAAATCTGTATTATCAAAGGCCAGTGGCCATAACAAACAACCAAATGACTGGTGACCAGGAGGTGCATTGATGGGTCTTGCAGCGTGGCGTGTCTGGGGTCCTGCCAGTGCAGCGGGTCTGGGGTCTCACACGATTTTGCGCGCTGGGCCTCAAGTGTTTAATAATAGACTATTAACAAAATTAATGAAATGATTAATGTTAATTTTAATAATCTATATATATAATAGCCTAATATGCAAAGTGTTCCCTGGGGAGTTTGACCGACCGGGAGTTTGATCACTTGCTATTACATGAGCTGGCCACCAGGGGGCAGCATGGAACGAAGGGAGGCCCCCCGCTGGCAGCTGGCAGCCACTAGGGACCCTACCCATGCTTGAATTTTGTGCACTGGGCCTCTAGTGATAAAATAAATGCTTTCTATGGTGATCAAAGATATAAAAATATAAAAGTGGAAGTGTTAAAAGCATCAGAGGAAAACATGGGTATATAGTTTTATAATACTATGGGGGAAGGTTTTACTAAGAATGATTTAAAAATTTATCAAGCAGCCTGGCCAGTTTGCCTCAGTGGTTGAGTGTTGACCCATGAACCAAGAGGTCACCAGTTCTATTCCCAGTCTGGGCACATAACCTGGGTTGCGAGCAGTTCCCCAGTAGGGGATGTACAGGAGGCAGCTGATCAATGTTTCTCTCTCATCATCAATGTTTCTATCGCTCTATCCCTCTTCCTTCCTCTTTCTCTAAAAAACAATAAAAACATATTTTAAAAATTTATCAAACACGAAAGATTTTACTAGACAATAATCAAGATACTATAGCAAAAGTTGCCATGAAAAGAGTCAAAAGACAAACAACCTGAGGGAAAATATATACAACATATAAAACATAAGGTTAATTTCTTAGAATACAAGAGCACTCATAAATCATAAGGAAAACACAACGCTATGGAAAAGGGCAAATAGCAGAGGAAGACATTCAAATGGCTAAGAAATATTTGAGAAGATTCTAAACATCACTCAAAAGTTAAGTATGCAAACAAAAATTTTTTTTCTTATAAAATTGGCAAAGATTTAAAATGCCACTCAGTGTTGGGAAGATGAGACATTCTTAATCATTATTGATGGAAGGTGTAAATTTATAGATCTTTTGGAGAGGTATTTGACAGTAACGGTCAATTTTAAAAGCCCTGGCTGGTGTGGCTCGGTTGTTGGACCATCATCCCATTCGCTGAGGTTGCGAATTTGATCCCCAGTAGGGGCATGTATATGAGGCAGCCCACCAGAGTTTCTCTCACACATCGTTGTTACTCTCTTTCCATTTCCCTGGGAGGATTGGAAAAAAAAAAAAAAAGGCACAAACCCTTTGAACCTCCAGTTTCATTTCTAAAAACTTATCCTACAAATTCATCAAAGGAGTTGACCTCATAAATATAAGTTAGTTCACTCCCTGAAATAAATATCTGTCAATGGGGATTTAGTAAATAATATATCTCTACAATGAAATAGTATATAGAAAATCCTTAAGTTACCTAGGATATATTAAGTTAAAAAAATAAGTTGCAGAACTGTAATATGAAATGTGTGCTTTAAAAAATATACACTGAGTGGCCAGATTATTATGAACACCCCATCAGTACTTCGTTGGGCCACCTTTTGCCTTCAATACTGCGGTGATTCTTCTTGGCATTGACTCCACGAGATGTTGAAAGGTGATGCAAGGAATCTGACACCATGCCTGATGAATAGCACTGTCCAGTTCTGTGAGATTTGATGGTTGTGGAACCAGCTGCCTGATGGCTCTTTTAACTTCGTCCCATGAATGCTCAATTGGATTGAGATCTGGTGATTGTGGGGGCCACCTAAGCAAGGTAAAGTCTCCCTCATGTTCTTGAAACCACTCCTGCACAATACAAGCACCGTGGCATGGCGCATTGTCTTGTTGGAAGAAGCCATCTCCATTGGGATACGCCATCAACATGATAGGATGAACTTGATCAGCAACGATACTTAGGTATGTTGTGCTATTCAGACGTTGTTCCACATGAATTAAAGGGCCCAAATCATGCCAGGAAAACGTGCCCCAAACCATAACACTGCCCCCACCAGCTTGAAGGGTTGTACTCATGCATGTGGGGTGCATGCTTTCATGCTGTTTCTGCCAAATTCTCACTCTGCCATCTGCATGATGCAACCGGAAACGTGATTCATCAGACCACATGACTTTTTTCCAATGCTCGACTGTCCAATCCTTGTGTTCCTGTGCGAATTGGAGATGTTTTATCTTGGTAACTGCAGACAGCAAAGGTGTTCAAACAGGCCTTCGGCTTCCATACCCCATACAATGCAGTGTACGGCTAATTTGCCTACAAACCTCAGGTGGTCATAATAATCTGGCCACACAGTGTATATGCTTATATATGCACTAGAGGCCCAGTGCACGAAATTCGTGCACTCGGGGAGGGGGTCCCTCAGCCCGGCCTGTGCCCTCTCACAGTCTGGGAGCCCTTGGGGGATGTCTGACTGTTGGCATTCGGACATCCTTAGCGCTGCCATGGAGGCGGGAGAGGCTCCTGCCACCGCCGTTGCACTCCCCAGCTATGAGCCGGCTCAGGGCTTCTGGCTGAGTGGCATTCCCACTGTGGGAGTGCACTGACCACCAGGGGTAGCTCCTGTGTTGAGCATCTGCCCCATGGTGGTCAGTGCGCATCATAGCGACCGGTCGTTCCGCTGTTCTGTTGATTTGCATATTAGCTTTTTATTATATAAGATTGCATGTTATATGTTCATTGGTAGGATACATAAGAAGTCATTAGCCCTAGCTAGTTTGGCTCAGTGGATGAAGCGTCAGCTCATGAACTGAAGGGTCCTGGGTTCGGTTCTGGTCAAGGTCATATACCTTGGTTGCAGGCTCGATCCCTGGCCCTGGTCAGGGCGCGTGTGCGGGAGGCAACCAAATGATGTGTCTCTCTCACATTGATGTTTCTCTCTGTGTGTCTCTCCACATTTCCTTACTCTCTCTAAAAATCAATGGGAAAATATCCTCGGGTGAGGATTAATAATAAAAATAAAAGAAACCATTAGCACTGGGTATGTTGTTACTTTCATAGTTTTTTTAAAAAGGTATAAAAAGATTTGAACTTCTAAGCTGGTGTTAGTTATCAATTGCAGCATAATAAAATACTCCAAATTTAGCAACTCAAAACAACAAATATTTAATCTTATCATTTCTGAGGGACATGAACTTAGAAATGGCCTACCTGAGTGGTTCTGGCTTAGGGTCTTATGAGATTGCAGTCAAGCTGTCACCTGGGATGTAGTTATCTCAAGATGACTAGGTAGGAGAGATCTGCTTCCAAGTTCATTCATGTGGTTGTTGGCAGGCCTCGGTTTCTCTTTGGCTGTTGGCCAGAGAGTTTAATTCCTCGCCACATGGACTTCTCTGTAGGGCTCGTCACTATTTGGCAGGCTTGTTCTTCCTGATTGAGTGATCCAAGAGAAAGAGCCAACACCCACTGCTGAGCAAACGTTGGAAGTGATAGACCATTCATTACCTTTGCTATATGGCATTGGTCACACAGACCAATTCTGATACTTTGTGGGAGGGTGTGAATACCAGGAGGGAAGAATCATTGGAGGCCATTTTGGAGACTAGCTATCGCAGTGGATCTATAACAGTATATATCTATCTTTTGAAACAATTTGTGATTATGGAGAAGTAAATTAATTGGGGAACATTTAGGTGGGAACTGTGCTTAAAAATTAGTTATCTCCTTACCAATCCCTGTAAATATTTGCTTTTCTTTTTCAGGTCCAGCACAGAATCAATTGCCGGTTCCATCTGCTTATGAATTGTATGCTCAAAGCTATAGTATTCCCTCGGGACATCACTTTCAAGGACCTGGGAAAATGACCTCATTGCCGTTGGATGGCCAGTGTGGTGATTACTACTCTGGTTTTTATACAGTATCCACACAAAATGTGGTGACTCCTAAAACTACAAACCAACAACCAGGAGCAGAGCAGATTTATGGCAGACTTCTTCCTGCTCCTCACAATGTGGGGTCCACTCCAGAATATTTCCAAGGTGCCGCATCACCAGCATCTCATTTGTATATGAGTGCCTCACAGCCATACTCCTCTTTTGTGAATCATTATAGTGGTCCAGCTATGTACTCTGCCAACTCTTCTGCTGTTTCTCAGGGATTTCCCTCTACTTGTGGTCACTATGCTGTGTCAACTGTTTCTAATGCTGTGTATCCTAGTGTTTCATATCCCTCTCTGCCTGCTGGTGAGCCATATGGGCAACAAATGTTTACCTCACAGAATGCTTCAACTGTCAGACCAGTCAGAGATAATTCATTTTCTAGTCAAAATACCGCTCTCAACCGTCCATCACCACTTCCACCTCCACCATCACAACAGTACCACCAGCAGCAGAGTCTTTCGGGATACAGTACTCCCTCATGGTCAGCTTCAGGCCCTCCATCAACTCAAGACAATCTCATCCGAAACCACACTGGTTCCCTGGCTCCAGCCAACAACAACCCAACAAATACCGGTAGGTTGAATGAAAAGTTCACCAAAGCATGGCTGAAAACCAGTGCATTTCCAACCAGGTTTTTATTTTCATGAGAGTTAAAGATGACATTGCCTAATGGAAAAATTGGAAATTAGCTCACCTAAGTAATTAATTTGCTTTATTTCTTGTAGTATTTTGTGTCACCTCCCTGTGTCCTTTCCCTTCACCCAACCATCTGCCTCATGTTCCTTGACATGATTGGGATCTCAGTCAATATTTATGAATTTGTTTTATGCCTCTGCAATAATTGTCTTTAATGTGACTTAGATATAGGGCAAATGGAAGGGTCCATTTGGGGATATGCTTTGTTAGTCACTACTTTTTTTTTTTTTTTTTTTTTTTTACAATAATTCAACTTAGGGACAGTCACTGTGCCAGCCAGAGCCCAACTCACTTTAGAAAAGATAATGGGCTGCAATACACAAGCCTAATTTCTCTTTGTTGGTGCCTACTGGTGACTTTCACAGATGTATCTCCTACACATTAAAGCTGATGTGTTTTTTTATTTACAAATTGATGAATTAGGCTAAAGGATGGGGAACAAGAAGAAAGATGCATGAACAATACCCTTTTAGTTAGTCTTTCTGACATTCCTAAACCAAGATGTAGTTCAATTTATTAGTTTAAAAATTATAAATGTAAGTATGTAGCCTTTTTAGTGTGGGGTTTCCATAGGATATCCTCATTTTAATCCAATTTGTGAACTTGAACTTCACAGAACATGATCTTGAATGGAATGAAAAGGTATGAAAAGAATGGGAATTGGTAAAGCTGTATTTTTTGAATGATGTCTTCAGATTGTACATCAAAATCTGGATAGCCATATGTCAGGGCTATTGTAGAAAAGTATGTTTTTATTGATTTTTAGAGAGAGGAAGGGTGAGGGTAGAGAAAGAGAAACATCAGTGAGAGAAGAACTTCATTGATCAGCTACCTCCTGCACACACCCCTATTAGGGATCAAGCCCGCAACTCAGGCATGTGCCCTGACCAGGAATCAACGGCAAACTATTGGTTCCTGGGTCCGATGCTCAACCGCTGAGCTACACTGGCCAGGCTAGAAAAGTAGTCCTTCCGGGGCAATTAGGTTATTTAAAACCAGACCTTTAGAATATTAGACCTGAATTGTACACTTGAGATCATCTTTTCTTTCATTGCTATGTCATTTAGAAACACTTTTTAGCTTTTCAAGCAACTAATAGTGGTTTAAACAAAGAAGATGGTATTTTCCTATACCAAGCAGTCTAGGGGAATTCTGTATATCCAGATATCCTCACTATCTCTTCTGTCTTTCCACTCCACCATTCTTAGCATGTTTGTTTGTAGACGAACAAGATAGCATCTGTACCTATAGACATCAAGTCAGAGTTACTAGTAAGAGCATTGATTGATTCTTGCATACTAGTAAGTCAACTTAAAGTATTGTCACAGTTCTCAAACCTGGCTGTGCACCTCAATCACTTGCACAGATTGTGATCTTCACCCCCAGCTTACTGAACTAGACCAGAATCTTCAGGATAATCTTGGGAATCTATATCTCTGGCTTGATCTCAAGGGATGCCCAGTAACAGATCCAAATTCTACTGTAGTCCTTTTTGTTTTATACATGAGGAAAGCTATCCAGGTTGGGATGTTTGTGGTCATTAATATTAGAAACAGCTTGTCCTGGAGCTCAGTTTTTTCTAATTCTCAGTCTGCCCTTCTCAGAACCAGGTCTTTCTGTCCCCTAGAAATTCTGTGAGGTTTTTTTTTCCTCTCCTCTTTCAGCAGTCCTTTTACAGATCAGCTTATCCTAAGGTCCCTCTGACTTAAGGATTTTGTGACTTTTGTGACAAAAAATGAAATACAGGTAATTCCTGTCATCTGAGATGGGACCCTGGATGGAACCAATTTATACTGACATGTAGGATCAGGGAAATATAGGACCACTTGGCTGATGAACAGAATACCTAATTGGAAAGAGCTTATCATTGAAAAAAAACATTGACTAAAGAGTCGGAATTTACAAAATTACCTTGTATTTGCACAACTGTATGAATTGGTTTTTTAGGCAGAGAGATGGGACATATTTTCACTCTTTTAATCCCAGTACTATACTGTGAAAGCTATCTTACCTAATAAAAGAGAAACATGCAAATTAACCATCACTCCGCTATGCCCACAGCCAATCAGAGTGAGCTTGCAAATTAACCCAACAGAGATGGAGGTTAATTTGCACATGCAGGCATGGAGCAGCCGGGAGGGGCGTGATGCCTGCTATGAGGGGAAGGGGGGCGGCGGAGGGAACTACTGGAGCCGTGCTCCGGACAGAAGCGAGGACTTGATGGCTCTGGGCAGGCTGGGAGCGGGAACATGCCGGCTCCCGGGCGGCTGGGAGTGAAGCCAGGGGAAAGAAGGCCTCTTGTAGGAATATCGTGCAACGGGCCTCTAGTAATAAATATAATTTTAGAAGTTAATTTGTGTAGACCTAACTGGTTTCTCGAGCATCAGCCCTCAGACTGAAGGGTTTTGGGTTCAATTCCAGTCAAGAGCACGTACCTTGGTTGCAGACTCGATCCCCAGCCCCGCACATCGATGTTTCTCTTGTTTGTCTCTCCCCTTTTCTCTCTCTCTCTAAAAAAAAAAGAAAGAAAGAAAGAAAAAGAAAAATCAATGGGAATAATATCCTCAGGTAGGATTAGCAAAAAAAAAAGAGGAATTTGTGTTAAGAAGTGTGTGTGTGTTTGCCCTGGCTGGTGTGCTCAGTGGTGAGAGCGTCGTCCTGTGCATTGGGTGCTCCAGTTTGATTCCAGGTCAGGGCACATACCCAGGTTGCAGGTTGGATCCCCAGTCGGGGCACATGGGTGAGGCAACCAACGGATGTCTCTCTTCCTCCCTGCCTTCCCCCTGCCCCCACGCTCTCTCTGGAGCCAATGGAAAAAATGTCCTTGGGTGAGGATTTTTAAAAAAGTGTTTTTGTTTGTTTGCTTTTTTAAACTTTTAGATTGTTAAATTACTTTTAAATAGTTTAGGGGTTGACAAATATGTTTCAAAACAAATAAAGAGGTTACTTTAAATTTACTTTAAAATTAAACATTACAGAAGTTTCCAAACGTTGTGAGGTGATGTATCTCAATATTTTTTCTGTAGTACCCCAAGTAACTTTAGTGATAATAGTTCATAAGGTATTTGACAGATGGCACTGTGTTTCCAGTAAAAACTTAAAATTTTCCTTCAGACTCTTGAATTTTTTAAATACAAGGTTTGGGAACCATGGAAATACTGATTTTAATTTTCTAGAAAGACAGGCGACTTAATTGTTTTGGAACTCTTAATTATTGTCAGATTAAAATTAGAATCTTAGGTATTAAACATAGTTTTGTGTGAAATTCAACCTTTGAGTAATTGACAAAATGATTCCATTTTTAAGTTAGTTGATTATACTAGTTTCATTTTCAAGCATAGTAAAACTTCTTAAGCAATTTGTAAAAGGATTGGAGATCCAAAAGCATAAATCTGAGTTAAGTGATTATAAAAAATAAGCCGTTACTTTTTTTTTATTATTGATTTTTTTACAGAGAGGAAGGGAGAGGGATAGAGAGCTAGAAACATCGATGAGAAAGAAACATCGATTAGCCGCCTCCTGCAGGCCCCCTACTGGGGATGTGCCTGCAACCAAGGTACACGCCCTTGACTGGAATCGAAACTGGGACCCTTCAATCCGCAGGCCGACGCTCCATCCACTGAGCCAAACCGGTTTCGGCCGTTACTTTTTTATACAGTTGATGAATTCATATTTGGAAACATGGAATAAAAAGACCTTTAAATGTTATCTCATTTGCCTCTTTATTTTAGAAAATCATGTTAGTATAATTTAGCACTAAAGCTTCAGATTATTTTATTAAAATGTATCCCAAGTATGTATGTTTTGGATGCTATGTTTGATTATTAACGTAGAGTGAAATTTTGGCTAATAGGCCATTAAAATTTTTTTAAGCTGCCACTGTAGTTCAGATTATCAAAGTTCAGAAGCTCTTTTTTAGCTTTAGGTGAAGTTGGTTGAGTGTGTGACTTTGGGATATAAAGGTACCCTTTTTTGACAGCAAGATGAATACTGAAACTGTAGATTAATTTAAAGTCATTTTCTTAAAATTCTTTTATTCTTTGTTTTAAAATTGTATCTTTTTTTCAATTACAGTTGGTATTCAGTGTTATATTAATTTCAGGAATACAGCATCATGGTTAGACATTTATATAATTTACAAAGTGATTGCTACCCGCCCCCCACACCCACCTCTGGCCCCAGAAGACTAGTATTCACCTGGCACCATACATTGTTATTACAGTGTTATTGACTGTATTCCCTATGCTGAAATTTACATCCTCATGACTGTTTTGTAACTATCAATTTGTGCTTCTTAATCCCTTCAAATTTTTCAAGCAGCCCCCAGACCCCCTCCCATCTGGCAATGATCAGTTTGTTCTTTGTATCTAAGTCTGTTTTGTTTTTTTCTTGTTTGTTTTGTACTTCAGATTCCACATATAAGTGAAATCACATGGTATTTGTCTTTCTCTGTTTTACTTATTTTACTTAGCATAATAACCTCTAGGTCTACTTATTGCCGGAAGCCAGTTCCAGCATGTCATAATTACAAGAGTTTCATAGAAAGGTTGATGGAACTTGGGGACTCATCAAGGGCTGAGTCACATATGTTATCGCCCGTTGGGAATGGCTAAAGGCATTTCCCCAAACCTGAAAAGGATGATTGCTTGCTGCCAGACAGCTCAGGGCATCTCAATCTACATGTTATTGCCTCCTGTTGGCCAAACACCTGAACACACTAAGGCAGTTTCTCCCAAACCTGACAATCTGACAGTGGATTCTGTACCTAACCCCACCCTTTAATGTGTATATCTCCACCTTGCCTTAGGACAAATTGTGTTAATAAAAAGCAAGGGATCCTGAGACAAGGAGAACTTAGTTCCTTTAGCTAAGTCTTTCTTTGACTCCCCAATATGCCTTTCAAAATTATGTCTCATCTCTGGGCTCTTTATTAATTTATGCACAGCCCTTCTCCAGATTGCTGAACCCTTCTAGATGCCGGATCAAAACCACCGGCGTTAACCTATGTTGTCACAAATGATAAGATTTCTTTCTTTTTTATGGCTTAATATTCCAGTGTATATATGCACCACATTTTCTTTATTCAATCGTCTGTTGATGGGCACTTAGATTGCTTCCATATCTTGGCTATTGTAAATAATGCTGCAGTGAATGTAGGGCTGCACATATCTTTTCAAATTAGTGTTTTAAATTTCTTCGGATAAATACCCAGAAGTGGAATTTGTGGGTCATAAGGTAGTTCTATTTTTAATTTTGTGAGCAAACTTTATACTGTTTACCGTAGTGGCTGCACCAATTTGCAATCCCACCAACAATGCACAAGGGTTCCTTTCCTACAAACCTTCCCCAATATTTACTGTTTGTTGATGTATTAATGATAGCCATTCTGACAGGTGTGAGTTGATACCTCATTGTGGTTTTGATTTGCGTTCCTCTGATGATTAGTGACATTGAGCATCTTTTCATATGTCTATTGGCCATCTCTATGTCCTCTTTGGAGAAGTGTCTATTCAGGTCTTCTGTCCATTTTCTTTTCTTTTTTCCTTTTTTTTTTTAAAAAAAAAAATTAATCCTCATGAGAGGATTTTTTTCCCCATCAATTTTTAGAGAGTGGAAGTGAGGGAATAGGGGGAGAGAGAGAAACTTTGATGTGAGAAGGACACATCGATAGTTTGCCTCCTGCACACACCCCAACGGGGTCTGAGGATTGAACCTGCAACTTAGGTTGCAACCCAGGCATGTGCCTTTGACCAGGATTCAAACGCATGAGCAACATTGGCCAGGGTATCTTCTGTCCATTTTTTAATTGGATTGTTCATTTTTGGGTGGTAAGTTGTATGATTACCTTATAAATTTTGGATATTAACTCTTATTGGATATATCATTGGCAAATATATTTTCCCAATTGGTAGGTTGTCTTTGTGTTTTATTGATGATTTCCTTTGCTGTGCAAATACTCTTTAAAAATATATATATATTTTATTGATTTTTTACAGAGAGGAAGGGAGAGGGATAGAGTGTTAGAAACATCGATGAGAGAGAAACATCTATCAGTTGCCTCCTGCACACCCCCCACTGGGGATATGCCCGCAACCAAGGTACATGCCCTTGACCGGAACCAAACCCGGGACCCTTGAGTCCGCAGGCCAACGCTCTATCTACTGAGCCAAACCAGTTAGGGCCAAATACTCTTTGTTGTAGTCCCATTTGTTTATTTTTTGTTTCCCTTGCCTGAAGGGATATATCAGAAAAAAATATATTACTAAGATGCGGTGTCAGAGAGTTTACTGCCTATGTTTTCTTCAAGGAGTTCTATGGTTTTGGGTCTTACATTTAAGTCTTTAATCTATTTTTGAGATTTTTCTTTTATATGGTGTAAGAAAGTGGTTGTTACTTTTTTTGATGTATCAGTCTAGTTTTTCCAAAATCATTTATTGAATAGATTATCTTTATTCCATTGTATATGTTTGCTTTTTTTGCCATAGGGTAATTAACCATATAGGCTTGGGTTTATTTCTGGACTCTATTTTGCTCCATTGCCATTCTGATTACTATAGCCTTATAGTATAGTTAGATGTCAGTTGGCATGATACCTCCAACTTTGTTCTTTCTCAAGAATGCTGTGGCTATTTGAGGTCTTTTGTGGTTCTATATAAATTTTAGAATTATTTGTTCTATTTCTGTGAAAAATACCATTGGTATTTTGATAGGGATTGCATTACATCTATAGATTGTTTTGGGTAGTATGGACATTTTAGTGATGTTAATTCTTTCTGTCCATGAGCATGGTATATGAAAAAGCACGTCATTTTTAAAATCAGCAAGATAAATCTTGTTGCCAAGACATAAAATTTTGTCAGAAAAATTATTCTTATTAAAATTATTTTTACTAAGTCTTGCTTAACAAGGATCACATATTACAGCATATTACAAAATAATACTGAGATTAATGTACAATTGTATAAAACAAGAACCATTAAAAGCCACTTATCCTATCTAATAAAAATGGAATATGCAAATTGAATGTCACTTCGCAACAAAGAAAGCGGTGTCCATAGCCACAAGATGGCAGCGCCCAGTCCCCTCAGCACCACCTGAGTCCCTCAATCCTTTAAGCCCTCGCCACGGGAGTGAAGGGCAAGCAGTGCCCCAGTCCCCTGCAGCGAGCACAGAGCAGGGCGCTGCTTGCCCCTTGCCGCGGCGCCAAGGGGCAAGCAGGCCCTCGTGTAGAGCAGACAGCAGGGCCTGCAGTGGCGTCGAGCAGGCAGGTCCGCAGAGAGCAGAGAACCACGGGGAGCGGGCCTAAGCCGTCAGTAGGAAATCCCCTGAGGGCTCCCAGATTGGAGAGGGTGCAGGTCAGGCTGAGGGACAACCGCCCCCCCCCCCCCCGCCCCATGCATGAATTTCATGCACCGGGCCTCTAGTATAAAAATAATAATAAGCATTTACATATTCATTGTATAAAAATCTACAGCAGATATGACACTAACATAATCACAGCTAAGGTAATATCATATGTATTATCTTAGGGTGGTGACATGCCTAAGGAAAAGCAAAATAAATACCTGTAGGAGATGATTATCTAGACAAAGAAATCCAAGTTAGAAATAAATTAGAAAGCTACATTATTAGAGGTATAAATAGTACAGTAAAGAGATTATTTTCAGCTTTGGAAACTTAAGAAGTTGCAGAGTTGTAGGGAATAACAATTTTGCTCCTTACACTCTTCAGTTTTTCCAAAGCTACTCTTGAACCTTATCATCTTTCTTCAACTTTGTACCTCCCAGTTGTAAATTTTTCTACATTTACTCCTTCTGTAAGCTCAGAATATGAGATGATTATGTATGTGAACACTTCCTTCAGATCTTGGCATTTTTGGTTATCTTGTCTTGTGTGTCAGTTTTCTAGGATCTGCTGGGCTGTACCATTACAAAGGTGAGAGGAGTTGATGGAAGAAAAACTTAAAAGCTTGGCCCTGTGTGGTCCAGCAGCCATCAGTTTTAAGCAAGGTGGTGACACTGTGAGATTTGTATTTCAGAACTTTCTTCTATGGGCAGTGTGATAGATAGACTGGGAGTAGGAAGAACTTGGAGACAGGAATAAAGCTAGGCTGGGATTACTAAAATTATCTAGGTGAAGGATGATGAATTGGGCTGATACTCCTTTAAATATAAGGCAGATGACAGAGGTGATTTTAAGGATTTGTTGATATAGTTTATAAAGGAAATGCAAGAATAAAAGATGTCTTAAATTTTCTAACATAAACAACATGAATGGATGGTGGTATATTAGTTTAGAATTATTTAATCTCCCTAGATTCAAAAGAACATTATGCGAAGGAGCTATAAGAACTAACTAGGGAACTACCTTAATTACCCTTCCCCCCCAAAATGAATTTTTCTTAAATCACGAGTTGTCTCTAAACATCCCATACATTAACAGTAGTGTATCAGTTCATTTTTCTAATGCCAGTTTTATACACCTTTTTTTTTTTTTCTGTCAAATTCTATTTTGAAAGGACAATTTTTTTGACTGGCATGTATTTATGATCCTTGATGTTTGTAGAACTTTTCACCATTCACTTGGCAAATATTTGAAAGCCAACTATATGACAGGCATTGTTTTAGTGCTGGCTGGGAGATAAAATCGTGAGTAAAAACACTTGATCCTTATGCTCATGAAGTTGGCAAATCTTTGTGGGGAAGCAAACATTATTCAAATAAATAACACATGAATGTAAATTGTTATTATTATTCATTGTGAAACAGATATTGTGGTGCTTAGCGAGTGTACTTAAGTACATCTGGCCTATTAGTCATGAAGCTTAAGGAAATTTCCCATGATATTTGATACTTGAGCAGCAGTTTGAAGGGTGAATTCTCCATGTATAAAATAAATTACATGTAAAGATATAAATATTGAAATGCAAAGGCAACACTTTAAAATAAACTACCTCCGTAACCTTGCAGTGGGAAAGGATTTCTTAAGGACAACACAATGCTAGCCATAAAGAATTAAGTGTGTTGCTGAAACCGGTTTGGCTCAGTGGATAGAGCGTCAGCCTGCGGACTGAAGGGTCCCGGGTTTGATTCCGGTCAAGGGCATGTACCTTGGTTGAGGGCACATCCCCAGTGGGAGGTGTGCAGGAGGCAGCTGATCGATGTTTCTCTCTCATCGATGTTTCTAGCTCTCTATCCCTCTCCCTTCCTCTCTGTAAAATATCAATAAAATATATTAAAAAAAATAAAATTTAAAAAAATAAAAAAAGAATTAAGTGTGGTTAGTGTGACTAATTTCTAAGTAAGAACTGTTTTTCCTCTGGTAGAATTTTAGTTACTTTTCCATTATGAAAATAATAAAGATTATGTAAACATGTTTTTGGAAAATACAGATTAGCAAATGCAAGAGAATAAAAATCATCTATTGTATCACTACCCTGAGAAAAGTTAACATTTTGATAGTTTTTAATAGTTCTGTTAATGTTATTTTTTACATAATTGTGATTTATACAGAATACATACATTTATATTTTCTGTATTTTTAAAATACTTTTAAAAATTAATAAATGAATTCATAATGGCGGAAAAGTTGAACATTGGAGAAAAATTATGAAGAAAGAAAAAGTTTACCCAGAATCTACTTACCCAGAATTAAGCACAATTAATATTAAGGTTATGTTCTCATAGCCTTTTTTTTGTATTTATTGCCATTTTATTATTCAAATTTTTGCTTTTTTTTCCTTCTTTTTCTTAAAGAAGATCCTTTAACATTTCATATAATACTCCGTTAGCTTTTTCTTGTCTGGTAAGCTCTTTATCTGTCCTTCGATTCTAAATAATAGCTTTGCTGGGTAGAGTAATCTTGGTTGTAGTCTTTGAATATTTCTTGCCACTCCTTTCTAGCCTGCAAAGTTTCTGTTGCGAAATCAGCTGATAGTCTTAATTGGAGCTCCCTTGTAGGTAATTAATTGTTTTTCTCTTGCTGCTTTTAAGATTCTCTCTTCATCTTTAACCTTTTGCATTTTAATTGTGATGTGCCTTGATGTGGACCTCTTTGGTTTCATTCTATTTGGTACTCCCTGCACTTCCTGGACTTGTATGTCTATTTGCTTCACCAAATTAGGGAAGTCTTTTTGTCATTATTATTTCTTTGAAAGAACCATGTTTTCATACACACACACACACACACACACACACACACACACACACACACTGAGTGGCCAGGTTATTATGATCTCTGAATGCATAATAATCTGGCCACTCGGTGTATATTTATATATATTAGAGGCCCTGTGCATGAATTCATGCATGGGTGGGGTCCGGCCTGCCTGCTGGTCGAACTCCTGGTCGAGGGGACAATTTGCATATTAGCCTTTTATTACATAGGATATACACTGAGTGGCCAGATTATTACGCGTTCAGAGATCATAATAATCTGGCCACTCAGTGTATATTATTGATTTCAGAGAGGAATCTGATCCATTTCATTGATCAGCTGCCTCCTGCACATCCCCCACTGGGGACTGAGCCTGTAACCGGGCATGTGCCCTCGACCTGAATTGAACCTGGGACACTTCAGTCCACAGGCCAACACACTATCCACTGAGCCAAACTGGCTAGGACTCTCATTATTTTTTAACTATAGGCCCAGTGCATGAAATTCAGGCATGGGTAGGGTACCTAGGCCTGGCCGGCGATCAGGGCCAATCGGGGCCTTCTGGCTGCCAGCTAGGGCCTTCCTTCGTTCCGCACTGCCCCCTGGTGGTCAGTGCATGTCATAGCGAGCAATCAAACTCCTGGTCTCCCGGTCGAACTCCTGAGGGGACAATTTCCATATTAGGCTTTTATATATTTTTAATAGGTTTTCAATTGCTTGTTTTCTCTTCTGCTTCTGGCATGCCCATAATGCAAACTCCTCTTGAAGTTGTCCTAGACCTAGAGGCTCCTTACACTATCCTCATTTTTATTTTATTCCTTTTTCTTTTTGCTCTTCTGATTGGGTGTTTTTTGCTTCCTTATATTACAAATCGCTCATTGGATTCTTGGCTTCATTTTCTCTACTGTTGATTCCCTGTAAATTATTCTTCATTTCAATTAGTGCATTCTTCATTTCTGACTGGCCTTTCTTTTTTTAATATACTAGAGGCCCATTGCACGAATTTGTGCATGGGAGGGGTCTGGCCGGCCCGCCCCAATCAGGCCAGGCTGGCTGGGGGAGGGGACGCAGGAGGTTGGCCGACCGGAGGAAGGGGCCGCGGACGGTTGGCTGGCCGGCCCTGCCCTGATCGAGGTGGGGGCTGATCAGGGGCAGGGCCGGCTGGGGAGAGGGGCTGCAGGCAGTTGAACTCACGGTCGAACCCGGGTAAGGGGACAATTTGCCTATTACCTTTTATTATATGGGATTATTATTGATTTCAAAGAAAAAGGGAGAGGGAGAGAGAGATAGAAACATTAATGATGAGAGAGAATCATTGATAGGCTGTCTTCTGCATGTCCCCCCACTGGGGATCGAGCCTGCAACCCGGGTATGTGCCCTGACCAGAAATTGAACCGTGATCCCTTGGTTCATAGGTTGACACTCAACCAGTGAGCCATACCAGCCAGGCTGACTGGTCTTTTTTTATGCTGTTGATATTTCACTAAATTCATTGAGCATCCTTAGAGCCAATGTTTTGAACTCTGCATTTATTTGATTGCTTATCTCCATTTTGTTTAGTTCTTTTTCTGGAGTTTTGTTTTCTCATTTGGGTCATGTTTCTTTGTTTCCTCATTTTGGCAGTCTCCCTGTGTTTATCCTATCTAATAAAGGTAATATGCAAATTAACCGTCATTCCACAACAAAAATGGTGACCCCATAGCCACAAGAGGGAGGGCTGCCGCTGAGAGCCAGCAGCGTAAGCAGCCTGGCGGAATGCTGCTCAGAGGCCCTCCTGACCCTTTATACAAAACATATTTACTCCCTACGGAGTGATCCCCCCACACACACACCTGCAGCCTGGGGTCTCAGCCTGGGAGGCGGCCGCACCCCCACAGAGCGATCCCCGCCCAGCGGCAGCCTGGGCTGTCAGGGGAGGGCAGTTAGGGACGATCAGGCTGGCAGGGGAGCAGTTAGGCCTAGATCAGGCTGGCAGGGGAGTGGTTAGGGGGTGATCAGGCTGGCAGGCAGAAGCAGTTAAGGGCAATCAGGCTGGTAGGCGAGCATTTGGGAGCCAGAAGTCCTGGATTATGAAAGGGATGTCCGACTGCCTGTTTAGGCCCAATCCCACAGAGGTCCCAGATATCCCCTGAGGGGTCCCAGATTGGAGAGGGTACAGGTTGGTCTGAGGGACACCCCCCCAGTGCATGAATTTCATGCACCGGGCCTCTAGTTTCTATATATTAAGTAGAGCTGCAATGTTTCCCAGGCTTGGTAGAGTGGCCTAGTGTAGTAGGTATTGTGTAGGGTCCAGTGGCACAGCATCCTTGATCACCCAAGCTGGGCACTCAAGGTGCCCCCCATCCCTATGTGGGCTGTGTACACCCTCCTCTTGTAGTTGAGCCTTGATTGCTATTATATGCCAATTATAGGGATTTACCCCAGGCAATCAGCTGCAAGAATTGGCTCTGACCACTGAGCACTGGACCTCTGACTACCTTGAAGGATCAGCTATGCAGGGGCCCACCTCACTGAGCAGGACTTACTTTAGTGGGGCTCTGGTGCCTGCTGAGCCAACTCCTCAAGTGTGTCCCTTGTGGAGAAGGTTGGGTGGTGATGCTTTGATGTAGTCTGAAGCTTTCTACAGCGTGTGCTGGTTCTGGGGCCTCACAGAAGGTATAAGCCAAGGTCAGCCATTGCCTGTTTTCTGCCTGGGGTCATGTGACATGGGCTACAAAGCAATCTGCAGGTGGCTGCTACTTGTGCTGGGCTTAGAGGTGCCCAGGCTTGGCCAAGCTGGGCGCACTTAGCAAGAAGTATGGGATGTACTAAGGTCAGATGCTGCTTGGGAGATTTTTAGGAAAATGAAGCATGAACCAAGACAGGGCGTTTGTATGGAAAAGCCATTGTAAACAGCTTGGTGGGCCTTTAAATTGGGTGGTTCAGGGCCTCAGGGAATCACCAGGGCAAGGCAAAAAGTGTGAGCCAGGTTGATGGAGGAATCACCAGGGCAAGGCAAAAAGTGTGAGCCAGGTTGATGGAGTCTCGTTTATGGCACCTGCCTGCCAGCTCTTTTGGGGGTGGCGGGGGCGGGGGTTGCTCATCAAAGGAACATTGGCCTCTGCCATCACTTCTGACTGGGAGAAAGCTGCTCCCCTAGTTCTTGCCCTGATGTGAGAATTCATTTCCTCCTCATATGCCTCTGGTGCCTTTCAAACTGCTGCCCCAGCACTGGAGTGCAGAGAAAGAAAGTCTGAGTAAGTCCTTCTGCAGGCCCTTTAAGAGGAACTGCCTGGGACTCCAGCAGTCCTCCATCTCCCTCAGCCCAATCCCAGCTGATTTTTATTTTTTGTTTATTATTTAATTTACTGATTTTAGAGAGAGAGGAAGGGGAGGAGAGAGTGAATCGATTTATTGTTCTACTTATTTATGCATTCAGTGGTTGATTCTTATATGTGCCCTAACCAGGTATCAAACCCACAACCTTGGCATATTGGGACAACTCTCTAACCAACTGAGCTACCCAGCCAGGACAGTCCCTGCTGGTTTTTACAGCAGAAGTTATGGGGACATCTCATCTTGGTTCTGCAACCCTGAGCTGCGGGGCCTGATGTGGGGTTGGGACCCCTTGCTCCTCACGGGTACCTCTTCAGCCAAAATACCTCTTCCAATCTTTAAATTTTTTATTTATTTATTTATTTATTTATAAAATATATTTTATTGATTTTTTTTACAGAGACGAAGAGAGAGGGATAGAGAGTTAGAAACATCAATCAGCTGCCTCCTGCACACCTCCTACTGGGGATGTGCCCGCAACCAAGGTACATGCCCTTGACCGGAATCGAACCTGGGACCATTCAGTCTGCAGGCCGACACTCTATCACTGAGCCAAACCGGTTAGGGCTAAAATTTTATTTTATTGAATTTTAGAGAGAGAGGAAGAGAGAGAAACTTTGATTGGCTACCTCCTGTGCACCCCCTACCAGGGATCCAGCTCACAACCCTGGGCTTGTGCCCTGACCGGGAATTAAACCAGCAACCTTTCCATGCATGGTTCACTGCTAAACCAAGAGTTACATCAGCCAGGGCTTCCTCCCAATTTTTATCTGCCACATGTGGGTGTGGGACCAGCCCATTAGGCATCTCCTACTCTTCTTGATGTTGCTGCTTCTTTAATTCCCTACTTGTAGGACTTCCATTCAGCCAGGTTTCAGGCAGTTCTGAATGATGGTTTTTCTGTAGTTTAGTTGTAATTTTGATGTGGTTGTGGGAGGAGGCAAGAACTGAATTTGCCTACACTGACACCTTGACCGGAAGTCAAGAACTTTTCTTCATTAAAAGACAATATAGCCCTAGCTGGTTTGGCTCAGTGGATAGAGCATCAGCCTGCGGACCAAAGGGTCCCAGGTTCGATTCCGGTCAAGGGTATATACCTTGGTTGCAGGCTCCTCCCTGGCCCTGGCCCTGGCCCTGGTTGGGGCATGTGCAGGAGGCAACCAGTTATCTCTAACATCGATGTTTCTCTCTGTCTCTCTCTCTTACACTTTCTCTAAAAGATCAATGGAAAAATATCTTTGGGTGAGGATTAACAAACAAGCAAAAGACAATGTAAAGAAAACAAAAAGATAAAGCATTAGCTGAGAGAGAAAAAATTATAGTATTTATCCAGAATACACAAATAACCTATACAAATTAATAAAGTCCAACAACCCAAGAAAAAAAGTATTTGACAGAAAATTAAATGAAACATACTCATCCTCATTAATAATTAGGGAAAGCAAATTAAAACTAGAATGGGCTGTCTTTTAAAATTGTATTTATCCTCACCTGAGGATATGTTTATATTGATCTTTTAGAGAGAGAGGAAGGCAGAGAGAGAAAGAAACATCTATCGGTTGCCTCCCCTACATGCCTTAGCGGGATTGAACCCACAACCTAGGTATGTGCCCTGACTGGGAATTCAACCCACAACCTTTTTATTTTTATTTACTTATTTAATAAATCTTTATTGTTCCGATTATTACAATTGTTCCTCTTTTTCCCCCCATAGCTCCCCTCCAACCGGTTCCCACCCCATCCTCTGCCCATACCTCCCCCCCCACCACTTCCTCATCCATAGGTGTATGCTTTTTGTCCAGTCTCTTCCCACACCCTCCACACTCCTTTCCCCCCGAGAATTGTCAGTCCACTCCCTTTCTATGTCCCTGATTCTCTTATAGTCACCAGTTTATTCTGTTCATCAGATTGTTTATTCACTTGATTTTTAGATTCACCTGTTGGTAGACATGTATTTGTTGTTTATAATTTTTATCTTTTCCTTTTTCTTCTTCTTCCTCTTCTTAAAGAATACCTTTCAGCATTTCATATAATACTGGTTTCGTGGTGATGAACTCCTTTAGCTTTTTCTTATCTGTGAAGCTCTTTATCTGACCTTCAATTCTGAATGATAGCTTTGCTGGGTACATTAATCTTGGTTGTAGGTTCTTGCTTTTCATCATTTTGAATATTTCTTGCCACTCCCGTCTGGCCTGCATAGTTTCTGTTGAGAAATCCGCAGAGGCTCCTTACAGTATCTTCATATTTTCGGATTCTTTTTTCTTTTTGCTTTTCCGGTTGGGTGTTTTTTGCTTCTTTGTATTTCAAATCTTTGACTTGATTCTTGCAATCCTCTAGTCTGCTGTTGGATCTCTGTATTTTATTTTGTATTTCAGTCACTGTATGCTTAATTTCTAGTTGGTCCTTTTTCATATCCTTGAGGGTCTCGCTAAATTTATCTGCCTTTTCTAGGAAATTCTTGAAAAGCCTTATAACCGTGGTTTTGAACTCTATATCCAGTCATTTGTTTTCCTCCATTTCTTTCGTTTGTGATCTGTTTCTTTGTCTCCGCATTTTTGCTGCTTCCCTGAGTTGGTAGCGTAGCTTTGTGTGGTAGGTGTCCTCTAGGGCCCAGTGGCTCAGCCTCCCGAGTTACCTGAGGTGGACACTCTTGGTGCACCCCTTTGTGGACTGTGTGTACAGCCTTGTTGTAGTTAAGTCTTGATTGTTGTTGGTATCACTGGGAGGAATTGACCTCCAGGCCAATTGGTGTGAGGATCAGCTGTGTCTACGCTGGGAACACTTTTGTGCTGGAGACACTCTTATGAGACAAGACTTGCAAAATTGCAAAAGCCTCTGTGCTCAGCTTGGATGGGGTGGAGTCTCAGGGCAGAGCAGACAGCATTGGTTTCCCGTCAGCCGTGCCCTATGAGGCCCCTGGGTCTCAGTGTCCCTCATTAATTGCTGCAAGCACCTCTGAGAGAAAGCCGCCCTCAAGTTTCGCCTGCTGCCGGACAGTCCAGTTTCTCCCCGAATGAGTTGGGGTTCCCAGAAACTTGCCCGGAACCGGAGTTCAGTGCATTCAGGGGCTTTTGTCTTCCTCCCGCTTTAGAAAGCCAGCCGCGCACTCAGCCTCCCGTGCATTCAGCAGTCGGTCCTCTCCGCACGCGCGCCTCCGGACCTCTGCCTTCCGCAGCTCCCGAGTCTCAGTGTGCTTTCTCTTTTCTTGACAGTTCAGATTCCCCCCGAATGAGTCTGGTTTCCCAGTGTCTCGCCCAGGACTGGAGTTCAGTGCAGTCAGGAGCTTCCTTCTCCCTCCCGCTTTAGAAAGCCAGTCGTGCACTCAGCCTCCCGTGCACACAGCCACCTGTCCTCTCTGCGTGCGAGTCTCCATACCTCAGCCTTTTGCAGCTTCTCTGAGTCTCAATGTGCTTTCCTCTTTTCTTCTAGTTGTAGAATTTCCACTTAGCCAGCTTTCCTTTGGTTCTGGATGGTGACCGTTTTGTCTTTTAGTTGTAGTTTTGATATTGTGCGAGGCAGCAGTTTAGGTGTTTACCTATGCCGCCATCTTGGTTTCTCTCCAGCATATTCTTTTTTCAACCCACAACCTTTAATGTATGGGATGACATTCCAACAAACTGAGTTATCCAACCAGAGCCAAGATAAAACTTCTAAACATGGTCAACAAAGCCCTGTGTGAGCTTAAGTCCCTAGCCTCATCCTACTGTGGTTCTCTGGCTTCTTGGGTCTTCTTTCAATCCCTTGAACTTGCCTTGCTCCTTCCTATTAAAGGGTAGTCTAATTAAACTCTCTTTGTTACAAACTTTTTCTTTAATAAAATACAAGTTTATATGATACATTTATGTGTATGAACATATTTATGTGTATATATATATAAAAACATAATAAATGAGATACTCATTAACTCACACATACAAATATTTCTAAACCAAGCACGTCAAATTCTCAGCCCACGGGCTGCATGCAGCCCACAATGAATATTTTTGCGGCCTAGACAATATAACAGTATGTAAGAAATGTTTCAATAAAAATTTTGTAACTTAATTTTTACAATATCCTGTTATACATAATTATTAATAGCGAACTACAATGTTCACTAATGACTGAGTAGTATAATTGTGTTGCATCAAACACAAATTTCCCTTAAGCGCCTTACGTGCAGACGCACCATTTCTCTCCACTAATATTAGCAGCGAATATTTTAGCAGCCGATTGCCACGTCATTAGACTTGCACTGATTTGTTTGGTATGCGCAACAGGAAATATTTTGTTTTCAGAGAACAAGAAAAATAGGTTTATTTACGTTACACTTATTAATTTGTTCAGTTATTCAGTGTCTGGTAAGTTAATGTTCAAGAGAATATTAATTTTTATTAAAATGTTCCATTATTTTATGTTAACGATTGCTTATTTATTTTAGTCCTTTGTATTCAGCATACCTCTATCGAAATAAACGTGTTTATATGAAAATTGAAGCTTTTGTTTTTTGCGGCCCACATAAACTTAAACCTTGTTTATTTGGCTCATGTTAGCCTTTGAGTTTGACATGCTTGCTCTAAACATTATTTTTGCTTGTTTTTGTTTCAAATTTATAAAAATAGTACACTGCATGTCATTCTTCAGTAACTTCCTATGTTACATTTCTGGAGTTCATTCTTTCATCATTTTCACTGCTGTTCAGGAGTCCATTGGAAGGACATACTTTACTTATGCCTTCCACTATAAATGGACTTTTCAGTTTCCAATTTTTTGTTTTCACAGACAGCGCTGCTATGAATGAAATTCATGAACATGTCCCTGGTGCAGATGTGCAAGTTTCTCTAGGGCAGAACTTCTCACAATGTGTACCATGGCTTGAACGGGTGTAGATGTGAATGAAGAAAGGGTTGAGCAATCGTCTTAGCTCTGCAGCAGCCCTTAGGAAAAGAGCTCTTTGGCCTGCCTAGAGAGCAGAGTAGTCCCTTTAGTCCCGTGTTCCAAACAAATGTCATCATTTGCTAGAGGTGTTACGTATCTAAATCAGGTAGAGGTACTCCTAAGTCTTCCTATTCAAAGTGTAGTCCACTGGCCAGCAACACCTCAAAGTTGATAAAAATGTAGCATCTCAGGCCAGGCTGTACTAGACCTGGTGAATCAGAACCCGCATTTTAATAAGACCCCAGGTGACTCATACACAAAGTTTGAATAATATTCCTCCGTGTGTGCATGTGTGTGTGTGTGTGTGTGTGTGTGTCCATGTGTATACCATATTTTGTTTATTCATCTATTTATGTTTACACATATACCCACATAGTGTGCATGTATATATATGTATAGTATATACAATCACATTTTCTTTATCTGATTATCCATCAGGAGACATTTAGGTTGTTAAGTTATCTCTTGGTTGGCTGAAGAGTATCCTCCAGGTCAGGCAATTTGAGCTGTCAACAAAGGCCCACTATGAATCACATGAACTTTATTCTAGAAGTCAAACCTAGTGTTATCATCAGGCCCTTAGTTAGAAATGAGGCATCTGATTAGAAACAGCAAATGAGAAGTGTTTACACTACACTGATAGAGTTTACAATACAAAAAGATCTGAGCTGGTACTAGGAACATTTGTGGAGTTCATGAGCCATATTGCTTACTGCAGAAGCAAATACTTCCTTTCATCTTCCTGAGATACTGTTGCATAGTACAGTAATTAATAATAGTGGTCATTAATTAGTAAAGAAAAACTGTTTTGGATTTACTTTTTTTAAGAAGGTAAGAAATGAATTAGGAAATTTTTTATTAAAGATTATTAAAACATTTGGTGATTACGTTTTCAGGTTTTTTTGAAAATTTCTTTGAACTACCTTATTTTCTAGATATAGATATACAAGATAAATGCGATGCTACTGAAGTTTCTATAAGAACTTCAGATAAAGTACATTTTTTTAGTATTTTAATATATTTCAAGTTTATTGTTGTGGATGAAATAGAGTCTTCTCTTCAGTTGCAGATTCTTTATCCTGTCCTGTTACACAAAATGTTCAGCCTCCCAAGTCCAGCCCAGTGGTATCCACTGCTGTGTCAGGAGCCTCATCAGCAAGATTACCTCCTACTGCAAATCACCTCGTTGAACCTGTGGCCTCAGTTACACAGCCATCAGAGCTGTTACAACAGAAAGGTATTGGAGAAATTCATTATACTATATATGTAGCACACATATACATACATACATACTGATTAAAATAGGTAGTCAAACTGAATAACCACAATTTTTTGAAAATATGAAAAAATGTCATTTATAATCTCAATTCCAACACAACTATTTTCTTTTTCATATATTAATGTTTAGTCTCTATGGATTTATATTTTGTATAATTGCAATCATAGTTTAAATGCTATTTTGTATTTTGCTTTTACATTTACTAAGTTACTCACAGTTCTTCATTTATGTACGTAGTCTTTATAGTCATTTATTTCCTACTTTTAAAAGGTTATTATAGTTTCTTTTATAATAAAGTGCTCAAGATTTCCTTACTTAGTGTATTTCCATATCCTATATGATGATTTCTGTGCTTTTTCATTACTATTAATGGAAAGTAGTTTTTGACCTAATTTTGAGAATGAGAGGGGTGAAAATGAAATTGTACCTCACATTCCCAGCATTGATAAACAATATCATTTGTTTCTTTGCTTGTTTAATATTCTCCATGTTTTAAGTAAGTGACAGGCAACTAAATTATATTATTTTAACTCTCTTTTCCCACATTGTCTTTTCTTTTGGCAGTATTCATGATTATTTCCTGTCTGACTAAAATTCCAAATCTACTTTTGGTCAGGTTAACATACTATATTTTTCATTTGATAAAAGTAAACTGAACTATTTTTTGAAATCCACAATTTATATATATTTCCAGAGCAACCATTGGTAATATTTTAGTGACTATACTCACTATGTATAGCTCCTTATTTTGAATATGAACAATTCTCTCTCTTATGTTCTAAAACTTAGAAAAAGTATCATAAATCCTCAGGCTGATTTCACTGTCTATACTCTATACTAATATATGTTGAGTATTTATGTAGTCTACAGAAGCCTTTCAATCATTTGATCAGATTATCTACACTAATAAAAGAGAAAGATGCAAATTGACTGTACCTTCGCAACACCCACCAGCCAGTCAGGAGTGAGTATGCAAATTAGCCCATCAAAGATGGAAGGTTAATTTGCATATGAAAGTGCCAGGCAGCCGGGGGGGGCGGGTGGGACACTTGCATCGCTGCCATGGCTTTTCGTACCGCCCCAGCTGCTCAGGGCCTCTGGGCAGCGTGGGAAGGCAGGGCTGGAGCAGAAAGAGGTGGCTCCGGGGCTGGAGCGGAAAGGCGGTGCTGGCAGCCAGGGAAAGGAAGGCCCATTCTTGCATGAATCTTCCTGCATTGGGCTTCTAGTATATTATATATATATATATATATATATATATATATATATATATTTTTTTTTTATTGATATTTCACAGAGAGGAAGGGAGAGAGATAGAGAGCTAGAAACATCGATGAGAGAGAAACACCGATCAGCTGCCTCCTGCACACCTCCCACCGGGGATGTGCCCGCAACCAAGGCACATGCCCCTGACCGGAATCGAACCCGGGACCCCCCAGTCCGCAGGCCGACGCTCCATCCACTGAGCCAAACCGGTTTCGGCATATTATATATTTTTTTATTTGGTTTTATAAACCAGTTTCAGCACCGAGTGTCCATTGATTCCCAACCAGCCAGTGGGTATATTGGGAATAAAATCTAGTTGTGTGTCTTTTTAATCCTCACCTGAGGATTTCCCTCCCCCCCCCCCCCCCGTTGATTTTTAGATAGAGTGGAAGGGAGGGAAGAAGTGGGGGAAGAAAGAGAGAAACATCGACATGAGAGTGACACATCAATTGTTTGCCTCCATCGAACCCACAACTGAGGTACATGCCCTTTCTCTGGAATTGAACTTGAAACCCTTTCATCTGCAGGCCAGTGCTCTAACCCCTAAGCAATCAGCCAGAGCAGAATCTAGTTTTTGTAAGTGTTTGCCTTATAAGTGTTTCACTTATAAGTGAAAGGCTGATAGGAAAGTTTTGCTTGTCATGAGTAAGGGTAGGTTGAAGCCCTAACTGAACGAATGGTGTCTTTTTGTGTCTTTCATCAGCATTGATGATTCATTCAATTTTTTTTGTTGTTGTTAATCCTCACCTGAGAGTATTTTTTCTATTTATTTATTTATTTATTTATTTATTTATTTATTTATTCATTCATTTATTTATTTTTTCATTCATTCATTCATTCATTTATTTATTTTTAGAGAGAGTGGAAGGGAGAGAGACAGAGAAACATTGATGTGAGAGAGATATGTTGATTGGTTGCCTCTCATATGTGCCCCGACTAGGGATAGTGGTTGAGCCTGCAACCCAGGTATGTGCCCTTGACCAGAATTGAACAGGGACCCTTCAGTCCTTGGGCCAACACTCTTATCCACTGAGCCAAGCAGACTAGGGCATCCCCTGCTAATTTTTTTCCCTTTTATAATTTCTTTTTGACCATTTTACTTTTTAAATACATGGTATTATCTTACTGTATCATATACCACTTTTTCACGAAATAATCATAATTATTTTTCTTTTTTTTTTTTTAAATATATTTTATTGATTTCTTACAGAGAGGAAGGGAGAGGGATAGAGAGTTAGAAACATCGATGAGAGAGAAACATCGATCAGCTGCCTCCTGCACACCTCCTACTGGGGATGTGCCCGCAACCAAGGTACATGCCCTTGACCGGAATCAAACCTGGGACCTTTCAGTCTGCAGGCCGACGCTCTATCCACTGAGCCAAACCGGTTACGGCCATAATTATTTTTCTTACTAAGTAGATTTGAAAAGAGAATGGGCTTATTGAGCACTTATTAATGTGCCAGATATTTCATATTATTTAATCCCCATGTCAATCCTATGATGTAGATAGTATCTGTTTTACAGATGAGAAAAGTGAGATTCACAAAAAATTACATAACCTGTCCAAATTATAAATTAGTAAGTAGCAGAGTGAAAGATTTTTATCTCAGACCTGTCCTTGTGCTCTTTCTATAAAATGATGCTGAATTTGTTGTTGGCTTTTAAACTCTTGATTTACCTAAGATACGCTCCTTGTTAGAATAAGTAACAGAAAAAGATAATACTAGAGATGCTGGAATTGTAGCTTTTAATATTCCAAGTAGGAGATTAGCTTCTTAGTGGCCTCTATGCCTTTGGATAGGTCTGGGGTACATATATAATTGTGTGAGTAAGGGCTACCATGTATGTTGTACAAGTTGTAGTTTGTGTGAATGGTGCCTCTTGTACTGTGCAGTGCATGGTTATTGGTCTGATATGACTTACTAAAACAGTACTACTTAAAAGAGATAAGTTTTTTTGGTCACAGCTTCAAAGATGCCCTTGCTTAGTTATTCTTTCAAAGACCTCAGCATTGTTACTGGTTTTTAGAAGAGAGGCATCAAATTTTTGCTCCTAAAATTTTTTTTGGAAAAAAACAAAAACAAAAAACTTTGTAACTACTTAAACATTTTTCAGATTGACATCTAAATTTTTCATCTAAAGCTTAAATAGTGGCAGTTATGTGATTTTCAATATATTGACTTTTATGCATTATTCTCTATAGCCACTGGAATGATACCTAACTTTATCCTTTAAAAAAAATACCCAGATGAGCCCTTCTTTAACATTTGGAAAGTTTACGTTTTCTCTTTTTCTCCTTTATGTAATACCCTCTCCTCTGAATATAATGATATAGTAGTATATTCTTAAGCTAGAAACTTCTTTATCACTCTATAATCATACCTCTCTGCCACAATGATATATAAATTAAAATTTTAAAATTTGTTTTATTGCCTATGACCATAAGTCTAAGTGTTAACTTTTTTTCTTCTGAATTAAATAACCAGTACAATTATTATTAGCATATAGTTGGCTAAAACAATGTAAATATCATGATTTTTGGTATTTTTTTAATATAAAGTGCATTTTTATTGAAAATACATATTTCATTGAGATGAATCCCTCTCCCTCCTCCCCACCTTAGCTTTATGATTCTGAGTTGCATATGATTCATTGTGAGAATAAGATAAACTTTAGCTAGATTTCATTCATAGTTTTTATTTTCATCACTTAATTACTGAGAAACTTTGTTCATGTAATATTATAGATAGGAATGACATTTGAAGGGTTTTTTGTTTTTTTTTGTTTTTGTTAATCCTCACCCGAGGATATTTTTCCATTGATTTTCAGGGAGAGGGAAAGAGAACGGGAAAGACAGAGAGAAACATTGACGTGAGGGAAACACATTGGTTGCCTCCTGCACGAGCTCAGACCAGGGCCCCGGCCCTGGAGGAGCCTGCCACAACGTACCTGCCCTTGACTGGAATCAAACCCAGGACCCTTTGGTCCACAGGCCAACGCTCTATCCACTGAGCCAAATCAGCTAGGGTGGTGAAGGGTTTTATTAAAGCAATATTGTTCTTGGTTTTTAACTGTCTGAGTTACATGTCAGAAATTTTTGTTGTTCGTTAGATTTTATTTTACAGATAGTCCATTATTTTTACATTAATGTAGCGGTTTACAGTTGTAAAATACCTTTCACTTTTATATCTCACTTGATCATGTGAAACAGCTGTATCGTATTTCATTTTCCTTTTACAGATGAGGAAATTTTATTTTAGAGAGGTAGGTGTTATACCGAAAGATATGCATACTCTGAAGGAGGAAGCAAGACCCAATGCAGATATTCTGCCTCCAAACCCAGCACTCATTTTATTGAATCAATAATTATTCAAAATATTGTGAATTTCATTATACCATTACCAGTACCTCTTATCATATACTCTCAGTGTATTTTTATCAAAACTTCAAGCTGTGATGTAGGTCACTTATTTTATGGGTGGTATTTTTATATAACTTAATTGGTAAAGGCAATCCTCATTTTCAAACCAGTGAGACAAATTTTATTCTTTGTCAGAAATTCTAATTTAATTTTTTTTTAAATCCAAGGAAATGTTTTGTAAAATTTTAAGGGGCATAATAAACTCCACTGAGAAATAAATTACAGCATAAATATATATATATATATATATATATATATATATATATATATATATATATATATGTATATATATATATATATATATATATATATATTTTTTTTTTTTTTTTAATCCTTACCAGAGGATATGCTTATTGATTTTAGAGAGAAGGGATGGGGGAGGTGGAGAGAGAGAGAGAGAGCATTGATGTGAGAGAGAACATCAGTTGGTTGCCTTTCATATGTGCTCCAAATTGGCATCGAACTTCCAACCTAGGTATGTGCCCTGACCAGGAATCAAACCCACAACCTTTTGGTATGTGGGACAGTGCTCAACCAATTGAGCCAAACTGGCCAGGGCTGCAGCATATATCTTTTAAACCAAATTTCTAAATGCATTCAAATTTAAATGTCAAAGATCTAATATAATCTATTTATGTTTTTATAGTAGATTATAAAAGCTAGCCAATGAGTAAAAGTACTGTTTCCCATTACCAGATTTGAAATAAAGCAGTATAATATATACCTATCATTAGGCTATTTATGAAGCAAGAATTATCTTGAAAAGCATTGCATTCCTGTGGTAAATACATGTATTGTGTGTACCAAACTCTGGTGTTTGACTTTTTAAAAGTATTTACTAAGGATCAAGTATAAATTTCAGAAGTAAATTTCATCAGGCATCATGATAATAAGGAATGTTCCCATATATTTAATAAAAAGAAAAATACACACTACTAAGTACTAATAGGTTCAACTGCTAGTAAATACATTTTTGTTAAAATGAGGTAGAAAGAATTACATATTGTATAAGATATGAGGTGAGAAATTATAATCATTTAAATATGTTGTGATAAAATAAGTTATAAGGTACTTCATTGAACATCTCATATGGACTTTGAAAGAAATCATATAGAATTTTTATCTGAGTTTTATCTAATTTTGAAAAAAAAAAAATTTTAGTCCTAGAAAACATTGTACTTGTTCTTAAAAGAATTAGTGTCACGAAGGATACTACTCAGGTTGGTGAAAGGTTCTTTTTTCTAATGACTTATCCCAGAGATAAGTATTAAGAATAGCTGAAAATAATTGTTTTTTATTAAATTTACACAAACAAAAACATGTTTTTAAATAACATATCCTATTTACATAATATTTAGTATATTTCAGGCACCATTCTAAGATTTGAAATATGTATATTAATCTAGTTCATCCTCAAAACAACTATTTGAGGTAGTTATTACCCCACTTACAGATCATGTAAATGAAGAACAGAAAGGTTAGTAACTTGCCCAAGGACACACAACTAGTAAGTAGTGGCAGCACCTAGAATTGAACTCAGAATCCCAATCTTTATAACTAGAGGCCCATTGCACGATATTCATGCAAGAATAGGCCCCTGGCTTCAGCCGTCCGGGACCCAGCAAGTCCACGCTCCCCACCCCAGCCGCCTGGGAGCCAGCATGTCCCCACTCCTGGGCCACCTGGAGCCGGCAAGTCCCCGTTCCCCGGCCACCCAGGGAGCAGGCACGTCCCCACTCCCTGGCAGCCCAGGAGCTGGCAAGTCCCTGCTCCCGGGCCACCTGGAGCCGGCATGTCCTCTCTTCTGTCTGGAGCACCCCGCTTCCCTTCATAGCAGGCTTCACACTGCTCTGCTCCTGCATATGCAAATTAACCTCCATCTTTGTTGGGTTAATTTGCATACTCTGATTGGCTGTGGGCGTAGTGGAGTGATGGTTAATTTGCATGTTTCTCTTTTATTAGGTAAGATTAGGTAAGATAGCCTGCTGTTTATATAGCCAGTATTTCTTACTGTTTTGCTTTGTTCTCATGGGATTTTTTCGGAAGTAATGGGTTGTTTGACAGTAGTGATTGTGGACCCCATACATTCAGAATTATTAAATGCATTCATTTTTCAATATTTCTGAATTAAGAATATTCCAGTGAAAACCAACCCTATTTGTAAGGTCTCATCTTTTAACTGAAACATGTATGGCAAGGTAAAAGAAAGTCTCTAGATTTAGGGTGCTTTGACTAATTTAAGGAAGGGGGTATGTTTTCCCTTTAGCGCCTGAGATTTTATATCTCAGGGCAATGCATTATAGTAAGATTTAGGATAAATTCAGAATAAGTGTTTCCTTTGTAAAGGGACAGAAAGGCTTTTGTTAACACAGGCAGTTTCTTAGGTGGGTAAGTTTTAGGAAAGAGAGGACTCTGGTAATTGATTCCCTTAAAACCTTCCTTTTGAAAGAATCCTTGGAAAGTTATATAGTATGAGTATCTCGTTTGAAGACCAGTTTAGGAAAGATAACAGTTGCTCCAAAGTCTGAACTCTTGAATTTACAAAAGCTAACCTCACAAGGGATTTGTTCTCTTAAGACTAGTTTTATTTATTTCCAATGTAGCTGTTTCTAGGGAACAGTGAAGAAGCCTTTTATTAAGCATCCCCAAGGATATGGTCTCCTGGAGAGTTTTGCCTGAAGGTACTTTAATGATGGGTAGTTTAAACCAAATGTCCTTTTTAAGATATTGGGGCCCTGTTAATTACAGAACTCTTCATAATGTCAGATTCTTGCAGACTTCTTGCCTGTTGGTTTAATAGTCATACCTTGGAAGTTCTAATTTAGACAGAATAAATTAGGATATAGCATTCCCTCCCCATTTGATGGTGTTGGGCGTGGTGGGATGGAAGATACTCCTTGTACATTTTTGCAGTGGGTTTTGGGCTGAGCTCTGCATACTCATTTAGTGCAGTTTGTATGTACTGGATGGATCCAATCTAGAGAAGGGCACTTAATACGGATTGACTGATATTCTGGAGCTCTTACCATTCCTCTGTGGATTAAATAAAATGTCATATTCTTGTGCCATTACCATCACCAAGCTTTTTAAACAAAGTTTACTTGAACATAGAAAGGAAGGATCAATTCTGAGCATATTAAGTCACATTTGGGGAAGGGCTTAAATCTTGATACTTTCATCTCCAGCACTTCTTATAAAGCATTGCATCTTTTTGCAGGAAATTAATGTTTTGAGTATGCTGGCTGACATTCTGTTAATATAGTATAGTTGACAACTATAGTATAATCTAACATGATATTATGATGAGTAATAATATTACTTTAGTCTGTCTTATTCGTAAATTTGTTCCAGTGCATTGACTCATTGTTTTATAATTTTGTAATCATTCGATAGTCATTTCATTTGCTTCCAATTAAGTATTGGATATTTTTCTGATAATAAATAAATCTGTTTTTATTAATTAAATCTGAAGAAAAAGAAGGAAATATTTATCTTATAATATTATGGTGTCCCTGTACTTTGGTTCCTTTGATTAGTTACAGAGTCAACAACCTACATATTCATTCAATCATGAAAATAATGGCTTCTCCTCTGATTTTTTCCTGATTATTGGCCTCTGTTAGCTCAGCACAGTAAATGGAATTTCTTCCTCTTTCTTCTTACCAAATATATACATACACACACAGGATGGGGCAAAAGTAGGTTCACAGTTGTATGTGAAATAGTTTATTCTTGTATTATTTATTATTTATTAATTATTGTGTTATTTTCCATGTGAACAACTGTAGACCTACTGTTGCCTCATCCTGTATGTGTACTTTCTAAAGTGCAGTGCTAATTACATTTAGCACTTCTTTTTTTTTTATGATTGGCTTTGGTGTGCTTTTGTACTTTTATTTAAATGCTTTTGTCTTATAGTCAGAAAATTTGGAGCATTTTAAGAGGTACAATGTTACTGTGTAGAAAATGATATTCAAAACTTCCACCTTCTGCAACTCCTCTGTCCTCTTTCAAGCTTCCCTTTACACCCCACTGTCGTGGATAGGCATAGGACTTCTTAGCCTGCAGTGAACTGCCAATAGAAAGCAAAGCAGGCTCATCTCCAATTGCTAGTTCAAACCTTCTCTAGTTGGACTGGAATTTAGTATTTCCTTTAAAAGGCCATCTCTTCTATTTTCTGTCTGTGCAAGACTCTGTATATTCAGTGATAAACGAAGCAGGTATAGTTCCCATCCTTACTAACATTGAGTGAAGCTAGGGGAGGTGGGGTTTCTGTTCTGTCATTCATTATTTCCACTTCTGAAACATGCTGTAAGTTTATGAGCAAGATGTCTGGATGGTTGGGCTTTCCACTGGAAGAGGGACATTTTAAAGCCAGCATTTTGGACTGCTAGTAGAAAGCTACCACCTCTCCCTGTAGCCACTGCTCCTGGCACATCCATCCTGCATGGCACCTGGCTCCCAACACTCGAAAATACTTCATTTTAAGGAAGTCCTTAAATTAAAGAATTTCTTTTCTATAAAACCTTTTTTACTGTAAATGTATATTTACTTGTAAACTTCCTAGTATATCTAACCTAAGGTCTAATATTGGTCAAATTTTCATCTTAGCTAGGCTTTTATTAGAGGAATATGCCCCTCTGAATTTGGTCTTTCAAGGTATCAAGCTTATTTCTTATATTTTCTGAAATTACTTAAATTGATTTTAATTTCTCAGATGAATTTATCATAACTGCCATTTTACCTATATTTAGAAGATGTTTCAGCAAAGCTAGCTGATTTTTTTCATGACTTTTTTAGTCAGAGTGAGGAGATCACACATGTACAGTTTAACCTTTATTCCCTTCTCAGCACAGATGTTACTCTTGAATAGTTTTTTTCTTACTATAGACATATCCATGCTAATTTAAAAGGTCACCTGAAAGAAACAATGGAGAGAGCATCAGGGAGCTGCCATGGGATTTTGGTGAGGCCAGGCTACATTGTGTTTACAGTATTGTGAAATGCTCTTGAAAATTCACAGTTTCTAGGTTTTTCTTTTTTCAAGCTGAGCTGTAAGATTTTCCTTACAGGGGGCTTGTTCTTATTTATAAAGTATTTTCATTTTTAATTAAGATTATTTTCCCTCTTAAAATTTCTGTGGATGTTATGTTTTAAGTCTTGATTTTGCCACATTAATTAAATAATAAAAATACCCAATCAAAATTTTAAAGGGAAGTATTATACAGTTATCAGCTGTTGTGCCTTTTCTACAGACTCTGCCTTCTCTTGACCTACTTCATTGACCTATTTGAGACTCACGTGCAGGCAGTAGACTGAAGCTGAGATGATTGGCCATCTCAGAAAATACACTATTCTGTAATTGCCACACTTGCAGGGCCACAATTAATTACTCCCTCCCCCCCACACACACACCCTTTTTTTGAACATCTGCTGATAGCAGAGAACTATGCTGAATACAGTTCTTTTCTTTAACTGTCATTCTTTTTCCGTTATGAGAACTGAGTTACCATCAAGGTGGCATTAACAGAAGGAAGGTATCAAGTATCTGTGTGTGTGTTATATGCTATATAAATTCATTTCAGTAGAATGATCACTGCTCACCAAGAATGCACAGTCCCAAAGGAAGTATACTACAAGGGCCCTAAACTTAAAGAAGGTAAACATGCATAGAACTCAGTAAGATTTTCAGAGATTATCATTGCCGTTTCCTAATATTGTTAGTGTAATACATGGTATTTTTTTCCACACTTAAATCAGCTACTTCATATTAAAGCTGCTTTTACTAGACTGCTTTTAGAGATTTTCTAACAGTTTCAATTTTGATAATAAATTTGCTAATATTAATATGCATGCTGGGTTGCTCTTTGGAATGTCAGAGTTCTTTCTCACTTTTAATGCAATGTCAAATTTTATTTCTCATCTTTCCTGTTGGTTTGACTCGTGTTTGTGCTTTCCACTTTACAGGCATGCAGTATGGTGAATATGTTAATAATCAAGCTAGCTCCGCACCAACTCCCTTGTCATCAACTTCCGATGATGAGGAAGAGGAGGAGGAGGATGAGGAAGCAGGTCTGCTTTAGCTTTACACTAGTTCTTAATCTTTTCCTACTCAAGTTCTTTTTTTTTTAATGTCCACAGTCTTATAGCCTCTTTAAAAAGTATCTTTGCAGATTTAGCTCAATGAACTTACTTGGTTTAGGTTATAGAAGATTGGGGTCACTTGAAATTAGGTGTTTTGCTTATTTATTTGTTTTGTTTTATTTTTCTTCCTTTGGACATCTTTACCATTTCATTAAGTAACAATACATCGTTCATGATGACAGTGGTTTTTTCTTTCAGAAATGCATTTCCGCTCAAGTCATGCAAAAGAATTGAGTGTTGATTGGAGCTTTTGACTGTTTGCTCTAACACCCCATTAGGAGGAATTTTTATTTTCTGCTTTGCATGCTACTTAGTCTAAACAGAATAAACCATTTGGATTTTATATAACAATGACAGAGAAGTAGGAGTAAGCTCCTTTTGGCACTTACTATATGTTTAGAAAGCCAAAAATTTGTAGTTACTTTACAGTTTGCAAATATCCTCTATATATGGTGGCTGTAGCTGCAAGTTCCATCTTTCTGTATAGGGAGAGGGGGCAGAATATTGGGGCTAAATTGAAGGAATTTGATACCAGTGTTAGAGTTCAAAAAGTTCAAATAGAAATGGTGTTCAAATGGTGATGGATGTCTGGGCTAGCCTTAAATGTAATTAACTAAAATACTAAACATTTGCAGTTGCTTTACTGTTTCTAGCCTGCTGCAGATTATGTAGTATTTAATCAGTAATATGGATTATAGATTTTCTTAAGTGCCAGTAAACTTACGGTATAATAAGTGCCAGTTATCTCATTTCTCTGTAAAAGTATTCTGTGTTCTGTACAACTAATTTATAGCCTATTTGTAACCTTATTAAAAATGCAATAAGCTCACAGTGTAGTTTGGGATATAGAACAAAACTACAGTGAGTTCTATGTTTTCATAGTGCTTTATAGGAATATATAGGATAATCTAGAACCAGATGTAGGGTTGGATGACAGGGAAGATTCTCGGGGGATTAGGACTGGTACCTGAGCTGAGTCTAAAAGGAGAAGTTGGAATTAGGCAGGTGAGGGATCCAGGGAGAGGCACAGATACTTTTTAAAACAAAGCAAGGAGCTTTTGAGAAGATGGCATATTGGGGAACTTTAGTGAATCTGGGACCTATGGCCTGCAAAGGACCATGGCCAGAAGATTCGAATGAGGTTGGGTAGGATGACTGGATGAGATCTTGGAAAACCTGGCACAGCAGATCCTCGAATAACATCATTTTGGTATAAAGTTAATGAGATACTGCAAGAACTTAAATCTTGTTTATATTGATTAGCCTATGGTCAAATTGATTTAATTATACATCACTTCACTTACACAGAAGCTATAGATGATGTTAAGTGAGGACTTACTGTATTTCATATTAAGGTGTTTGGATTTTATTTTGAAGGTAGTGAGGAGTCACTGAGGCAGTTTACATGGAAAAATAACAGCCAAATTTGCAATTTAGAAAGCTCTCTTACGAAAGTATTCATAGGAGCATATTGAAACTAGGCTCTTAGAATAATCTGGTGAGGAAAATGAGTTCTGAGGCTAAGGTAGCAGGAAGATTGAAGGAGAGTATAGCATGCATTATCAAATGAAGAAAATCATTTTTACAAATCAAAAGTAATTTGGTTAGCAGTGGTAAATGTTAAGGAATGTTTGGTTGAAGTCTGAGAAAAAACAGTTGGCTTTATCAATCAGGGTTCCTGTCTTGTTTTTTCCTCCCCCCACCCACCCCCCTCCAACCTTATTTGTAACACTGTTTGAGGGGATAGGGGGAGGGATGAGAGAAAATGAAGAACATTTTCTAAGTGTGGTTAATATTTGTTTAATATTAACAGTAGTCCTGTGGAGTATGTTTTAGTTTAAAATCCATTGTTACAATTAAGAAGTGGCTCAGAGATGTTAGGTGTCTTGTCCATTTTCTTTTAACTGATAAGCGAGATGGAATTTGACTTAAATTTTTCCATGATTTATGCAAGTTATGAAGAAATAAAATTTCAAGTTATCTTGGTTAATTTAAAGTTGACCAATATTAGTAAGTACATTGGACTTCCTTGACCCCTGTTGCTTATCTTTTAAAGGCTTAAATGCATCCCCGTACTTTTCCCCCACCTTCAAGGATTCTGAGCTGTTCTTATGATCTATTCTCCCTTTGCTTCCTCAGATTTCAGCTCTTCCTTTCTTCCTCTTCCTCTTCTTTCAGTGTATGACATGTAGCCAGTAAAAGAATAAGGGAAAAGTCTCCCTAAGTACTACGTTCAAATAGTGATAACAAATACTCTGATTTGTTCTCAGAGTATTTGTTATCACTAATTGTAGTGTGAAATGACTGAGGTAAATTGGGCCTATGTAAGGTTTAAGAGTGGGAAAAAGTACTAATGCTCTTTGTTCAACTGAAACCAGCTGCTATGCAGAAAGCAGTATTTTGCTTGATGTAATGGTTCCAAAGATCAGTACTCCTATATTCTAAGAGTTTTATAGTTTTAGTAGCTTACATTTTGGTCTGTGATCCACTTTTAGTTCATTTTAGTGTAGAGTATAAAGAAAGAGTCTAACTTTACTAGTATTCCTCTGCCTGTGACTATCTAGTTGTTCCAGCATTATTTGTTGAAAAGAATGTTCTTTCCCCATAGAAATATCTTGGCATATTGTTTTGTTTTGAGGTGAAATTTACACAATAATAAAATTAATCATTTTAAAGTGTACAATTCAGTGCCATTTAGTATATTCACAGTGTTGTGCAACCACCATCTCTATCTAATTGTATCATTTTGACTTTTGTGCAACCACTTCTATCAGTTCTAATTTTGTGAATGTACTAACTAAACATTATATTATCTCAAAAGAAAATTATAACCATTAAGCAACAACTTCCCATTTCCCCCTCCTCTCAGCTCTTGGAAACCACCAATCTACTTTCTAACCCTATAGATTTACCTGTTCTGTATATTTCATATAAATGTAACAATGCAATGTGTGACCTGTTCCGTCTCGCTTGTTTCACTTAGCATGTTTCAGGGATTATTCATATTGTAGCATGTGTTTGTACTCTATTCCTTTTTTATAGATAAACTAGTAGATAAATAATACTCCATTGTATAGATATACTATATTTTGTTTATCCATTCATCTGCTGATGAATATTTGGGTTTTGGTGTATTGCGGTTTTTTTGTTTGTTTTAAAATATATTTTATTGATTTTTTACAGAGAGGAAGGGAGAGGGAGAGAGAGCTAGAAACATTGATGAGAGAGAAACATCAACCAGCTGCCTCCTGCACACCCCCTACTGGGGATGTGCCTGCAACCAAGGTACATGACTTTGACCGGAATCGAACTTGGGACCCTTGAGTCCGCAGGCCGATGCTCTATCCACTGAGCCAAACCGGTCAGGGCAATGTATTGTTTTTTTTAACGCTTTCAGACTTTTACCTTATGTATCAGCATTCTTTAGTTACAAATTCACAAATAAAAAAGAAGATCAATTGCTCCCCATTCTTAATTAAGAGTAATGACATATGTACACCATTTTTCTACTTATCACAAAGAAAGCACTTGGTGGTTTCCACCTATTTTTTTTGTAGTCCTCATACTTTGCATAAGTTTTTTCATGTTTAGTGTCTCATTTTAAGCCTCACAAGAAATTAAAAAAGACATACAAGACATTTTTTTAAATTGTTCTCATTTTGCAGAAGAGAGTATTGATGAATGTTGTTTACCCAAAGTTATATAACAAGTAAATGACAGAGTCTAATGTAACTGCAGTCTTTTGCTCCAAATCATGTTCTTTGCTGGTAATAAAATCAGTCTATGCAAAAAGCTTTAGCTGTTATGCCATGAGTCAACATACCTAGTCACATGGTTTTCCAAAAGTAGTCTATGAAAGATAATTATGCATGCATGTTCTTTTTATATCACAGTTAAAAATTAACCTAAAATGTAGTTTAAACTCCATCTATAATAATAAAAGCGTAATATGCTCATTAGACTGGGCGTCCTCCCGAACAACCTTCCAGATGAAGCCGGGGCTGGAAGGGAAGCCCTGGTCCTGGTGGCCGGAGGGAAGCCGGTGCCGGCAGCTGGGGGAAGGAAGGCCTACTCTTGCACGAATTTCATGCATCAGGCCTCTAGTTTATAATATTGTTGTTAAGAGCTAGGATCACCTCTGTATCACAGAATCTTGTCTTAGGGTTAAAAAAGATCAAGATCTCTAACACAAGAGAGGGACTATGTGCATTTTTGGTTTTATTCATCACTGTATACGCTAGCATATTTACCTAGTATAGCTGTAGGCTCTCAAAATATTTGTTGAGTGAATAAATGAAGGAAATATATTGTACGTCCTACTATCTGTGTGACCCATCACTAAATTTCATCATAAATTGCCACAGAAAATTTCTATTAATCTTACAGGTTTTGGAAGGCAGCTATGCTCACCACTATACCACCAACGCAGCTTTAATCTTACAGGTTTTGAATGAACACACAATAAGAATTCTTCTTTTTTTTAATCCTCATCTGAGGACATGCTTAGAGAGAGAGAAACATTGATCGGTTGCCTTCCATATGTGCTCCAACTGGGGATCAAAAAGTCATTAAAATTTAATTATCTTAAAGTATCCTAATACTGATAATATATATTAAGTAGTTTGCAGTTTGATAGATGCAGTTTTTGAGATGTAACTGTATTAAAATTTCTATCAACCTGAAATTTATATTTGTGTGTAAAGTAATTTGATATCTATTCTCTAGGATGCCATCACATGTGAATGATTAAATCTTATTCCACTCATCATCTCCATAGTCTTCCTACTCTCATTCTCATCCCCTATTCTGTATCGGAAATTTATTTATGTGTTTTTAAAAATGTCCTTAAACATCAGTCATTTTACATTTTCACTAGAGTCAGCAAAGCATCTTCTATAAAATTGCCAAAGGCTGCCCTAAGATACATTATCATTTTAGACTTAGTAGACACTTTGGTTTTCCTTTTAGGTATTGACAGCTCTTCTACCACAAGCAGTGCTTCTCCACTGCCCAACAGTTACGATGCCCTAGAAGGAGGTGGCTATCCAGGTAATTTGTTTTGTGCCTGTTTAATGGTTGCTTGAAAAGTCACTGACCATTAATTGCTTTCAAAACATGAACATGTATTATACATAATTAGCAGGGTATATTTTTTTTTTAACAGAAAAGGGGACATTTTCCTGGTATTTCTCAGCCTTAATTTTATGGTATTAATTGTTATACTCCAACTATGTATGTTGTTTCTGGGCAGCTTAAGGAAATTTATTATTCTATTTTTGTTATCATGCTCTTTATCTTTTTCCTTCTCAAAATCTTTTAATAGTGAATAATTTTTCTCTTCTTTTCCATTTTTTATGCTAATAACTCCTTAAATATATTTTATATTTCTGTTCTCATGCTTAGGTCCTTGAATTCCTTCCAACTAGCCTCTGAATATAAGTAGTCTTTGACTCTTTACTCCCCCTATGGCTCCTGGCTGCCTCCACCAGGTAAATAGATTAACCAACTTGGATGTAGTTTTTGGAGGCATTACTTTTAACCATATCAGGAAATAACTTTGGTCATTACATAGAAATCGGAGTAGTGGATAGTATTAAAGGAAAAACACATGAACTTAACCTTTTTGTATTTAATAGTCATTTTTATTTTAACATCTTGTACTGTGATTTTCCTGATTTGCCTATTTCTATCACCTGACAACCACACCTGACTTACCTCTTTTTCTCTCTCTCTTTCTGATGACTCCAAACTTTAGGACTAATAGAAGAAGCAATGTTGCCCTTCTCTTTATTTCTTATCACTCTTGAGAATAATCCAGGATTAAAGTTGAAGTATTCTGTACTTAACTGAATGCACTATCTTGCTATCATTATTCTATGAATCAGAAAAGTTTAATCTTCTCAGCTTAATATAGAATTCCTTTTAATATTTTAAGAATACTTAAATACACTACTTTAGTCTTTTGTGCTTACAGATTTTTCCCACCTAGGAACCACTATTTGTGTGTATGTGTGTAAGAGTTGTGGATTCTAAAAACAATCACTATCATCAAAATATTCTAGAAGTTACTTCATTGACTAAAAGATGAATAATCTAGCCTGGCCGATGTGGCTCAGTGGTTGAGCATTGACCCATGAACCAGGAGGTCATGGTCGATTCCTGGTCAGGGCACATGCCAGGGTTGTGGGCTTGATCCCTGATAGGGGGCATGCAGAAGGCAGTTAATCAATGATTCTCTCTCATCATCGATGTTTCTATCTCTCCCTCTCCCTTTCTCTCTGAAATCAATAAAGATGTATTAAAAAGAAAAGATGAATACTCTAACTGTATAGTATATTTCATGAGCTTCAGAGTAACCTGAAGTGAAATATCCAGTGTGGTGTAGTTAAAAGATCACGGCCTTGGAGTTAGACCTTGGTTTGTTTATAATCATTTATCAACAAATCTTAATCTTATTATGAACTGTGCTTTGAGAGTAAGTGAGTGACCTACGGCAAGTTTTCTAGCTATTTATATAGCAACAAAATTAAAGATGTGAGCAACTGTAGCAGTTAGGTGAAGTGAATTGAAAGTTTACCATCAGATACTAGGATAGATTTTAGGACTATAGAAATGTATGAACTATTGTTCATTTGTTATAGATGGGGATAAATTTTAGACTTCCATGTTTATGATTCTCCAGTTCTTTATTTCTTATGCTGATGTCATGTTAAGAGACCTTTCTATTTACAGTCCAGTGCCATGAGGAGAGACAAGCAGGAAATTTAAGGATATGACATTGCATTGATACTCCTGTCCTTTTAAGAAGTCTGGGATGTTACCAGAAAGCCAATAAGCTAAGCCTTGCCTAATTTACATATGATGTTAGAGAGCAGAATGTCTAGGAATGTATCTTCAAAATTAGAGCAAATAGAGTCAGTAGAAAGATGTGATTCCTCGAGAAACTTTTTTTTTTTAACTATATTTTATTGATATTTCACAGAGAGGAAGGGAGAGGGATAGAGAGCTAGAAACATCGATGAGAGAGAAACATCGATCAGCTGCCTCCTGCACACCTCCCACTGAGGATGTGCCTGCAACCAAGGTACATGCCCTTGACCGGAATCGAACCCGGGACCTTTCGGTCCGCAGGCTGACGCTTTATCCACTGAGCCAAACCGGTTTTGGCCTCGAGAAACTTTTTAAAAATAAATTTCATTTAGTCAGTTGCTTTTGAAAATGTATTTTTTTTTCAGAGTCTGATTACTTGTGAAGAATATGTTTTTTTAAATGAAAAATAGATTCCAATACATCTATATTATAGATATGACTTGAAAAAAATCTAACAGTCAATATACCAAATTGTTAATAATGGTTATGTGTAATAGAATAATTTTTAGGGTTTCTTCTTGTTATTCTTGTATACGATGATTAAATTTTCTACTGTTTTCATAGTTTTAATCACATTTTAGTTTTTGTTTTAAATTTCAGTAAAGGAAGAACATTGATTCATTAAATTCTATTGACATCTACTGCACACCAGACATTGTTTTAGGACCTGGACACTTATAGACACTCTTTCATATTTTCATAGTTTTGCCTCTACAAATAATACAGCTTTTTAGGGGATTATAGAAATATGCCACTCTTTTCATGGACATATTTTATAGATGGCAGGGTCAGATAAAAAGCAAATTAGAGTAAAGAGTAGTTGACACTCTTTTTAGTGCTTTGCTTTATTTTCTGCTTTATAGCCCCATTCATGAGGAAAGGATAAAAGGAAAAACTGTTTTTTGTATGGATAGTAGTAAATATAAAGGCCTTATCTATTAAAAATACCACCTGAATATCAAAGTATTTGTTGTCAAGTGATACCAAATGAGGTTTTCTTAAAATACGTCTATATAAAAAAAAGATGGGGTGGGAACATATAAAACAGGATTAGCAAAATATTGATGATTATTAAAGCTGAATTATGAGTGTGTGGGGTTTATTAGTCTATTCTCTACTTTTGTGAATGTTCAAAATTTCCCATAATAAAAAGTTAAAGAAAAGGAAATGCCAGAGGTTATGGCTCTCCCAAGAGCCAAGTCTTTATACAGTCGCGTTTCCAAGTGTTAACACCTTGTGTTTCCCTTTGTTAGATATGCTTTCTTCATCAGCAAGCAGTCCTGCTCCTGATCCCGCTCCTGAACCTGACCCTACTCCAGCTCCAGTGCCCACTGCCCCTCAGCCTTCAAAAGTGGCTAAACCATTTGGATACGGTTACCCCACTCTTCAGCCTGGTTATCAGAATGCTGCAGCACCACTGCATTCCGGAGGACAGCCCGGTAGTGCAGCGTATTCTGGATTCCAGCAGTATGCTCAAGTATGTATTTAGTCATAGAAAGACATTGCATATCTAAAAATTGTGAAACTATCAATTCTAACAAATCCCTGGTGATTCAAATGGGTCATAGGTACAAATACAGATAAGCCTGGATTGAGCATAAAAAGAATTTGATTCTAAATTTTATGTGTGTGCATACATAGAAAAAGATAAAAGGAAATATAAATATTAAATATTTATTTATTTATTTTTATTGATTTCAGAGAGGAAGGGAGAGGGAGAGAGAGATAGAAACATCAGTGATGAGAGAGAATTATTGATCAGCTGCCTTCTACACACCCCACACTAGGGATTGAGCCCACAACTCAGGCATGTGCCCTGACCGGAATTGAACCGTAACCTCCTGGCTCATAGGTCGACGTTCAACCACTGAGCCATGCCAGCCAGGCAACATTAAATTTTTAAAGAGGTTAAATTTGGATCAAGATAATAGCTGTGGTTTTTCTTCATTGTACTTTTATTTTTCAGTCTTTATAATGAGCATGTATTAATTTTGTCAAAATTAAAGTAAGCATTAAGTGTTCTGTGTTTTTTTTTAATTCTGTATTACTAGGCTTGTTACCTCCTCAAAAAAATGATACAGCATAAATGTGGTTAGCCATTTTGGTTCCAACTCTTAACTTGACGAAATCTCTGACATATAATTAGGTACTAGCCTCCACATACATAAATGTTTGTCAGTGCTTATGTTCATTAACTACTGCTATGACTCATTTTGACATGACTTTGTTTGGATGCACCTCTTAAATACCATCTCATTTTAATGATACAGAACAGTAGTTTACATTTATATTTGTTGAGAAGAAAATAAAATATTTAAAAAATGATGGCAAAAGCATTCTACTTACAATAAAACTTTTCTTAGACTAACTTAATAGAAATTTCATCTTATAGTGAATAAGAATAAAAATTAAAGGGCAATAGTAAAATCGTTTGTTTCTGGAATTTAATCTTAGAATTAAGGCTCAAAAGGAAGAATAAAACTTGGAGAGGCACCAGAGAAATATGGTTGATTAGCACAAATTTCTCTGACTTCCGTTTTGTTAGATTTTCTAGATGAAGCACATTTTTAGTCACTCTAGTCTGACTTGTGTGCTTTAAGCAAATTGCTATTTGGGATCATAATATGTCATTTATTTGTACATTGTAATGAGAAGAAAGTCAAGTTCAAAGAAAGAATCTGGTTCTTGGAAATGTTGGGCAAGGAAAAAAAAATATTTTGAAATTGAAAGTGATAACATGAAAAAGTTTCATAATGACATAGGAAAAGGTTCTTGGCCAAATCTGGCCTGCTGCCTACTTTTGGTAAATAAACTTGTACTGGAGCACAGCCACACCCATTCTTTTTATGTATGTACTAGAGGCCCAGTGCACGAATTCATATTATCTGGGCCTCTACAGAAAAAGGTTACAGACCTTTGACATAGGAAAATGGGAATTATCATTCTTGTCCCATCATATTTGGGAGGTTATTTTGGCAAGGTTAAGAGATTGTCTTTGGAATAAAAGTAAAAATTAATATTTAATATACTCGATTTTTAAATGTAACCTCATTCTATTCTTCTGTAATCACAGTTCTTTTTATACTCTAGCTTTAGATCAGAGGAGTTTGGATAAAGGGGGCAGAGACAGACTAAAAAATAATGTTATTAATCACAGTTGAAATGAGCATCCTAAAGCCAAAGCTTTAGAAGTGGACTCTTAGATATCACCCTAGTCCCAACTTTCATTTTTAAAATGTAATCCATAATATGTAAAAGTATATAAATTAGCAGCATGCAGCTTAAAACATTTCTACAAATTGTACATACTCATGTAGCCAACAGCCAGAGGCCATTCGTGCCTTTTCTAGTTACTAACCCTCCAAACAAGAATTGACAACTGTCTTGACTTCTAATATCAGATTAATTTTGTTTGTTTTTAAACTTTATATAAGTGTTATCATACTGTATGTACTCTTAGCTAGACTCTTTTGCTCAACAATATGCTTGTTACGTACTTGTAGTTCATTCGTTTCATTATTATATAGTACTCCATTATGTAAATATACCACAGTTTATTTGTTTTATTGTTGAGGGTCTTTAGGGTAAATTTCCAATTGGGGACTATTATGAATAATACTGTTATGAATATTTTCATATCTTTTAAGTGACTATGTATATATATTTAGAAGTAGGATCACTGGGATCATGAGGTGTCCATATGTTCCATCTCTGCAGTTACTGCCCAGCAGTTTTCCAAAGCAGATGTTCCAATTTATACCTTCTATTTTAACAGTATGTGGGAGTTCCAGTTACTTCCAGGGGTCCTCAAACTTTTTAAACAGGGGGCCAGTTCACTGTCCCTCAGACCATTGGAGGGCCGGACTATAGTTTAAAAAAAAGAACTATGAACAAATTCCTATGCGCACTGCGGGCCCGGGACGAGTCGGCTGCTAAGCAGGACAGGCAGTGGCACCTGGCGGGCCAGATAAATGTCCTCGCATGTGGCCCATGGGCCGTAGTTTGAGGACGCCTGCAGACAATCACCTTCCTTTCATCATTTAAGTGAAGAAATAGAGAGTCAGATAAGTGAAATCATTTGTCCAAGACTAGGTTTAATTCTTAGAATATAAAAGTCTTTGCAGTTGAGAATTAAACACTTTTTTTCCCTCTTTTACTGGTAGGGACTTGTGCAGAAAAAAATCAAAGGCAGACTTGATATATATATATCTCTCTTAGGAAGATTACACAGCAGCAGTTTGTTTTTGTCTAATCTGAATTTAAAATAGTTTTTTGGACACTACTATTTCAGAGTCACTGAGCAATAAAGATTAAAGCACACAGCTAGGACTTATATTTAAAATTCTTATGTATTTACTAAAAAAAATCTTAGGTTTTAATCTAAGGTTAATGTTAAAAGAAGCCATTTGTTTTTGAAGTTCTAGTTAGAATAAGAATGTGTTACTTTAGCTTTTTTTAAGCAGTCCTTTATAATTCAGTTGAAATGCTTTTAAATGTTGTACTTAGTATAACTTAGTGAGAGGGTGCTGAAATCTAAGGGCTTCCTTTATATGCGTTAATTTGTCATGAACTTTACTAAGTAGTTGGAAACACCAATAGTTGGCCTTTCAATAAGAAAAAAAAATAAAATTTATTTTTCAGGGTTCAAAAATAGGAAAAGATTGATGTTTAAAAAATGAAAATAAACATTAGAAAATATTTTAGTGAATATATGAAAAACCAAATACAGATACTACATAGCATTTTTTTTTTAATATATATGTATTTTATTGATTTTTTACAGAGAGGAAGAGAGAGGGATAGAAAGTTAGAAACATCGATGAGAGAGAGACATCGATCAGCTGCCTCCTGCACGCCCCCTACTGGGGGTGTGTCCACAACCCAGGTACATGCCCTTGACCTGAATCGAACCTGGGACCCTTCAGTCCGCAGTCCGACGCTCTATCCACTGAGCCAAACCGGTTAGGGCCATAGCATTGTTTTTACCATAAAAAAGTACATGATCAATTATAGAAAAATGCAGATAAGCAAAAAGAGGAAAATAAATATCAACCAATATTCCCAGCATTAAGCTATAAACAGCAACTCCTGGACTCTATCCTGAAAGGATTCTTGCTGTGCAGGCCAGGGGTGGGGTGAAAGCCAGTAACAAAGCTGTCGTCAAATGACTTCTGTAAACAAAAGAAGTTGATAAATATGGATATTATTTTAGAATTTTTAAAATTCTTTTAACAGCTTTAGAGGAAACCTTTCTATATTATTACATATCCTTCATCTGATAGCTGAAAAATATAATCAACTGTTGGACAAGACTTGAGAATTTCTCTCTACTTAATCATTCAGTAAAATCTTATTTTATTCCATGTGGCACCACTATTCTAGGCACTGAGGATATAAGCCAAAGCTAAACAAAGTTCCTGCTCTCAAGAAACTTGGGAAGGCAGGATTGATTGGACAATAAAAAGTAAATCGGTAAATTAATGAGTTAATTTCAAATAGGCGCATGCTATGGAGTAGACAAGTTGAAGAAATTGCTGAGGTTGGAGATATAGAGTAGATATTCAGGGAAGGCCTCATTATAGAAGTTATGTTTGAGTTAACATTTCCAAATGACAAGAAAAGCTACGCTTGGAAAAATGTGGGGATAGAGCATTTCAGGCTGAGGAAACATACACTGAGTGGCCAGATTATTATGGTCTCTGAACGCATAATAATCTGGCCACTCAGTGTATATCCTATATAATAAAAGGCTAATATGCAAATTGTCCCTTCAACCAGGTATTCGACCAGCAGGCAGGCCGGCCAACCGCCCATGTCCCCTCCCCCTGGCCAGGTTGCCAGGTCCCACCCATGCACGAATTCATGCACCAGGCCTCTAACACACACACACACACACACACACACACACACACACACACACACACATACACAATCTGAGTGGCCAGATTATTATACGTTCAGAGATCTAATAATCTGGCCACTCAGTGTATATGCAAAGACTAAAGGCAGGAGCAACTTTGATGTGTTACAAGAATAAAGTCCCAGTGTGGCTGGAACCCAGTCAGCAATGGGAAGAGTAATAGGAATGAAATCAGAGAGCTAGGAAAGGGCCATATTCAGAATATTGGGTTTCACCCCAGAGGCCAAAGAGAGACATTGGAGATTTTATGTAATAGAGTGTAAAAACGATTTACATTTTTAGAGTAACATTTTGTTGCTGTATGAAGAATGGATTAGGGATGGGAAGTATTTGAAAAGACAAAAATGGAAACAGAAAGACAAATGGAAGCTTTACTATAATCCCAGAAATAGATGATTGTGCTTTGTTCTAAGGTGGTATCGGTGGAGTTAGTGAAAAGTAGATGGAAAAGGGATATCTTTTGACTTGTTGGATTAGATGTGGTGGGTGAGAGAAAGGAAGGCATCTGGATAACTCAGGTTTCTGGCAAAGAAGTTGGGTAGAGGGTAGTGTATTTACGTAGATGGTGAAGACAGAGGAATAAGTCTGGGAATGGGAATTGAGTTGGCCATGCTAAGTTGAAATGCCTGATAAACATCCAAGTGGAGATGCCACACAGTAGTGGATCAATGTTTGGTGGTCAGGTATGGAGAAATAAGGTACCAACTTATATTCCCAGCAGAAGTAGGAATATTGAATCAATGAGAAAGATTCTTTACCAAAATTTCTATTTATTTATTTTTTTTCACCAAACCAATCCTTCTGGTTTGTAAAAGCTACTGTAATGAGTAAATTAGCCTTTTTCTCTTAGATATTGCAGTTTCTCCCCGCCCTCCACCACCCCTCACTCCCTCATTTTGACATTGTTTTTTTAATTATTTTTCTTTTTTTTTTTTTTAAAGAATAGTTTATAGATTTTTAGAAGAGAAAGGGAGATGGGAGAAGAGAGAGAGAGAAACATACATGTGAGAGTGAAACATTGATCAGCTGCCTCCCACATGCCCTCTACCTGGGATCAAGCCTGCAACCCGGGCATGTACCCTAACCAGGAATCAAACCGGCAACCTTTTGTTGCATGAGACAACACTCCAACCATCTGAGCACACCCCTACTAGGGATCCAGCTGCAGCCCTGGTATGTGCCCTGATCGGAATCGAACCATGACCTCCTGGTTCATGGGTCGATGCTCAACCACTGAAGCACACAGGCTGGGCTACCTTCGTATTTTTTTTTTCATGTTTTCCTTTTTTCGTTATATACTAGTATTTTATTGATTTCAGAGAAGAAGGGAGAGAGAGAGATAGAAACATTAGAAGAAACATTAATGATGAGAGAGAATCATTGATTGGCTACCTCCTGCACGCCCCCTACTAGTGGGGGATTGAGCCCGCAACCTGGGCATGTACCCTTGGACAGAATCAAACCTGGGACCTTTTTTTTAAGTCTGCAGGCCAACGCTCTATCCACTGAGCCAAACCGGCTAGAGCTTAAATGTTTTACAACCTTAAAATTAGGAAAATATTTCAGTTATATGTTTTTATATTTTTTTGTGATTTCAGTTTTACATCCCTAATCCATTTAATGTTTTCTTTTGTTATATAATTTAAATAATAATCAATAATCTCATTTTCCACCCAAAATAGTTAGCTCTAAGTTCACTATTATTTATTTAAAATTTTATCTCATTGCCAAAACCGGTTTGGCTCAGTGGATAGAGCGTCAGCCTGCAGACTGAAGGGTCCCAGGTTCGATTCCGGTCAAGGGCATGTAACTTGGTTGCGGCCACATCCCCAGTAGGAGGTGTGCAAGAGGCAGCTGATCGATGTTTCTCTCTCATCGATGTTTCTGACTATCCCTCTTCCTTCCTCTCTGTAAAAAATCAATAAAATATATTTTAAAAAAAACAAAACAAAACAAAAAAAATTTTATCTCATTGATTAAGTATCCCACCTTTATTTTATATCCTAAATTCTTATAAAGTTGGGTTTTTTGGGTTTTCTATTATATACTACTAGAGGACCGGGGCCCTTGGGGGATGTCCTACTGATGGCTTAGCCCTGCTGTGAAGGCAGGAGAGGCTCCCACCACCACCATGATGCTCCTACTGTGGGAGCGCACTGACCACCAGGGGGCAGCTCCCGCATTGAACATCTACCCTCTGGTGGTCAGTGCGCATCATAGCTACCGGTTCCACCGTTCGGTCAATTTGCATATTAGTCTTTTATTATATAGGATTATTGATTCATACAATTATTTTTTTCTCACCCTCTACAGCTCTACTGAAAAGTCAGAATCCTTTTTATTATCCAGCTGTTGCTTTCTTTCCCCCCACTTAACATCACCACCTTCAATTACTATCAACATTTTGCCATAATACTTGTTTCATCTATATGAAACACCCGTGTGTCCCCCCCCCCACCACACACACACACACACTTACACACATATATATTCTTGCTGAGGATTTAAAAGCTAATCTTGGACAAGGGGTTGGCAGAAGGTGGAAAAAGAGCATTTCTTGCATAACTACACTATCAGATGCAACAAAATTAGCAATAATCTGTAAATGTCATTTAAAATTCTGTTCATTTTCAGATTTGCCTGGTTGTTTTAGAATTGTTTTATTTTATAGTTGGTTTGCTCAAATCAGGATCCAAACAGGATTTACTAATTGTATTTCCTTATGTCTGTAAATTTTTTTAAATTTTTAAACAAACCTCCACCCCATATTTTCATGCCTTTGATCTTTTGAAAAAAGTAGGTCTGTTTTTTCTATAGAATGTCCCCACATTCTGAATTTGGTTGATTGCTTCTTTTGGTGTTATTTAACTTGTTCCTCTATTTCATTTTCTGTGGACTGGAAATTAGATCTAATGGCTTGATTATATACAGATTTATTCATTTATTTACCTAAGCCAAAATATATTTTGGTTCTGCTTACCTCATAGTAGTATTTGGTTGTCCCAGTTTTAGTGGTGCTAGGATTGATTAGTGAGTTCATATCATGACAGCCTGATTCCTTCATTGTGAAGTTCTTTATTAAGCTTTCACATATGGCTTTATTATCTATTGATGTCTTGTTTATCACCTGTTCCAGATGACCATTACCTGAATCATTTATTTCTGTATGGGATCTAAAGTAGTGATTTTTTTCTGATTTTATTATTCTGCATTTATTAGCTGGAATTCTGTGGTACATTCCTATAATGGAGTTCTCAGTAACAGTAAAAAAGAATGTGGAAAATCTCTGTGTACAGACACAGAGTTATTGTCCCACTTTTTTTTAAGGTGAAAAAGGTCATATTTAGAGCAGTGTGTATATTTGTTTATATTTATAATTAGAAACAATAGAAGGGTGAAACAAAAAAATAAAAAATGGGTAGAGAGATCAAGAGTGAAATAAAATACCTTATTGTAAAGTTTTGACATTATAATTATAGAAATGTTACATTTACTTTTAAAAAGTTAAAAAGCAATTCTTATAATTAAGAGCAAACAAAAACAAATGATCTTATCAGGTTGATACAGTCTGATACTGAGAAAAGCATTGTTTTAGTTAATCTTAAAATCCTATATTTTGTATGTTCTCAGTGGGGTATAATCTAAGGACAAAAAAACTACAAAGTAATCTTACATCTAACTTGCATTTGTAGTAATATAGATGTTATTTTAATACTATTTTAATATATTACCGGATAAAATAAAAAAGTAACGTTGTTACCACTAAGAATAAGATTTCCAGTAAAAAAATGGGGGGGGGGGGGGAGTTACAGGTATAAAATTAAAGAAGTTAAATTGAAACACCAACATCTTAAATTTGAATAGGAAAAAATGTCAGTGTGAACTTATTATTTCCTCCCTCTATTTAAAGACGTATGTTTTGTATCTCTACCTATTGTAAAAGTTGGAAGAAATAAACAGCACACTAGTAGTGAATACCCTTATTACTCAGATTATGGTCTCGAGATAGCATCCCTTTAAAAAGAACCAAGATTCTTCTTCTTCTTCTTCTTCTTTTTTTTTTTTTCGCATAAATGATTAATTCGAAGTCTGAAGGGGGAACAGTAGAAAATGTTATGCCAGAAAGCTAGGAATTTAATGAAGATTAATAGGTTCATATCAAAAGGACCCCAGGGGCTAGCTTGAAGGGGCTCTCACTGGCCAAAGATTGGATAGTTTGAGCATCAAAATGAGTAATCCCAATTCATTAAATCATTTGGAGTTAATAAAAAGCCATGCATTCATAGTGGTGCTGAAAATGTAACAAAGGAAATGCAGAAAAATAAGCAAAGCAAAACTCTTTGACCATCATTGTACATTTCTATGACATTAGCTCATTATCCTGAAATTGTAATTAAAAATAACTTGAAAACAAGCATTATGCTCCCTTTTTAGTAGGAACTGTATTCAGAGAAACTAAATTCTTAATGTTGAAACGCATTGTTGCTGAAATTCTGTGAGGTTTGACCATGCTAATAAGATTTTAATTTATTCAGTTTTATACTTTCAGGTTTCTTTTTTAAAGAATGCTTTACATTGAACTGTCCTATTAAGTCATTCTACTATTAACAAGCAGGTTTAAATTTTCTTTCTTTTTTCTGTATATTAAAATCCTATATGTAGTATAATACATTTTATTCATGCTTATTATATTGTTCTTTTTGTTTTGCTTTTAATTGATCTCTCAGCAGTATCCTGGTATGAACCAACTGTCCTCCAGTCTGGGAGGACTGAGCCTTCAGAGTTCTGTACAACCAGAAAGCCTAAGACCTGTAAACCTCACTCAGGAGAGGAATATTTTACCCATGACTCCTGTTTTGGCTCCTGTACCTAACTTGAATTTAGACCTTAAAAAATTAAACTGTAGCCCAGAGTAAGTATTTATTTTATAATTTTCAAAAATAGTAAAAGTAATAAGGTATTAATTCCTTGAGTGGAAGTTTTGTGAATGTGAACACTTCTATTTTAGTTTGTATAGATATTCTGGATGTAAAATTCAATTTAGGTTGTTTGTTCCTGTCCCATCTCTGTCTCCATCCACTTCCATTCCTATCACCTAGTAAATACTAGGGACTTTTTTCTTTTTCAGTGAAGGGTTTTAGGAACCCAAATCTAACTATATTTTCCTTTTCTCACATTTTTTTCCTCACTTTTCACCAGCAATAACTTTTAGTGTCTTTTAAATAAGGTGGAATCTTTACAATTTTAGGCCCTTTAATCTTTGCTTGAAAAGGACATAAAGTTATGTAATCACGTGAACAGTTTTAAATTAGTCATTTATCCCTGATTTTTCTTTTCCCACTCAGTATAGAATGTGAAGACCGTTACCCCAGGCCTATTTAGCCAGCCTAAATTTAGATTTGGATTTCTTTTTATTGAGTATTTCCTCACCACCTGGGGAAGTTCAGCTGGCAGCCTGCTTCTGGTGGCCATCCTCTTGGGGGGATTGAGCTCTGTTACGTACCTCACAGTGCTTCCAAGATAAAAAGTTCTCTGTTCTTGCCTGCTTTCAGTACTTCTGTGTCCTGGTAGGATATTCTTCTGCACCCAGAAGACATCCTCTGCTCCTGGAATCTCTTTCTCATAAAGTAAACTCGGATTCACAGAACAACATTAAGTTCTTGCTTGTGTTAAGAGAGTTAGTATTCTTTAGAGTCAGTATTTTCCTTTGTAAGGCAATAGATTTCTAGCTTTTTAAAAGACTATAATAAGCTTCTCTTTTTCAACCAAAATCTTATATAGTTTCCAGTACAGAAAATGGAGCTTTCCGAGGGTCCCCTCTCTACTTCTCCAACCTGCCACCTATCCTCCATCTGTGCCTAAGGAAGTGCCAAGATCATTTTGATAAAAAGTGAATAAATTGATTCTAGGTTGAAAATAGCTGCCCATCCTTCTGCGTGTAAGCTTCTGTCAGGTCAATAAGTATGTGGATTATGGCCTTTATTATGAATAGTTAGGCATTCCCAAGTAGGTGAGTGTAGTATACGTATATGTACATGTACATGTATATGTATATGTAGAAAAGAGTCCATAGGGAGGGAATGCTGTATATGTTTCTAATCAAAATAACAAAACAGAGTAATCAGGAGTACAGGCTTTAGAATTGGACATACCTAGGCTTCTTAACCAGGTTCCGCTGATAAGTAGCTATGAGATTTTGTGCCAATTATATAACCTCTCAAATTCTTAGTATTGTCAACTGTAAAACAGGAATAATAATTGTGCCTACATATTAAGATAAGTTATTCATACGATAAATATTAATGAATGCCTTCTAAGTGAAGTGCCAGGCACTGTTTCTGGTGCTGGGCATGAAGCAGTAAACTGAACCAAGTTCCCAGTCTCATGTAACTTAGATCCTATCAAGGAAGACGTACTTTGAGCAGTCAAACTAATAAGTATATAATGAAATGTCAGCATATCACTATGAAGTAGGGAGTAGTAAAAGTGGAGGGTGACTGTTTTTAATTGAGGAGTCAGGACAGGTTTTCCCAAAGAGTTAACATTTGAGTAGAGATCTGAAAGAAGTGAGAGAGTGTGCCCTGCTGCTTGGACTGCACAAGTAGAGGTCCCAGAGCAGGAACACCATCAGCCTGGTGCATCTGACTGTCTCTGCAGACTGTCAACCACTCCAAGGAAAATGCCTTTCCTGGTTTCTCCTACTTCTGCTTTCTACCTCTTTGGTTGCTCTTTATTAATTCTGTGTCTACTGACCTTAACTTACAACTTAATAAGTTTTAAGCACTTACTGTATGAGAGGAATAGTCCTATGATGACACAGGACAAAATGATCTCTGATGTCAAGTGGAAAAGACAGACAGGTACACAAACAACTAAAGCAAGTCAGACTAATGGATACCACAGAAGCATAAACAGATTTCAGAGCACAGAGGGAGAAGTCATTCCTTCTGCCTTGTGATCAGGGGTGAGGGTGGCTTCAGAGGAAGCAGGAACTGATGAGTCTCAAGCTAGGAGTTCAGCAGGTGAAAAGGGGAGTAAAAAAGGAACAGCATTATTAAAGGTGCAAAGATATGCCTTTTCCCTCAAGTTTTCTTCTCTCTCCTACTTATGCCCTACATGCTAGTCATAATGGAGTAATTGTTTTTCTACCATGAAAATGTTGAGTCCTTAATTTAGGTATTTTCACATATTACAAATATACATGTTTAAAGTAATGAGGACCTTCCTAATTACCATTACAGACCATTCTCAAATGATTTTCATTTATGCCCTTAAATGTTCTTATTTATCTACAACAACTGTCTATTTCAGGGTGTTTGTTTTTGTTTTATGTTTGGGGTGGTTTTTTTTCCTGATAGCTAATGTAGTCCGTGTTCTTATATTTTTTGCAGTTCCTTTCGGTGTACTTTGACAAATATTCCACAGACACAGGCTTTACTGACTAAAGCTAAGCTTCCTTTAGGATTATTGTTACATCCCTTCAGAGACCTAACGGTAAAGTCACATTTAAAAATATATGTGGGTACTGACATGTGTTTTTATGTGCAAGGTATTTAGATTGTATATTTTCTTTGTTTATTTTCTTAGAATTTTTTCACCTTCTTTTATTTGAAGTTACAAATAATTATTTCTGTTCAGTTCAATTCAGCAAACATTTTCTGAGCACCTGCTTTGTGACAGGTCCTAAACTAAGCACTGGTAAATGTATAGGTTATTAAGTCATTGGCCTTGCCCCTAAGAAAGTCTTCTCTAACAGGGAACAAAGATGTAAGAACAAATAATTACATGCAGGAAATGAATACATGTTAACTAATCAGATTCTGTCAAGGTATTTAGGTGGTGAGTACAGTATGGAAAGTAATTTCCTCTGAGTACAGTGGCAGTTTTCTATGAGTGATGAAGTCTGAGCTGGATTTTGAAAGATTAGTTTTGGAAGTTGGAGAGGCCATAGAGGATAAACTTTAGGAGTCCTTTATTAAACACTAGAGGCCCGGTGCATGACATTCATGCACTCGGGGGTGGGAGGACCTTCAGCACGGCCTGCACCCTTTTTTGCAGCCTGGGAGCCGTCAGTCAGACATCCTTAGTGCTGCCGCAGAGGTGGGAGAGGCACATTTTTTTGTTTTCTTGTGGCCTGGGCTCCTACCAGGATTGTTGTGGCTGTTGAATGAGCAGAGCAGATAGCACCAGGTTCAGAAACAAAGGCATTTTTATATGGTATATCTTTCTTTCTGTTATTTCTTGAGTCTAGCTGATGAGCTCTGAGATATATATGGCCAACCAGGCTTTTCTTGTCAGCTAATAACTTTGATTGCATTTGGTTGGACTTTATTTTGGTATTATTTTATTTGAAGTTTACGATAAAAGAGGGAAAAAACTTGATAGCTGATTGTGTTACTTAGCATATCACTGGGTTTTATTTAAATGCTTCAATTTCAAAACACAACTATGGTTTTGTTTGATTATGAGCACAGCAGCATGTGTGTTCCTGGGGTGTTTGTTCTGCTACAACGTCTTTATTTTACTTCCTAGCAATTACCAGTGATAACATCAAATACCATTGTGAGGTGCCGATCTTGTCGAACATATATCAACCCTTTTGTATCCTTCATTGATCAGCGTAGATGGAAATGCAATTTGTGCTATAGAGTCAATGATGGTGAGTTTGGATTCTTAAAATAAGTGTGTTTAATATTATTTTAAACATTGTGGCATTTGTCATCTAGTCTCTCTGCTCACTACTTTCAGAACTTTCATACCACTTTTAATGGCGAGAGTATAGGGTAGGGACACTTCATTTTGGCTAGCCAAGGAGATAATGAGGAGAAGTGACAGTGAGGTCAAACTAAAACATATTCATACAACAAGCAGTGAAGGTCATGCAGGTGAGGTCATGCAGACTAATTATGCTTCTGTTGATATATTTGGTTAGTTCTACTCAGTGTAGACCTTTGCCAGTGTATCTGATTACATGGGTGAAGTGTGTCTGTTTTCCCCTTTAGTCATTTCTTAGGATATCTTCGTGTGATTGCTTTCAAATTTGTGTTTCTGTCTGAATTTTTTTTCACATGTGGTAAATAGAACACAAACCTAAAAAGCAAGGTTACTGGTGTTCTGGTTTCCTAACCCGATTTCAGAAAAAGTCTCTTAATTCTTCTGATATATTTTTTAAAGAGGGCTTAAGGAATTAGTTTTTACCATTACATGTTCACAGAATTATTGTAAACCTTATATAAATTAATGATAGAGGTGTTTCTTTCTAGGACTATATATGTGTGCACAATTATAAGTTGTATTACTAAATTGATACTGGATTCCTAATTCTTACCTAGTTCCTGAAGAATTTATGTATAATCCCCTAACCCGATCTTATGGAGAGCCTCATAAACGGCCAGAAGTTCAGAATTCAACTGTGGAGTTCATTGCTTCTTCTGATTACATGGTAACTATTCAGTGTTAAAGTTAATCTTGGGATCAATTGTATTGGTCATTTGTAATTTGCTGTTAAGTGAATTTTGGTCCAAATTTTGAATTTTTCAAAATGAATTTTAGAAAAAAAAATTTCTATTTTTACTTAACAAATAGAAAACTCTTTGTAAAGGTTACTTGATCTAGAAGAATGCAGTTATATCACTAAGAAATCTTAGTAATGTTTTATGATGAGCACTAGCATCTACAATTTGTTGCCATTCTGATTATTTTACTTACATAGAATGAATATAAATATTCTTTTACCATTTAATACTTAAGACCCTCCAACAGAAAAGCTCGAGTTTTTGCCCAAAACTGTAATTAGCTCTTAAAGATATAATCTTAAAAAAAAGATATAATCTTAATGTTTTATCCAGTACAGATATCAGGATAAATGGATATTGACTTTATTCTAATTTCTCTCTTTTCAGTTCATCATAAAATTCTATCTGTTCTTTAATTATGACTCTGAGCTTTACCTAAGTTCTGCTAATCTTCTTTATCATATTGACCCATTTTTAGATATATTTATAATAACATGTTTCCTCTGTATTCTTTTTCCTAATCTTTGTTGTCAGCAAACATGTAAAGTGGTAAAAATAATTAATGTGTATTAAATTTCTAATGCTTAACCCATCTCTCTATTTCTCCAATTTTTATGATTCTTTAATATAGCATCTGCCCACTTAACTACTATTTTCTTATCTGTTTTCTATTATAGTAAAATTTCTTTTGGTCACCTGTTACTCTCAACTTCTTTTTTTTTTTTAATAAATCTTTATTCAGATTATTACAATTATTTCTCCTTTTTCCCCCCATAGCTCCCCTCCACCCATTTCCCACCCCACCTTCTGCCCTTACCTCCCCCCCACTGTCCTCATCCATAGGTGTATGATTTTTGTCCATTCTCTTCATGAACCCCCCATACCCCTTTCCCCCTGAGAATTATCAGTCCACTCCCTTTCTATGCCCCTGATTCTATTATATTCACCAGATTATTCTGTTCCTCAGGTTTTTAATTCACTTGATTTTTAGGTTCGCTTGTTGATAGATATGTATTTGTTGTTCATAATTTTTCTCTTTACTTTTTTCTTCTTCCTCTTCTTTAAGAATACCTTTCAGCATTTCATATAATACTGGTTTGGTGGTGATGAACTCCTTTAGCTTTTTCTTATCTGTGAAGCTCTTTATCTGCCCTTCAATTCTGAATGATAGCTTTGCTGGGTAGAGTAATCTTGGTTGTAGGTTCTTGCTATTCATCACATTGAAAATTTCTTGCCACTCCCGTCTGGCCTGCATAGTTTCTGTTGAGAAGTCAGCTGACAGTCGTATGGGTGCTCCCTTGTAGGTAATTAACTGTTTTTCTCTTGCTGCTTTTAATATTCTCTCTTTGTCTTTTGCTCTTGGCATTTTAATTATGATGTGTCTTGGTGTGTTCCTCTTTGGATTCCTTTTGTTTGGGGTTCTGTGGGCTTCCTGGACTTGTAAGTCTATTTCTTCCACCAGGTGGGGGAAGTTTTCGGTCATTATTTCTTCAAATAGGTTTTCAGTATCTTGCTCTCTCTCTTCTTCTGGCACCCCCATAATTCTGATGTTGGTACGCTTGAAGTTGTCCCAGAGTCTTCTTACATTATCTTCAACTTTTTGGATTTTTTTTTTTGCTTTTTGCTTTTTCGGTTGAGTGTTTTTTGCTTCTTTGTATTTCAATTCTTTGACTGGATTCTTGGGTTCCTCTATTCTGTTTCTGGGTCTCTGTATAATATTTTTTATTTCAGTCAGTGTATGTTTAATTTCTAGTTGGTCCTTTTTCATATCTTCGAGGGTCTCGTTATATTTATCGGCCTTTTCTAGGATATTCTTAAAAAGTCTTATAACCGTGGTTTTGAATTCTATATCCAGTCGTTTGTTTTCCTCCATTTCTTTCGTTTGTGATCTGATTCTCTGACCCCGCATTTTCACTGATTCCCTGAGTTGGTAAGGTAGATATTTGTGCTAGGTTTCCAATATGGCCCAGTGGGTCTGCTTCCCCAGTTATCCTGAGGTGGACACTCTTGGTGCACCCCTTTGTGGACTGTGTGTACAGCCTTGTTGTAATTAAGTCTTTATTGTTGTTGGTATCACTGGGAAGAATTGACCTCCGGGCCAGTTGGCTGTAAGGATCAGCTGTGTCTATGCTGGGAGAAGTTCGGTGCTGGAGACAGCCTTATAGGATTAGACTTGCCAAATTGCAATAGCCTCTGTGCTCAGCTTGGATGGGGTGGAGTCTCAGTTTTGTTTTCCTGTCAGCCTTGCCCTTGCGCGCATGTGCGCTTTCAGTCCTCCGCCTTCCCCGGCTCCCGAGTCTCCGCCCGAGAGTCCAGACTCCCCCACAAGAGCGTGGGTCCCCAGGGGCTCGCCTGGAACTGGGGTTCACTGCAGTCAGAACGGGGGCTCAGTGCCGTCAGGAGCCTCTGACTCCCTTTCACTAGGGAAAGCCTGTGGCAACTTCCGCAGCCTTTGTGCGCACTGGCGTGCGCGCGCGGGCACTTTCAGTCCTCCGCCTTCCCCGGCTCCCGGGTCTCCGCCCGAGAGTCCAGACTTCCCCTGTAAGAGCGTGGGTCCCCAGGGGTTCGCCCGGAACTGGGGTTCAGTGCAGTCAGAACTGGGGTTCAGTGCGGTCGGGGGCTTCCTTCCCTCTTCCGCCAGAGAAAGTCAGCCAGGCTCTCAGCCGCCCTTCCTCTCTGCGCGCACAAAGCCCCTTTGCCGTACCTCCAATTCTCTGTGAGCTTTTCTCTTTCCTTCTAGTTGTAGAATTTTCACTCAGCCAGCTTTCCTGTGGTTCTGGATGGTGTCCGTTCTGTCTTTTAGTTGTAGTTTTGAAATTGTTGTGCGAGGCAGCAGTTTAGGTGTTTACCTATGCCGCCATCTTGGTTTCTCCCTACTCTCAACTTCTTACCTTCTTTACAGCATACTATGTTCCCAGCTCTGTTCTGGCTCTTTAGGAATCTTAATCTAATTGAAGTGGTATAGCAAAAAGTTTTTGCCACGACCCATATGATCCCTGGTTGACATTAAAAAAAAAAAAAGACAGACTTTATATATTCTTTTATTTTAACTTCCTGCAACAGTTTTCAAGCATACTTCAAAGAGGAGAAAATAGTATAATGAGCCATCATTTAACCAGTGAGCTTCAACAGTTATCAGCCTTGTGCTATATATATTTTATATTTTATCTATTTCCAGTCTACTCCAGTTTCTCCTCCCCTCACCCACTCTGGAGTTTATTAAATGCTAATCCCAGCATCATATATTTAACCTATTAATACCATTATATATCTCTAATAGAGTAGGACTAAACATACTTGAAATACCATTACAAGGACTTTACACTTAGCACTTAACGGTTGGGTTTCAGCCACCACCAGGTGACCCAATAGCTACTACTACTGATTATTGAGTTAAAGAAATTAAATTTTAAAAATGTTTTTAGGGACAGGGAAGAGATATAGAGGTTGATATTAAATAATAGGTAAGTTTAATTTTTCTTTGAAAAATATCTCAGCCAAGACTCTCAGGAAAACATTTAGCCCATCTATTTAACCATTACTGTATAATGGCTGCCTTATCATGCTTAATCTACAACCAACCTTATAAGAAAAAAAGTTAAAGGAATGTCATTTTCACTAGCACATGAGATCTTACAAAACATCCTATTTATGTTTTTTTGTTTTTTGTTTTTTTTTTGTATAACATACTCAGTAAATATCCAGTGGTATGGTGATATAAAAAGAATACATTGTACCTATTAAACAAATTACATTATTTTTATTTCTTTCAGCTTCGTCCTCCTCAACCTGCAGTTTACTTGTTTGTTTTAGATGTGTCTCATAATGCAGTGGAAGCTGGGTATTTGACAATTTTGTGCCAGTCACTGTTAGAAAATCTAGACAAGTAAGAATTATTTTATTCAAAATATATGTTATTTATATATATATGAAGTGTTTATCAGAAGTTCATTGTGTTGGTTTTTATTAACTTGGATTTCATTTTAAGAGTATTTCCTGTCCACCATAGAATATGGATCCTGATACTTGGATTTTGTTATGATTTATGACTTGGTATCTGAATCATAAAATCATAGTTTTAAAACTTAGTAAGAAATTTTTTTAAATTTATCTTTACTGATTTGAGAGAAAGGGAAAGAGAAAGAGAGAGAAACATCAATGATGAAAGAGAATCATTGATCAGCTGCCTCCTGCACACCCCACACTGGGGATTGAGTCCACCACCAGGACATGTGCCCTGACCAGGAATCGAACCATGACCTTCTGGTTCTTAGATCTATGTCAATCACTAAGGCATGCCAACCGGGCTTAGTAAGGAATTTAGATCTCCTCTAACTTAGCAGATCTCAGTACTAGGGCCCAGAGAACATGACTTGGCCAGGGTGTCAAGAAACTGGATTGGGAGAAGTCTAGCTGTAATTTTTACCTGAGCAAGGTGTTTTCCATAAGGTAGTTTTAAATGTGCTAATAAGAGAATGAGCCAGATAAAGGGAAAGAGTGAATTGATTTTCTGCTCAATATTTTCCAGGAAGCCAGAAACTGAGCTCTTCATTTTGGCACATTAGTAATGAGCCTTATTGTGAAAGTGGAAACAATATTGAATGGGTTGCTTATATCTGGCTCTCATTCCTCTCTATGTGTCTGTTAGTCATGAAGGGGACCCTCAGTGAGGTTTAATAATGAACCTTCCAATTCTCAGTAAAGCAAAGTTGCTTAAATAAATAAATAAATAAATAAATAAATAAATAAATAAATAAATAAATAAATAAAATAATCATGTCATTTTTTTTAGTTTTGGTTTATTATTTGAATATAGTTCAGTTTTCTGACCTAGGAACCTTAGAACTCTAAATGTGTTAGTGGTTTCATCTGAAGATGGAATGTTTCATCCTTACTCTTCTCTGATATCTGTTGATTTAGAGAAGGCTGACTTTTCTGTCCTCTGTGAAAACACATATGTAGTTATTCTTAGGCTTAGTTTCCTATTTTATTATTTACAAATAAAACATGTTACTGAGCACTGTAAATTTTAAATTGTCATTTTTATCTTTAGGCTTCCTGGGGATTCACGAACAAGAATAGGATTTGTGACCTTTGATAGCACTATTCATTTCTACAATTTACAAGAAGGATTATCACAGCCTCAGATGTTGATTGTGTCTGATATAGATGGTAAGCAATGAATAAAATAAAATAAAAGTATTTTTAATTACCAAGTTTGGTGTTGATGCTACTTTATTTTACAGTACATCTTATAATGCTGTAAGGATAATTTGGTGCACTTAGATATTTGTTTAAAAATTATTATTTCCTGGAAAATACTTGATTCTAAGTTTTTTACACCTGTGTATATGTACTTTTGCATGTGTGAACGCAATGTGTATAATACATACAGAGAATAAAGCAATACTATAGTACCCATTATAAGGGTGGCCTGATGAAAACTAAGATTTTTTTATATTACTATATCCTTTTGACTTGATTTATCTGTTGATTAAAATATTTTTTCCCTATAGACGTTTTTCTACCTACTCCAGATAGCTTACTTGTGAACCTACATGAAAGTAAAGAGGTGAGATTGATTTTTTCCTTAGAGTATTAAAATGTTTCTGTTATTTCAACTATTTACTGAAATATTTACCATTTCCTTGTTCTATTAACATTTCAATAAACAATGTGGTAGCGTATCCATTGACTTCTCAATTTACGGTCCCCCCAAATGTAGTGGCATATACTGTCTCTGGGATGTTTTAAAGAAGAATATTGCCTTGCCTTCTGAGTAATTCACTTTTAATCTTTGTTTTCCCAGCTGATAAAAGACTTACTGAATGCATTACCAAATATGTTCACCAATACAAGAGAAACACACAGTGCCCTTGGTCCTGCGCTTCAGGCTGCCTTTAAATTAATGTCTCCAACAGGTGGCCGTGTGTCTGTATTTCAGACACAGTTACCTTCCTTGGGTGCAGGACTTCTGCAATCCAGAGAGGATCCTAACCAGAGATCAAGCACAAAGGTATTTTATATTTCGTTTCTCTGTCATATTCAGGATGGTGTTTTCTGCTTCTAGAGACTGTAATTATTTGATCATTATACTTTCCCACTGCACTAATAGTTTAAAAGGAAACTCATAAGAGAGTTCAACTTGTGTTGCAATGTATTCTTTTTATTATTTGTTTGCAAGTCATAGAAATTTAGGAATAATTAACTCTAACCCTTTCATTTTATAGATGAGGAAACAGATTAAACTACATATATTGCCAAAGAGTAAATAACTATTTAATGGTAAAAATGTGACTTAATATTCTGATTCCAGAGTTCTTTTCTGTAATACAATAATATACTTATTAAATATGAGATATTATCATTTAACATGCTCATGCTAATAAACATTTTCATTATGATGGTGATATAAATTATTGTATGAACTTAGAAAATGGAAATAATAAAAATCAATATTCACTCTCAAGATATGCAAACAAGCATAATCGAGCATCATACTTATATATACTATATTTTCTAACTGATCTTTTATAACAGAGTTTTATGTACTGATAAAGTTTATACTCTTTATATATTGGAAGTATATTGGAAGCATTAAGAAATGTGTTTTACTAGTAGCCCTGGCCAGTGTGGCTCAGTTGGTTGAGTGTCGTCCTGTGCACCAAAAGGTCACCAGTTTGATTCCCAGTCAGGGCACATGACAGGTTGTAGTTCAGTTCCCCAGTCGGAGTGCATATGAGAAGCAACCGATCGATGATTCTGTTTCACATTGATGTTTTTCTCTCTTTCTTTTTCTCTCCCTTCTCTCTCCAAAATAAAAAAAACACACAAAACAAAACATTAAAAACCAACAAAAGAAATGTTTTTTTTACTAAATGTGAAAGTACTCAATTTAATTAATTGCCTCCTAACTATTGAAAAGTTGTCTGTTGCATTTTAACTATTAAAAAAAAACCAGCCGAAACCGGTTTGGTTCAGTGGATAGAGCGTCGGCCTGTGGACTGAAAGGTCCCAAGTTCGATTCCGGTCAAGGGCATGTACCTTGGTTGTGGGCACATCCCCAGTAGGAGGTGTGCAGGAGGCAGCTGATCGATGTTTCTCTCTCATCAATGTTTCTAACTCTCTATCCCTCTCCCTTCTTCTCTGTAAAATATCAATAAAATATTAAAAAAAAAACACAATATCAGGCTGAATATTACATGAAGACTTTATCAAGTATTTTAATCCCTTATTTTAAATAATAAATTAACTGGAACACTCATCTTTTATTCTGTACGTAATTTTTATCTAACTTCAACTTATATATGAGAAAATGCTATTGCAACTAATTGTGAATATGAAACAGTTTTAATAGTGTCATAAATATTTAGCGATATAGTCAGTTTTTTCTTAAGATAAATTCCTAGAAGTAAAATTACTGGGTCAAAGAGTATAAACTTTAGTTAAATTATTAAAGTATTTTACTTATTGGGCTTTTTATTAACCTATACTCTTAATGACTTTCATCTTATAGTCGCTATTAAGTATTGTTGCTTCTTTATTCTTCATCAATTTGCTAGAGAAAAATAGCACCATACTTTATTTTTTACAGAAATTGTATTTTTAATTGCTTTTGAGAAGGAAGCTAGTTTTATTTTTTATATGCTTTTATTGATTTTAGAGAGATAGGAAGGGAGAGAGATAGAGAGAGGGAAACATCTATCTGTTGCCTACTTCACATCCCCTACTGGAGATTGAGCCCACACCTGGGCATCTGCCCTAACTGGGAATCAAACCAGTAACCTCTTGGTTTATGGGTCGATGCTCAACCACTGAGCCACACTGGCTGGGCAAGAAGCTAATTTAAAAATAAATTGGGGCAAGGATCTTTTTTAATCAACAAGTAAAACTAGCATTGAATTCATTGATCCATTGCAGCCTATTATAGAATACTGAGATGTTTTGAACATGGGAAGATGTTACATATTTACTGAATTATTTGATATAGTTTTGTTTTTCTCATTTAACTTTTAGAAATAGTCTCTATCTGCCTGGGACTCAAAAACTTAAATATCTGTTCTGGTTTACATATTCCTTCACAGCTGAGTAAACTCTACTAATGTAATAACCATACACTGCAGGGTGGGGCAGCAGTAGGTTTACAGTTCCTATAGAAAATAATACAATAATAAATAATAATACGAGAATAAACTCTGTTTTATGTACTCACAGTTGTAAACCTATTTTTGTATAACTGACCACTCTATATAACTGAGAAGATTGAAACATTTCGTTAGGCATTGCAGTGTAGTAATTAAGAACTTGGAGCCTGCCTCTTGCCCTTTTTTACCTCTTTCTCCAGTGCCACCTTCTCAGTTCCATAGTCCTCCTACCTATAGGAAAAACCTTCCTTAATCTAGTATGCTCTCCTGTTGCTATATATTAATGATTGACAGCACTCAATCTGGAGCCCAGACTTCTTGCATTTATATTCTAGCATCTACCATTAATAGCTATGTAATTAGTCAAGTTACTTAATCCTTTTTTTGCCTCAGTTTCCTCATCTGTAAAATGAAATATATGTTATTATGAGGGTTAAATAATACATATAAACAATCTCGAGCAATGCTGCCATGTAAGTGCTTTATAAATGTTAGCAATTATCATTATTCCTAGAGGCCCCCAGTGCATGAAATTCATGCACGGGGGTGGAGGGGTCCCTCAGCCCGGCCTGTGCCCTCTCACAATCTGGAACCCCCTTGGGGGATGTCAGGCCTAAACTAGCAGTCGGACATCCCTCTCGCAATCCAGGACGCTGCATGCACCAGTGACCATATTTTTCATACCGGTGAAAGGCATCTTGCTGTTGTATGGGCAGCTGCATTTTTTTGCCCTGATTATAAAAAATAGTACATAACATGATCCTTCTGAGGCAGTAGTACCATTTTCCCCATCTTATGGGTGGAAAAACTGAAGCAGAGAGAAGTTAAGTAATTGGCTTTGTCACACAGTTATAAGTGCTAGAATCAGGACTGACCACAAAATGTGCAAGCCAGGGTTCATGCATGTCATCGCTGCATCATCCTGTTTTTTCAGTGTTAGAGTAGCCTTGCCAGGTTTTAATTTTTAAATCTAAGAGACTGTTCCCAATATATAGGGTAGGGTTCCTAGGCTTGGCTGGTGATCAGGGCCATCTGTGAGGCGATCAGGGGGACCCCCGCTGGCACCTGCCTTGGCTGGTGGCCTGGCACTGCCTGCTCGCCGGCCCCACCCTCCACCACACTGCTGGTCGCCTCCTTCTGCCCCCTGATGGTCAGTGCACGTCATAGTGACCGGTCATTCCGCTGTTTGGTTGTTTTGCATATTAGGGTTTTATTATCGGACTAGAGGCCCAGTGCATGAAATTCGTGCACGGGGGTGGTCCCCTCAGCCCAGCCTGCACCCTCTCCAATCCAGGATCCCTTGGGGGATGTCCAACTGCCAGTTTGATCGGGCCTAAACCGGCAGTCGAACATCCCTCTCACAATCCTGGACTGCTGGCTCCTAATCGCTCACCTGCCTGCCTGCCTGGTTGCCCCTAACTGCCCCCCGCTCCTGGCCTGATCGCCCCTCACTGCCTCTGCGTGCCGGCCTGGTCACCCCTAACTTGCCCCTGCTACCGACCAGGTCGCCCCCAACTGCCCTCTCCCTGCTGGCCTGGTTACCCCTTACTGCCCACCCCCCTGCCAGCCTAATCGCCCCCAACTGCCCCCCACCTCCCGCCGCCGGCCTGGTCGCCTCACGCAGCCTGCTTGTTCAGTCCTTTGGTCGTCCCTCACTAACCACACTGCTGGCCTGGTCGTAGGCAGCCATCTTGTGAGGATGTGAGGGTTAATTTGCATATTGTCTCTATATTATATAGGATTACTATAGAAAATCTGTGCCAACTGCCTAGACACTTTAAAAAAACTTTAGTTTTCTGGTGGGCGGGGGGTGGTGGAGGAGATACCCACTTTCTTATTATAAGAGAGATATAGGAACAATAGAGGCCCGGTGCACAACATTCATGCACTCGAGGCAGAGGATGTCCCGCAGCCTGGCCTGCACCCTTTCACAGTCCAGGAGCCCTCGGGGGATGTCCAACTGACGCGGGGTGTGGGCCTAAGCCACAGTTGGACATCCTTAATGCTGCCACAGATGCGGGCCACGGCGCTTGCACTGACCACCAGGGGGCAGCTCCTGCATTGAGCATCAGCCCCCTAGTGGTCAGTGCGCGCCACAGGGACCAGCTGTTCCGCCGTTTGGTCGATTTGCATATTACCCTTTTATTATATAGGATATGCACAATTCAAGGCTTCCAGGTCTTACTTTGTGACTTATTGACTTAGGTTGTACAACATCTTGGCCCTGCAACTGATTTTTATAAGAAGCTGGCTTTAGATTGCTCAGGGCAGCAGACTGCAGTGGATCTGTTCCTTTTAAGTTCACAGTATTCCGATCTTTCTTCTCTAGGTAAGGGGACAGTGTGTTTATCTGTTTACATACAGTTTTAGCATATGAATTAAATCTAAACTCTATAGTAAGCATTCTCAGTACTTTGGAGAGAAAGACATGTGAATTACATAGATGATATCTCTGAAAATTAACAGTAAATTTTAAAGCACTATACCAGTATAAAATGCTTTTGATATTTTGTTTTTAAAATATAATTTCTTTGCCATTCTCAACAATAAACCTTATATGTTATATTTTATAAATGTTTGTGTTTTCTCAGATTTATATATTATCTTTATTTTTGACAGTTTTTGTTTTCTCATTATGACTTAGATTTCTAAATAATATAGAATTTATACTCCTGTTGGACAAATATAAAATACTTTTTAAATTTCTCTTTAAAGCTTGCATGTCCAAGTATTCAGCAGGCTGCATCTATTATTATCCATCTTTCCATTCTACTCACAATCCTTCACAAGCAGAAAAGTTACAAAAAGAACTAAAACGTTATCTCACAAGGAAAATTGGATTTGAAGCTGTTATGAGAATAAGGTGTACTAAAGGTATGACGTTATAAAAACTCTGCTTTATAATTAAATTAGCATTCATATATTGAGTATCTGTGACTATCTGTAGTCCATGAAAGACTTTATGCTTGATCTATATACATATATATAGTTATTGAATAACCATTGCCCAATTTTTACAGTCATTTGAATAAGTGGGCAAAAATAATGCCTTGCTTTATTAGGAAGAACCTAAGAGAAAGCCCATATTGGAGGTGATTTTAGAAAGAGAATTAGAGGAATAGGGAAGATTTTAAGTGAAAATTATCTTTGCCCTCATCATCATTCAAATAGTCTTCAATTTACATTACCTTGGTTTTATGTGAATGTTTGCAGGAGGGATTCTGATCACTTATTTTAATTCTTAAAGGAGTTTTACAGTAATCCCCATTTTAAAAATGTTTTACATTAGATCTTTTGTGGAACCTACATTGGTTCTTTTGAATTGGTGTTTTAGAAACTCTACCAATACTCCAATCCTATCCCCCAGTTTTTCTTTTCATTCAAAATTAGAGACATTTTTTTACATTGTAAAGTAGCTTTAGCCTGAGATGTACTACTATTGTTTCATCTTTTATAATAAGTTTTCTCTTCTCTAGGTCTTTCAATGCACACTTTTCATGGAAACTTCTTTGTGCGTTCCACTGATTTGTTGTCCCTCGCCAACATCAATCCTGATGCTGGATTTGCAGTACAGCTGTCAATTGAAGAAAGTTTGACAGACACTTCCTTAGTATGCTTTCAAACAGCCCTGTTATATACATCAAGCAAAGGTAACATTAGGAGAAATGAAATATAACCTGTAGCAATAATTCTCCTCTCACATGGTGTTGAGAATGGGGAGAAAGAATGACCATACAGTGGAAAGTGATGGATTTGCATCAGTTAATCAAACATATGTTCTGTGTTTTGTTTTGTTTTTTTAACTCTTTTTTTTTAATCTTTAAATGATATCTTCTTTGACTTGCATTCCCAGGATCATATGTATCTGGTAAACCATGCTATTATGTTGGATATAATTTAGAATGAATGATCTATATATATAAAAGCCAAAGCCACCATTCGACTGGTAGCTATGACGTGCACTGACCACCAGGGGGCAGGCGCTCAACACACAGGCATGGAAACATGGAACAGACTGATGAATCTCAGAGGGAAGGGGGAAGGGGAAAGACAGGAAGAGATTAACCAAAGATGTTATATGCATACTAGAGGCCCGGTTACATGGATTCATGCACCGGTGGGGTCCCTTGGCCTGGCTTTCGGTGGATCAGGCTGAAACCAGCAGTCTGACATCCCCCAAGGGGTCCCAGATTGCGAGAGGGCACAGGCCAGGTCAAGGGGCCCCACCAGTGCATGAATCTGTGCACTGGGCCTCTAGTATTTAAATAAAAACTAAAACGTAATGTTAAGCTGTATTCAAAACATAGTATGTGTTCATAGTATATCTTCAGATTTAGAGAGTGTTTAATTTTCTTTAAAACACATTCACTGTGAAACTTAGTTTTTACATTTCAATATCCTGTTGAAGATTTAATCAGAACAATACCTTGAATAATTTTTTGACTGGTTCTCTTTGTTTCTTTCTTTTTCTAACATATTTTGCAATGACATTTGTTCATCACTTTGTTTAGGTGAACGGAGAATTAGAGTGCATACACTTTGTTTGCCAGTGGTAAGTTCACTAGCAGATGTATATGCAGGAGTGGATGTACAAGCTGCCATCTGTCTTCTGGCAAACATGGGTGAGTAAAACAGTGAGAGAACAAGTGAAATGCATTTTTCTATTCTAAAAACTGAAGCTTGGGCATTTTTCTTACCCTAAAAATCCCTTATTTTAAAAGTGTATGTTTTCTGTTTTCATGTATAGCAGTCTGAATTGGATGGTTCTTATATTTATTATTAATTCTTTGGTTTAAAAATCTTTTGAGGATTCATAATCACTAAAAGTTGGTGACAACCTAAATTTCCGTCAGTGAATATATGAACAAGCTGTGATACATTCATACAATGGCATATCATTCAGGAATAAAGAAGAACTATTGATACATGAACAAAATGAATGACTCTCATAGGCATTATGCTAAGTAAAAGAAGCTAGTCTCAAAATGCTACCTACAGCCCTAGCCTGTTTGGCTCAGTGAATAGAGCGTCAGCCTGGCAACTGAAAGGTCCCAGGTTCAATTCTGGTGAAGGGCCTCTGTTTCAGGCTCCCAGCCTTGGTCGGGGTCATGCGGAAGGCAACCAATTGTGTCTCTTTCACATCAGGGTCATGCGGGAGGCAACCAATTGATGTGTTTCTCTCTGTCTTTCCCTCTCCCTTCCAGTCTTTCTTAAAAAAAAAAAAAAAAAAAAAAAATCAATGGAAAAATGATCCTCGGGTGAGGATTAAAAAACAAACAAACAAACAAAACACCAACTGCTACCTACATGTGATTCCATTTACATGACTTTCTAGCAAAGGGAAAATCATAGGGATGAAGAAGAGATCATCCCTATGATTTTTCAGGGTTGGGGGCAGGGGAGCATTTTACTACAAGGAGATATTCTGGGGGTGGTGATGGCACTGTTGTGTATCTTGATTGTGGTAATGATTGCATGGTTATGCGTTTGACATAACCACCATTGAGCTATACTGGAAATAGTAAATTTTACTGTATATAAGTTTTTAAAATCCTTTAGGGGATTAATATAACACTTAGTGTTTTGTTTTTAATGAAATTATCTTTTAGATGAATTTAGATATAAAATGAGCATGATTATTGCCCATGAATTTTATTTTTAATACTTGGGCATATGTGTAGATTATCTTTATTTTAATAAAATATGTACTTGGGATTTCACACTAACATCTGGCTTTTCAATGTCTGCATAATGACCTGTGTTCAGTTTGTCCTCTCTTTTGTTGACTTGGGAATGCTTTGGCAGAGATTTCAGAGGATCACCAGGGATAACTAAGATTGCAGAACTTACCGTTGTTTGTTTTTCAGTTCTTTCTTTTTTATTGGAACTTACATTGTTTGGCCAGAAAAAAAAATACTTTATATATGTGACTTCTATTTAAGTAATGAAAGTATCCCCAGAGGTTTCTTAAAATAGATGAATAATACATGTTTTCCAGTACCAGTAGTGGCGCTATGTATTTTTAAACTTAAAACTATTAAAACAAAAAGGTCCAAAACAATCTAGATTTGTTCTGATTATCAAATTTAGTTCAGAAAAATTGTGTAATGAGCAAAGTCACCCCAATAAATTTAATTAAAACAATTTTTTAATGGGTGAGCTGGTAAATGTATTTTTTAATCCTAGAAATTGAATTTTTATTGGTTTCTTAAATAATGCATGTAAGTCTTACCTCTTATAGCATTCATTGAATTCTAATGGTTAAATATGTTTTCGTTGCTTTCTAGCTGTGGATCGATCCATTTCAACAAGTCTCTCAGATGCAAGAGATGCCTTAGTGAATGCTGTGGTGGATTCATTGTCTGCATACAGCTCAACTGTCTCACATTTACAGCACTCTGTGTTGATCGCACCCAGCTCCCTCAAGTTGTTTCCTCTCTATGTCTTGGCCCTTCTCAAACAGGTAGCTAGATCTCTATATTCAGTATTACATTTAATAAAGACTTTAACATTTCTCGATACATATCCAACATGGATATCCCCGGGAGGTCACTCTCCCCGGGGCTCTGTCCAGGTGGCATAGGGGAGCATAGGGCTTTGCCCATTGATGTACAGTCCCTTTCCACAGCGTTGGAGAGAAAGCTGGGCCTTGAGTCTGCACCTGCATATTCCTACAGCTTCTCAGAATCTTGTGGACAATGACTGAGGAGACAAACCATGAAGGAAACATCTAAAAAATAAATAAAATTCTCGCTACATAAGTAAAGAAATGAAATCTAGGTTTCTGGGTTTTAAAAAAATATTTAGAGGGTTATGTAGTTTACCATTGGAAAAGTTTAGAAGAACAGGAAAAGATCACTGGAAAGTCGAGGTATATAGATACATGATGACTATTGTGAGACCCTATGCCCTTACTCTTCAATATGTGGAAGCAGCCTGCATAATGGTGTGCTTATAGTGTACTCTGTGTATGCTTCTGGACAGAGACTCAGGGAAAGATCTTTGAACTCATTGAACATCTTTCCAGGCAACATAATGGGTGATAGATACATATCCTCTTAACTTACAGCAACTGAAAGAGGTGAGTATCATTTTTCCTGTTTTGTTGATGATGACAACATAGCTTTGAGAAGCTAAGTAACTTGCTCACATATCTTTCTATTGTCGGAGCTGAAAATAGAATCTAGGTTTGTCTGATTTGAAGGCCATGCTTTTTCCATGACAGTGGTATATATTGGTTTTATTTATTTATTTACTTATTTATTGGTTTTAATATTTTGTCTATTTATGTTTTATTTGAAATTTTTGTCTTCTTTTTTAATGTAGAAAGCATTTAGAACTGGTACAAGCACACGCCTGGATGATCGTGTATATGCCATGTGTCAGATAAAGTGTCAGCCACTTGTTCACCTAATGAAAATGATTCATCCCAACTTATACAGGATAGACAGGTTGATAGATGAGGTATGATTTCTTTTAGTACATTTGAAGTTTTTAAATTTAAATATATTTGAATGTCTTGATTTCACTGGTAAGATAGCAATGCCTTTATTAACAATTTTTTAATTCATTTTTCCCTTCTGGTATTAATGCATTAAATAAGGACACTATGGATTTGATTGGACAGTAGTACTATCAGGTATTATCTGTGGTTATGGAGTTTTCAAAAATAGTTTCATGTGGGAAGTAATATTCCTTGTGGGATTGCTTATAATATTTATTATAAAGCCAAGTTGTAGACTGGACATTTCCATATATATTTTATAGACATTGACCATTTCTGATATGATCAGAGTGCAATTTTTATTATATTGTAAACTGGATCTGATATCCATCAGTGTTTTTAATATGTAAATATGTAGTGTGTGTTTTCTTCCTTGTATTAAAACTCTTTGGAATCTTCTCTGTATTATGTTTATAGAGAAATGTAAAAAAGTAACTTGCTTTGCAGCAGATTTAATAGTCATACATTTAATATATCCTGATCCCCAAATGGAAGAAAATGGAGAGATTGTTTTATGTATTTGTGTTTCTCTCTTTTTAATTTGAATACATCTGAATGTCTTGATTCTATAGCCAAGGTAATATTTAAGTATCAATAATTTTTTGCATCCTACAAAATCCTCAGGTGTTATTTTCAGTATTTCATGAGGAGTTGGTGGCCATTAGCTTCCAAACTGTGCTGATAGCAATGTCAGCTCATTTACATTCCATCTGTTTTTGTTGCAGGGTGCAATACATGTTAATGACAGGGTCGTACCTCAGCCACCGATTCAAAAATTGTCTGCAGAGAAGCTGACAAGAGAAGGTGCTTTCCTTATGGACTGTGGCTGTGTAAGCATCCTCTCCTGACAAAGCCTAACACTGTTCCAACAAAAGGAGAAACACAGGGGCCAGATTAGTCAGTGAAAGGTAGATTAGGAGCTGAGAGGCAGGCAATACATTGGTAACTGGCACAAGAGGTCAATATATGTTAGACTTTTCTAGTTGGATATTATTTTATTATAGATTAATAAAGGTTACCATGGATTATTTACTGTCCTAGATTATATATATTTGATACAGAACCAAGTTCCTGTTTTCAAGGATTTTATCATTAGACTCATAAAATTCAAAGGGGCCTCAAATTTGTCTAGTACAATTTATATCCATTGTCAGAAATGCCATTAATGATTAGGAGTTCAGAAGAAGTCACCGGGCAGAGTGGTGGTGAAGGGTGTTAGAATGGTCAAGTTGGCTTCATAAATGAGACCTTATGATCAGGAAAAGGATTCCAATAGCCATAGGAGGGGGGATGGGAGAGCACATTAGTGAAAACAATAGACAGTCATTGAAATAGTGGGAAAGAAATATTGTGAGCCAGTTATCCCGGTTAAAACATTACATTCGTATGGGGGCGTGGGGGAGAGAAGGTAAGATATATTTTATGGGAAGCTTTGAAATTTAAGCAAAGAAGATATGAAACACTCTTAAGATTCCTGGATGTAGATTCTAAATGTACCAATTATATTTCCTTTTTACTTTTATGTTTCTACTTTATTTGAAATAGTATATTTTACCTTTTTTATTCTGGATAATTTTGAGAAAGTAAACTAATGTGTTTCTGATTAAGGAATTTTAATATCTTGGTTTTTGTTTTTAGGTTTTTTACATTTGGGTTGGAAAAAGCTGTGACAACACCTTCATCGAGGATGTACTTGGGTATCCTAATTTTGCATCAGTACCACAGAAAATGGTCAGTGGGTTTTTATACAGCGTTAACTTTGTATGTGCTTGTTTGCTTGAAATGTTTTTTATTGAGATAAAATACACATAAGATTCACAGTTTTAACCATTTAAAGTATACAATTCATTAGTTTTTAGTTAAATTCATAATGTTGTACAACTATCCCCAGGATCTAATTTCAGAGTCCCATAAAGAAACCCATATCTCCCAATTCTCCCCTCCTTTCCCAGCAACCACTAATTTCCTTTCTATATCTGTGGATTTGCCTGTTCTGGACATTTCACATAAATGGAATCATATATGTGGCCTTTTGTCTTTGGCTTCTTTCATTTCTCACAATGTTTTTAAGGTTCATCCATGTTGTAGCATGTATCAGTATTTCATTCTTTTGTATGACTAAGTAATAGTTCATTGTTTGGATACACCACATTTTGTATATCCAATTATTCATTTATGGGCATCTGGGATGTTGCCACTCTGGGGCTATTGTGAATAGTGCTACCATGAACATTTGTGTACAAGTGTTTCTGTAAACATGTTTTCAGTTCTCTTGGGCATATAACCAAGGGTTGAAATTTCTGGGTCATATGGTAAACTCTGTGTTTACTTCTTTTTTTTAAAATATATTTTTATTAATTTCAGAGAGGAAGAGAGAGAGATGAGAGATAGAAACATCAATGATGAGAGAGAATCACTGATTGGCCGCTCCCTGCATGCCACCCCACTGAGGGTCAAGCCTGCAACCTAGGCATGTGCCCTTGACTGGAATCAAACCCAGGACCTTCCAGTCTGCAGGCCGATGCTCTATCCGCTGAGCCAAACCAGCTAGGGCTGTGTTTACTTCTTCAGGAACTGACACACAGTTTTCCAACAACTTTACCTTCTGATATAAATTATTTTGCTGATAACATTTTTCATTTGGCCTTTACTGTGTGTGTGTGTTAACCAATACCAAAGAAATATGATCATGAAATCAGTTCCCTACATTTAATTAATGGAAAAGGTCTAACTTGCCCCTACCTTGGTTGGAGCATCATTCCGTACACCAAAAGGTTGTGGGTTCAATTTCTGATCAGGGCACATACCTAGGTTGCAGGTTGGATCCCTGGTTAGGAAGCATCCAAGAGGCCAACAATCAATGTTTCATTCTCCCCCCGCCCCCCGCTTCCTATCTCTGAACATATCCTCAAGTGAGGATTTAAAAAAATATATATCTACCTTATTCTTTGATATTGTAAATACGTCCTTTCTCCTGAAATTAATATAATGTCAGTGTAATTTTTATCACTTTCTGCTGTCGTTTGATTGACTCAACAAATGAGAATAAGGAAATGTTTTTAAAAAGAATAATAGTGAAGGGGGAAAGCATATGAAAATTAAATCTCACTAAATAGGATAGTAAACGTTATTTTAAAGCTGTAGATATTTAAGCACTATGATACCAGCATAGTAAACAGAATTCAGAAATGGATCTAATTCCTGAAAAATAGAATGTAGTAAAGGTTAATTAAGAAAATAAAATAACAGCATAACATTTCTTTTATTTACCAGATAGGCAAAGATTTTTAAGTTTAATAACAGGCAATAAGTGCAGGGAGTATAGGTCAACAGTCCTATCAAAAACTGTAGATTGTAGTGTATATTTTTCGTATTTTGGGGGAGTATTTGGCAATATCTGTTAAAATTAAAATCACATAGTTTATGATACAGTAAATTTTTCTACTCCAAAGAATATTTCCCGCAGATTTATTCATAAAAATTTGTTTTTCTACACACATGCTTGTGGCATTAAATACAAATATCTGGGGAAATTTATATTAAAACAAATGTTTTCTATTCTTTTACTTTTTAAATGTTGACATAAATTACAAATATAGCTAACCCAAACTTTTCTATTTAAATCTTTTACATACTATATACTTTGAATTATTCAGTGCATTATTAAGTTCACTTTGGGGAAAAAACTCACATATACAAAAGAATAGACTTTTTGGGTCTTAACATACACGTAAAATGTCAGTATCATATTATGAAGCATTTTTATTGACTTATCCAGAACTATATAAACAAACTTGCCAACAATTTAAATTTCATTTGTTTGGTTGCTCCTGTTGGGACTGGAAATGGAGTGCTGGCAGTTGATTGGTAGTAGTGGGAATCATGATTTAGTTCTAATAGTACTGAAGTCCATGAGAAAGGAAGTAATTTCCTAATTATATTTCTGTTACCAGACACATCTTCCAGAGCTAGATACACTTTCATCGGAAAGAACCAGATCCTTTGTAACTTGGCTTAGAGACAGCAGACCATTAAGCCCAGTCCTTCACGTGGTAAAGTAAGTACTTCTATAACTTAACTATAAAATTGTCTTGTCCTGTGCAATTTATGTAAAATTGCTTGTCTTCAAAGCAAATTTAAAATATTATCAAACTATAATATAGTGGTAGAATGTTGTTATTTGAATATTATCCCTTATGTTTCATTTTCCTAAAGTCCCCATGTATCATTGATTTTTCAAAAGTATAATTATTATTGTTAATAATATGGATTTTTAGGTTAATACCCTTTTCTCTTTTTCAGAGATGAGAGTCCTGCCAAAACAGAGTTTTTCCAACATTTGATTGAAGACCGGACAGAAGCTGCATTCTCTTACTATGAATTTTTGCTTCATATTCAGCAACAGATTTGTAAGTGAAGTGGAATAAAATGGAATCAAAAGAAAATTAGACAAAGCCTAATCTGCTGGAGAAACCCATTGGAAATTTGAAATGAAGGCATTTGTTGTTACAAGATACAATGCATAGCATAGCACCCTGTCTGAGGCAAAAGGTAAAGAGGAAGAAAGAACTTGGCAGATTTTCTCAGCCTGAATTAATGGTAATGATGATGCTGTTTCACCAGGTATATTTTGAGTTGGTTTCCACACATTTCCAGTAGTGCAGCAGTTCAGTGCTCTGTTCATTGCAAGCCAGCACATTCATTTAGCTAATGTGGATGATAGGTCATAATGTAAAATTAGGTAACTTTTTTTCTTATAGTTAATATGACATTTCTGGACTGGAACTCTGACAAGAAATGCCAAAAGGCAGTGGGCACCGTGTTATTTATATGAATTTTTAACAAGGAATGATTCGTATTCATTAAATGAATTCAATATTTTCCCTGTAAAAACAATAGAGTTTCAGTACATGAACTATAGAAACAATATATACATAATGTACATAAATGTTACATTTGTAAAGAAAGTGTAAAAATGTAACTACAGAATATGAATTGCTACAACTGTGCTGCATTGTTGGATGACAACTCTTTTTGTCACAGTTAGAGAATGAGGTTGACTAATGCGTATTATGAATTGAGTCCACAGAAGAAACACAAACTCTTTGTAATTCTGTTAAATCTTTTATGTGGATTTATTTATGATCAGCCTACTAATTAAAAATATTTTGCTTGACAGTATGGTTTGGTGTTTTTTTGTGAGGGGAGGAAAGTGGACGGGTTTTCAGGTGTTTTATTTTTACATATATGATATACTGAATTCACTTACTTGGGGGAAATGGAATGATACTGAATCAGTAAGTTTTATTCATTTGTGCACCTTACCAAGTACTTTGTTTATATTCTGAAAAGGAATGTTACTCTCAAAATACTATGGTTATTGATTAAGTATAATCTTAATTTGTCTTTCTCAATTAAATTAGAGACATTTTTTCTGCGAATTCATATCAAGAAAATTTTCATAATATGTGAGTATTCTATTTCATTGACTTTAAGATTACCATCTTGAATTTTCAGAGAGATTCTATTCTGAAAAAAAAATCATTTACTAATTTCTTACTTACTGTAAAAACTGTTAATGCTCCATATTATTTTGTGGGATGGAATTTTTATACATTTGAAAGTCCCATCAATGAACTTTGGAAGAAAAAAATGCTGTTGATGTGTGTGGTGAATGATTTTTATGGCTTTTGTGCTTAGTGGACCTCTTTTCTTTGGATGAAATAAAAGTACTATCTCCCATTCCCTCAGGCTACTGAGAGGTTAAATGACTCACCCTAAATGACATTACTAATTAGTGACAGAGCTAAGAGTAAAAGCCAAATGTTCTCCCCACTCACTGCCTACTGCCACCCCACTTCCACCTCCACCCAGGACTGTACTTGTTCCTATACCACTCTGCCTCTAGCAAGAGAGAATCTTACTGAACATTAGAAAAAACTATAGCACTTTAAGGGCAACTAAATATTGTAATTTTATAATGAAAAGTCTAATGTTTCTGTTTTAAGAAAGACAAAAATCTTTCGTCCTTGGATATTTTGTTGGTCATTCAATAGGTATTTATAAGCACTTAATACTTGTCAGATATTGTTCTAGGCCAGTGGTCGGCAAACCGCGGCTCTGTTGACTAATGAGTTTGCCGACCACTGTTCTAGGCATAAGACAGATAAAAATCCCACTTTCTCAGTGCTTACACTATAGAGTGAGGGTGGTGAGGACTGGGGAAAACAATACATTTATGTATGTCAAGTGCGATGAATGCCGTGAAGAAAAAGAAAGCTGGGTAGGGGAATCAAGAATACTTTATTTTATAGTAACCAGAGAAGGTCCTCTGAAAAGGTGGCAGTTGAGCAGAGCCTAAAACCACGTGGGTATCTGGAAGAGGAGCCATCCAAGTACTGGGATTTGTGGTAGGTGAATGTGCAAGGTACCTCTGGCTGCTCTTGTTTTCTCTGTGAAAAAGGCGGAGTTGTCCCCTGAGAAATGGTCTCCTAGGAGAGGGAGACATTGAACTGACTAGTGGCATGAATTATGATTGTTAAGCAGCACTGAGGGCCTATCTTGGGATATGAGTCATGAACTTAAAAGTGAAGCCAGTTAGCATAGCTGTGTCTCTTGCCTCCAGCCACATTCAGCTGCTGCTTGCAGAGTTGGATGTAAGCAAGGTTGCTACAAAAAACTGAGGAGCAAGGGAATGACTCATTTAAGTGAAAGGGACTTAAAATAAGTGATGGATAGAGAAAATGGGGTGGGCTTAATAGTTTAGAGGTCCTATTAAGGTCAAAAAGCTCAAGCACTGGATCTCAGGATATGGGATGCTAGAAATTGAGGTTTTGAGGAAATTTAGATACTGATAATTATGAGATCTAGGGTATGTGTGGGAGTGGATAGTTGAGGTGCTGTAAAAGATGACTGGAAGTGAGGAGGTCAGAACTTAGAATAAGGATTTTAGCTGGGTCATTTCTTTGACCATTAAAATTGCCAGGAAAAATGACTGGAGAGTAGCAGCACTGAGGGCCTATGGGGACTGTGTATATGGGCCTATGGGGATGGGATATTATGTGGTCCAATGACATTAGCTCAGAACCGGAGGTAGGCAAGGAAAAATAGTCTGGATGTCTACAAATGAGCAGAGGGATGCCTGCCTGGGGTCTGATATCAAACACAGCCACCCTAGCCTGGCCGGCATGGCTCAGTGGTTGAGCGTCGACCTATCAACCAGGAGGTCACAGTTCGATTCCTGGTCAGGGCACATGCTTGATCCCCAATGTAACAAACAAACACAGCCACCCTTCAAAGGTTTGCAAGGGAGTTAGTGTCTACAGAAGAGAGCTGTTTCAGAGTATGTGGAGATTGACTTCACCGGAATGTGGGCATGATGAGATTAATCCTGATGGGTGAAGGGTAATCAGTCTCATTGCTGCCCCATGGGACAAGTCTCCAATCATTTGTGAAGCTGAATGACCAGAAGGGTCATGCTTACCAGGAGGCCTGTGAGCCTGCTTTCAATTACCTGAAATTGTCATCAAAGTCCGTGGTTCTCAGTGTTCATTGTGGGAATGAGATGAACATTTCCCGGTAGGGGGTTGACCAAAAGTACGTGTGTTGTTGTTTTTTTATAAATATTTTTTAAATACATATTTTATTGATTTTTTTACAGAGAGGAAGGGAGAGGGATAGAAAGTTAGAAACATCTATGAGAGAAACATCGATCAGCTGCCTCCTGCACACCCCCCACTGAGGATGTGCCTGCAACCAAGGTATATGCCCTTGATCGGAATCGAACCTGGGACCCTTCAGTCCGCAGGCCGACCCTCTATCCTCTGAGCCAAACCGGTTAGGGCCCAAAGGTATGTATATTAAAAGAGTATCCCAAGTGCTCTTCGCCGCATCTACTGCGAGGATGAAAAAAAAAAAGACAACTCTCAGCAATTCTACTGTGGACATCCCAGAAAACATGGACATCACTCTGAAGGGACACACACTTATTGTGAAAGGCCCCAGAGGCACCCTGCGGAGGGACTTCAACCACATCAATGCAGAACTCAGTCTCCTTGGCAAGAAAAAGAAGAGGCTCCGGGTTGACAAATGGTGGGTAAATAGAAAGGAACTGGCCACGGTTCACCCTATCTGCAGTCATGCACAGAACATGATCAAGGGTGTCACACTGGGCTTCCATTACAAGATGAGGTCTGTGTACGCTCACTTCCCCATCAGCGTGGTTATTCAGGAGAATGGTTTTCTTGTTGAATTCAGAAATGTCTTGGACAAAAAATATATCTGCCGAGTTTGGATGAGGTCAGGCATTGCTTGTTCAGTATCTCAAGCCCAGAAAGATGAGTTGATTTCTGAAGGAAACGACATTGAACTTGAATCAAATTCAGCTGCTTTGATTCAGCAAGCCACAATAGTTAAAAACAAGAATATCAGAAAATTTTTTGATGGTATCTGCGTTACTGAAAAAGGAACAGTTCAGCAGACTGATGAATCAAATCTAAGTTGTCCAGCTATAGAAACACCAAGATGCCGATTGATTTGTCACACTTATTTGCGATATTTAAAGATGCAATAAAGCCTTGTATTGATTTGGGGGGAAAAAAGTATCCCAGGTGATGTGAAAACCTCCTAATATACATGAGTCTTATTCAAAGTAACTTTTGAAAATATTAAAAATAGTTTAAAAGGCCAAAAAAATGAAAACAAAGCTGAAAACACTGCAGACATTATTTAGGTGGAATCACTAATAACTGAAAGAAGACAGACGACTAAAAACAATAGCAAGCTGTGTGTGGCACGTGAAACAGACCTGAAAAATAAAAACATATTTTATAATTATCTTTTGTCCCTGAATTTAGAGGCAATCTGTTTCGACCAGAAAATTGGGTCTCCTCCTCCTCTCTGCCTTCTTACAATACCCATGAGAAGTGGCACTTCACATGAAACAAGTGGACAGGAAGTGTGTGTGTGTTTGGCTGAGGGGGAGGTAGCCATGACTCCAGGCCACAAGAGGCTCTTAAAGCATTGCCTTCTGATGTATCATAAGCTGATCCAAAAGTGAAAGCTTGGCTTAAGCTCAGCCAACCTGGCGTAGGCAAGGACAGAGTAGTCTGGATGTCTGCAAACGAGGAGCAGAAGGATGCCTGCCTGGGGTCTGAGATCACACACAGCCACCCTTGAAAGGTTTGCAAGCAAGGTAGTTTAGTCTACCTCCTGTTTTTTTTCTTCTACCCACTACCACACTCACAACAGTTCACACACCAGATATGTGAGGACTTTACCCACACCAAGCAATTCTCTGTGACACCAGCTGAGTGTCCTGCAATTCAACTCAATTCTGACACTATCTGAAGATAGCATCCAATCCCACAGGTCAACAATCCCATGAGACTGCTCCCACTTTAGATGCCAGTTGCAAGTGCAGGTTTGTTGCCTGTGCTTCTGACCAATCGGCTCTAGATCAGGGGTTTCAAGGCCCCCAACTTGAGGTTTAATTAATTTACTAGACTGTTGAGTAAAGGATACAGATGTATAGCCAGATGAAGAGAGACAGGATGAGGTCTGGGATGGTCCTGAGTGCAGGAGCTTCTGTCCCCATGGAGTAGTGTGTGTCACCACCAGTGTGGATGTGTTCACCAGCCTGGAAGCTCTCTGAACCCCATAGTTTTGGGATTTTATGGCGGTTTCTTCACATAGATATCAGTTATTAACTCCATTTCCATTCCCTCTCCCCTCTCTGGAGAATGGGGGCAGGTAGGACTGAAAATTCCAAGCTTCCAGTCATGGCTTAGTCTTCCTGGTGACGAGCCCCCACCCAGAAGCTCACCCAGAGTTGCCTCATTAGAACAAGAGATGTTCCTAGTGCTCTGATCACCTAAGAAGTTACAAGGGTTTTAGGAGCTCTGTGCCAGGAACCGAAGGCAGAGACCTATATATGTATATCTTTTCTGTTATCTTACAGTTACTATTAGTAATGCACAATGAGTTGTTAAGGATTGTAAAAATTTGTGTTCACAAATGAAAATCAGTGTTAGCATTTACAAGGCTTATAATTTTGCAAAAACTCCCCTAAATGTATATACAGATACTACCTCATAGATATTTGTCAGACAAAATCAGTACTATAGCATTTTCTTATGAGTGTATCATCACTGGAGATGTTCCTGGTTTTTGCTGCTTTTTTCATACTATTTTAGATCTAGCCATTTAGATTATAGATAATTTGATTATTGTACAATGATCAATATGTGCTTATATTTACACTTCAGTTGTCTAGTTTTCTTTCATTAGATTTATAAATATATTTTGGTAGAAATAAAATGATTAGTCCAGCCAGCGTGGCTCAGTACCAGTTCGATTCCCGGTCAGGGCACATGCCCAGGTTGTGGGCTTAGTCCCTGGTGGGGGTCATGCAGGAGGCAGCCAATCAATGTTTCTCTCTCTCTAGCCCTCTCCCTTCCTCTCTCTCTAAAATCAACAAAAGTAATACAATTATTATACTTTCATTGCTAAAACAGAATTACAGACCTCACTAGGGTTTTGGAGCACAGCCATATCCTCTTTGGCAAAAAACTTTTCTGTTTTTGAGAACAGCTCCTAGATTGCTACTGAACTGTCCACTACAAGCTACCAAGAGCCCTTATGATCTGAGCTGACCAGTGTGAACTGGGCAGTAAAATTAAGCATGCCCCGCAATGGTCTACCATTAAACAAAATTAGTAGGTAAGATACCAGGCTCAGCTGATCCTGAGGTAAGTTGCATGAGCAGGTAACTCGGACCCATGGTAGCCAGCCCTGCTGCATTGCCAACTTCTCTCAATTCACACCTCTGTCCTGACGAGGCATTTCCCTATAATCAGTCAACTCGGGAAGAAAAGCAGAACCTGCTTTTAAGACAAAATGCTGGCACCAACTACACTACTCTGGTATTAGTCTAGTGGCCAAGGGAAATCCTCTTTGTGGGTCAAACCATACATTTGTCTAAACTATTAGATAGCCAAGAGATAACTACATTGTCTACCAGGGGTCCTCAAACTGCGGCCCGCCGAGGACATTTATCCGGCCGGCCGGGTGCCGCTGCCTGTCCTGCTTAGCAGCCGACTCGTCCCAGGCCCGCAGTGCGCATAGGAATTTGTTCATTTTTTTTTTTTTTAAACTATAGTCCGGCCCTCCAACGGTCTGAGGGACAGTGAACTGGCCCCCTGTTTAAAAAGTTTGAGGACCCCTGGTAGACTCTGTAGAGCTATACAACTTCATTTTATCTCCAACTTAAAATAATTTAAAATTGATTCAACGTTTAGTGAATGCTTATTATGTGCAAGGGAGGGCGGGGGGGTGGGGGGGAGGCACTAGGACAAAAAGCATCTGGCCTGCCCTGGCCAGTCTGGCTCAGTGAATAGAGTGTCGGCCCACAGTCTGAAGGGTCCAGGGATTGCTTCCCTTCAAGGGCACGTGACTGCATTGCACACTTGATCCCCAGCCCCGGTCAGGACACGTGCAGCAGGCAACCAATCAGTGTGTCTCTCTCACATCGATGTTTCTCTCTCTCACCCTCCCACTCTTTCTAAAAATCAATGGAAAAATATCCTTGAGTGAGGATTAGCAACAACAAAAAAGCATCTGGCCCGAGAGAAAGTTGGAAGTCCTACTGAAGGCTCAGTTGTAGTGACTGTTGGTGTACTATCCTATCCTGCAGGATGAAGTATATGCTTTGAGTCCGTAAGTAACATTTGTCTCCCATAGTACACAGATCTGAGAATCAGTGGAAGTCAGAGCATTCCTGCTTAACCTAGTCACAGAATTTTAGGGTCTTCGTTCCTGAAGGAGAGATGCTTTGCCAGGGGACACAATAATGTTCCCCCTGAATCAGAAGTTATGACTCCCTTCTGGCCATTTTGGGCTCCTTATCCAACAGCCAGAAGGGGATTGATCTTGACTATAAGAGGCATTAACTTGCTGCTGTTTAATAGGGCTGGGAGGACTACATCTGGGATCTACAGGATTTTCCAAAGTGCCTCTTCATACTTCCATGTTTAATTCTAAAAGTTAATGGAATATTGCAGCAACCCAGTAAAAGAAGAGATCATTGATGTGTCAAACTCTTCAAAAATTTAGATTTCCGTCTCCCACTGGGTAACGAATACCAACCTACATTCTATACTGAACTGAATAGAAATTGGAAGATGATTTGGGAGGTACAATGTGAGGAAATTCAGTCATGGGAAAAAAAAAAAGTCAGTTCTAGCCCCGGATCTGTCACATTATATTAGACCAACTCTAGCAGGAAAAAAATACAGGTTTGAGAGCCAGACAGAACAAAATTTGAATTTTAGTCCCTCTGCAAACAGAACAAAATTTTAATTCTAGTCTCTGTGCTAGCTGTGTGGCCTGGGGCAAGTCCCTAAATTTTCTGAGCCTTTGTATCCCTACTAGCGATAATGACTTCATGGTAAGAGTTTTGTGAGAATTATGTGGAACAAATGTGTAAAGTTCCTAGTGTAACATCTGGCAGGTAGTAAGTACCTGGTAAGTGGCAGTCGGTGTCGTGGCATAATGGCACAACAGTGATAGCAGTGACCATCCTCCTGTATTGACCAGCTCTTGCCCCTCATATCACTGGTTTTAGTTTGCCTCCTAACTACCAGATTCTAGCCAAAAGTTTTAGTGTGGGCTACTGCCACCTTAACTCCCTTTTTTCTCTTATTGATTTATTAACCACGCTTATTTGCTTCAGACCATCCTTTATTGCCGGATATACAAAGGCAAGCAGTCTTAGTCCATTATGTCCATATTCCATCAGTCTTCAAAACTTGATGCTCCTCAGTGAGCTACAATTGTTAAGTTTTGGGGTTTTCTCCTGCATGCACCCAAACCAGGTTTGGGGATAGAGCCTTCAACCGAAGTACGTGCCCCTGACCATACCCTTGACCAGAATCGAACTGGGGTCCCTTCAGTCCGAAGGCTGATGCTCTCCAGGGGTGGGCAAACTTTTTGACTCGAGGGCCACAATGGGTTCTTAAACTGGACCGGAGGGCCGGAACGAAAACATGGATGGAGTGTTTGTGTGAACTAATATAAATTCAAAATAAAGGAGCGGAGGAGAGAGCAAGAGAACCGGATAGAACAGCCGGATCCGGCCCGCGGGCCGTAGTTTGCCCACGGCTGCTAACCACTAAGCCTAACCGACTAGAGCCAATTACTATGCTAAGTTTTGATTGATATCAAGTTTTAACTTTCACCTGATAACCTATTAGTAGAGAGTTATGAACTCTCTTACGCCTCTGGGCCTTCAAACATGCTGTTCCCTGTGCTACAAACACATCCATACCTCTTCATTTGGCTAGCTCCCATTCCTTCTTCAGTTACTAGTGGGTACTGATACAGCTTGACTCTCATCCCGAACTGTGGTGGGGTCTCCCTGGTATATGTGCCCAAGGGCCCTGGTACCTTCCCTATTATAACATTTACTCCACTTTATTTAATTACTTGTTCTGTTTAGCTTCCTCACTGTGTTCTGTGCAGGCAAGAAACTCATCTTTTTCCATCATCACTCTACCATCAGAACCGTGAACAATATCTGGCACTCCCCCCGCCCCCCCCGCCCCTGCACATATAATCTGAAGTATATGTGTGTGTGTTATTCTTAAAGGTGGTTGCGGTTCTAAACTTAGAAGTCCTGTTTTATTTTCCATCTTTTACTTCATTCATTCATCTTTAATATTTAAGGTCCTACTATGGGACAGTCTCTGTTCAGTGACAGTTTTAGAGCAGTGAACAAAACAGACAAGGTCCCTTGCATTGCGTAGCTTGAAGCAGAATGAGGACTACAGGCAGGGAGTAGGAGTGAGTGTGGCCAAGGTCCTCTTTTAGGGCCTCCCAGGCTATGGTGAGGCCTTTAGGTTTCACTCCACAAGTGGTGCAGGGCCTTTGAAGGGCTTTGAAAAAGAAGTGATGTGATCTGGCCCTAACAGGAGTCCAGCCAGCCCACTGTAGGCTGCTGTAGAGGGTAAGGGTGGAGGCAGTGTGCAGCTACTGAAGAAATCAGCCCCCTGCACATAGTTTAGAGAGGACATGTTGGATTAAGAGAATGTGAAAGTTGGGAATTGATTCTGGCAGCTTGGATTAATCCTACCTGATCATTCTGTTATACTACTGAGTTCCATTTGTCAATATTTTATTTAGGATCTGTTTTATTAATATTTATAAGATTGTTCCTTCTGTCATTGGCTTTTATACTGTTTACTTATTAATTCTGATATCAGCATTATACTAGTTTTATTAAATGAGTTGGATAACTTCCCATCTGCTTTGATGTTTTGGAGCATTTTTTATAAATTAGCTAAATTTTTTGTATATAAAATAGTTATCTATTCTTGACGTTTTGGTTGAACTGGCCCATTAAGTCTCGGGCTTGAGAGGTTTTTCCAGGTAGGTTATTAACCACTGTTTCCATCTATGACTATTGATCTACTCAGGTTCTCTTTATTGAGCAAGTTTTAATGTGATTGATGAAAGCAATTGTTATTTGGGACTAACTTTTTCCATTCTTTCTGTTATGTTTATGCATTCCTTCTTTCTTTTTCTAGGTTATTCTTGTTTCAGGTTTGCCTGTCTTTATGCCTTGAGAAAACAAAACAAACAAACAAAAACCTTCTGGTCTTATTGCCTTGCTGTTTGGGGAGGCTGCTTTAGAAGATGGATAGAGGAAGTGTGGCTCTTTCTGCCGCTACCTTTATCATTTCCTTCCCACTGTTTCCTTTAAGTTTATTTTTGCTGCTGCTTTTCTAGCTTCTTAGATTATAAGCTTAGTTTATTTTCAAACTTTCCTGTTATCTAATAAATGCTTTTTCTTGAATAATGATGGTTTTAGTATTAAGTGCTTTCATTGCTATTCCATTTAAAATAGTTCTCAATTTCCACTTATTTCCTATTTAATTCAAGACTGTCTGTGTGTTGGTTAAATTCCAGTGGTAGTGATGCTTTCATCCTTTTGTTAATTTCTAATTTCATGAACACAGCTTATATGTTAGTAAGTTTAAAAGTTTTTTTGAGATTTCCTTTGAGGCCCAATATATGGCCATTATATTATGAATCTTCCCTATGTATTGGAAAATAATATGTATTCTTATTTAGATACAATAATATGTATTCTTATTTGGGTACAATGACTCTAATTGTTAAAATTGAAGGCTAGGGTCTGGAGGCAGAATAGGGAAAAGGAATATCCTTCCCTAGTTACCAGTAAATTCAAAGTGGAGGGGCCTCCCAGTAAGATACCTGAGGGGAGCCTGCCTGTCCGCCCTTACAATCCAGTGCTGCTGGCATCTGCAGAGGATATATGAGAGGTAAGACCAGGTGACATAAATAGAAACTCTTGTAAATTAAGTTTCCTTCCACCTTGATTGAGGCTACACCCTCTGACAGTGGCAGGCAAGCAGTACCAATGTCATTATTGGTCAACTTATCTGTGAAAAATTTGAGTTCTGCATACAGAAGGTAGTTCCAGTCAGGGCACATGCCCTGGTTGCAGGTTCATCCCCAGTGGGGGATGTGCAGGAGGCAACCAATCAATGATTCTCTCATCATTGATGTTTCTCTCTTTCTCCCTCCTCTCCCTTTCTCTCTGACATCAACAAAAATATATATGTTTTTAAAGTTTAAGCACACATTTGAATGTTGACATTCTAATTAAGGATATGATGACACAGGGCTAGAACTAGGGTGCTGCGAGTATGTCCTTGGCACAAAATTTGAAGGGGCACCCCAAAAGTGTCATTAAGATAAATACTATTTTAATGTAATTCCTTTAAAAATCAAAATTAATGCAAAAAACCCATGATGAACAGAATACCAAAATTTTATTTATTTATTTATTTTAAAATATATTTTATTGATTTTTTACAGAGAGGAAGGGAGAGGGATAGAGAGTTAGAAACATCGATGAGAGAGAAACATCTATCAGCTGCCTCCTGCACACCCCCTACTGGGGATGTGCCCGCAACCAAGGTACATGCCCTTGACCGGAATCGAACCTGGGACCCTTGAGTCCGCAAGCCGACGCTCTATCCACTGAGCCAAACCGGTCAGGGCCAGAATACCAAAATTTTAAAGAAAAAATTTGACCCTGCACATCAAGGATTCACCTCACTTCACCTTACCAGAGCCGTGGCTATGGGGCAGTCAGGTCGTCAGGGGATGTCAGAAGAGTTAGGCAGGTCCCACCACCCCGGCTCCATGCATGGTGTTTGACCCAGACCTGGCTCCCGCGCCCTGTTTGGTGCCTGAGGGGAGACCTGCTCTGCGGAAAGGGATGTAGAATGGGCTGGGGTGAGCAGAAGGGCCCCTCTAGTAGTGCCACCGCCACCTCGGCTGGGGACACAGGAGCTGCTATATCCCGCCCTCAGAACAACGGGACTCAGCACAAGGTGGCTGGGCCACCTTCATCGCGGGAGCCTGGCTGATGCTAGTGCTGCTGAAGGCCACGTGGACCCGAAGACTTCCCGGGATCTTCTGACAGAAAGCCTTCCATGCTTCTCGGAACCACTGCTGAACCAACAGGGAAACCCCCACAAGTGCTTTCAACCCTATAAGTGAATCTTGTAAACCACTGGGAAACATCCACAACGAAACCATCAATGACTCCAGCTTCCTCACTCTCAAGAAATGTGACAGTCACCACTTAAAAACCCATAGCAACATCCAAAATGACAACATCGGGGTCTCAACAAATATGATTTCCACCACCTTAAAGTTAACACCCCAAATCACAGGTGTTTCATAAAACACATTCCAGATGTCAACATCCACCATGACCACAGCCCACAATAGTTCGGCAACATCTGTTTCTTCATCAATGACAATCACAGCAACTATAAATTCTAAAGAAAATATAGGATCAAAATTTGATATTGGCAGCTTTGTCAGTGGTTTAACACTGGGAATTTTTCTGTTCTTTACATTGGCTGCAAAACGTATTACTCAAGAAGAGGCATTTGGTACAGAACCACTGATAAACATGATGCCATCATTTAAGGACATCCAAGGACCAGTGGAAAGAAGATTGATACTACTCTATCAATTAATCAGGATTCCCTTTTGAAAATAGTATAAACAGGCCATGTATATAATGTACACTATATTATATAAATATGTAAAAATTCCTCATAATTACTAAAGGTAAAAAGGGTTTGGTGTGCCTGGCCGGTGTGGTTCAGTGGTTGAGTGTTGACCTGTGAACAAAGAAGTCACAGCTGGATTCCAAGCAGGGCACATGCCCGGGTTGTGGGCTTGATCCCCTGTGGGGGCATGCAAGAGGCAGCTGATCGATGATTCCCTCTCATCATTGATGTTTCTATCTCTTCCACTCTGAAATCAATAAAAACATTTTTTAAAGGGTTTGGTGTGGGTTTCTAATGAATATTTGCAGCATACAGTTAATGTGATGGTTGTATTCACTTTTAGAAAATATATAGTAAGACAAGTTGTGTCCCATTTTCTTGTGGCATTGGTCACAAGGGCCAGTAATTGGCAGACATCATTAAGGAAGGGCATGGTGCCATCTGCGTGTACAAATAAGGAGCTTGCCAGAGCACTGAGGGTGTTGATTGTCTTGGTTGCTCAGACAAAGAACTTCAGTGCTATTCAGAGCTGGACATATCCTACTTGCTAATGCCACACAGCAGAAATTGTATGAGTAAACCAGGTCTTAACCATAATTTTAGTTTGTGTCTCTTCAGAAAGCATCAGTATTTTATGTTTTAAAGTTTCGTACTTGATTTAGAAACAAAATGCACACCACTCCCCATCCAAAAAAAAAAATCAAATAAAACCAGAACCAATACCTGGGCTTAGTCCTGTCAAAGAGCCACTGGCAAGCCTGTGTTTTTTTTTTTTGTTTGTTTGTTTTTTTGTTTGTTTTTTTTAAATATATTTTATTGATTTTTTACAGAGAGGAAGGGAGAGGGACAGAGAGTTAGAAACATCGATGAGAGAGAAACATCGATCAGCTGCCTCCTGCACACCCCCCACTGGGGATGTGCCTGCAACCAAGGTACATGCCCTTGACCGGAATCGAACCTGGGACCCTTCAGTCCGCAGGCTGACACTCTATCCACTGAGCCAAACCGGTTAGGGCAAGCCTGTGTTTTTATTAATAACTTCTTTCAAGCGTTCAATGACAGTTGACATAATTACCTTTCCCCCTTGTACTTTCAGTAAATTGAAATGTTGAACATGTAACGTTTTAAAGACACAGTGTGGCTCAGTTGGGTGGGTGTCATCCCATGCACAAAAAGGATGCTGGTTCGATTCCCAGTCAAGGGCACATGCCTGGATTGCTGGCTCATTTTCTTTAGGGGGCGTGCAGGAGGCAGCCAGTCCATATGTGGCTCTCTCATTGATGTTTCTTTCCCTCTCCCATCCTCCCTCTCTAAAAACCAATAAGAGATACATATTTTTAAAAAGACTTAGTTGTTAGTAATTAATAATAAATTATTTGCTAGATTATTTGCTACTGTGAGAATATGGTCACCACTGGAAATTGCTTTATTTCAAAATCAGTTATTATGAATCTGATTAAAAGAAGAGTCATAGAAGCAATAACAAGGAAACTATCAGGTTTTTACTATTGTGCCCTTTTACCATTAAAATTAACATGAAAATTGCAAAAAAAAAATCAGCTATTATGTATTTAGTGAATATTTTTAAGAGATATAGAGCTGTTTTCAATATCTAGAAATGTTTAATGTAGTGAAAACACTCCTAACTTGAAAATAAAAACCCTTATATGATTTCCAAAACAATATTTAGAACTCTAGAGTCAGAACTATAAACTCATCTGTTTACCAAGCCAAGGTTTGTGGAGCTCCCTTCAAGCTACTAAACCTACAAGATGCATTTTTCTGCACTGTTGATTTTACTCAAAAATTTGGGGAAATAACATTTTTACACTAAATTACCAATGTATTTTGGAATAAATTCTGATGAAGTTTTAAAACAGAAATTGTTAAGAACAGGAAACTTCCTGCTTCCTTATTTGGGTATTCTTCAGACCACTCCTCTTCCTCCTCTGCTGAAGGGGAGGCACTTCGGATGTATTATGTTAACAGAGAGAAAAAAACACAGAATTGTAAGGACAACAATATCAACCAACATATTTTGGAGTGTTTTCAGTTTTACAGTTTATATTCCAGCACTCAAAACAGGGTCAAGGTTTTTTTTTTGTATGTGTGTTTTTTTGTTTTGTTTTTTAATCTTTACAGGGTCAAATTTTGACAAAAGAGGTATTTAGTCATTCTAAATATTAAGATACTATTTCTATCTTAGGTTGGTCAAAATAAATCATGCCAAATTCTAATAGTCTAAAAACGGACTAAGATGTTCTAATAAACATGCACCTACATTTAGTTAAATGTAACTTTTGTGACCAGCATTTGGTTTACAGAGAATATTTATATATCGAGAACTTTTATATAAAAGGATTATTTCTACTCTCTGTGCATTATGGTCAATTGAGGTGATGAATACAGATAAAAATTATCCAAAATATGGGCATGACAGGATGTATGTGACACATGCAGTATGGAGGAAATATTAATGAAACACATGTGTTTACATTAGTTTGAAAAAAGATGTGGGCTGACAGTTAAGTTGTCAGTTACTAACTTAGCCCTAACTTGTCTTTCAACTACTGCTTTCAGATCTCTGCAAAATATACTTAAAGATGTATTTTATAGAATGGGCCTTTTTACATTTAAATTGTTTTGTCCCTGCATTCCTGATATTTCAGTACTTCAACTCAGTCAGAACTTTGTAGATAGGCCTGAAATTCTCTTGAGTACTTGTTTCTTTAGCACTTGAATATATAAAAAATATTTTTTTAAGTACTAAATGCCATATGCCTTTAACATTTCCTGTGCTTTGGGTTTGAAATACTTTAGTTATGGCTTTTCTGTGTATATAAGTTTATAATTTGTTAGTTTTATATACCAGTACTTCAATACAGTCAGGTTTTGTTTTGTTATTGTTGTTTGTTACGATACCGAATTTTTGGACTGGAACCAGATTCTTTGTCCACCGGAACTGAAGAATGAATCCACGGACAGAAAAGTGGTATAGCAAAGATGGACATTTATTGAAGAACAAGTACAGACTCCCACGTAGGGAGGGGGAAGAGTCCCACTGAGTTCTTTTTCCCCATGGCTTATAAAGGCTGCAGATCCTGGTGCCTTGATATCCCTTCTGATTGGTCAATATTCCCCTTCAAGTTGGTTACTATAGTAACTCCAGGGCTCAAAGGTAGAACCTCACAAGGGACATGTGAGGTTCTCCCCCCTCTTCCCGCCCTGGGCTTTCTTCTCCTTCTGAATGAAGGGCTTCCTTCTCTTTATTTTGTAAATATGACCTTTCTTGGCTACTTCCAGTTCCCTTGTCTTATGGAAATATACCTGTTGCTGCCTCCTTGTCTTATGGAAATGTAACTGCACCTGATTCCTTGTGTTATGGAAATGTACCTTCTCCCAGTCTGCAGCCCAACACTTTTCCCATGGACCCTAATTCTAAAAAATCCCTAAGCCTGCCTATGTCCCCCTAAAATTCCTGCTTCAGTTATGTTAACGTAAAAAACCATTGAAACCTGTAACGAATTTTTGTGAGTCTATTTGAGCCAAACTATTGACATATGCCAGGAAGCAGAACCTCAACAAATTGAGATAAAGCTCTGGAGAATGGCGGTTACATCTGTATTTATACATTGCAATCAAAGGAAAGGGACCTAGGTGGGTTACATGAAACCCATTGGTGATAGACTAGAGAGGCAGGAGAAAGCAAAGTAGGTGGGGAGGGGAGCTGGGATTGGATAAAAAGTAAAATGATAGACACATACTTAGGTGGGTGTAGGAACAATTAACATGATAATAAAGGAATTTGTTGTATCTGTCCTGGCGCCCAAGGGGTCCAGAAAAAGGGAAGTTACAAGTTACCCAGATATTTCAAAGGGTATGTTATTATAGATGCAAAAAGACAAATAGGCTCAGTTAATGTAAAAGTTGACCTTGTCAGTGAAGATACCAGCCTAGGATGTAACTATCCACCATTGAGAAGGCTAAAAAGGGCTATTTCCAATGTAACCCTGATATTTGGGGCTAGTGATCTGAATCCAAGCCAGCAAGCTCAGTGTAGATTCCTGATAACCTATAATTAAGTCCCTATCTCCTTCCCAGATACTGGTCTTGCAGAACCTGTTACTGTGAACAGTGCACTGCCCCAGAGGGAGGGTTATTAACACTAGCGCCAGGCCAGACCATCAGATATGGCCTGGAGATCCCCAACACCTGGGGGCCTTCTTGCAAGGCCCGAAAAGGACTGGAAGCATAATCCATGTTTGTGGGACAAAGACCACAGGGAGGGAGATATAAAGGAAAGCCCCATGCATGTTCTGTCACTCAGATTTGGAAGGCTGTTCCCTGAGTCCGCAGGTGTATTAAACAGTATCCCTCCTTTTTCTTAGAAGAGTCTTTGGTTTTCTTTGGTCTTCTGCAGCAGCTGGTTCCCTGACCGAGAAACCAACCGCGCTTGGCTTTTTTGGCCTCTGGTGAGGGGACAGGGCTTGGGGCCCAGGGGCGCAAGATAGACCTCTGGGAGGCGCACCCTGCTGATTTTAGCAGAATTGAACCAGGGGACTCCTGGCACTCCCGGACCTCAGCCTAAGACCCGGCCAGCATCTGGAGAAAGTGAATGGACACTTCTGGACCTGTCGACAGAATCGGTAACATAGGGGCCCCAGTCAGTCAGGCCCACTCCAGTGAGTGGAAGGGGAAGCTTGATCACCTCCCCAGAAGTCATAGGACTTCATCAGTTAAATTGGTCAGGAATCAGGAATCAGGTGGACTGTGTTTTTAAACTCTGAGTGAATTTCTGGTGAAAGTGTGTGAGTGGAGGGAGAGGGCCTGCCCTCTCTTATCCTTTGTGTGGCTCCACGACCTTGGTTACGGAGTCCGAGTGGACCCCACCCTGCGGTTCCGTGATTCGTCATATGGCATAACGGTGACTCACCCCCACGTGGAGGTGACCAGGCCCGGGGTTTATACGGGTGCACCTTAGCTAAGACAAATCTAAGTTCCCAAGGGATGCGGCCAGGTGGGCATCTGAGTGAGGATCTGTGAAAACAGGTCACCCCCTCCCTTGTCTGTCTCTCGCCACCGATCATCATGGGGTCGGGACAAAGTAAACCCACTGTTCTCAATTGCATGTTGAAAAATTTTGAAAAGGGTTTCAAGGGAGACTATGGTATTAAAATGAACCCCAAAACACTGAGGGCCAGCCTTCGGGGTTGGCTGGCCCTGGAAGGCTCCTTAGATATGGGAGTGGTTGGGGCAGTTTGGAATGTAGTCATGAAAGACCCTGGACACTCAGATCAGTTTCCCTACATAGACAGCTGGTTAGGAATTGCTCAAACCTTGCCGCCTTGGGTCCGGTTCTGCGTGTGTAACAAGGGACAGAGTAAAGTTTTAATAGCAGGAGTGAAGAAACAGGCAGGGCAGGTGCAGGCTAAGGAAAAGCAGGCAGGAGAGGAGAAAGCAGAAAAGAAGCAGGCAGGAGAAAAGAAACAGGTCCCTCAGAAGGGAATCCAACCCCCTGTTCTGCCAGGACCCCCTGAGGAAGTCCCGCCAGTTTTACCACCTCCATATGTGTCACAGGCAGCACCAAGTGCTCCCCCCACTGGTCTGGATGGTCCAGCAAGTATGGAAACACCACCCCCCTCAGTCTCTCCTCAACCAGGCTCTCCAGAGCCAGTTGGGCGGCGCTTGCGTTCAGCCGATCAAGGGCCCACACCACAACCGGCACGTCAGATGCCTCTCAGGGAGATTTGGGGTGCCCAAGTGCTTGGTGAAGATGGGACCTTGCAGGAGGGAAGGCCAGTCTATTACTATCAGCCCTTTACCACAAGTGACATCCTGAATTGGAAACATCACACCCCAGCTTATTCTGAAAAACCTCAGGCCATGGTAGCCCTCCTAGAAACGATTTTCCAGACCCAGAAGCCCACCTGGGTGGATTGCAAGCAGCTCCTTTTCACATTCTCTAACACTGAGGAGTGCATGAGAGTAGTATCAGAGGCTCGGAAGTGGCTCCAGACCCAGGCCCTGGCAGGAATATTAGATACAGACAGATGGGCCAGGGAGGCCTTCCCAGATGAGGAACCTGATTGGAACCTGAACTCAGAAGATGGAAGGGCTGGGCTAGAAAGATATTGGCTGGCCTTCCCCCAGGGGGTCAGGGCCGGAGCCAAGAAGCCCACCAATATGGCTAAAATCTCTGAAGTTTTCCAGAAGCCTGACGAAAGTCCAGCAGGTTTCTATGAGAGACTATGTGAGGCATACCGAATCTACACTCCCTTTAACCCTGAGGCCCTGGGAAATCACACCATGGTAAATGCCGCTTTTGTAGGCCAAGCCCAGCTGATATCAGGAGAAAATTACAGAAGCTGAAAGGGTTTCCAGGAAAGAATGCCACGGAACTGCTGGAGATAGCCAACAAGGTTTTCATCAACTGAGACAGTGTGGCAAGGAGGGAGGAAGAAAAGAGTATTAAACAGTGTCCCTCCTTTTTTTTCTTAGAAGCATCTTTGGTTTTCTTTGGTCTTCTGCAACACCATAACTGCTTTGGTTAAAGTTTAATTTCAGACCATCCTTTGTTGTTACTTTAGGTCTCTGAGTTTGCAAGACTGCCTGCCATGCAGGCCTTCACTGAGCTTGTCAGGTCAGCATGTGGCCCCTTTTGTCCACAATTATGTGCAGAAAACTGAGGGAAATGGGGATGCAGATCAGTAATTTGCTTTGGAGCACACTTCCTAAACATAAATTTATCTTTTTAATTATGTTACTTAAGCAAATTTCCAATTGTTTGCATTCCCAGAAAATGTATTTACTTGAATATAAAAGCAATCCAGATGTATATCTATATTAGGCAGGATCCAACCAATGATTTATAATTTCCTTGAAAATGAAATTCATATACAGATAAATGAGATTTGGAAGTATATTACAGTGATAATTTTGTATTTTTCAGAAAAAAATTAAAGCAAATTTTTCTTACTTTTTTCTTTTTATTATAATGACCAACTTTTAGTACTTTGTTGTTCCTGAGATCTATTTTTTTTTAAAATACATTTTATTGATTTTTTACAGAGAGGAAGGGAGAGGGATAGAGAACTAGAAACATCGATGAGAGAGAAACATCGATCAGCTGCCTCCTGCACACTCCCTACTGGGTATGTGCCCGCAACCAAGGTACATGCCCTTGACCGGAATCGAACCTAGGACCCTTCAGTCCGCAGGCCGACGCTCTATCCACTGAGCCAAACCGGTTAGGGCCTGAGATCTATTTTTAAAATAAAATTTTGTTTTTCAAGAACAGATAAAAAAAAAAAGAAAGAAAAGATAGGCAATGCAAGGTCAAGGCTAAAACCTTGGGGTCATCTTCTATATATATATATATATGGCTAATATGCAAAGTGTCCCCTCAGGAGTTCAACCAGGAGACCTGGAGTTCCATTGCTCGCTATGACATGTGCTGACCACCAGGGGCGGTGCGGAACAAAGGAAGGCCCTGGCTGGCAGATGGAAGGCCACAATCGGCCCTGATCACCAGCCAGGCCTAGGGACCCTATCCGTGCACGAATTTCATACACTGGGCCTGTAGTAGTTATATAATTAATTCCAGGCTTGAATTCTGACATATGACCTTAGATAAGTTACTTAACCAACTAAGATACAGTGTTTTCATCTTTAATAGGGAACTAATAATATACTATAAAGTGTTTGTAATGATTAAACAAAATAACACAAAGTGCTTATGCCGGCTCACATGGGCAGATCCAGGCCAGGTTTTATGGAGCCTGAAGCTTATATAATTTGGGGGACCCTCTTTAAGAAAAATAATTTAAAAATTAGGAATACAAAATTGTCATGGTAATGATATATAATTAGAATGAGAAAATAAGTCATAAATGACACATTTTATAAAAGTACATTCCCATAAAAATAAAATATTTTAAAAAATTGGTTGCCCCTACACATCATTGTGATACTCCCCCCCCCTCCCCACCCCAAAGTTTCTTGGCTATAGTCCCTTCAATTGCCTTTTCATAGCACAACAATTTTGTAATACTTTCTACAGAGAAAATAGAAAAGATAACTGTCTTTTCTCTAACTTAATTGACTTACTTTATATCCTATCAAATAAAGAGGGAATATGCTAATTGACCATCACTCCATCACAAAGATGGCTGCACCCATAGCTGAGGCCAAGTTCCCATAAGGAGCCTTAATGAGCAATCAGCAGGGACCTGAGGCTACGCCCTCCTGGGGCTTGACAGGGAACCTTAGGCCGTGCCCCCTACCCTAGCATAAGGCTGGGGGACCTCAGGCCGCATTCCCCGTCCCGGTGCCAGGCCAGGGGACCTGAGGCCACACTCCACCCGGCGGGGCTTGAAGGGGGACCTCAAGGTGCACTTCCCGTCCTGGTGCTGGGCTAGGGGACCTCAAGCTGCTCCCCCTGCCCCAGTGCCAGGCCGGGCCCCCCACCAGGTGGGGCTTGACAGGGGACTTCAGGCTGCACCCCCTACCCGGCAGGGCTTGACGGGGACCTCAAGGTGTGCTTCTTGTCCTGGTGCTAGGCTAGGGGACCTCAGGCTGCTCCCCCTTCCCCAGCGCCAGGCTGGGGGACCTCAGGCGTTGCCCCCCACCAGGTGGGGCTTGACAGGGGACCTCAGGCCACATACCCCACCCGGCAGGGCTTGATGGGGGACCTCAAGGTGCACTTCCTGTCTTGGTGCTGGGCTAGGGGACCTCAGGCTGCTCCCCCTTCCCCAGCGCCAGGCCGGGGGACCTCAGGCCACGCCCCCCACCCAGCGGGGCTTGACGGGGGACCTCAAGGTGCACCCCCAGTGCTGGGTCAGGGGAACTCAGGCCGCGCCTCCACCCAGCGGGGCTTCACGGGGTACCTGAGGCTGCGCCCCCCTCCCAGTGCTGGGCCAGGGGACCTGAGGCTGCGCCCTCCCGCCTGTTGGGGCTTGACGGGGAACCTCAGGCCATGCCCCCCACCCAGCGGGGCTTGACAGGGGATCTCAGGCCGTGTACCCCACCTGGCGGAGCTTGATGGAGGACCTCAAGGCACGCCCCCTACCCTGGTCTGGGCTGGGGGACCTCAGGCCATGCTCCCCGTCCTGGCGCCAGGCTATGTCCCCTGCCCGGCAGGGGTTAACAAGGGTGGGACTGGCCTGGTCTGGATCTAGCCCAATGGTGGGGGGCTGGCCGGGTCTGGGTCTCACGCGATTTTGAGGTGCATGTGGGTGGCGGGGACTTGACTCTGGGTCCTGTGGTGAGCCCCAGACTCTGACAGGAGGAAGGTTTTCATATACATTTTACTAATTTTCTTTCATCTCTGACACTTCTATTATAGAGAAAGGGCAAATAGCAATATTAAATTACTTCCTCTAATTAATCCCCTTTTAATGTGCATGAATTTCGTGCACTGGGTCACTAGTCATTGATATAAAAATTTAGATATAAAATTTGTATATATAGTGATATAAAAGTTTGTATATATTGATATAAAAGTTTTATATATATATATATATAAAAATAAATAAAGAGGTAATATGCAAATTAGGCTGGGACACCTAATTTGCACGACCAGACAGAAGGAGGATGTGCGTGCAGGTGAGGCCCAGAGTGGAGACAGAGACAGGGGGGCCTGCCCAAGCCGGTGCGGTGGCTTGGGCAGCCCAGAGCGGACACAGGCAGGGGGGCCGGGGACCCTGCGAGAGTCAGGCGCAGGTCGGGCCCACGGCGCCAGAGAAGCAGGGTTTCAGATAAGGGGATGCTGTATTCCACTGCTATCTTGAGTTTGTGGTTTCCAAGGAAACAGCCAGAAGGGATGATAAACCCTCCACAAATGGCAAACGGCTCAGCCGGCACCTATCTAAGCAGTGGCTTCATTTAAATTGAGCCTTTCCCACAGTGAATGACCCCAACCCTCCCTGGATCCGGCAGGTTCCTGTGGAGCGCAATCTCCACGCAATATGGGGCCCCAGTTTCATTCAGGCGATCTCATGCATGTTAGCTCAGGGTAGCGGGGAAGGAAGGGAAAATGCATCAATGGCATCATGACCACACCTGGTCATCAGGAGGTGCATGGAGCACTTCTTGGCCCAGCGCCCCATGGGGTGCCTCCTCGCAGGGCGGGCAGTGGTGTGTCTCCTCAAGCGATTTCAATTGCTCTCTGGGCCTCTAGCATTGATATAAAAGTTTAGAAAAATGTCTCTACGCTTTAGGACTTGCTATTGGTAATGTCATGTCAATTCTTATGATTGTTCTTAGAATGGGGAAAACGGAAAACGTCCATCAAGTGTTTTTCATACATGAATGGTAATATTTGGAAGAATATCCTGCAGACTGGTTTCTGGGTCCATTCATTTCAAGTGTCATTTCCCTTTCACTAGCTACATACTTCTGGTAACCAGGGGGTCCACAAACTGCTGCAAGAGAACCTCTGGCCACCACAGATCAAAAGGGCTTACTGGAGACACTCTGTCCACACGGGGGCCCAGCACACATAGATCTTTTGGGTGCACAACAAACTTCACCACAGTGTAGGGGAACAATTACCCAACATGAGCTAGTTCATAAATACAGTACAGCCCCAGCCAGGTGGCTCAGTTGGTTGGAGCATGGTCCCGTGCACCAAAACGGTTGCAGGTTTGATTCCCCGTTGGGGCAAGTGCCCGGGTTGCTGTTATAGATCGCTGGTCCGTGCTTGCAGGAGGTAGCCACAGATGGATGTCTTTCTCTCTCTCTTCTCTCTCTCTCTCTCTCATCAATGAAACATGTTCTTGAATGAGGATTAAAAATAATAATATAGCCCTAGCTGGTTTGGCTCAGTGGATATAGCATCAGCCATGGACTGAAGAGTCCTGGGTTCGATAATGGTCAGGACACATACCTCCGTTGCAGGCTCCATCCCAGGCCATCCCAGACCCTGGTTGGGGCACATGCAGGAGGCAGCCAATCGATGTGTCTCTCTCACATCGATGTTTCTCTCTGTCTCTCCCCCTCCCTTCCACTCTCTAAAAAGTCAATGGAAAAATATCCTCGGGTGAAGATTAATAAAAAATAAAAAGAAAATAATAATAAAATAACAACTTACATATTGTACATTTGTAATATGTACATACCTTGTATTATACATGTATAGGGCCTTTGAACATTTAAATCTCTGTTCTCACTTTTCAGGGAAAAAATATAAACAGCTTTATTGAGGTATAATTTACATACCATAAATTTCACTCATTTAAAGTGTACAAATGATCTTTAGCAAATTTACAGACTTATGCAACAATCACCACAATCCACTTCCGAACATTTCCATCACCCTCAAAGATTCCTCATGCTCATTTGTAGCGCTGCCAATTCCTACTCTAGCCTCAGGCAATTACTAATCTACTTCCCATCTCTATAGATTTGCCTTTTCTGGAGGTCTTATATAAATGGAATCACACTAGTTGTTGTTTTAAAGGCCCTTCCTGTACTTACTTGGCATTTCTCTTTAGTCCTGAGGTCTATGGTGCTTTCCCTAGAGCATTTAACACAAGCACTTCCTGTCTTTGCACATTGTTCTTTCCTATCTGTAACCAGAGCTCCCAGATGCTTTCTCAGTCACATTTCTTTTAAGCTGTTCTTGCAATATCGATTCCTTTCCATTAGCATAATTTTATTTGCTGATTGTTGACTGAGTCTCTAATGTGAAGCAAGTACTGTGCTAGGCACTCGGGCACAAAGATTAATAAAGCCAAGCACCTGCCTGCATTTATAATCTAGCTGGAGAGCCAGATGTGAGTATAAATAAACAAAATGTGATGCACATTTTGGTGCACGGGACCATGCTCCAACCAACTGAGCCACCTGGCTGGGGCTGTACTGTATTTATGAACTAGCTCATGTTGGGTAATTGTTCCCCTTTTACATACGGCAAAAGAGGCAGGTCCTACGTGCTATGAAACGGTTTGGAGTAATAATAATAATAGCATTCATGGAGGAATTGTGTGTCATCAAAGTTGATTTAGCTTAAGCTTCAGGGCTCTTCACTTGCACAAGCCTCTTCTAAGGCATTTGGAGGGTGTGTTTCTAGCAGTGTGTTCACCTGGGGATATGTTATTGTGATATTTCTAAAAGTAAGATATTGTAACTGAACTCAGTTAAGACCACGATCTCTTTCCTGTACAGCCACCCCTCTGGCACAGCCACCCATGTATCAGGTGGCTCAGTGAGCAGGGAATATCTAGCAGAGAACAAGTTGACTCAGAGATGCATTTATTTATTTATTATTATTATTTTTTAATATATTTTATTGATATCTTACAGAGAGGAAGGGAGAGGGATAGAGAGCTAGAAACATCGATGAGAGAGAAACATCGATCAGCTGCCTCCTGCACACCTCCTACTGGGGATGTGCCCGCAACTAAGGTACATGCCCTTGACCGGAATCGAACCTGGGACCTTTCAGTCCGCAGGCCGATGCTCTATCCACTGAGCCAAACCGGTTTCGGGACTCAGAGACGCATTTAGTTTGGGGTATTTTATGTGCCTTACTGTCATTTCCAGTATTATTAAGTTATTGGTAGCCAGGCCCCTGTAGGAATGGTTTCCAAGGATATCCCTGTCGCCTACTGGACCAACTTACCCAGTGTTGTTAGCCAAAAGTGCAGGTCAGAGATTGTACTGCAATATGCATGTTACCAGGAGTATGTGGCTAGTAATGAAGAAATGACCTTTGAAATGAATGGACTCAGAAGCTAGTCTGGGAATACTCTTTCAAATATTGCTGTTCACATGTGAAAAACACTTGATGGAAGTTTCCCCAAATTTAAGAACAATCATAAGAATTGACACAACATTACCAATAGTGAGTTATAAAGCTTAGGAACACTTTTCTCAGCTATCAATGACATAAAACTAGTCAGCATGTCAGAGAAAGTTATCTTTTCTATTCTCCCTATAGGAAGTATTAAAAAATGGTTGTCCTATGAAAAGGCAGTAAAAGGGAATGTAGGTAAAAACTGTCATTAAGAAAAAGTGTGGCCCTGGCAGGTAGTTTGGTTGGTTGGAACGTCCTCTCAATACGCCAGGGTTGCAGGTTCGATCCCCAGTCAGAGCATATACAAGAAGCAACAGGGAGGTGAAATAACAAACTGACTTTTCTCTCTTTCTCTTGCATCCTAAAATCAATCAATAAAATAATTTTTAAAAAGTATCACAGTGATGTGTAGGGGCAGATTCTGTCCTCCAAAAATGGACATTTTCTCCTCCTCTTCTTCATTTCCCTCCTAATAAAATTTTTCTTTTTCCTCCCTCCACCCCCACCCCAGCTCTATTGAGGTATAACTTACAAATAAAAAGTGTATATATTTAAAGTGTACAATGTGATGACTTGATATTATATATATACTAGAGACCTGGTGCACAAGTTTGTGTACGGGTGGGGTCCGGCCAGTCCACCCCGATGGGGGCTATGGGTGCCAGGCTGGCAGGGGGGAGGGGACACAGGAGGTTGGCCGGCCAGCCCCACTCCCTATCAGGGTGGAGGTGGGGTGATCGGGGACTGGGCTGGCTGGGGGGAGGGGCCGAGGGAGGTTCAGGGGGGCTGGTCGGGGCCCCAATCAGGCTGGTTGGCTGCAACAGTGGCCGTCATGGAGACTGGTCATTCCAGTTGCTTGGCTTTTATATATATAGATATTTTACACATATATATATATATTTAAACATATTTTATTGATATTCTACAGAGAGGAAGGGAAAGGGATAGAGTGCTAGAAACATCGATGAGAGAGAAACATCGATCAGCTGCCTCCTGCACACCTCCCACTGGGGATGTGGCCGCAACCAAGGTACATGCCCTTGACCAGAATCGAACCCGGGACCCTTCAGTCCGCAGGCCAACGCTCTATCCACTGAGCCAAACCGGTTTCGGCGATATTTTACATATATATTGAATGATTACCACAACTAAGTTATTTAACACCTCTATCACCTCATAGTTAGCTTTTTCTTGGGGAGGGGTCTTGTAAGTAGTTAATATATACTCTCTTAGCACATTTTAGTATATTTTACAGTATTATTCGAGTCACATTATATCCCTACAATTTATTATTTCTTATAACTGAAAGTTTATATCCTTTGACCAACTTTTCTCCATTTTCCCCACCTCCCAGCCTCTGGCAACCACCGTTCTACTCTCTGGTTCTATGAATTTGACTTTTTTAGATTCTATCTAAAAGTGAGATCATATAGTATTTGCCTTTCTCTGCCTGACTTATTGCACTTACCATAATGTCCTCCAGGTTCATCCATGTTGTCACAAATGGCAGGATTTCCTTCTTTTTTATCGTTGAATAATATTCCATTGTATATATGCATATATGATAGCATATAATAGATAATAGAGCATATATAACATATAATAGACATGGTTATATGTCACATTTTCTCTATCCATTCTTCCCTCTGTGGACATTTAGGTTGTTTCCATATCTTGGCTATTAGAGAAAAGGGAACCCTGTACACTGTTGGTGGGGATGTAAGTTGCTGCAGTCATATGGAAAACAGTATGGAAGATCTTCCAAAAATTAAAAATAGACCTGCCTAATCCAGCAATCCCACTCCTGGATATATGGCCAAAGGAAATGAAATCAGTATCTCAAAAAGATAGCTGTAGTCCCACTGTTCATTGCAGAATCATTCATGACAGCCAACATAAAACGCCTTTCTTTCTTTTGGAGCACTAGCTAATAGAAGGAAAGAATTCAGGTAAATTACTTCCCTTGTGGACTTTACTATCTGCCTGGGGCAATTTTATTTTAAAATGCAAAGGTGGTCCTGGCCGGTAGCTCAGTTGGTTAGAGCTTCCACCCGGTATGCCCAAGTTTCAGGTTTGATGTCTGGTTAGGGCACATACAAGAAGCAATGCATGCATAAATAAATGGAACAAGTTGATGTTTCTCTATCTCTCTCCCGTCCTCTCTCTCTAAAAATCAATTGGAAAAAAGTAATGCGAATGCTACTTAACACGTGAATCTGCCTTTGAAACGTTGTTTACAAAGTTTTTGCTATCATAGAAACCTCCATCTTTTTTCAATAAAGAAAGGAGCTCATCATCAGGAGAGCTTTGCCACTTGTTGCGTGTGGGCCAGCATTGATTCATTAACTCAAGCCTCTTGCAGATTTAGCAAATAAAAATACAGGATGCCCGGTTAAATTTGAATTACAGATAAACAAAAATATCTCAAATGTTTCATATTTTTTAAAAAAGAATAAGTGTGACCCAGGCAATATTTGCGACATACTTAATTTAAAAAATTAGTAGTTGTTAATCTGAAATTCAAATGTAACTGGGCTGCCTGTGTTTTTTTTTTTTTAAATATATTTTATTGATATTTCACAGAGAGGAAGGGAGAGAGATAGAGAGCTAGAAACATCGATGAGAGAGAAACATCGATCAGCTGCCTCCTGCACACCTCCCACTGGGGATGTGCCCGCAACCAAGGTACATGCCCTTGACCGGAATCGAACCCGGGACCCTTCAGTCCGCAGGCTGACGCTCTATCCACTGAGCCAAACCGGTCTTGGCTGGGCTGCCTGTGTTTTATCTAGCAACTTATTGTAAGTAAGATATGTGATAGCTTGGATTAGGTTGCTATTAATTTCTTGGGGGGGTGGGCAACTTCTAGCATGGACCATTGAGAATGAAGCCCCTGTCTAGGTGATCTGGGGAACACGAGCTGTAGTTCTGGGGGTGTAGCCCAGAGCAGAACTGCAGGGGCACGGGCCACACTGATGGGCAGCTTTAGAAGATAAGGCCATTAGGTTACTCCTAAATGACAAGGCATTAGGAATACTAAGTTCCAGTTCCTTAGCTCCTTCAATCAGAAGCCTGCTTCAAAAGTTCCTGGTTGTGAGACTGTCCCAAAGAGCTCAGGGTGGGCCAGCATCTGGTGAGTGCAGAGGCGGCCTGGGAGGCTGGGATGCGGGGGGAGGGGGACCCCGCGCTCACAGCAGCCCCGCACAGCAGCCCCGCACAGCAGCCCCGCACAGCAGCCCCGCACAGCAGCCCCGCACAGCAGCCCCGCACAGCAGCCCCGCACAGCAGCCCCGCACAACCTCCACACCGAGAGCTGGAGCCTCGGCCGACCCCCTGTCCAGGGGCCCAACTTCCAGAGAGACGCCTGACGCCCCTTCGTGCCTCCCCCCACCTCCCCTGCCCCCAGGGAGAAGGCCGCTCTTAGAGCCCCAAGTGCCTGAATTAACGGCGGCTCCTCAATGGAGAGCTCGCCAGGTGCGGTGGCCGCTGTGGCTCACCCAGCGGGGCCCCGCGGGAGGAGGGGAGGCCGGGCGGCGCTTAGCCCCCGAAATCCGCGGTGCATAGGCGCTCTCCCCACACCCCACTTTTTTTTTTTTTTTTTTTTGGTCGGAGGAGAGAAAACAGTCTCGCGCCGGGATGTGCACAGACGAGAAGTGAAAGAGGGGCACACCCTCCTCCAGCCCGCCCAGCCTGCGCGGGGGAGGCGGGCGGCGCGCGCGGGCGAGGCGGGGCGCCCATGCTGACGAGGCCCGCGGACCCGGACGGCGCCCCGCGCGGGCAGGATGCTGCTCCTGAGGGGCTCCCGCTGGTGGCGCTCGCGGCGGCCGCCGATGCCCAGCGCCCCGGGCCGAGCGGGGCCGCGGCCACCAACGCCGACGCCCCAGGTAAGAGCCGGCTACGCGGCGGGGGCCTCGGGCGCGGGGGGCGGCGGCTGGAAAAGTTTGTGGGGGTCACTTGTGTGGAATGGAAGCCGAGCGGCCGCGAAGTTCACTTCGCCTTCGCGCGCGGGAGGACCCCACGGTGGTCGCTGGGCCGCAGACGTGAGACGGGGGAGGGGGAGTGCGCCGGGGGCCGAGGGCGGGGAGGCGCGCGGGCCATCACCCCGACCTGGTTGGGGTGCGGGGACCCCGGGGCTGCGGCCGGGGAACGGCCGGAGACCCCGGAAGGCGGTTTCTCCGCGTCCCAACCGTGGTCCCGAGGAAGTTGCCAGCGGCCGGTGCCCGAGGGGCTAACGGCACGAGGGAGCCCGCGCCCCGACGGCCGAGTGTGGACGGCCGTAGGGGTGACATCTCCACCCTGGGAGCCGCGAGCCTCCTCGCCCTGGAAGAGGGAGGAATAACTCGCGTGTTGTTCCGAGAGCCGCGCCGAGCCGGTGAATCATGAGCGTGTGTTGTGAGTAACAGTTGGCCTGACACTGGCTCCGTGGTGTGCGTGGACCGTTGCGTGGAGCAGGGAGGAGGGGGTGCGCCCTGGAAAGGAGACAGGAAGTGGGTGCCGGGCTGCGCTGGAGCCGACCTCAGGGTGCCGGGTGAGGGCAGCCCATAAAAAGAGCCTTCCCTCCAGCTGCGTGGTTCGGAAGGGCGTAGTTTCTGAGTTTCAGCCCCACCCCCACGTTAAATTAGTTTCCGATTGTTAAAGAGAAAAGCATGTTTTATCTTTCAGCTGTGCAGTTTGAAAGAAAATCAGACAGCATGCAATGCCATTATCTTGTCACTTTCACTTCCTGTTTATTTCCCCCTCCAATTCTCTCGAGGATCTCAGAGTTCCGATTAATGTAAGAAGTGTGCGTGTGTGTGTGTGTGTGTGTGTGTCACGTCAGACGGGTGATGTGCCCGTGTCGTAACAAGGTTTGCGGGAGGCACATCTCACACAAGAGCGCGAACACAATCACCACGCTTTTGAACTACACAAGGATCTTAAACGCATTTTTTAAATGCCTTCCCTGAGTGTTTGAAAGAGAACGAGGGAGGGTGTTATGTTACTGATACCTAGGAAAAGGGGCTAGCTCCTTAAAGTGTAAAATGGTAGATTTAATTAGAGCAGATTTAAGGAGAGTAGTCTTTCCACTTTGCAAAATGCATTTTTATGTGTCGCACTTTACAAAGGTATAACAAACAGTAAAACAACACAATACAAGGAACACCCTTTGCCATACACTATTTAAACATAAATAAATGACTCAGTTTTTGTTTTTTAAATCAAATCTGACATTTTGAGTAGAATTTTTATGGAACCCAAGACTGGCTGCCCTCTCTGAAATGATCAACTCTAAACCTCTTTTCCAAATTTCCCACCTGATGTTATATCTAGGGTAGTGCCATTGCATGCCCCAGCAAGGATGCAGATGCTCTTTTAAAAGTAGGAAATTATACAGTGGGGCTTATTAGGCCTAATCTAGGGGAACAGTGGTTAGTACTTTGCCCTTAGGTAATCGTTTTAAGAAGCCTTACATTTGACTGTTTCTAATTCGAAGGTTTTTAAGTCTTGACTGTCCATGCTATTAAGTAAATTTGCTGAACTTTAGAAGTGGAAATACTTCATTTTATTTGTCTGTTAAAAGAGTCCCTGGCCCTAGCCGGTTTGGCTCAATGGATAGAGTGCCAGCTTGTGGACTGAAGGGTCCTGGGTTCGATTCTTGTCAAGGGCACATGCCCAGGTTATGGGCTCGATCTCCATTAGGGGGCGACAGGAGGCAGATGATCAATGATTCTCATCATTGATGATTCTCTCTCCCTTTCCCTTCCTCTCTGAAATCAACTAAAAAATAAAAAATAAAAAGACTCCCAAAGGACTAAAGACAAACCTATGAATTTGCTTCTTTATATGCCTCTTTGAAATCGTACCATAAAGAAACTGATGGAAATATACTGACTGCTTAGGAGTTTTACCTAGGATTACTAAAACATTTCCTGCAAATCAGATTAACTGGCTGTAGGGACATTTTTCATTTTAAAGCCTCACTGTTTTTCGGTTCCCCCATTTGATGTGAAAAGCCCTGTGGCTAAAGATAAGTACTATTTCTGTACAATTTGCCACAAACATTTAGAACCCCTAGAGCCCATGAAAACAGCAGGGGGGAAAGACCAGTGATGTTTGCAACCCCACAGCTTGCAATGATTTGTCAAGTGAGTATTCCCAATTGTAGTTGGCCTTTTCTGAATTATCAGTGTGCCTTATAGGAATTTAGTAACTTTGATATAATTTTCATCCTTCACATGATCTGCTAGTGTTTTGTGGGGGGAAGTTGGTTGAAATTGATGTTAGTGTAACAGAATTGCATTTTAAAGAATAGATTGCACCTGAAACATAAGAGGGAAGGAACCTGTTGTCTTACCTTTCAAGGCTGGCCTTGGTATCCATGGTTACGTTTTGGTGGCAGCATTTCTGCTTGTCAGCACTCTAGCTCCAGCGGTTGTCAGGGCAATCTGTGGCTCCTGCTGGCCTTTCCGTACTCTAGGACTCAGCTTTGAGTGATTATGGCACCTGGTGAATTATCTCCTAAACAGAAAACACTGGCTTAATTCCACCTTTCTTAATTTCAGTTTTTTGCTCCTTAGTTTGAGAAACTCCCTGATATGATTTCAAGCCCCTAGTTTAGCATTTGAGTCTCTCTATATAAATGTTTAAAACTTAAAAAAAATTAAGTGTACTTTGCAGAGAAGTTTAGTATTGAGTGTGCCTTTTTAAACTTCTAGAAACAAAGCATGTACCTGTTTTAATCCCACTACAAAATGTTAATTTAGAAATTGTTTTCATATTTTGAATTTCACAGATGTGTTATTCTTGTTTGATACTTTCCTGTCTAGTGTTTATAACTGGCACATTCTCTTCCCTCTTCTGAGGACAGTGATTGGTTGTATGATGCTGTAGTCTCAAAGTAATTCTAGACAGGTTTGTCTATTAAATATTAAACATTACCATCCTACCAGCACTTAAGTATTAGTACTGGGTACTGTTGTGTTTTTTTTTTTTAATTTAGGTTCTATTTATTGCAGCAAACTGTAAGCTAGGAAATTATTTTGTATCTTGGCAGATAAATATTTGTTGAATGAGGTACCTGTGAAACTAAGGTAGAAAACCTGAGGCTAATATTAGTTGGTCTAATAGCTATATAAACTAATGTGTTTACATCATAGAATAGAAGTGAGCAGCTTAGTTAGTTGGTGTTAGACTAATTGGGACATCTGAATGCCGAACTGGCCCTGCCACCACTTAGCTCTGTGAACTTAGCCAAGTCATTCAGTCTATTTGGGCATGTTTTGAAACAATGGGACTTGATAAAAAATGCAACAAAACTACAGAAAAACCTGGCAGGTGGGTGCCACAGCTGAGTCTCCATCAACTTGGTTACCACTGTTTGCCCTGCCTTGGTGATTCCCTGAGACCCTGTCCCACCCAACTTTCAGGCCCACCCAAGCTGTCTGCAATGGCTTTTTCATACAAATGGCTTGTCTTGGATATTTCAGACTTTCTTAAAATATTTCAAATAAGCAGCATCTGACTTTAGCATGTTCTTTACCTCTTGCTAAGTGGCCCCAGGCCCAGCACTAGTGGCAGCTGGCCTTGGTTCACTGCTTGGCCTTTTCTGGGTACCTCCAAGCCCAGCACAAGTAGCAACCATCTTCAGATCACTTTGTGACTCAAGCTTGGTGGCCCTGAGCTGAACACAAGCAGTGGCTGACCTTGGCCTCACTTCCTGGGAGGGCCCAGAGCCAGCACACCCAGAGGACAGCTTCAGACCACATCAAAGCACCACCCAACCACTCCACAAGCGACATACTCAGGGGGAAGACTCAGTAGGTACCAGAGTCCCACAGAAGTAAGTCCTGCTCTGTGGGGTGGGCCCCTGCACAGCTTATCCTCCACAGTGGTCACAGCCAGTCCTTGCAGCTGATTGGCCTGGGGGTACATCCCTCAAATTGATGTGCCAACAGCAACCCCCAAGGCTCAACTACAAGAGGAGGGTGTACACAGCCCACACGGAGAGTGAGGGTGTATCTGGAGTACCCAGCTCCAGTGAACAGGGAGGATGTGCCACTGGACCCTAGAGGACACCTACTACATTAGGTCACTGTACCAAGCCTAGGAGATGTAGCAGCTCCACCTAATACATAGAAAAAAACACAAGGAGGCTGCCAAAATGAGGAGACAAAGAAACATATCTTAAATGAAAGAACAGAACAAAACTCCAGAAAAAGAACTAAACAAAATGGAAACAAGCAATCTACTAGATGCAGAGTTCAAAACACTGGTTACAAGGATGCTCAATGAACTTAGGGGAAGAGTAGATAAATTTAGAACTTCAACAGCATAGAAAAGGACATGGAAACCATAAAAAAGAATCAGAAATGGATACACTAACTGAAAAAAGAATAATTTACAAGGAATCAACAATAGAGTAGATGAAGCCAGGAACCAAAACGGGGATTTGGGATGTAAGGAAGGAAAAAAACATCCAATCAGAAAAGCAAAAGAAAAAATAATTTAAAAAATGAAGATAGTGTAAGGAGCCTATGGGACAACTTCCAGTGTACCAACATTTGCATCATGGGGTGCCAGAAGGAGGGGAGAGAGAGAAAGAAATTGAAAACCTATCTGAAAAAAGTAATGACAGAAAACTTCCCTTTCTGGTGAAGGAAATAGATATGTAAGTCCAGGAAGCACAGAGAGCCCCCAACAAGATGAACCAAAAGAGGCCCATACCAAGACACAACATAATTAAAATGCAAAAGGTTAAAGACAGAGAATCTTAAAAACAGCAAGAGAAAAGCAGTTAGCTACCTACAAGGTAGCTCTCATAAGACTGTCAGATTTTTTCTCAACAGAAACTTTGCAGGCCAAAAGGAATTGGCAAGAAATATTCAAATTAATGAAAAGCAAGGACCTACAACCAAGATTACTCTATGTAGCAAAGCTTCATTTAGATAATTTAGAAGTGAAAGACATATAAAGAGCTTCTCAGACAATAAAAAATTAAAGGAGTTCATCACTACCAAACAAGTATTACTGAAATCTTATAGTCTTTAAGAAGAAGAGGAAAAAACAAAATACACACACACACACACACACACACACAAGCTATGAACAACAAATGACAATAAATACATATTTATCAACAGTTGAACAATCCCTGGTCAGGTAGCGCAGTTGGTTAGAGGTTCACCAAGGTTGCAGGTTCAATTGTCAGAGCACATGCAAGAATCAACCAGAGAGCTTGGCCAGTGTGGCTTGGTTGAGCATCATCGCATGCACAAGCGAGTCACCAGTTTGATTCCCAGGTAGGGCACATGCCTAGGTTTGTGAGCTTGATCCCCAGTAGGGGGCACACAGGAAGCAGCTGATCCGTATTTCTCTCATCAATGTTTCTATCTCTCCCTCTCCCTTCCTCTCTCTGAAATCAATAAAAAAATATATTTTTTAAATTAAGGAGGTTACAAAAAAAAAAAAAAAAAGCCTTGATGTACCATAAAACGGCTGAACTAGGGAATTTTCAGAAGTAGTAAAATGCTTGGTACAAGTAAAAAACAATCCTTAGGAATAAAAAGGGCCCTAGCCAGTTTGGCTGAGTGGATAGACAATCAGCCCATGAACTGAAGGGTCCCGGGTTTGAATAAGGTCAAGAGCATGTACCTAGGTTGCAGGCTCCATCCCAGGCCCTGGTTGGAGCACTTGCGGGAGGCAGCCAGTTGATGTGTCTTTATCGCATCACTGTTTCTCTCTCTGTCACTCCCCCTCCCTTCCACTCTCCCTAAAAATCAATGGAAAAAATATCCTGGGGTGAGGATTAACGGAGGGGGGCAGAATGAACCCATAAATAAGTGGAGCAACAAATCTGTGTGTCTCTCTCTCTTCCTCCCTCCCTTTCTCATTTTCTTTCTCCCTCCCTTCTTCCTTCCTTTACTCTTTCTCTGTCTCTAAAATCAATAAAAATAAAATAAGTAAATGAACAAGCAGAACAGAACAGATTTATAGATACAGAGAACATTTTGAAGGCTGCCAGATGGGAGGGGGTTGGGTGAAAAAGGTGAAGGGATTAAGAAGTACAAATTGGTAGTAACAGAACAGTCATGGGGATGTAAAGTACAGCACAGGGAATATAGTCAATATTCTAATAACTGTGGTGTCAGGTGGGGATAAGATTTATTGGGATAATCACTTAGTAAGTTATGTAATCTAATCACTTTGGTGTACTCCTGAAACTAACATAATATTGTATGTCAACTGTAACTGAGCAATAAAAATGATTAAAAAAAAGAAAACAAAGGGGCTTGTCTAATTGGTCTCAAAAGCCCTCTCCATGTTTAAAATTGCCATTTTGTTATTTACCAGGGGATATAAGTATACCTTTAAATACAGTATTGTCAGTGTCAGTATGATTTTCTTAATGGTTGAAAATCCTCTCTTTTATGATCTTAGGCAGTCAGTAGAGTGTCAGTTTTACCCAGTAGTTGTAATAACATTTCCTTTTCGAAAGAAATAGAAATTTGTTTGATGGGTGAGCATTCATAATAGAATTGATTTAGTCTCTCTCTAATACTTCATTCTATCATTATCAGTGTTCTCATCTATGAAATGTTGCCTATTCCAGAGTATCTAGCATTAGAATCCTAAAACCATTATATAATAGATATCTTGAGCTAATTTATAGGCTGTAAACCAATCCAATATAATAAAAGGCTAATATGCAACTCGACCAAACGACGGAATGACCTGTCGCTATGACATGCACTGACCGTCAGGGGGCAGACACTCAACGCAGGAACTGCCCCCTGGTGGTCAGTGTGCTCCCACTGGGGGAGTGCCACTCAGCCAGAAGCCGGGTGCATGGCTGGTGAGCGCAGCGGTGGTGGCAGGAGTGCTGCGGCAGCACTAAGGATGTCCTACTGAGGGCTTAGGCCTGCTCCCTGGGAGGGGGGAGCGGGCCTAAGTTGACAGTCGGACATCCCCTGAGGGCTCCTGGACTGCAAGAAGGTGCAGGCTGGGCTGAGGGACCCCCCCCCCCCCCAAGTGCATGAATTTCATGCACCGGGCCTCTAGTGGATAATAAAACATGATCTCAGCTGTATTCTAGAAGTATCTTCTTTTTTGATCCTGTTTAACTTACTACAGTATTAATTTTCCTGGATTTAAAAACATACTAGCTCTCTGTTCTCTGAGCTGTGTAATTTTTTGTTGCTGTTGTTAATCCTCACCCAAGGATATTTTTCTGTTGACTTTTAGAAAGAGTGGAAGGGATGGGGAGAGACAGAGAGAGAGAAAAAAACATCATTTTGAGAGAGACACACTGATTGGTTGCCTCCTGCAAACACCCTGACCAGCAACCAAAGTATGTGACCTTGACTGGAACCAAATCTGAGACCCTTCAGTCCATGGGCTGACACTCTATCCACTGAGCCAGACCTGCTAGAGCTGAGCTGTGTATGTAGAATGTGTGGTATGGGACACTCCACAGATGTTTCCACTGAATTTTTCACACTGGCATTCCTTCTAAGAAACAGCCCCATGAAACGTGGTGGTCAATTAAAAGGTGCCCTTTAAAAGGACCCATAGGAGAGATTTCTGTCTAGTTTTAGAATTGTTGAGTTCCTCCTGAGCAGATGTGGGGTTCATTGTCCATATAGTGAAGTGTATAGCCAGGGGGGTTCTCTCCCTGCACTTGCTGCCAGGAAGATTAGGGGTCAAATTTTAGACCCATCTTCTAAAAAAATGTGAAAGACCTTATGATATGAAATGCGTTTTATGTATTTGCTACACTCCCGGTTTCATCTACTCTACCTTCAATTTTTCCTCCATTTGTGTCATTGTTCATTTTTCTGTGATCATGTTTTAATGGAACAAAGTGATACATAAATAAGGATTGTAAGAAAAATTTAAAATTAGCTCTTTGGTGTTTGAACAAATATATTATTCTAAGTAGTTATGTGTCAAAGTGTGGCAAACCAGCCTCTTTCTTGTTCAAGCAGTGTCCTTGGTGTCTTGCTCATAAAAAGTGCCCAATTTTGATTGCATCAAATTGAATTGCTGTGAGAATTTCATTTTGATGCTGTCTCTCTCTTTTTTTTTTTTAAAATATATTTTATGATATTTCACAGAAAGGAAGGGAGAGGGATAGAAAGCTAGAAACATCGATGAGAGAGAAACATCGATCAGCTGCCTCCTGCACACCTCCCACTGAGGATGTGCCCGCAACCAAGGTACATGCCCTTGACCGGAATCGAACCCGGGACCTTTCAGTCTGCAGGCCGACACTCTATCCACTGAGCCAAACCGGTTTCGGCAATGCTGTCTCTCTTAAAGAAATGTAATGGTACCCAAGTTGTTCATTCTCCTCTCACCCTCCTTTTTTTCTTCTTAGTACCCTCACCTGCCCTAAATCTTCCTGTTACTTTGCTACCTCTGCCATCCCCACCTGAATTAAAATATAGTTTGGGACAACTATCAAGATGTGTAAATTTTTTTATTCTGAGAGTTTCCTATTTTATTAACTCATAAATGGTGTTATTTAATTTTATTTATTATTTTGTTGTCATTTGATTTTAAATTATTTTTCTTTAGCTACAAGTTTATCATAAAGGGAATAGAAAGCATTGCATATAAGTTTTTGTTTGGCAGCTCTTTTGGTGATCATTAATTTCTGTCTAGGATTTATAATATTGGTGAGAAATGATGTATAAACTCTACAATATAAACAAAGCCCACTGAGGGTAATTTCTCCGAATAGATTTGAGAGCAAGAAATAGGGACCTATAGGGAACGGTGAAAAGGAAGGCAAAAGCTGGAACTAGAGTTGAAATTCCTGTAGCTGTGAGCAGAAACAAAAAGTGACATAAGACACTAAACCTCATATCAAGAAATGGACAAGTGTACAAAGCTATATTGTGTCAAACTTTAGGGAAAAAATATCTGCAAGATTGACAAGGGTCAGCCCACAGTGTGAGTTCTACCTGAGGGTCTTAAGATTTCAAGATTGAGTAGATGGTTCAGTTTGTATAACTGCAATGGACACAGGTGGTAATCCTATTTATTATATTCAACTCTACTGGGAACTCTCAACTATTTGGTTATGGTAGGAGTATTTTTATAATGAATGGATTGCTTAAATCACAGTCCTGGGGCCTAAAGATGAATTAGCTTATTTTCAACCTCTTAGGCATAACAGTAAATAATAAATGCCCTGAACTTGACTGGAGGAAGGAAGAAGGTATTCTTTTTGACAAATTCCTGTTGTTTTTCTGACTCTGTGTGTGTGTGTGTGTTAATGTTCATGTTTGCCTTTTTTGCTAAACATTCTGTTTGTTTTGGGTATAGCATTTCCCTCAGCGGCTGAGTAGGATATTTAAAAAGGGGATTTTAAAAGGTGTTGATAAATAACTGCTCTTTCTGCCAGTAATGCAGCTAGAGTACAGCATGCAGTTTTATTAGAGGGACTGACAGTAATGTGACCATAAACCTAGAAAAAATTAGTTTCAGAAAATGTTTCACAAACAGATCAGCATAGCATTGGCTGACTAAGCCCTTGGTAGAGGATATGTGTCTTTAACGTTTTATAATCTGAAAACTCATTTCTGCAACTCTGCTTTGGGAATCTTTCAGATAATGTATAGTAAAGCAATTTTTACTTTTCAGGAGAAAGTACGGTTTCTTTTGACCTTGTAAATACCCTGTTGTAGGTTTGTTAATAGTGAACCCAAGCTGAACAAGCTTTAGAACAAGCTACAGTTGATTCCAAAATCATGTTCTGGCCTCATCCGTCCAGTCACACTTTATGTTCCATGCCTTATGCAACCCAGTCAGTCATGCTGGACTAATACCTCTACATGTGGCTGGTCACGTATTTTCATCGCTTCTTACTATTTACAGTGTTCCCAGGTAGCATTGTCTCCCTTCCATCACCTTCTTGAATTCTATTCTTTTTCCAAGGCTGAGTGAGTTCTAGTACGCACTCACCCTCACCCCCACCCAGTTTTGATGAGGTCTCTGTGGGACTCTGCCAGCAGAATTAATTACACATTCTTTATGAGTTCTCTTCAGGCCTTACGTTCTCAATTTCCTCTTCTCCACTTAATCTAGCCAGGGGATCACCTGAAGCAATTTTATCTCCTTTTTACAATACAAGCCTTGAATAATTAGAGATTTTTTAAAAAGTTAACCAAAGTAATCATACATATTCTTTTTTGTATTTTATTTTATTATTATTTTTTAATTTAATCTTTATTGTTCAGATTATTACAGTTGTTCCTCTTTTTTCCCCCCATAGCTCCCCTCCACCCGGTTCCCACCCCACCCTCTGCCCTTACCTCCACCCGACTGTCCTCATCCATAGGTGTACGCTTTTTGTCCAGTCTCTTCCCGCACCTCCCACACCCCTTTCCCCCCGAGAATTGTCAGTCCACTCCCTTTCTATGCCCTGATTCTATTATATTCACCAGTTTATTCTGTTCATCAGATTTTTTATTCACTTGATTTTTAGATTCACTTGTTGATAGACATGTATTTGTTGTTCATAATTTTTATCTTTACCTTTTTCTTCTTCTTCCTCCTCTTAAAGAATACCTTTCAGCATTTCATATAATACTGGTTTGGTGGTGATGAACTCCTTTAGCTTTTTCTTATCTGTGAAGCTTTTTATCTGCCCTTCAATTCTGAATGATAGCTTTGCTGGGTAGAGTAATCTTGGTTGTAGGTTCTTCCTATTCATCACTTTGAATATTTCTTGCCACTCCCGTCTGGCCTGCATAGTTTCTTTTGAGAAATCATCTGACAATCGTACGGGTGCTCCTTTGTAGGTAACTAACCGTTTTTCTCTTGCTGCTTTTAATATTCTCTCTTTGTCTTTTGCTCTTGGCATTTTAATTATGATGTGTCTTGGTGTGGTCCTCTTTGGATTCCTCTTGTTTGGGGTTCTGTGCGCTTCCTGGACTTGTAAGTCTATTTCTTTCACCAGGTGGGGAAAGTTTTCAGTCATTATTTCTTCAAATAGGTTTTCTGTATCTTGCTCTCTTTCTTCTTCTGGCACCCCCATAATTCTGATGTTGGTATGTTTGAAGTTGTCCCAGAGGCTCCTTACACTATCTTCATATTTTTGGATTCTTTTTTCTTTTTGCTTTTCCAGTTGAGTGTTTTTTTGCTTCTTTGTATTTCAATTCTTTGACTTGATTCTTGTGTTCCTCTAGTCTGCTGTTAGGTCTCTGTATAATATTTTTTATTTCAGTAAGTGTATGTTTAATTTCTAGTTGGTCCTTTTTCATATCCTCGAGGGTCTCGCTAAATTTATCGAGACCTTTTCTAGGAAATTCTTGAAAAACCTTTTAATCGTGGTTTTGAACTCTATATCCAGTCGTTTGTTTTCCTCCATTTCTTTCGTTTGTGATCTGTTTCTTTGTCTCTGCATTTTCGTTGCTTCCCTGAGTTGGTAGAGTAGCTTTGTGTGGTAGGTGTCCTCTAGGGCACAGTGGCTCAGCCTCCCCAGTTACCTGAGGTGGACACTCTTGGTGCACCCCTTTGTGGACTGTGTGCTCAGCCTTGTTGTAGTTAAGTCTTGATTGTTGTTGGTATCACTGGGAGGAATTGACCTCCAGGCCAGTTGGCTGTGAGGATCAGCTGTGTCTATGCTGGGAGAACTTCTGTGCTGGAGACACTCTTATTAGATAAGATTTGCTAAATTGCAAAAGCCTCTGTGCTCAGCTTGGATGGGGCAGAGTTTCAGGGCGGAGCAGACAGCCTTGGTTTCCCGTCAGCCCTGCCCTATGAAGCCCCTGTGTCTCAGTGTCCCTCGGTACTCGCTGCAAGCACCTCTGAGAGAAAGCTGCCCTCGAGTTTCGCCCGCTGCCGGACAGTCCACTTTCTCCCCGAATGAGTCAGGGTTCCCAGAAACTTGCCCGGAACTGGAGTTCAGCGCAGTCGGGAGCTTCTGTCTCCCTCCTGCTTTAGAAAGCTGGCCGTGCACTCAGCCTCACATGCATTCAGCAGTCAGTCCTCTCTGCGTGCGCGCACCTCCGGACCTCTGCCTTCCACAGCTCCTGGGTCTCAGTGTGCTTTCTCTTTTCCTGACAGTCCAGATTCCCCCCGAATGAGTCTGGTTTCCCAGAGTCTCGCCTGGGACTGGAGTTCAGTGCAGTCGGGAGCTTCCTTCTCCCCCCCCGCTTTAGAAAGCCAGCCGCGCACTCAGCTGCCTGTGCACACAGCTGCCCGTCCTCTCCACGTGCAAGTCTCCAAACCTCAGCCTTTTGCAGCTTCTCTGAGTTTCAATGTGCTTTCCTCTTTTCTTCTAGTTGTAGAATTTCCACTCATCCAGCTTTCCTGTGGTTCTGGATGGTGTCAGTTTTGTCTTTTAGTTGTAGTTTTGATATTGTTGTGTGAGGCAGCAGTTTAGGTGTTTACCTATGCCGCCATCTTGGTTTCTCCCATATTTTATTTTTTATAGAAAGAAAGCAGTAGTGTTAAATTATATGTTGGTTAATTGCTTTATTTCCACATCAGGATTTTTTGAGACATAATTTAATGAAAAGGACAGCCTGTTGGATGAGTCTTTTCTTGCCTGTTTTATTATTATTTTTTTTCTTGTCTGTTTTAAAGTGTGATTACTTGGAAAGGCAGCACTTGTCTCCAGAGACAAGGGCTTCTCTAAAGGGGATTCTCAGAGTATTAGATCATACTGCTTTTAGACTTATGAGGTGCTGCAATTGCCAAAAATTATCAGTGTTAGTACTAAAACCTTAATCATTAAAGCTTAAATAATTTAGAGCATTAATTTTAAAATCAATTATAAAAATGCTTATTTGTAAGATACAGCTTCTGGGCAAAATACAAAATTAACCTTTTGGAAATTAAACCCCCCCGAAAGGAAAATAGATTTTGATTAGAAAACATATAGGTCTTTCCCTGTAATAATGCCTCCGTTTCCATGTAGAAGTGGAGCATGAATGTACACCTGTGAGGGAAGGGAAAGGCCCTGACTAGAGTTCCACAGGTCCTCTGTCTAGACCAGTGGTTCTCAACCTTTCTAATGCGTAACCCTTTAATACAGTTCCTCAGGTTGTGGTGACCCCCAACCATAAAATTATTTTTGTTGCTACTTCATAACTAATTTTGCTACTGTTATGAATCGTAATGTAAATATCTGTGTTTTCCGATGGTCTTAGGCAACCCTGCTAGCGGTTCTCAACCTGGTGGGTTGTGACCCACAGGTTGAGAACCACTGCTGTAAAGCCTAACACCATTGGAAAACACAGATATTTACATTACGATTCATAACAGTAGCAAAATTAGTTATGAAGTAGCAACAAAAATAATTTTATGGTTGGGGGTCACCACAACCTGAGGAACTGTATTAAAGGGTCGCGGATTAGAAAGGTTGAGAATCACTGGTTTAGACCAGGGGTCCTCAAACTATGGCCCGTGGGCCACATGCAGCCCGCCGAGGACATTTATCCGGCCCACTGGGTGCCGCTGCCTGTCCTGCTTAGCAGCTGACTCGTCCCAGGCCCGCAGTGTGCATAGGAATTAGTTCATAGTGTTTTTTTTTAAACTATAGTCCGTCCCTCCAACGGTCTGAGGGACAGTGAACTGGCCCCCTGTTTAAAAAGTTTGAGGACCCCTGCCTAGCGTATTGGACCATTTCTAAATGCTACATTCTTCAGCCTTCTTTGCAGCCAGTATGTGACTAAGTTCTGCATATCCTGCATGAGAAACCTGATTTCTCCTTTCTACCTTTTTCTCCCTCTCCTGGGCTGGAATGCATATGTGGAAGAGGTGAGCCAGCTGGACCCTGCAGGGGCATACAACCCTAGGTGATGTGGAACAACTAGATAGAAGGGCCCTGGATCCCTGGACAACCTGAATGTCATCTTACTTGTCCTCAACTGCCTACCCATTAGAAAAGCAAACACATCTCTTATTTGAATCCTTTGTATTTTTCAGCAGATTAGGGTTATACCTAACCATGGGGCCACAGTGCCTGGCTGGTATGAGAGAAGGAAGAGAGTGGGAAGGCTGGGACTAAGATAATGAGTTTCTGCCCATAGTCAGAGGAAAAATCAGAATCCTGTGGTGAATTCTCCTTACGGTGGGAGAAGTGAAATGGCGGTGTGGTGAAGGTGAAGACTCGGGTAAGAAACGCTCAAGCAGTGCACGGGCACAGGCATGCATTCCAGTAGGTTTGTTTCTCTTTAGAATTATCCTTCAACTGTGGTACCATTTGTCTTTCATCTGAACTCAGCATTAGAACTAAGTATGTACTAGTATATGCTTTTCTTCCCCCAAACCTTTTTTTTTTTTCCAAACCTTCTTTTTAAAATGAATTTTCTGGTTAGAGTAAGCTTGTTGCTGAAACAGAAGACCCAGCAATAATTAAACTTCCATTTTTTAAAAAAATATATTTTATTGATATTTTACAGAGAGGAAGGGAGAGGGATAGAGAGTTAGAAACATCGATGAGAGAGAAACATCGATCAGCTGCCTCCTGCACACCTCCCACTGGGGATGTGCCCGCAACCAAGGTACATGCCCTTGACCGGAATCGAACCCGGGACCCTTCAGTCCACAGGCCGACGCTCTATCCACCGAGCCAAACCGGTTTTGGCAAAACTTCCATATTTTTTTAAAGCCAGTTTTTTTCTCTCTCTCTCAGGAAGTGGTTCTGAGGTGAACTTTTCAGATTAGCAGTAGCTGCTCCAGAGTCATTCAGGGACATAAGCTGACCAGTTCTTCTATCATCTTCTGTCAGCTTCCAAAGTCAAAAAAGCATAGAATATATATTTTTTTAGGCTTGCAAGGTGTTATGGGCTAGGCCTGGAAGTATCGCATAGCACTTGTGCTCTTGTTCCATTGAATATTTCATGGAATATGTCAGATGGCCACATTTAGCTACGAAGGGGCTGAGATATGTAGTTCTGGCTGGGAGTCACATTCCAGCTAAAACTTGATTCCTGTGAAAGAGGGGAGAAAGGATTTTAGTGGAATTTAGCTGTTTCTGCCTTAGTCCCTTTCTTTGGCCAGAAACAGGACAGTTTTTCTGTTTTGTTGTTGTTGTTTTTTTTTTTTTTTTTTTTTTGTGGGCACTGAATTTCCAAGGCTCCAGTGAGCTTCATGTATATGTGTTCCATAGCAATAGATATTGGGAAACAGGGAAACTTTATTTCTTTCTAGAAAACTTAAAAATGAAATGGTGGAAATGCAGCATTTTAAATTTGGGCTGGAATAGGAACATTTGACATCTTGTTGGGCTCATTATAAACTGCCCTCTGGGCTGTAACTTAATAGGAAAGGGTGTAATCTCACTTGTACACTTTAAGCTAAGGAAGGGAGGGAAATAAATTCTAATGCTTCAATTAGAAATTGAAGCCAGAATTCAAGTTATGCAATGATACCTGATAAGGAGGAAAAAACAGTGTAATTCAGAGAAGATGCTGAGGATATGGTTTTAGGAAAGGACTTTCTTTAGAGGACTTGTAGTGATTAATAGATAAAGGAGCAAAGTACAAGTTAGAAAAGTATCATGCATATCTAGTATGTGAATTTAATGACATTTTGTAGGCTAGCCTGTTATAAATTTAGTCTAAAAAAGGAAATTTTAAATTGATACTTAGGGTACTTGAAAGATGCTGTGTTTTAGGAAGAAATATGCCATAGTATATAAATAACATAATACTGAGACTAATCCAAGGAATATTCAGAAAGAGATTTATTAATATGACCTTGTGTAATGTCTCCTAATCACATTATTTACTTAATCACATCCTTTTGGCTTGAGGTATTAGAAATTTTTTCCTTTCCATTGCTTTTCATGTACTTCAGTATAATTTTTGTTCTGTATAATGAAATGGCTAGATTGCCATAAATACATTCCTTGAACTTGGACACTATATGTAATTGTCCATGAAACATAAGTAAGACTTCAATAAAAGAGTTGTCCAAAGGGCTTTTTTATATATACAATAGGGAGTATATATAATTAGAAATATATAATATTATCACTGATATGAGTGTGTTATGATATTGTGAACTGTGCCTGTGGCTGTGTCTGGCCTGGCCTGGCAAGGACAAAACATAAAAGACGATGCCAGGTCCTGGTGGAACTGTCTTTTTCTGGAGGCTTATAGTGCTCCTCGCACACCCCAGCAGATTAACCTGGCCTTGGTAAGCATGTGTCACCATCACTGTAAGAGTCATAGAGGAAAACCAAGTGAGCAGTGCTGGAAGAAGGCAGTTTCTCTTAATGAGGAAAATAGTAGAATGAGTAAATCCTCGTGTGGAAGTTAATCGTGTGCAAAGGATGTGGGAGTTTCAGTTGATCCACAAGCCACCTAGGAACGCTGGATTTCCAGAACCCCAGGGTGGCTCCTGACTGACTGAAGGGAGGTACAGCTTCTTGATCACAGCAAGTGACAGTCCATTACATTGTATCGGGCCTGTCACATGCGTCAGGGCTGTTGTGTTTTCTGACTGGGGCAGTACTTTCGAAGGACTCTTGACGAGTTGGTGGGGCAGAGGTACATCCAGAAGGCAATTAAGATGTTGAGTGTTTATATAGGAGATGATGAAAGTGGCAGGATATTTTTTAATCTAGTAAAAAGAAGGCAATGAAGAAGCAAAATATTTGTTTTCAAATATGTGAGAAGGTATTACAGGATTTGGCAGAACTAGGTTTACAGTTGTGAGTATGTGAAACAGTTTATTTTGTATTTTTTTGTTAATTATTATATTATTTTTCATATGAACAACTGTAGACCTACTTTTGCCCTACCCTGTATGTGAAAGAAAGTTGTCATTCTTTGTTGCTTCAGAACAAGGATCACTCACTCCTAATAGTGGCAGAATTTGGCCGTGACTGGGTAGCTTACTTGGTTAGAGCATCATCCCAGAGCACCAAGGTTGTACGTTTGATCCCCAGTCAGAGCACATACAAGAATCAACCAGTGAATGCATAAATAAGTGGAACGGCAAGTCGATGTTTCTCTCTCTCTCTCTCTCGCTCTCTCTCTCTCTCTCTCTCTCTCTCTCAAAAATCAATTAAATTTTTTTTAAAGGGTGAGCAGAATTCAGCTCTATTTAAGAAACTATTTGTGACGGAAACCAAGATGGCGGCATAGGTAAACACCTAAACTGCTGCCTCGCACAACAATTTCAAAACTACAACTAAAAGACAGAACGGACACCATCCAGAACCACAGGAAAGCTGGCTGAGTGAAAATTCTACAACTAGAAGGAAAGAGGAAAGCTCACAGAGAATTGGAGGTACGGCAAAGGGGCTTTGTGCGCGCAGAGAGGAAGGGCGGCTGAGAGCCTGGCTGACTTTCTCTGGCGGAAGGTGGAAGGAAGCTTCCGACCGCACTGAACCCCAGTTCTGACAGCACTGAACCCCAGTTCCGGGCGAACCCCTGGGGACCCACGCTCTTACGGGGGGAGTCTGGACTCTCGGGCGGAGACTCGGGAGCCGGGGAAGGCGGAGGACTGAAAGCGCGCGTGCGCGTGCCAGTGTGCACAAAGGCTGCGGAGGTTGCCACAGGCTTTCCCTAGTGAAAGGGAGTCAGAGGCTCCTGACGGCACTGAGCCCCAGTTCTGACTGCAGCGAACCCCAGTTCCAGGCGAGCCCCTGGGGACCCACACTCTTGTGGGTGGAGTCTGGACTCTCAGGCGGAGACTCGAGCTGGGGAAGGCGGAGGACTGAAAGCGCACATGCATGCAAGGGCAAGGCTGACAGGAAGCCAAAACTGAGACTCCACCCCATCCAAGTTGAGCACAGAGGCTATTGCAATTTGGCAAGTCTAATCCTATAAGGCTGTCTCCAGCACCGAACTTCTCCCAGCATAGACACAGCTGATCCTTACAGCCAACTGACCCGGAGGTCAATTCTTCCCAGTGATACCAACAACAATAAAGACTTAATTACAACAAGGCTGTACACACAGTCCACAAAGGGGTGCACCAAGAGTGTCCGCCTCAGGTTAACTGGGGAAGCAGACCCACTGGGCCATATTGGAAACCTAGCACAAATATATACCTTACCAACTCAGGGAATCAGTGAAAATGCGGGGTCAAAGAATCAGATCACAAACGAAAGAAATGGAGGAAAACAAACGACTGGATATAGAATTCAAAACCACCGTTATAAGACTTTTTAAGAATATCCTAGAAAAGGCCGATAAATATAACGAGACCCTCGAAGATATGAAAAAGGACCAACTAGAAATTAAACATACACTGACTGAAATAAAAAATATTATACAGAGACCCAGAAACAGAATAGAGGAACACAAGAATCAAGTCAAAGAATTGAAATACAAAGAAGCAAAACACTCAACCGAAAAAGCAAAAAGCAAAAAAAAAAATCCAAAAAGTTGAAGATAATGTAAGAAGACTCTGGGACAACTTCAAGCGTACCAACATCAGAATTATGGGGGTGCCAGAAGAAGAGAGAGAGCAAGAGACTGAAAACCTATTTGAAGAAATAATGACAGAAAACTTGCCCCACCTGGTGAAAGAAATAGACTTACAAGTCCAGGAAGCCCACAGAACCCCAAACAAAAGGAATCCAAAGAGGACCACACCAAGACACATCATAATTAAAATGCCAAGAGCAAAAGACAAAGAGAGAATATTAAAAGCAGCAAGAGAAAAACAGTTAATTACCTACAAGGGAGCACCCATACGACTATCAGCTGACTTCTCAACAGAAACTATGCAGGCAAGACGGGAGTGGCAAGAAATTTTCAATGTGATGAATAGCAAGAACCTACAACCAAGATTACTCTACCCAGCAAAGCTATCATTCAGAATTGAAGGGCAGATAAAGAGCTTCACAGATAAGAAAAAGCTGAAGGAGTTCATCACCACCAAACCAGTATTATATGAAATGCTGAAAGGTATTCTTAAAGAAGAGGAAGAAGAAAAAAGTAAAGAGAAAAATTATGAACAACAAATACATATCTATCAACAAGCGAACCTAAAAATCAAGTGAATTAAAAACCTGAGGAACAGAATAATCTGGTGAATATAACAGAATCAGGGGCATAGAAAGGGAGTGGACTGATAATTCTCAGGGGGAAAGGGGTATGGGGGGTTCATGAAGAGAATGGACAAAAATCATACACCTATGGATGAGGACAGTGGGGGGGAGGTAAGGGCAGAAGGTGGGGTGGGAAATGGGTGGAGGGGAGCTATTGGGGGAAAAAGGAGAAATAATTGTAATAATCTGAATAAAGATTTATTAAAAAAAAAAAGAAACTATTTGTATATATTCTGACGATTCACCAATGGATAGACTACTTCTTAAGGTTTATGACGCTTTAGTTACTAGAAGAATCAGGCAGAAGCTAGAGAAGCACTGGAGAAGCCCCCCTCCCATGCTGCAGGAGCTTGCTCAGTGAACCACCAGAACCAGAAAGCCAGACTCTTTCCTCCTTCAGTGTCTCCAGTGCCCCTACTAACAAAACTTTAGTGCCAACAAGAAAAGGACACATATTTTAAGAGCCCAGGTCCGTTTTCACAGAGAAGTCAGAAGGGTGAATTTGGAGCTTACAGGCAGTAAATTGATAACCATCACGGGGGGATAAGGCAGTACCTGTGCAGTATGTGGGCGTGGCAGCTGTATGCATAGGCATGGCCAACCTGGGCAGGCCACAGTGGGAGGGAGACAGAGGCCAGACCAGGGCTGGGGCACGCATAGTGTGGTGGTATTTCTGATACAGTGCTGTAAAAAATCAGGGAAACAGCACCTAAATGTCCCAGGAACAGAGAATCTAACCCAAAGGGGAAGAGAAAAGTCAGAGAAATCTGGGGAAAAAAAAAAAAAGACATGAGACTTACAAGTACATGAGGAAGTTAGATATGAAGGTGAGGGGTGGATTACTGAGAAGCCAAGAAATGGATTTAGGAGTGTAGGGACCTGGGTCAGGTCCAGATAAAAAAATACAAGGTCAGCTGGGGTGACCTAAGGTACCTTTCAACGCCTAATGTTCTGTGAGGTCTCAGGTACACAGTCTTTTTAAAAAATACATATTTTTATTGATTTCAGAGAGGGAGGGAGAGAAAGAGGGAGATAGAAACATCAATGTGAGAGAGAAACATCATTGATCGGCTTCCTCCTGCATGCCCCACACTGGGGATTAAGCCCACAACCCGGGCACGTGCCCTGACCAGGAATGGAACCGTGACCTCCTGGTTCATAGGTTGACACTCAACTACTGAGCCACACTGGCCAGGCCAGGCTGTTTCATTTAATTTGTTTATTCTGTTTAGTGGGATTGTGCCACCATTTAATTAATGAAGTCTGAATTTGTGCCAGTGACTATGCAGTTAATGTGGAAATACCAAAGTGTGACCTTTCTTGGACAGAAATTTTGTCACTATAATGGACCTTTGGAACTGCATTAGTTTGAAATATCTTAATATTTATAATATCCTGTTTATTTAAAGCTATTATACATTAGAAAAGGTCTTCCATAGGTACAACAGTGACCATTACAACTATTACTGTTATATTTTAGCATAGTAATGTTCTTGTCTTTGCAACTTTATTTATTTATTTATTTATTTTATTTTTTTTAAAATATATTTTATTGATTTTTTACAGAGAGGAAGGGAGAGGGATAGAGAGTTAGAAACATCGATGAGAGAGAAACATCGATCAGCTGCCTCCTGCACACCTCCCACTGGGGACGTGCCACAACCAAGGTACATGCCCTTGACCGGAATCGAACATGGGACCTTTCAGTCCGCAGGCTGATGCTCTATCCATTGAGCCAAACCGGTTTCGGCTGTCTTTGCAACTTTAGAAAATACCTTTGTGGTCACTGCTAGTCATCTTGCTTTTTTCAGTAACTTACTCTTAAACATATGGTTGCAGCAAAACTGGCCATGTTAGTAAGACATGGCTTTCATTCAACTGGTCACCTGACCTAGGAATTTGGAATTGGGTCTAGACTTGCCATCTCTCTTGGTTACTCTTTTGAATAGTGAATTGTATACTTGGAGCTGTTTGGTAATTATCATTTTCTACCATGTGGACCAGGAAGTAATGCAAATCACTTTATATTGATAGAGCAGCATGTTACTAACATGCAAAAAAAGGAGAAATGAAATACGGATCAAGAGGACTTCCCAACCTCAACATGACACTCCTGAAGTTTAGTTGATCCTTCCATTTAGGCTCCATGAGAGACACTCATATGTCCTTCAAGTAAATTCCCATTCTTGCTTAAACTAAGTCAAGCAGAAGTTTGTTCCTTTCATCCATATAACAAATGTACTAATATATGAAGATCATTCAAATTTATAAGAAGAACAGTAAGATCTTGGTAGAAAAATGAGCAAAAGATGAAAGTGATTCTCAGAAAAGGAAATTAAAAATGGCTAATAAATATGAAAAATAGTATTACTTATCAGTGATAGTCAAATAAATGTAAAAGCAACAGTGCAATAGATATCACTATCCTTTTTTTAAGCCTATTAAAGTTGCAAAGAAAATCAAAGATAACACTCAAAGCACAAAGCATGTCATGATGTGGGAACTCTTCTGGACTGCTTGTGAGAGTGTAAAGTGATTGTATAATTCACAGTCCTAACAGGAAACAGATGGCTTAGTCAGATAAGGATCATTAGAGGAGAGCTGATATATAAAGGAGTATTCACAGAGGCGCCTGTGCAGGAGAACCACAAGGATGGAGCAGGAACACTGGGCTGAGTTGGGGTTGGAGTGGGGGTGGTGGTAATGGACCCACGGCCACCTCGAGGGGAGTAGCGATCCTGAGTTGAAGGACCCAGCTAGATAGTCACTCAGAAATCATTTCCTATTGTTCCTTTAAACATGAACATTTATTAAACTAAAATTGCAAAATTGTCAGTTTTACTGGTTCAGGTTGACTTCAGGTACTTTATTAAATCATTTTTTTTTTTTATATTTTATTGATTTTTTACAGAGAGGAAGAGAGGAAGGGAGAGGGATAGAGAGTTAGAAACATCGATCAGCTGCCTCTTGCACGCCCCCCACTGGGGATGTGCCCGCAACCAAGGTATATGCCCTTGACCGGAATCGAACCTGGGACCCTTGAGTCCGTAGGCCGACGCTCTATCCACTGAGCCAAACTGGTTCTGGCTATTATATTTATTTTATAATTTTTTTTTTT